>NC_138299.1:139636063-140836063 GCF_965601325.2 Salmo salar
ACTGCCCCTTTAAGACAAAAAACCTGACTCACTTTTTAAAGATGTCTAGAAATGTATACGTTTTGTGCTCCTGTAGGAAGCAATCACTCCCCTATTGCTGACTACAAATGATATGTAACTGGGCTAATAACTCACTAACTAGCAAAGGATTTGATCTCAAAACAAGCACATCTACTCATGCTGTAAGCAGTCCAGTTCAAAGTAAATGGCACATATAGTCTATGGTCTATTTGCATATAGACCTACTGCAGGGCTGATTGTTTATGCCGCACCGGTCTGTGTAGAGTACTGGCTGAGTAGTGCATGTCAATGCAATAGAATTCTACTCCGATGAGTTCTGCCTACAACAAAAATCTCTTGCATAGTTAGTTTTGTTATGTTGCATTGAAATTGGATAATATTGCATTGATTCAATCACAATTGCCACAGTAAAGAGAAACGTTGATAGTGTTAACAGGGAAAACTCTAGAACAGTGGTCACCAACCGAGTCAAGATCACTATGTGTCACGACTTCCGCCGAAGTCGGCTCCTCTCCTTGTTCGTTCGGCGATCGACGTCACCGGCTTTCTAGCCATCGCCGCTCCATTTTTCATATATCCATTTGTCTTGTCTTGTTTCCATACACACCTGGTTCTCATTTCCCCAATTAAGCTACTTGTATTTAACCCTCTGTTTCCCATCATGTTTTGTGTGTAATTGCTTCATGTTATGTGGTGTTAGTTTACGCGCTTCACTTTTTGGTTCTGTTTTTTTGAGCGCGTTTGATTTATGTAGTGCTCTCGGTTTTGGAATTATAATAAAAGTGCGTCTGTTCATTATACTCTGCTCTCCTGCACCTGACATCGCCTCCAATACAACTTTTGACACTATGGGTCAAAATTCAACCCTAGATCTACCACTTAGTAAGCTATAGGCCCAATACATTATCACTGCACATTGTCTTTTTCAATGCATTGTTGTTCAGGCCTTTTTTTTAAATTATATTTCAAAATTTGAGGTAGCCTATATGATCATACAGGTAATAGATCCGTTGTTATATTACTTGTAAAGCACAGCTGAGTTAGCGTGCATTTAAATAATTTGCTTTTTATTTTATTGGGCTGATTGTGCCTGCATCTGATGGTCAATCTCAGCAGAAGGAGAGAGCAGCAGACTGACGGTCCGCCTCTCAACATTCCTCCGCTTTCCCTTTCCTCCATTGACGAACAAGGGACACCGTCTTCCAGCTGATGGCGAAACTCGAGCCGCACAGCATATTTCTGCCTCATGCACAAATTGATGCCTCATGCACATGTTGTTACTCCTGTGAACAGAGAAAGTGAAATATTCCTCGATATTACTGTAGGTTTACCTGCTAACATAGAAAGCATTACATGGGCATGCTCCTTCCTACCCATCTTTCCGATTTGGTCCTGCCGTACATACCTACACGTATGCTACAGTCACAAGACCTAGGCCTCCTTACTGTCCCTAGAATTTCTAAGCAAACAGCTGGAGGCAGGGCTTTCTCCTATAGAGCTCAATTTTTATGGAATGGTCTGCCTATCCATGTGAGAGACGCAGACTTGGTCTCAACCTTTAAGTCTTTATTGAAGACTCATCTCTTCAGTAGGACCTATGATTGAGTGTAGTCTGGCCCAGGGGTGTGAAGGTGAACGGAAAGGCACTGGAGCGACGAACCGCCCTTGCTGTCTCTGCCTGGCCGGTTCCCCTCTCTCCACTGGGATTCGCTGCCTCTAACCCTATTACGGGGGCTGAGTCACTGGCTTACTGGTGCTCTTCCATGCCATCCCTAGGAGGGGTGCTTCACTTGAGTGGGTTGAGTCACGTGATCTTCCTGTCTGGGATGGCGCCCCCCTCGGGTTCGTGCCATGGGGGAGATCATCGTGGGCTATACTCGGCCTTGTCTCAGGGTAGTAGGTTGGTGGTTGAAGATATCCCTCTAGTGGTGTGGGGGCTGTGCTTTGGCAAAGTGGGTGGGGTTATATCCTGCATGTTTGTCCCTGTCCGGGGGTATCGTTGGACAGGGCCACAGTGTCTCCGACCCCTCCTGTCTCAGCCACCAATATTTATGCTGCAATAGTTTGTGTCGGGGGGCTAGGGTCAGTCTGTTATATCCAGAGTATTTCTCCTGTCTTATCCGGTGTCCTGTGTGAATTTTAGTATGCTCCCTCTAATTCTCTCTCTTTCTCTCTCTCTTTCTCTCAGAGGACCTGAGCCCTAGGACCATGCCTCAGGACTACACGGCCTGATGACTCCTTGCTGTCCCCAGTCCACCTGGTCATGCTGCCTGCGGCTATGGAACCCTGACCTGTTTACTGGACGAGCTACCTTGTCCCGGATCTGCTGTTTTGGACTCTCTCTCTACTGCACCTGCTGTCTCTACCTCTGAATGATCGGCTACGAAAAGTCAACTGACATTTACTCCTGAGGTGCTGACCTGTTGTACCCTCTGCAACCACTGTGATTATTATTTGATCCTGCTGGTCACCTATGAATGTTTGAACATCTTGTCCATGTTCTGTTATAATCTCCACCCGGCACAGCCAGAAGAGGACTGGCCTCTAGGTTTCTTTCTAGGTTCCTGCTGTTCTAGGGAGTTTTTCCTAGCCACCGTGCTTCTACATCTGCATTACTTGCTGTTTGGGGTTTTAGGCTGGGTTTCTGTACAGCACTTTGTGACATCGGCTGATGTAAAAAGGGCGTTATAAATAGATTTGATTGATTGATATTAAAAAAGACCCGCTAATAATAAGAATGCAAGCCTATAGATACACTATCCTACTCATTAGTTACTGCTGCAGTGCTTGTTGTGAAGCTGAATGGAAATAGGAAGAATGCGCATTTTATGGCTTATAAAAGTGTTGAATACAAAGTGTTGACAGCGCTGAGTAAGAACTTAAACATGAACTCACTCATAAAAACGTCCGCTCTTTGCGGTATTTGTTGACAGTCTCTCTCTAGTCATGGTTTTAAACATTCTGAAATCTCACAGTATCAAGCTTTCTTTTATGCCTGCTACATTACTGCAGACATAGTCATCCCGATCGACTGGTTGGTGCTCTAGAAAGTTGAGTGAATTTCAATCTCTTGATTCTCTCTGTGGGCTAATATTTATGCGCAGCAATCTCGGGGCTATTGTGCACACACATGCGCACAGCTTAGAGGGAACATTGGTCACAGCCAGAAGTACAGCTTGGTGTTCGGTATTACAGAGATGGGCACAGAGGGAGGTAAAGCATATGCTCTCATTTATACTGCTATCTCTGAGGTGGACTTGAAACACTGAAATGCTCTCACATCTCTGATGGCTCTCCAGACAAGAGCCATGCTCTGTCACGACTTCCGCCGAAGTCGGTCCCTCTCCTTGTTCGGGCGGTGTTCAGGGGTCGACGTCTAGCCATCACTGATCCATTTTTCATTTTACCCATTGATTTTTATTATTATGTTTTCCGGTGGAGGTTTTTGTAATAAACTGCGCCATTGGAAACACAGTTATTTCTCTCCTGCGCCTGACTTCTCTGCCGCCAATTAAACACCCCTTACATGCTCTGAGACACTAGTACAAACTAACAGGCTACAAAAACTACCCTCGTCAGAGCTCTCAAAGAGATTATTTTATTTATACAGACTCTTATACAGACTCTTTTTAATTAGTTCTTCTGAAGGGATTAAATATTTTTTACTCTCCCAGAGATCACGCCTTAACATTAAATTGTACGCGTTGCAGGCACTCCCTAATTCTTGGTCCAAGTCATGAATATTTTCCTCCTGTGGAATCCAAGAGGGCTGTGTTTTCTCTGACTGGAGGCTGCTTTTTGAAGGGATAAAGTACCCATAATCCTTCTCTGCATTGCGCCCGGTGACCAACACCCCTTCTGCTAATATGGAACTTTTCTCCATGCCACTAGCAGCACTATTAAAGATCAGGGCCACTTCAAGCATGGAGAGAGAGCCGGGGCTTGAGAGGAAAATGTTTAAAATGATGGCCCAGTCATGTCCACACTCATCTGCGATGATGAATTCCAAAGAGCCTGGCTAGAGCAGGCGGGTACAAGAAGGAATGGAATCACTTCCAGGATAATCCATAGGACCTGGAGGAGAGAAACAGGGAAAGGGAGAGAGCCTATGGGAAATAAGGAACGGGAGATGAAATTCCACTAAGGTCTGAATAATATAGGACCCTGTGGTACGTTTTCACCTCAAGCGCTCTTGTTGGCTTCATTAACATTTATTTCAAGGGCTTGTTATCTATGTCACATCAAGTGAAAAACGGACACCATCCCACTGACAGAATCCTAAAATAGATGCTAAATTGGTTTCAGGCCGAGCGCTTTTAATTCCCCAAAAGTTTTCGATAAACTCTCTCAGCAGATAAACGCCTCAAAAAAAGCTAATTACAATTTTTCCCAAAGGAACGCCAAGTCACGGAAACCTGCTTACATCTTCCAAACCCTGCAGCTGTTGGCATCATACTGTATACACGGGTGTTATCCAAGATCCTATGGATGTTCCATCAGCCGCTTAGCCGTTAGCGTTAGCTTAAACGACCAGGGCTCCAGAGTGTACCACATGTGGTACTCGAGACGTTCCAGTAAGCAGCCACCGCCGCCCCACTTCCTCCTTCCTCCCTTTACCTTTATGTGGCTCAGTAAAACCATAGCTCCACATATGACAGAGTGGAAAGAGTGGCACAGGACTTAAAAGTGCTCAAACACAAAGACACCACTGATAGTCATTGGTTGAGTTTGAATTAAAACCCAATTCGTCATTTGGAATGGACATTCAACCAAAAGGTTGCTCGATCGAATCCCCGAGCTTACAAGGTAAAAATCTGCCATTCTGCCCCTGAACAAGGCAGTTAACCCACTGTTCCTAGGCCGTCATTGTAAATAAGAATTTGTTCTTAACTGACTTGCCTAGTTAAATAAAGGTAAAATAAAAAAATAAAAATACATTCTTCATTTACATTTTAATTATGCCAATGCATCTTAAGAGATTCCAGGCTCCCTCGCAGGATAATCGCTGGAGGCTTGTATGGTGTTAAACCGTTTAAGGTGTTATTCTCAGCTTGAAATAACACCATGCAAAGGACCTCCTATTTCCATGATGTGTTCTAAATAAACAAGCCCCACCCAAATGTCAAATGGCCTGGCTTGCGCAAGATAACACGCTTCAGCTGCATTGTGGGGATTGGACAAAGACCCTCTTCTCTGCTGTGGCAACACATCCTCCCCACATCTGGCCACTACAAAACATACCAGCATGTGTGTGCATTCGCTTTGCTACAAATGACTAGAGTGTCTATATACTTAGCTTTCTCTTCAAATTAAATCAAATCAAGCTTTATTTATACAGCACATTTCAGACATGGAATGCAACACAATGTGTTTCACAGAAAAGAGTGAGAGAGCGTGAGAGAGCGTGAGAGAGCGTGAGAGAGAGAGAGAGAGAGAGAGAGAGAGTAAAAGAGAAGTTTAGACTTACTCCTCACAGAAAACAGCTAACATGACTAATGTGACTAATGTGCTGGTCCTTGGCATAATCTGTCTTTCTCTCTCTTTCACTTTCTCTGTGTGTGTGTGTTTGCTTCACATGTGGTTGGGGTGTGGGCCTTGTAAAGGGCACATTCCCCCCAGAACACACACACACACACACACAGAGAGAGAAAGCGACACACATAGAGACACACACTAAGAGAGAGACACACACACCCCTGCAAAAACTGTGCTAGCCCCCAATGCCCCACAGCCTAGAGCGGCCACATTTCATGGACAGGGGACTGAAATCCCTTGACACGGTAAGACATTCTCAGACAGGCTAGAATAGACTGCTTTTTGCCGTTTCCACAGAAACATTAGACAACTTTGCTGAAAATCATTTTCACTTGTGTGTATATAGTAAGTAAGGATGGAAAACAATGGCAATATTTGAAAGAGTCAGCAATTTGTGATATTCAAAGAAAACAATTATATATCCTGTTAAGAAATGACATGTATTTTCACAGAAACTACATACATTTTTGCCTCTATTAGGAAAACCTGTATTTTATTCAAGCACATTGAAAGTTTCTCCAAGAATTCAGCAAAACTATTGTTTTCTGAGCTGGGCCTATTTTTCGCTTTGAGTGGCATTAAGTTATTTTTCTTGGCAAACAAAAAGGTTATTTTCCAGGATTGTGCAAACAGAAAGGAAATATTAATCACAGAGGATTATTACTGTAACAGTTAGCTGGTGAAGAAACAAGAAACAATAACTAGAAAAAGACAAACAGTCATAGATTTGCCTCCATGGGGTTTAGGCTTGGCTTGACCCTGACATCAAAACAGATGGTGCAGTCAACGAGGAAGCTGGCCTTATGAATTAAAGCACTGTTTAATACTGCCTCACCTGCTGCTGATAACAGGAGCTATCCTGTTGGGTATTGGTATGATAGAAGCTAAATTATGCTAGGGACAGACATATGGAGAAGACCTGAGACCAAACACAATTGCCATGGTACCCATACATGTATCAACAACCTTTTTGTGTACTATTTCACCTGGCACAACAGGCAACTGTGTGCAATCCTCTCCATTATTCAGGACATAAAATGGCCAACGTTTATTTCCCTGTTATTTATGGGGTCTAATCTCCATTTGTGGCTGGCTGCTGGTGAACTCCGCTTACATTGTTGGTGCTGCCTGGATTTGTGCATTGGCCTCCGAAGATCAATACTTAATACGCTATGGTGCTGCCAAGTCCATTTAGCTGCAATCTGCAATTCTTTATGTCCATTAGGTGGAAAATAAAGCTGACTAGGTGGATGACCACAGGAAGTGGAATGCATGGTGTTCGCCCAGTCTCTGTGGTGATGAATGCTCTGTAGCAGCGTATAAAAACATCAAATGCTGTCTGCCTCAAGTATTGTGCCATTAAATTTTATTAAATGCAGTTCAATACTTTGATGATGATGTTTTAAAGGAGTCTCTCTAACTCCTTTTACAAGATGTGGGAAGACAATAAAACACATGAGAATAGACAAAGGATGGTGGTGGTACGTGAAAACAGGGCTGTTTGAAAACAAAACGGCCTAGGTTTCGACATGCTAACGCTAAACCATGGCTTTAGACAGCATAAAACGGCCTGGATTTGGACATGCTAATGCTAAACCATGGCTTTAGACAGGATAAAAGGGCCTGGGTTTGGACATGCTAAAGCTAAAGAATGGCTTTACGCCATAAAACGGCCTGGGTTTGAACATGCTAACACTAAAGCATGACTTTAGACAGCATAAAACAGCCTGGGTTTGGACATGCTAACGCTGCATTTTGTGGGTTCAGCCTGAGCGTGCTGCTGGGGCTCTGGATCCTTCCCTGATCCCGCTCCTCTCCACACACATTTAATTTCATTAGCTTGTCCACTGCCACTGTCTGTCAGTGTCGAGGCCTTTGAGTTCATCCAGGGTTAGACAGAGCATTTCTGAGCAAAGGCACTGAAGCGCTGGGCTGTGTCCATGGACGAATTTGATCGGAACAACAACAGAACAGAGCAGCTCCAATGTTGTACATTTCACAAGCTAATTGAAAACAGAGGGGACGCAAACTCCCTCCCCAGCATCAGAGGCTGCTAGCTCGCCAGTGTCAGTAACATATTAGCACTGTCTCCAGACTTACGGTATGTATCTGAATTTTTTTTTTACCTTTATTTAACTAGGCAAGTCAGTTAAGAACAATGACAGCCTAGGAACAGTGGGTTAACTGCCTTGTTCAGGGGCAAAATGAAATATTTACTCCATGTCAGCTTATGGATTTGATCTTGCAACCTTTCGGTTACTAGTCCAACATTCTAACCACTAGGCTAACTAATTTGACTTGACTGACAAAGCAGAAAAGAGCAAACACAGTACACCTGAAACCAGGAGTGGATTCATGCTGCTGCTGTTGCTGCCTGGGAGTGGAGTCACCCTATCCATCCTGTCTGATGACTGGGAAGGGCACGCCAATGGACGCCATCTCCATTTTTCTAACTTGATCACTAATAATCTGAATAATTTGAGAGTGCTCTTCTCGACCATTGATGGTCTGATAAATCCTAACCTCGCAAACCTATGTGAACTTTCTTCCACATCGAAATGTGATGAGTATGCAGCATTTTTCAGAGATAAAAAAGCAAACATTAGGCTGGGTATCAGTGAAGCAAGACCTGATGAGAAGTTTGATAATACGTGCCCTAGCCTACCACACAAAGGCACTATGGATTAATTTCCCCTGGTAGACATAGACATGCTCAGGAAAGTGATATCACAACTTAAGCCTTCTACCTGCCTCTCATCCTATCCCCACCACCTTCTTCAAAATAGTTTTTAATTGTATATCTGAAGGAGTGCAAGCTATTGTTAATCATTCCCTGTTCATAGGGACTTTCCCCACTGAACTAAAAACTGCTATGGCTAAACCCCTTCTGAAGAAAAGTAATCTAGATTCTTCAGCTCTTAGCAATTTTCAGCCAATCTCCAAGCTTCCATTCTTAAAACCTCTACAGGATCGGTGTCCCCCCCAGGGGATGGTTGAGCTAATGTGAGCTAATGGGATAAGCATGAGGTTGTAAGTAACAAGAACATTTCCCAGGACATAGACATATCTGATATGGTCAGAAAGCAAGTCTTGTTAATCTAACTGCACTGTCCAATTTACAGTAGCTATTATAGTGAAATAATGCCATGCTATTGTTTGATGAGAGTGCACAGTTATGAACTTGAAAATGTATTAATAAACCAAGAAGGCACATTTGGGCAGACTTGATACATTTTGAACAGAAATGCAATAGTTTATTGGGTTAGTCTAAACCTTTGCACATACACTGTTGCAATCTAGTGGCCATAATCTAAATTGCACCTAAACTGGAATAATACAGTGTGGCCTTTCTCTTGCATTTCAAAGACGAGGGGGAAAAAAATGAAGAAAAAAAAAAATATTTCTTTGTATTAACTTTTACCAGATCTAATGTGTCACAGTTGAAGTTGGAAGTTTACATACACTTTGGTTGAAGTCATTAAAACTCGTTTTTCAACCACTCCACAAATTTCTTGTTAACAAACTATAGTTTTGGCAAGTCGGTTAGAACATCTACTTTGTGCATGACACAAGTAATTTGTCCAACAATTGTTTACAGACAGATTATTTCACATATAATTCACTGTATCACAATTCCAGTGGGTCAGAAGTTTACATACACTAAGTTGGCTGTGCCTTTAAACAGCTTGGACAATTCCAAAAAATGATGTCATGGCTTTAGAAGCTTCTGATAGGCTAATTGACATAATTTGAGTCAATTGGAGGTGTACCTGTGGTTGTATTTCAAGGCCTACCTTCAAACTCAGTGCCTCTTTGCTTGACATCATAGGAAAATCAAAAGAAATCAGCCAAGACCTCAGAAAAAAAATTGGTCTGGTTCATCCTTGGGAGCAATTTCCAAACACCTGAAGGTACCGCGTTCATCTGTACAAACAATAGTAAGCAAGTATAAACACCATGGGACCACGTTGCCGTTATACCGCTCAGGAAGGAGACGTGTTCTGTCTCCTAGAGATGAACGTACTTTGGTGTGAAAAGTGCAAATCAATCCCAGAACAACAGCAAAAGACTGTGTGAAGATGCTGGAGGAAACAGGTACAAAAGTATCTATAACCACAGTAAAACAAGTCCTATGTCGACATAACCTGAAAGGCTGCTCAGCAAGGAAGAAGCCACTGCTCCAAAACCGCCATAAAAAAGCCAGACTACGGTTTGCAACTGCACATGGGGACAAAGATTGTATTTTTTTGAGAAATGTACTCTGGTTTGATGAAACAAAAATAGAACTGCTTGGCCATAATGACCATCGTTATGTTTGCAGGAAAAAGGGGGAGGCTTGCAAGCCAAAGAACACCATGCCAACCGTGAAGCACGGGGGTGGCAGCATCATGTTGTGGGGGTGCTTTGCTGCAGGAGGGACTGGTGCACTTGACCTCAATCCTATAGAAAATTTGTGGGCAGAACTGAAAAAGCGTGTGCGAGCAAGGAAGCCTACAAACCTGACTCAGTTGCACCAGCTCTGTCAGGAGGAATGGGCCAAAATTCACCCAACTTATTGTGGGAAGCTTGTGGAAGGCTACCCGAAACGTTTGACCCAAGTTAAACTATTTAAAGGCAATGCTACAAAATACTAATTGAGTGTCATTCGCTCTACTATTATTCTGACATTTCACATTCTTAAAATAAAGTGGTGATCCTAACTGACCTAAGACAGCGATTTTTTTACTCTGACTAAATGTCAGGAATTGTGAAAAACTGAGTTTAAATGTATTTGGCTAAGGTGTGTGTAAACTTCCGACTTCAACTGTAAACATTTCAGTTTTTTTTCTCATTGTTTTTATTCGTTTTTTCCTGAGAAGCACATTCTTGCATTTCATCTCTGAAATGTGCTGTATAAATAAAGCTTGATTTGATTTCCTTTGAGGTGAAGAGGTGCCGTGACAGCTTTCACGGCTTGTGAAAGGCGTTGATTTGTGAGGTATCAGACAAAGACAAAGTGCTGCTGTGGCTGTGGAGGGCAAAATGGAGCCAGAGCTTACAGAAAAGGTCCCGTTTACGCTCAGAGGATCGCTAATGGCCCAGGTTACCATCTGTCCTGCTGGCTACTCAGGTCCAATGGAGCAGACAGACACTGAGTGCCTGCTAGGCACACACAGACTGTTACTACTTGCTGGCCTAAGGAAACTATGCAGCATTTCAGTAGGCCTAATATAGCAGCCTATCAATAGTAAACAATTTAGAGGTATCTTTAAATCATAATTATTGTACTTTGTCCATTTGTAATGTGCCATACACTAGATATCCATCAAAATAATGCATGTGATGTGTTAGGTTTTGAATGGGCATAGCATATTGAACCTTCATTGCCACCAAACATCTTACAGCACAAGGAAACAACATGCATAAAAAGCCCTTTTAAAGAGAGCACCAGGAAAGGCCAAAAACATTCTCCCCTCTCTGGGGGACAGCAGCACTAGCAGAGCAGAGGTCTCCATGCATCCACATGTGGCATAAGCTTCACAACTCTCACACACTCCCCCAATAAATAAGGCTGGCCTTTGGGCTGATCAGTTCAGTCAGTCTCTCTCAGGGCAGGGTTGTCCCTCCCGGCCCGTCAGCTAGATAAGGAATTTCCACACGGCCACATCCAAGGGTGGAGAGGAGATTGAAACCAGATGAATGGGACTTTGGTGCAGCAGGCTCGCCAGGCCCATATTTCACTCCCCAAAGCATGATTAAACGAGATGCGGAGCGTTTTGGGCCAAGGCTGAGAGCTCAGTGCTCAGCGCAGGGCGTGGGCTCACTGCGACAGCCCAAGCAAGAAAAACAGGGCAAAGGGCAGACCTACAGTCTCTCTGATTTGTCGCTGTAGTCTCAGGAGTTCTTTCCAGACACATCAAGAATGCACTCCGAATTTGCTTCAGACAAAATAATTGATCTACCCTGATTCAGACTTTTCAGTGAAATGGGAGCACTGATGAATGTAATTAAATTAGATTCTGTCTAAAAGGGGTTTGGTGGGAATCTGTCACGTTACATTGTGTTTTTGTGTGAAATAAAGCAGTGCAATGCAGTAAAGTAGGCCATGGGGTTGAAACTGACAACCAACGGTGCCAAAGAAAATGAGGGCAAACGGCAACATTTTGGGAGAGAGTGAGAAATAGGAACGTCCCTGTCTAATCCAGGAGTGTGAAAAGGGTGAAAAGAACTGACACAGATCTACAATTGCTAGAGTTACTAATTATACCTTAGAGTGTATAATTGCATTGTTGAGTTACTAAAATGACACTTTAATACCCCTGTCTGCAATTACTGTACTGGATGTAAGCCCTTGCCCAATTAAATGCAATATATGGTAACTCACGCCCTTCCCCCAAACTTGAATGTTTTACAGCAATGTGGTATAAAGTACATTTTCCAGTTGTCCAGGACATCAGATGTGCACAGTACAGAGAAGTTGAGCAACTTGGAGGGTGTTAGCCTGTGCTTAAGGGGACTGGGGAAGAAAGAGAAAAAACAAACCAACTGCACAGGTCTTGTTTTTCCAGCTTGGAGGCGATTTTCTGTTGGCCAGCAGAGGACTCTGCTAAATGTGCCACGTGTCCCTGTTACACCTCAGTGTTCAGACTCTCTCTGTGTGTGTGTGTGTGTGTGTGTGTGTGTGTGTGTGTGTGTGTGTGTGTGTGTGTGTGTGTGTGTGTGTGTGTGTGTGTGTGTGTGTGTGTGTGTGTGTGTGTGTGTGTGTGTGTGTGTGTGTGTGTGTGTGTGTGTGTGTGTGTTCAGGGCAGACGGTGTTTGTGAGTGATTAAGGGTCTGCTTTCATTGGTTGTCCACAATGGCCCTCCTGAGCGAGGGAATGTGGCATACTTTTTTCCAGCCCCTGCTCCAGGAACTGTCCCTGTTCCCTCTGACATGTAGCTGGTTGGCCACACTCACAACCAAACACCAAACACACTTCATATCACCACATTTCAGCTATGTCACTGCTAAAAGAATTGTGTCTGCTTTGCTGGCCGCTGCCCTGCGCTATGCTCGAGTAAATAAAGAAACACCTTGTTTAATTCAGCCATAATGTTTGATCTGCATTTGCTTGGCCAACGAGAGACTAATCTCATTACCCTGTGCTAAATTGCATGCTTGGGCATCCTCTCTGACAAGACTAACATTTTACCGTTAGTTAATTAAGAGAACCATTAAAAAGACACTGGACCTACTGGACACGTAATACGTTCCGGAGAGAGTTCAGCCAGTAGAGAGCAAACCACTTAGATGACAAAATACCCAGCACTATAAACACACACAATAACAACGGCAGAATGGGGGAAACCTGGCACAGGACAGGCTAGTTCTGTGGTCGAACATCTGCTCCAAGTGATACGGTGTGAATTTAGTTAGTTGTGGTTTACCTGCTGTGAGAGTGCCCTATTAAACTCAGCCAGCCTTGCCACAATACACATGTAGGCTAAGCTTATTATTCTCCTCCTCCTAATCAAACAGCTCCCTTCATGTGGCAGAGAGGGAGCTGCTGCTGTTGCTGCTATCCTTTCCTCTCCTGTCCTCTGGTTCTTCTCCTGTCCGCATTGGCTTCCTCATCTCTCTGTGTGAATCATGAGCCAGGCCCAAGCCTCCATGACTTGATCCCCTGTGACATCACCACGGGAGACGGAGTGAGCAACGCAAAGCAAAACAGCCTCCCTACCCACGCTCTCTTTCTCTCTCTCTTTCTGTCTCTGTCTCTCTCTCTCTCTCTCTCTCTTCTCCTCACTTTCTAATTTCAAATGGGTGTAAATGATGATTAATGTGCAAGAAGGTATCTGAGGATATGTCAGAGGACTCTAGATATTAATTTAACAGATATTTGCGTTTCGGAGACTGAAATTAGAGTCTCTCTCCCTCTTCTCCTTCTTTAAGCCATTTCTTCCCCCTCTCCTCCCTCTTGGTATGTTATGTAAATTCATACCTTCCATTAATTTGTTTAAATACAGCAACACAGCCCTAGATGAGTACTTATGTAGAGTGGCAGCCAAACTAGAATCAACACAGGGCCCTTTTAGCCATGAAAAAGTGTACCCTGGAGGGCTGAATACATTTACTTATTTTAGGCAACAGAATGTAAAATCTTCTGTAAGACCAGACATGCTAAGTGCTTTGTCTCTTATGCATCAACCCTTGTGGCAATTTATTCTTCTTAATTAAAAAGGGAGCAAGGAGCAGAGGAGGGATAGCTACTGTTGAGGTGGGTGGGTTTCTTGTTGTATTTCTTGTCAGAGTTTTCGGTATGATCTTCACTGCCGTGGAGTCTGCGGTTCTGCTGATGCAGGGGCTTTGTTTCAAGATTAATGAAAGACGTTTGGCTCATTGGCGTTTGGATCCTACGCAGTGGTTAAGAACAACCTCCAACCGGCAAAGGTTTATGCGCCACGCTATACAGAATGTTCTGCTCACTCAGTGAAGCAATTCTTTCTCTCCTCCTCTCCCATTTTTACCCTCCTAACAAATAAATAAAAAGTGAACCTCAGATTTATTTGAAAATGCCTACTTTTTCACTTTCTCCTGCTGACAAATCAGATTTCAAGTAGGAAAATGGAAACCATTACCCCAAATAATACCATGACCATGTTTTTGAAGGGCAGCAACCATGTTAGAATAGAATATCATCTGTTCTAAAAGGACTCCTGATTTGGGAATGCTATTCATTTACTACAGCTCAGCGTTCAACACCATAGTGCCCTCAAAGCTAATCAACAAGCTAAGGACCCTGGGACTAAACACCTCCCTCTGCAACTGGATCCTGGACTTCCTGACGGGCCGCCCCCAGGTGGTAAGGGTAGGTAACAACACATCCGCCATCCTGATCCTCACCACACGGGCACCTCAGGGGTGTGTGCTCAGCCCCTCCTCTACTCCCTGTTCACTCATGACTGCACGGCCAGGCACGACTCCAACACCATCATTACATTTGCCGATGACACAACAGTGGTAGGCCTGATCACCGACAACAACGAGACAGCTTATAGGGAGGAGGTCAGAGACCTGGCCGTGTGCTGCCTGGACAACAACCTCTCCCTCAACGTGATCAAGACAAAGGAGATGATTGTGGATTACAGGAAAAAGAGGACCGAGCACGCCCCCATTCTCATCGACGGGGCTGCAGTGGAGCAGGTTGAGAGATTCAAGTTCCTTGGTGTCCACATCACCAACAAACTATCATGGTCCAAGCACACCGTGACAGTTGTGAAGCGGGCACCACAAAACCTATTCCCCCTCGGGAGACAGAAAAGATTTGGCATGGGTCCTCAGATCCTCAAAGGGTTCTACAGCTGCACCATGGAGAGCATCCTGACTGGTTGCATCACTGCCTGGTATGGCAACTGCTTGGCCTCCAACCGCAAGGCACTACAAAGGGTAGTGCAAACGGCCCAGTACATCACTGGGGCCAAGCTTCCTGCCATCCAGTACTTCTATACCAGGCGGTGTCAGAGGAAGGCCCTAAAAATTGTCAAAGACTCCAGCCACCCTAGTCATAGACTGTTCTCTCTGCTACCACATGGCAAGCGGTACCGGAGTGCCAAGTCTAGGTCCAAGAGGCTTCTAAACAGCTTTTACCCCCAAGCCATAAGACTCCTGAACATCTAGTCAAATGGCTACCCAGACTATTCACATTGCCCCCCCTGCCCCCTCCCCTCTCCACACCCCTGTCACTCTCTGTTGTCATCTATGCACAGTCACTTTAATTAACTCTACCTACATGTACATACCACCTCAACTAACCGGCACCCCCCGTATATATTGTTATTTTTTACTGCTGCTCTTTAATTACTTGTTACTTTTATCTCTTATTCTTAACCATATTTTTTTAGGGGCTCGTAAGTAAGCATTTCACTGTAAGGTCTACATCTGTTGTATTCGGCGAATGTGACTAATACATTTTGATTTGTTTTGATGTCCTTTATGTTCAGGAGTTGATTCATATGCCATTTATATGCCGCCCTGTACCATGCAGCATCACATACATATCTGGAATCAAGTACTCCATATTCATAAAACATAAAAACAACATGCTGCGAATGCCATCCATCTTATAGAATTCTCCATTTGACTGTGTCTGTGCCAGATAAGTCCTATTCCACAGCAGCAGACTGTGGGCTTTGCTTTCTGGGTGTGATGAGAACATCATTGGGTGTCATGACTTCACAACACAGTGAACCGGTGAGAGCCTGATCCCATCATCGTCTGGTCATATAAAACATCACAGGTAATATGTAGGTACTAAAGCCTATAACACAAAGCTTTGGCATCTGCCATTGTCCAACATACTTTTCAAAGACGATTATGTCAGACAGCGAACTGCAGCATCTTCCTATTCAGAACTACAGTGCGGTCTGGAGGCAGACAGAGTGAAGCTGTATAAAGAGACTTTGTCATGCTGTCTGTCTGATTGCCACCCACCCATCCCAGTCTAAGAGGCTCCGCATTACTAGTGGTGATACACTTCACTCTCAGGCTGCTCCCATTGTGTGGAAGAGGACCATTTCAAACCAGATTCACCATCGCTGTCTGGCTTCTCTGCTGCATTGGGGAAGATGGGGATAGGGAGAGAGGGTTCTGGGGGGAAGAGGGTGAGGGAATGTTTTCAGGAGCCTGTAGTGAGACGCTTGTTCTGTCTTCCATTCATCCCAACCCTTATCCTTCAACCTGTTTCTGCCTCCAATCCTTCTCCACCCACCTCTTTTGCCTTGATGTAGACAAGCCTACAGTGCACACACAGAACACATACTACAACACAAACACACAGTCTCGCCCTGCATGGCGACTGTTCGGTGAAGGGGAATAATGCACTTGCCATGCATGGGTGGGCCAATGCCAGGGCAATGACAACATTCTCCCAGGGATCCAATAAACAAGAACTGATTCAATCAGCTTTGTTTCCGGCCCAGATGCCATGCAGTAGCCCGGTCGGTCTCTTCAGCTGGAGTAGCAAGCCAGCGGATTTCAGGAGAGGAGAGCCGAGCCGGGCGACGCTGAGGTTAGCAGGATATGTTTCAGACCAGCCCGCTCTGCTCCAGGCTTATTTATCCCACCGTGGCCAATCACACAGGCTCTGGGCGCAATTTATATTCCCTATCGTCGGGCGGATTAGTCCAGTCTAATCTGCTCAACTCATAGAAAAACCTTCACCATCTTTCTCACTCTAATATTTCTATTAGTCCCGCCTGCATTCCAGTGATGTGCTACGACACAAGTGGCTCTGCATGAGAGACTCCTCTAATAGGTGGTGGAGGGGGAGGTCAGGCAGGCACAGGACTTCTTAATGCAGACATAGGTGGAGAGGAACTCCAATTTGAGCAGCAGCAGCTGAAAAATGAGCTCCTACAAATATTGAAATTTACATGGTTTTTAGAGTGAAGTACATCAAAAAAAGCAAAAGAAAACTGCAAGACTGAATAGGAGAAAAAACAAGCAACAAACAAAGAAGATAGGCTTTTGAAAAATAACTATTTTTCATAAAATTGTAGTTATCTTAGCAAGCTGAATTGTTTACCAGTTGCTAAGCAGTTGCTAGGGACTCTTTTGGAAGAAGCTAGCTAGCTAACGAAGAACAACAAAGAATGTCTAGTTAACAGAAGAAAAGAAAGAGAAAATCAGGACAGAAGAAAAAGGATATCAAAGTGAAACAGTTCTCTAAAGACACAGGAGACAATAATACAAGAAACAACACTTCTGTAGCTTGTCAACTATGTGTCTGTCTATCCCTGTTCTCTCCTCTCTGCACAGGCCATACAAACGCTTCACACTGCGTGGCCGCTGCCACTCTAACCTGGTGGTCCCAGCGCGCACGACCCACGTGGAGTTCCAGGTCTCCGGCAGCCTCTGGAACTGCCGGTCTGCAGCCAACAAGGCTGAGTTCATCTCAGCCTATGCTACCCTCCAGTCCCTAGACTTCCTGGCGCTGACGGAAACATGGATTACCACAGATAACACTGCTACTCCTACTGCTCTCTCTTCGTCTGCCCACGTGTTCTCGCATACCCCTAGAGCATCGAGCCAGCGGGGTGGTGGCACTGGAATCCTCATCTCTCCCAAGTGGACATTCTCTCTTTCTCCCCTGACCCATCTGTCTATCTCCTCATTTGAATTCCATGCTGTCACAGTTACCAGCCCTTTCAAGCTTAACATCCTTATCATTTATCGCCCTCCAGGTTCCCTTGGAGAGTTCATCAATGAGCTTGACGCCTTGATAAGTTCCTTTCCTGAGGATGGCTCACCTCTCACAGTTCTGGGTGACTTTAACCTCCCCACGTCTACCTTTGACTCATTCCTCTCTGCCTCCTTCTTTCCACTCCTCTCCTCTTTTGACCTCACCCTCTCACCTTCCCCCCCTACTCACAAGGCAGGCAATACGCTTGACCTCATCTTTACTAGATGCTGTTCTTCCACTAATCTCATTGCAACTCCCCTCCAAATCTCCGACCACTACCTTGTATCCTTTTCCCTCTTGCTCTCATCCAACACTTCTCACTCTGCCCCTACTCGGATGGTATTGCGCCGTCCCAACCTTCGCTCTCTCTCTCCCGCTACTCTCTCCTCTTCCATCCTATCATCTCTTCCCTCTGCTCAAACCTTCTCCAACCTATCTCCTGATTCTGCCTCCTCAACCCTCCTCTCCTCCCTTTCTGCATCCATTGATTTTCTCCATCCCCTACCCTCCAGGCCGGCTCGGTTCTCCCCTCCTGCTCCGTGGCTCGACGACTCACTACGAGCTCACAGAACAAGGCTCCGGGCAGCCGAGCGGAAATGGAGGAAAACTCGCCTCCCTGCGGACCTGGCATCCTTTCACTCACTCCTCTCTACATTCTCCTCTTCTGTCTCTGCTGCTAAAGCCACTTTCTACCACTCTAAATTCCAAGCATCTGCCTCTAACCCTAGGAAGCTCTTTGCTACCTTCTCCTCCCTCCTGAATCCTCCTCCCCCTCCCCCCCCCTCCTCCCTCTCTGCGGATGACTTCGTCAACCATTTTGAAAAGAAGGTTGACGATATCCGATCCTCGTTTGCTAAGTCAAACGACACCGCTGGTCCTGCTCACACTGCCCTACCCTGTGCTTTGACCTCTTTCTCCCCTCTCTCTCCAGATGAAATCTCGCGTCTTGTGACGGCCGGCCGCCCAACAACCTGCCCACTTGACCCTATCCCCTCCTCTCTTCTCCAGACCTTTTCCGGAGATCTTCTCCCCTTCCTCACCTCGCTCATCAACTCATCCTTGACCGCTGGCTACGTCCCTTCCGTCTTCAAGAGAGCGAGAGTTGCACCCCTTCTGAAAAAACCTACACTCGATCCCTCCGATGTCAACAACTACAGACCAGTATCCCTTCTTTCTTTTCTCTCCAAAACTCTTGAACGTGCCGTCCTTGGCCAGCTCTCCTGCTATCTCTCTCAGAATGACCTTCTTGATCCTAATCAGTCAGGTTTCAAGACTGGGCATTCAACTGAGACTGCTCTTCTCTGTGTCATGGAGGCTCTCCGCACTGCTAAAGCTAACTCTCTCTCCTCTGCTCTCATCCTTCTAGACCTATCTGCTGCCTTTGATACTGTGAACCATCAGATCCTCCTCTCCACCCTCTCCGAGTTGGGCATCTCCGGCGCGGCCCACGCTTGGATTGCGTCCTACCTGACAGGTCGCTCCTACCAGGTGGCGTGGCGAGAATCTGTCTCCGCACCATGCGCTCTCACCACTGGTGTCCCCCAGGGCTCTGTTCTAGGCCCTCTCCTATTCTCGCTATACACCAAGTCACTTGGCTCTGTCATATCCTCACATGGTCTCTTCTATCATTGCTATGCAGACGACACACAATTAATCTTCTCCTTTCCCCCTTCTGATAACCAGGCGGCGAATCGCATCTCTGCATGTCTGTCAGACATATCAGTGTGGATGACGGATCACCAGCTCAAGCTGAACCTCGGCAAGACGGAGCTGCTCTTCCTTCCGGGGAAGGACTGCCCGTTCCATGATCTCGCCATCACGGTTGACAACTCCCTTGTGTCCTCCTCCCAGAGTGCTAAGAACCTTGGCGTGATCCTGGACAACACCCTGTCGTTCTCCACTAACATCAAGGCGGTGACCCGATCCTGTAGGTTCATGCTCTACGACATTCGCAGAGTACGACCCTGCCTCACACAGGAAGCGGCGCAGGTCCTAATCCAGGCACTTGTCATCTCCCGTCTGGATTACTGCAACTCGCTGTTGGCTGGGCTCCCTGCCTGTGCCATTAAACCCCTACAACTCATCCAGAACGCCGCAGCCCGTCTGGTGTTCAACCTTCCCAAGTTCTCTCACGTCACCCCGCTCCTCCGCTCTCTCCACTGGCTTCCAGTTGAAGCTCGCATCCGCTACAAGACCATGGTGCTTGCCTACGGAGCTGTGAAGGGAACGGCACCTCCATACCTTCAGGCTCTGATCAGGCCCTACACCCAAACAAGGGCACTGCGTTCATCCACCACTGGCCTGCTGGCCCCCCTACCTCTGAGGAAGCACAGTTCCCTCTCAGCCCAGTCAAAACTGTTCGCTGCTCTGGCACCCCAATGGTGGAACAAGCTCCCTCACGACGCCAGGACAGCGGAGTCAATCACCACCTTCTGGAGACACCTGAAACCCCACCTCTTTAAGGAATACCTAGGATAGGATAAAGTAATCCTTCTAACCCCCCCCCCCCCCCCCTTAAAAGATTTAGATGCACTATTGTAAAGTGGTTGTTCCACTGGATATCATAAGGTGAATGCACCATTTTGTAAGTCGCTCTGGATAAGAGCGTCTGCTAAATGACTTAAATGTAATGTAATGTAAGGTACAGGGTGAGACTGCATGCTGATTATGGGTCTGGTGTGGATGAGAGGAAGAAATGACTTGTATGATTTAATGAGCAGTGGCTATTCGCCTGGAGCAGGGTCTTAGGAGGGCGCACACACGTACGGAGGCAACTGGAGCATTAATGCTGTCCTTAGCGAAGTGCTACAGACTCCATAGTGCAACCTTCCAGCCCCAATGTCCTTCCTCCCTGAGATGTCCTTCATGACAAGCCAGGTCCCCTTTCACTCAACACAAAGCGGGAAGGATATATAGATGAATGTGGATGAGAGAAAGAGAGAGAGAGAGAGAGAGGCAGAGAGAGATTTGCATGTTTGGTATATCAAACTGAATAATATACTGAATAATAATCACCGCAGAGGTAAGCACAAGAGACCTCCCTTTCACTTTATGAAGAGCAGATTAATACAAACACATAGAAAAAAATATCTAATGACATTTGAAGGCCTTCATATTGACATCGGGTCCCCAGCAGCGGTTTTGTATGCTGTAGTAGTGCTCCTGGCCAGTAGGTACAAGCGTGCCTGTGTGCTCGCCGGTTGATCAGCAGCGTAATGTCACTGGGTTTTACTAGAAATTAATCTTAATGTCACTCCGTCTCCCACGCTTGAATGTCACTGCCTTTTAATTGGCCCAGTAAAATAGCAGTGTTGTTTGTAACTGGGAGTGACGCATGGGAGGGGACACATGAGGTGACGGTGGTTTCAGAGACATGTTCCATGATGGGGGAATCAGAGCCAAAACCTAACAGGTTTTGGCCACGAGCCATTTTGCAATTGGGCTGATTCTGTGGTGGATTGTTTCACTACTGCCAAAGCAACATTAGGTTACACTGTGTGGGAACAGAACCGAAAGCCGGAAAAGAGGAACAGAATCAGAACCATGAACGAAAGTGATCTATGCTTTTCCGGAACAGAACTGTTATTTTATAAGCATGTGAAGCGGTTTATAACGATTATTACCCCCTAAGGTTACATCTACCCAAGTCAATAGTGTACATACAAAGAACAGTGGATACCCTATACTATTAAGTGATAATGTATGTAGGGCCCTGATTGGTTGGTTTTGTAGAGGTCGAATTGTGGGGCAGAGGTCAAAACAGTCAGGGCTGCCCTTAATCCCTGCCTGTGGCCCAACAGACACTGGGGACACTGTTCGACTGATATGACACACACACACACACATCAGCCAGTCAGTCAGTCACAGTAGCAACACAGCACTGAGCGTCACATGACAACCTAACTCTATGTCCCTTCTGACCACGCTGACATGGTGACATCCGCATTCGGCAAGGTCCTAGACTGGTTCCAGGACTATGAAAATGATCCCTCTGCGCATAAACAAACAGCTTACAGTCGGAATCGTGAGCCCAATGGAAGATTAACGCAAGGTAACAGTTGCTCTCTGTGGTTTTGGTTTTGAAATATAACAGGAATTTAAGAAAAGAGCCCACTGGGAATGTGCTAGCACTAATGTTTCTGGAATGGAAAGAAAATTATATCAGGTTTCTAGTTTTGAGTAATAAAAGAGCTGATTCTCTGTTAGCTCCGAGGAGGCGCTCTGAATCAGAAAGCCACATAAGCAAGGATCTCAGGGACATAGAGGAGGAAGAAACAGGCTGATGGGGTTGGTGTTGTGTGGGGGCTCGGTAGTGTGTGATCCGTGTGCAGCCTGAATATCTGGTTGCAGGCTGAATCTATCACCTCGCTATGACTATACATGGCAATCAGGTGAAACTGGGGATAGTCTGCCTGCCAAGAGGCTCCAGGTTCAAGTTCAGAGTGTGTTTCATCTCAAGCACACACACTTGGATACTGACAGACACACGCATACCAGCATTCACAAATACACACACACACACACACACACACACACACACACACACACACACACACACACACACACACACACACACACACACACACACACACACACACACACAGCATCACAACCTTCTCTTTTGCCATGACAAACAGAGTACACATTACTCATTGCAGCTCTGCCGAAGCTCTTTGTTTAGATTAGCTGAGGCAGAGCAGAGCCCCGTCAGGCCCTGACGGCCTGCCTGCCGTGCTATATACACACAAGCACACACACACACTGCCAGTCTGCTGGCCTTATGTAGGCATGGTGGAGACCCATTGCCTTTCATGGGAGAGCTGACTTCTCCTGTCCTGAGGCTCAGTGTTTTCCATCCACAGCCATCATACCGTTCGAAATGGCAGGAAAGGAGGGGGGGGGGGGGGGCTGAGCTGCAGGAGACAGGGAGATGAAGAGTACTCTGCTGCTCCCACAGTGTTTACAGTGGGTCAGTCGTTTGGCAACAGACTCGTCCCCACTCTAAGCCCCTCTTTCCTGAGTTTCCAACACCTGAGTGGTTCTGGGACGATCTGAGCTAGATAAAAAAATATATACTGCTCTTTTCACTGTAATGTGTATGTGAGGCCTGCCGGGAAGAGAAACTGTCAGTATTGGTTTCTTCCTGCTTTTTCTGAACTTCAAGTATGATTTGTATTGAAGTTGGATTTGTATTGAAAGCACAGTATGCTCCCACTAAAACTAAAATTTTCATAGGTCTACCCACTCGGGAGCAAGGCCCACCCACTTGGGAGCCAGACCCAGCTAATCAGAATGAGCTTTTCCCCATAAAAGGGCTTTATTACAGACAGAAATATTCCTCAGTTTCATCAGCTGTCCAGGTGGCTGGTCTCAGATGATCCCACATGTGAAGAAGCCGGATGTGGAGTTCCTGGGCTGGCGAGGTTACATGTGGCCTGTGGTTATGAGGCCGGTTGGAAGTACTGCCAAATTCCCTAAAACGATGTTGTGGGCGGCTTATGTTAGAAAAATTAACATTAAATTCTCCGGTTCAGTTTTAGATGCAAGATGGCGCCGACAGACATGGCAGCTCCTAAAAGCAACTTTGCAGAATTTCGTTTTTTTTCCTTCAGTTCACCCGACCTAGAATGCCTCACAATCACATGCCAACTGTATTACCTCCAAAGATAATTCTGTTCGGTTATAGTCACAGCCGTGTATATACCACGATGGCCCTCAAGGAACTACACTGGACTTTGTGCAAACTGGAAACGACATATCCTGAGGCCGCATTTATTGTAGTTGAGGATTTTAACAAAGCAAATTTGAAGAACAAGTTACCTAAGTTCTATCAAAACTCCCCCTTCCGGGATGGCTACAAGGCCCTCCTCTGCCCTCCCTTCAGCAAATCAGATCACAACTCCATTTTGCTTCTCTCTTCCTATAGGCAGAAACTAGAACAGGAAGTACCCGTGCTAAGGTCTATTCAACACTGGTCCGACCAATCGGAATCCATGTTTCAGGATTGTTTTGATCACACGGATTGGGATATGTTCCGGGTAGCCTCTGAGAATAACATTGACGTATACACCGACACGGTGACTGAGTTCACCAGGAAGTGTATAGGGGATGTTGTTCCCACTGTGACGATTGAAACCCACCCAAACCAAAAAACGTGGATAGATTGCAGCATTCGGGGTGCACTGAAAGTGCGAACCACCGCATTTAACTTTGGCAAGGTGACTGGGAATATGGTTGAATACAAACAGTGTAGTTATTCCCTCCATAAGGAAATCAAACAGGCAAAACGTCAGTACAGAGACAAAGTGGAGTCGCAATTCAACGGCTAAGACACGAGACATATGTGACAGGGTCTACAATCACGTACTACAAAGGGAAAACCAGCCATGTCTCGGACACCGATGTCTTGCTCCCGGACATGCTAAACACCTTCTTCACCTATTTTGAGGATAACACAGTGCCACCGACGCGGCAGGCTCCCAAGGACTGTGGACTCTCGTTCTCCGTGGCCAACGTGAGTAAGACATTTAAGCGTGTTAACCCTCGCAAGGCTGCTGGCTAAGACGGCATCCATAGCCGCGTCCTCAGAGCATGCGCAGACCAGCTGGCTAGAGTGTTTATGGTCATATTTAATCTCTCCCTATCCCAGTGTGCTGTCCCCACTTGCTTCATGATGTCCACCATCATTCCTGTACCCAAGAAAGCAACTGAACTAAATGACTATCACTCCGTAGACCCACTTCAATTTGCATACTGCCCACATAGATCCACAGATGATGCAATCGCCATCGCACTGAACACTGCCCTATCCCACCTGGACAAGAGGAATACCTATGTAAGAATGCTGTTCATTGACTTTAGCTCAGCCTTCAACACCATAGTACCCTCCAAGCTCATCATTAAGCTTGGGCCCTGGGTATGAACCTCGCCCTGTGCAACTGGGTCCTGGACTTCCTGACGGCCCCCCCCCAGGTGGTGAAGGTAGGAAACAACACCTCCACTTTGCTGATCCTCAACCAAGGGGCCTCGCAAGGTTGCGTGCTCAGCCCCCTCCTGTACTCCCTGTTCACCCATGACTGCATGGCAATGCATACCTCCAACTCAATCATCAAGTTTGCAGACGACACAACAGTAGTAGGTCTGATTACTAACAATGACGAGACAGCCTACAGGGAGGAGGTGAGGGCCCTGACGGAGTGGTGCCAGGAAAATAACTTCTCCCTCAACATCAACAAAACAAAGGAGCTGATCGTGGACTTCAGGAAACAGCAGAGGGAGCACACCCCTATCCACATCAACGGGACCGCAGTTGAGAAGATGAAAAGCTTCAAGTTCCTTGGTGTACACATCACTGACAATCTGAAATGGTCCACCCACACAGACAATGTGGTGAAGAAAGCACAATAGCACCTCTTCAACCTCAGGAGGCTGAAAAAATCTGGCTTGGCCCCTAAGTGTAACGTCTGCTTCCAACTCACACTCTGCTTCCAACTCACACACATAGATCCCCTGAACGCAGCTCACTTTCCAGCCCACTTTCCAGCTCACACTCTCAAACACATAGATCCCTTGAACACAGCTCACTCTCCAGATCCCAATCAGCTGAATTCTGATCACCTGTTCACACACCTGTATGTCATTATCACACACTATTTAGTAAAGTTCTTTGCACCCCATCATTGTGAGGTATTGTTAGTTTTGTGACACACTTCTATTCGGAGCTCTGTTTTTCCCGTAATTTACTCCTCCCGTGTATGATAGTTTTTGCCTATTCCCTGCCTGTACTTTAGCCTATCAAATTTCCTGTTATCAACCTATTACTTGATCTCCCGGACGACATTACTAGCCTTTTCCCTGCATGTACTATTGCCTTTTTGGACCCCCAGTGTATGACCTTCTGCCTGCCCCTAGACACAGCTACCTGCCTCCTCCTGTGGTCCTTTACAATAAACACCTGAAGCCCTGCACTTGAAAACAGCTCTCTGTCTCCCATCATGTTCATTACACTGAGACCCTCACAAACTTTTACAGATGCACAATTGAGAGCATCCTGTCAGGCTGTATCACTGCCTGTTATGGCAACTGCACCGCCCACAACCGTAGGGCTCTCCAGATGGTGGTGCGGTCTGCTCAACGCATCACCGGGGGCACACTGCCTGCTCTCCAGGACACCGACAGCACCTGATGTCACAGGAAGGCTAAAAAGATCATCAAGGACATCAACCACCCGAGCCACGGCCAGTACAGGTGCATCAAAGCTGGGACTAGGGCTGTGGCCGTTACAACATTTTGTCAGCCCGTGATTGTCAACCAAATAATTGTTGGTCTCACGGTAATTGACCGTTAATTAACATTAACATATTTAGCATCTCCTGGCTTCCATTGTTGAAGATCTTTATTTCATAAGAACAGAATAGCATACTCTGAGTTGTCCTTATGTTAGGTCCTGATCTCGCTATACCAAATGGCTGTGGGTTACACTAGTTCATTTAGCAGACAATATATATATATATTTTAAATTTAACTAGGCAAGTCAGTTAAGAACAAATTCTTATTTACAATGATGGCCTACCCCGGCCAAACCCAGAAGACGCTGGGACAATTGTGCTCCACCCTATGGGACTCGCAATCACAGCCTGGATTTGAACCAGGAACTGTAGTGACACCTCTTGCACTGAGATGTGGTGCCTTAGAATTGAACAAGCTGAATAAAATAAAAATAATACTTTCTCCAAATGATATGAGGGAGTGCGCAAATGTGGTTATTCTTTAAGCGTTAAAAAATAAATAGTTATTACTATATGCTTAATTTAGAATTATTAATGTAACTTTAGTTGTTCTACAAAAATTGGGCTATATGTTTGATTTTTAATACATTGTAAGGCTGCATGTTGCAACTCTAATGATGATTTCAAAAAAGTAGCTTGAAAGGCATGAACTCTGCTTTGTTTTTGCACAGGCTGTACAGTCGTGGCCAAAAGTTGAGAATGACACAAATATTAATTTTCACAAAGTCTGCTGCCTCAGTGTCTTTAGATATTTTTGTCAGATGTTACTATGGAATACTGAAGTATAATTACAAGCATTTCATAAGTGTCAAAGGCTTTTATTGACAATTACATGAAGTTGATGCAATGAGTCAATATTTGCAGTGTTGACCCTTCTTTTTCAAGACCTCTGCAATCTGCCCTGGCATGCTGTCATTTAACTTCTGGGCCACATCCTGACTGATGGCAGCCCATTTTTGCATAACCAATACTTGGAGTTTGTCAGAATTTGTGGGTTTTTGTTTGTCCACCCGCCTCTTGAAGATTGACCACAAGCTCTCAATGGGATTAAGGTCTGTGGAGTTTCCTGGCCATGGACCCAAAATATCGATGTTTTGTTCCCCGAGCCACTCAGTTATCACTTTTGCCTTATGGCAAGGTGCTCCATCATGCTAGAAAAGGCATTGTTCGTCACCAAACTATTCCTGGATGGTTGGGAGAACTTGCTCTCGGAGGATGTGTTGGTACCATTCTTCATTCATGGCTGTGTTCTTAGGCAAAATTGTAAGTGAGCCCACTCCCTTGGCTGAGAAGCAACCCCACACATGAATGGTCTCAGGATGATTTACTGTTGGCATGACACAGGACTAATGGTAGCGCTCAGCATGTCTTCTTCGGACAAGCTTTTCTCCGGATGCCCCAAACAATCGGAAAGGGGATTCATCAGAGAAAATGACTACCCCAGTCCTCAGCAGTCCAATCCCTGTACCTTTTGTAGAATATCAGTCTGTCCCTGATGTTTTTCCTGCGAGAAGTGGCTTCTTTGCTGCCCTTCTTGACACCAGGCCATCCTCCAAAAGTCTTCGCCTCACTGTGGGTGTAGATGCACTCACACCTGCCTGCTGCCATTCCTGAGCAAGCTCTGTACTGGTGGTGCCCCGATCCCGCAGCTGAATCAACTTTAGGAGACGGTTCTGGCGCTTGCTGGACTTTCTTGGGCACCCTGAAGCCTTCTTCACAACAATTGAACCGCTCTCCTTGAAGTTCTTTATGATCCGATAAATGGTTGATTTAGGTGCAATCTTACTGGCAGCAATATCCTTGCCTGTGAAGCCCTTTTTGTGCAAAGCAATGATGACGGCACATGTTTCCTTGCAGGTAACCATGGATGACAGAGGAAGAACAATGATTCCAAGCACCACCCTCCTTTTGAAGCTTCCAGTCTGTTATTCGAACTCAATCAGCATGACAGAGTGATCTCCAGCCTTGTCCTCGTCAACACTCACACCTGTGTTAACGAGAGAATCACTGACATGATGTCAGCTGGTCCTTTTGTGGCAGAGGTGAAATGCAGTGGAAATGTTTTTTGGGGATTCAGTTCATTTGCATGGCAAAGAGGGACTTTGCAATTAATTGCAATTCATCTGATCACTCTTCATAACATTCTGGAGTGTATGCAAATTGCCATCATACAAACTGAGGCAGCAAACTTTGTGAAAATTAATATTTGTGTCATTCTAAAAACTTTTGGCCACGACTGTACACACTAAATCAGTAACTCATTCCCAATTTGACAAGCACTTGATAATCTCTAGAATTTCACAGCGGCATCCCCTTTGTGTGGCCGTAATGCACTCTAAAAAAATCCAGGCCTTTGCGGCCATTGGCCGTTGTGCCCTTCTCCCTGCACTCCGAATCACCTCTCACTAACATGGCTCTCCATCACGTGATCGGGCCTTTCTCACAGGCTACAAGTGAAGACAGACCCACCGGGGACACAACTGCATGTGTCCTTATCCAATTCCGAGATGCATATTGAGGATATTGGAAGAACTGTCCACATTTACTTTTCATCAGCAAACATGTAGAGTAGGCATAACAAACAGCAAAAACACTAGCCTATATCAATCTACTGTCCCCCATCCTACAAAAGTCGACCTATTCTATTCTGTTGCAAGAAATAAATATAAATATACTGAAGAGCCAGTTAGGCTCTACAGCCCTTGTAAAGCAGATTAATGTGCTTAATTTTAAGAAGTTATTTGGCCACTTTAGTTGTGAAACAACCCTTTGAAAACATACAGTTGAAGTCGGAAGTTTACATACACTTAGGTTGGAGTCATTAAAACTCATTTTTCAACCACTCCACAAAATTCTGTCAACAAACTATAGTTTTGGCAAGTCGGTTAGGACATCTACTTTGTGCATGACACAAGTCATTTTTCCAACAATTGTTTACAGACAGATTATTTCACTTATAATTCACTGTACCACAATTCCAGTGGGTCAGAAGTTTACATACACTAACAGCTTGCAAAATTCCAGAAAATTTCATGGCTTTAGAAGCTTCTGATAGGCTAATTAACATAATTTGAGTCAATTGGAGGTACCTGTGGATGTATTTCAAGGCCTACCTTCAAACTCAGTGCCTCTTTGCTTGACATCATGGGAAAATCAAAAGAAATCAGCCAAGACCTCAGAAAAAAAATTGTAGACCTCCACAAGTCTGGTTCATACTTGGGAGCAATTTCCAAACACCTGAAGGTACCGCGTTCATCTGTACAAACAATAGTACGCAAGTATAAACACCATGGGACCACGTTGCCGTTATACCGCTCAGGAAGGAGACGTGTTCTGTCTCCTAGAGATGAACGTACTTTGGTGCGAAAAGTGCAAATCAATCCCAGAACAACAGCAAAAGACTGTGTGAAGATGCTGGAGGAAACAGGTACAAAAGTATCTATATCCACAGTAAAACGAGTCCTATATCAACATAACCTGAAAGGCTGCCCAGAAAGGAAGAAGCCACTGCTCCAAAACTGCCATAAAAAAGCCAGACTACGGTTTGCAACTGCACATGGGGACAAAGATCATACTTTTTGAAGAAATGTCCTCTGGTCTGATGAAACAAAAATAGAACTGTTTGGCCATAATGACCATCGTTATGTTTGGAGAAAAAAGTTGGAAGCTTGCAAGCCGAAGAACACCATTAAATATATTTGGCTAAGGTGTATGTAAACTTCCGACTGTATAGACCTGCATGAGGTGTGCAACTATGATTAGAAAAAGTAGCTAGAAAAGGCATTGTTTCTTATGCTGGGCAGGTGATAATATATAATCCACAAGTGATAGGCTAATATTGTCACCCATCAGACTATTCTTGATTTAATCTTGTCTTTACATATACTAAGTATCATATGTGTGAAATTTGTTTTGATTTAGAATGGACCAATTTCATGCATCTGTATTGAAACAGGGGCAGCGGGAAAAAATACATGTCATCTATGCACTCAAATAGAGAATGGAGGAAGCTTTTCCCGTGGTTCATTTTCAAGCCAGCCAGTTAGGCTATACTCCTGTTGTAATTATAATTCATGTGCTTAATATTAGGAAAGTTGAGAAATAAATATGGTAGGCCTAGCCTATAGAAAGCTGATGAGATCTGCCTATTTTTAATAGAGGCCATCACTGTTTTCATAGACTATATACATTTTGTGCTACATGAGCTCATGAGCTCTAATGAAGTGTTTCATTCGATTTTCGATTACTTTTGCATTGATGTCAGAGTGATTATAGGGACAATGAAGAGCAGAGTACCAGGCAGTTAACACGTTTGGTAGGCTACTAATGACGAGCAGCAGAATCAGAGCTTGGAGAAGCCTAATCACCTTGATTAAACAGTCATGTGGAATTTGACTGCCTTCATGACTCGTAACCGCCGGTGTGGTGGTAATACGGTCTCCGCAACAGCCCTAGCTGTGACCGAGAGACTGAAAAACAGCTTCTATCTCAAGGTCATCAGACTGTTAAATAGCCATCACTACCTGGCTTCCACCCGGTTACTCAACCCTGCACCTTAGAGGCTGCTGCCCTATGTACATAGACATGGAATCACTGGTCACTTTAATAATGGAACACATTGCTTTACTCATTTCATATGTATATACTGTATTCTATTCTACTGTATTTTAGTCAATGCCACACCGACATTGCTCATCCTAATATTTATGTATTTCTTAATTCCATTCTTTTACTTTTAGATTTGTGTGTATTGTGGTAAATTGTTAGATACTACTGCCCTGGAGCTAGGAACACAAGCATTTCGCTACACCTGCAATAACATCTGCTAAATATGTGTATGTGACCAATACAATTTGGTGTGATTTGATTTGAACAGCTCTAGTGGACATTCCTCGAGTTAGCATGCCAATTTCACGCTCCCTCAAAACCTGCGACATCTGTAGCATTGTGTTGTGTGACAAAACTGCACATTTTAGTGGCCTTTTATTGTCCCCAGCACAAGGTGCACCTGTGTAATGGTCATGCTTTTTTAATCGGCTTCTTGTTAAAAGCCACACCAGTCAGGTAGATGGATTATCTTGGCAATGGAGAAATGCTCACTAACAGGGATTTAACCAAATTTGAGAGAAATAAGCTTTTTGTGTGTATGGAACATTTCTGGGATCTTTTAATTCAGCTCCTGAAACATGGGACCAACACATGTTGCATTTATATTTTTGTTCAGTATATATGCTCTGCATACATTCTGACACTTCACTGGCAACACTGTCCAACGGGAGGTTCCAGTTCAGTGCACAATAAAACTCCACTCTCCACTGTGGCTCCAGGGAGTCATAACAGGCTCATTATAAATGAATGAAGAGCGCTACATCTACTGCTACATACAGTAACGTTATGCACGACTGACATACTTTAATGGAGGGCGTTTAGAACCATTTTTAACTAGTCATGGGAATTATGGTCAAGCCTATTGATTTGGGCACAAAGTAAAATGTTACGATGTCACTTGACATTGGGAATAGCTGCATGAACAGCTTGAGGGTTTTGTCCATTAATGACCATGTAAATTAAGCTGTTACACAAACATGAGGGAAATTAAAGGGACATGGTGGATTGTGGCTGGATTTCCATATGCATACTGTATGTAAATGAATAACAGGTGCCACCCTTGTGTAATGATGTCACAGGGCTGATGAGTCATGTATCAACATTGTTGCAGCCAAACTGTGTTTCTGCCATAGAGACTGGCCTTATGTACATGTTGAAGCCTAAATCTGAGATATAGCTCTGTAAACAATGTCTGTTACCTGTACATGTTGAAGCCTAAAGCTGCCTGGGATATAGTAGAGTACACAATGTCTGTGTCCGCTACCAACCACACTACATATGACCAGGGTGGAGCTCCTTGTCTTTCTTTTTTCCAGGTCTCTCCCAGTTTCTCGTGCTCTCTCTCTCTCTCTCTCTCTCCTTGCCTCCTATTTATGTGTGTAAAACTCTCCGCACCCACCCTTCTCTCCCTCTTCTTCTTTGTTGCAGTAATCTCTCCCCCACCCCTGGCTACCTATTCCCTCTCTCCCTCTCTCCCCCACCTCGATTGCGCTCCCCTGTCTCATCAGCTGACATGCACAATGTCCCTCAGAGAGGGCCAGATGAAAGACACAGAGTACCGTGACCTTCACTTCACAGCAGGGCCACTATCAGTGACAAGCGTTCAGCTGCAGTGAGACACTGTGTATACTGTGTATACAGACACAGGCAGGGAGGCAGGCACGCACACACAGACACAAGGTAGTGCACACAAAGATACGCAAACCACACATCAAATTCTCACGATTCAAAAGCACTCATCCTCGCCAATCCTAAACGCCACTCTGCCAGTGATGACACCTCCAGAGGTGGAGAGCAGCAGCAGCCATCTTGGCCCTCGGCCCAACCCCTCACAAGGCAGTAGTGGGATGTGGTCGGAGCGTTTAGAGCCCGCTGTGGGTCGCGTCCTTGGCCTGTGGCAGCAAATACAGAGCATCATGTTTTAATCAGCCTGAGGGACACATGGGTACTCCCCATCATGCTAACAGGCCCTCCTACATCATGGCAGCAGGGGGCTTGATCACATGGGTCCATAGGGTCAGGTGGAGAGACCACCTGGTTGACCCTCGGGGCGGGTTATCAGGATGCTATTTCCTTAGCCAAGCCCATAAACATAGGATGAGCTATCTGAGGCCGAGAGACTCAGTAACCTTAGGATATGGGGGTGTGATGGATGGAGACAGTAGACATTGGCCCTGTTCCATCATTGATCAGGGAATCTCAATCACATGAGGATCTGTGAAGCTTCAACTCATCCATGGTGTGCTCTCCAAATGAAATGGGACCAAGGCAATCAGGACCCCCGGAAAACACACTTGGGGGTGATAATTCTAATCACAGAGCAACTGAATGTCATTATAATAAACGATCAGGAAAATACGTAATCAAAACAATTGGCATAATTACCTAGCTAGTATCTCTGCAGTCATTACATTCAACAAAGCTTGTTTACTGTAACAAACAGGTAGAAGACAGCACCATTTAGACTAACTGCCTTTGCTTGCTTTTTGGATGACTGCTTTATTTTTCAGAGTGCTCTGTTGTAAAGAGCAGGCTGTGGTGAGAGAGAGAGGAGGAGTGGAAGAGTTCAGTAATGTAATCAGTGCTTGGTCGCTTTGACATCTTGCTGCTGACTGCACTACTGGGGCTGAGAGTAGGACTGAGGCTGAGGATGGTGGGGCGTCCACACTGTGTAATGCCAAGGATAAAACAGCCTGTGTCATGCCAAGCTGGGAGTAGGGACCCGCCTAGGCCTTGCATGTCCGTGGACATCTGGCGTCCAACCCGCACTATGAAACCAGATCCCAAGACCCTGGGCCTCCCATTTACTGTAACCAGACAGTCACCAGGATTGGTGGATGCAGACTCACAAACTACCTCCCCACCCTATAACACACCAGAATAGGGTGGCTCTGTGAAGGCTTTACTGCTAACCCTGTTTGTGGAACAGACCAGTTTGTGACAAAAACAATGCTATGGTAGAAAATGTTGCCAAATGTTATACTGAAGCATGACTTGGTACAATGTTTTAGCTTATATGAGGTTCAGTTTATGTGAATAATAACAAATAAAGATCAATCCATTTATGACTTCAAGTGGCGTATTAGCTGACATTGTAAATAAGAATTTGTTCTTCACTGACTTGCCTATAAATAAAGGTTAAAAAAAATAACATTGAATTTCAGCTGTCACAGAGGGGAGACAAAAATACTTACGAGTTTGAGCTGAGTAACAGACAGCCAGACCTGTTATGGAAAGCACCGGGAATATCCAGCAGTGTGTGCTGTTGATTACGAGCCAGAGGATTCACACTAGATACTGTAGATTGTCTGGAGACACTCATTTACAGTGAGGGAAAAAAGTATTTGATCCCCTGCTGATTTTGTACGTTTGCCCAGTGACAAAGAAATGATCAGTCTATAATTTTAATAGTAGGTTTATTTGAACAGTGAGAGACAAAATAACAACAAAAAAATCCAGAAAAACACATGTCAAAAATGTTATAAATTGATTTGCATTTTAATGAGGGAAATAAGTATTTGACCCCTCTGCAAAACATGACTTAGTACTTGGTGGCAAAACCCTTGTTGGCAATCACAGAGGTCAGACGTTTCTTGTAGTTGGCCACCAGGTTTGTACACATCTCAGGAGGGATTTTGTCCTACTCGTCTTTGCAGATCTTCACCAAGTCATTAAGGAGATGTTTATCTTTCAAAGGGTGTAAAATAGTTGTATGTTTGAAAAATTTGAATTTTGACATTTATTTGGATTCAAATTTGCCGCTCTTGAAATGCACCTGCTGTTGATGGAGTGCACCACGGGTGGGACGCTAGCGTCCCACCTAGCCCATAGAGGTTAAGGTTTCGAGGCTGACGTTTGGCAACTCGAACCTTCAGCTCCCTCCACAGATTTTCTATGGGATTAAGGTCTGGAGACTGGCTAGGCCACTCCAGGACCTTAATGTGCTTCTTCTTGAGCCACTCCTTTGTTGCCTTGGCCGTGTGTTTTGGGTCATTGTCATGCTGGAATACCCATCCACGACCCATTTTCAATGCCCTGACTGAGGGAAGGAGGTTCTCACCCAAGATTTGACGGTACATGGCCCCGTCCATCGTCCCTTTGATGCGGTGAAGTTGTCCTGTCCCCTTAGCAGAAAAACACCCCCAAAGCAGAATGTTTCCACCTCCATGTTTGACGGTGGGGATGGTATTCTTGGGGTCATAGGCAGTATTCCTCCTCCTCCAAACACGGCGAGTTGAGTTTATGCCAAAGAGCTCCATTTTGGTCTCATCTGACCACAACACTTTCACCCAGTTGTCCTCTGAATCATTCAGATGTTCATTGGCAAACTTCAGACGGGCATGTATATGTCCTTTCTTGAGCAGGGAGACCTTGCGGGCGCTGCAGGATTTCAGTCCTTCACAGCGTAGTGAGTTACCAATTGTTTTCTTGGTGACTATGGTCCTAGCTGCCTTGAGATCATTGACAAGATCCTCCCGTGTAGTTCTGGGCTGATTCCTCACCGTTCTCATGATCATTGCAACTCCATGAGGTGAGATCTTGCATGGAGCCCCAGGCCGAGGGAGATTGACAGTTCTTTTGTGTTTCTTCCATTTGTGAATAATCGCACCAACTGTTGTCACCTTCTCACCAAGCTACTTGGTGATGGTCTTGTAGCCCATTCCAGCCTTGTGTAGGTCTACAATCTTGTCCCTGACGTCCTTGGAGAGCTCTTTGGTCTTGGCCATGGTGGAGAGTTTGGAATCTGATTGATTGATTGCTTCTGTGGACAGGTGTCTTTTATACAGGTAACAAGCTGAGATTAGGAGCACTCCCTTTAAGAGTGTGCTCCTAATCTCAGCTCGTTACCTGTATAAAAGACACCTGGGAGCCAGAAATCTTTCTGATTGAGAGGGGGTCAAATACTTATTTCCCTCATTAAAATGCTAATCAATTTATAACATTTTTGACATGCGTTTTTCTGGATTTTTGTTGTTGTTATTCTGTCTCTCACTGTTCAAATAAACCTACCATTAAAATGATAGACTGATCATTTCTTTGTCAGTGGGCAAATGTACAAAATCAGCAGGGGTCAAATACTTTTTTCCCTCACTGTAATTTATGTTCAGTGTTTCCAACAGCTTTGTTGTCATTAGCAAATAGCATCTATGCACATGAACTGGAGCAGAGGTGTCAGAATATGAGGCCTCAAGAAGACTAAATGTAAACTGTCATCGCCAACTACACAACACTTCATCTAGTGCACTTCTTGCATCTCACACGACTATGTCTCCATGATATTATTTATGATATTGGTTTCATAATAACAGGAATTACACAAGGCTAATTTCTTGGTACATAATAATACTTCCTACTACAGAAAGAGCTAGAGAGAAAGATATAAACTGATAGAGAGAGAACGCTAGAAAGACAGAGAGATGTAGAGATAGAGAGAGGGAACGAGAGAGATGGAGGTGTATGGTCTTCAAACCAGTGACCTTTCATAACCAGCACTGTAACCGCTAGGCTACCTGCAACCCTACACCATAGCATAGAAACACAATCATGTCAGCCATTAAGAGAGACGAAGACTGTCTGACATGGTTTTTAGATGTCTACTGTTTAGACTGAGTAATTGGAGAGAGATCATTTTGGTCTGGTCACACATAAATTGACAATTCACACAAATGTACACACAACCATACACACAACCAGACCCAGTCATTAGGTGTTGCCCCCCCCCCCCCCCCCCCCTGATTATTATGAGCTGGACTTAATAACTAGTGGAGGGGCACCACGTGTTTTTAATGTATCAGCTCTGTGACCTGCTACATACGTGACACGATAAACACGCCTAAACATCTGCACATTTAGAGTGTTTTTCTCTCCCTCCCTCACTCTCCCTCACTCTCTTCTATTAATGGGGCTGCCAAGAGACAGAGAGAAGCTAATCAGAACGTGACAGAGAGAAACTAATCAGAATGTGACACAGAGAAACTAATCAGAATGTGACAGAGAGAATCTAATCAGAATGTGACAGAGAGAATCTAATCAGAATGTGACAGAGAGAATCTAATCAGAATGTGACAGAGAGAAGCTAATCAGAATGTGACAGAGAGAAACTAATCAGAATGTGACAGAGAAGCTAATCAGAATGTGACAGAGAGAAGCTAATCAGAATGACACAGAGAAACTAATCAGAATGTGACAGAGAGAAACTAATCAGAATGTGACAGAGAAACTAATCAGAATGTGACAGACAGAAGCTAATCAGAATGTGACAGAGAGAAGCTAATCAGAATGTGACAGAGAGAAGCTAATCAGAATGTGATAGAGAGAAGCTAATCAGAATGTGACAGAGAGAAGCTAATCAGAATGTGACAGAGAAGCTAATCAGAATGTGACAGAGAGAAGCTAATCAGAATGTGACAGAGAGAGACTAATCGCAATGTGACAGAGAGAAAGAAATCAGAATGTGACAGAGAGAAACTAATCTGAATGTGACAGAGAGAAACTAATCTGAATGTGACAGAGAGAAACGAATCAGAATGTGACAGAGAGAAGCTAATCAGAATGTGACAGAGAGAAGCTAATCAGAATGTGACAGAGAGAAGCTAATCTGAATGTGACAGAGAGAAACTAATCCGAATGTGACAGAGAAACGAATCAGAATGTGACAGAGAAACGAATCAGAATGTGACAGAGAGAAGCTTAAGTCATTTAAGTTGTTTCACAAACATATATGTACATATGCAAACGCATATTTCCATGAAATGATTTATGACATTGGTTTTATACTAACAGGTATTACTTGGCTGATTTCTTGGTACAGTATAATAATAATTCCAACTAGAGAAAGAGCTAGAGAGAGCTAGAGAGAAAGATATAAACTAAGAGAGAAAGAGCTAAAAAGAGAGATGGTGCGATAGGAAGAGCAAGGGAAAGAGAGAGAGATGGGGGAGATGGTCCTCTCTGATGGGAGTGAAGAGTCTAACTTTGGGGCCTCCTCTGATCTCCTCCTGTCCTCATAACAGTGACAGTGCACTCATGCAGCACACACTTCAGGCTGAGCCAGCTTCAATCCCTCTCCCTCCCTTTCCTCCAGAGAACAGGTTAGGATGAAACAGCATAAAACAGTGTGGGAGCCTTTCTCTATTAGTCTCCTATACTGTAGACTGCTATCAATGATTCTCTCAATCCCTAAAATCATTTTAGCTCTGATGCAGAGTTCACTAAATATGTTTCTTATTAGTTAGGCAAAGTAGCATAGCTCCTGATTCAGGCATAATTGTCTGCCTCCCCAAATTTTCCCTGGTAAACCTTACAGCACTCTGTGGCAATCTCTTTTGTAAATAGAGACTAAACCAAACAGGGGCTGTGATTGATTGGAAAGCATGTGAAACAGCTCAAGTGCCCAGATTGACTCATTTAGGGCCATTTACTGTCCGTTCCAACGAGAGGAGGCCTACCCTGCCCTGCCTGTGGCCATCAGGACTGGTTGAGGTGTGCCATGTTCAATTTCAGAGTAATAGGGGTGTTTCCTTCTCAAATGGTTCAATGTGCCCAAGCTCCCAGGAGATAATTGGAATGGACAGGTAGGTCTATTCTTCAAGCAGACACTGAGCATTTAGTCTAGATGGGGACCGAGACTGTCTGGCTGCTTGGTGAGTTATTTGAAGGTAAAGAAAAAGGAACATACAAATGGTGTGTTTAAAACTATAGTTTAACAGCTCTGGATCACATATTTAGAAAAAAAGCTGCTTTTAAATAATCCCTCGGGGGTTGGAGTTTCTCACTATCCCACTAATTGTGTACTTTAGGAACTCAAACTCCCAGCCACTCCTGATTAATGTACCTAAGATGGTTAGTACAAGTTAAGATCAAATGTAATATGAATTAGACAGACAAGGAGGTCACCCAGGCTGTTAACACTGAATTAACGCACAGTCTAAGTCTAATAACCCAAAGAAATGGGCAGACAGACAACACGGCTTAACAGTTAAAACCATTAAGGGCTGTTAAGTACAGATGTAGGATCTTCATTTGATCACTCATTTGTTACTGAGAATTTTCCTGTAAAGGAGGAAATGCAAACTTGTTGTGTATTTGAGTTTTAAAATGACTTCTAAAGTTTAATTTCTACTTAGAAATTTCAGATTTGATTTGTCCTAAATAAAACGTATCAACCTCTACAAAAATGGCCATTAATTATAATCCACATGATATTTCACATTTCCTGTTGCTGCAGGATAATTTTTCTGTTGGAGAAAACTGGCTCAAATTAAGATCCTACACCTGTAGCATTTCAGTATAGCGTACAGGGATAGCACGGAGTCTACGAGACTGGTGCTCTGAACCACGTGTCCCCAAAAGGCAACATTTGGCTGGTGCCATGAGCACTAAAGTGATAAGCATTGTCTCTCTCCCACACTGGGCAGTTCCCTATCTATACATCATTACAAATGGTCCTCCAGAAAATAATAAAGCAGGGGAATGGCATGTAATGAAGTTGTTTTTGGCCTCCACCTTTTCCTAATGAAATGCTAGGCAATAACTCATTTAGGACCTAATTATGATGGATGCGGACGTGAGATTTGTTAAACCCCAGCGAGAGAGAAAAAGTGTTGATGAGTGAGGGAAAATAACTTCCCAGCTAAAGTGTCAGCTGTCTGGACCCTCTCTTTACAAAATTATCCACCGCAATTGTTGCAACCCATATTACTAGCCTGTTCAACCTCTCTTTCGTATCGTCTGAGATCCCCAAAGATTGGAAAGCTGCCGTGGTCGTCCCCCTCTTCAAAGTGGGAGACAAGACCTAGACCCAAACTGGTACAGACCTAAATCTATCCTACCCTGCCTTTCAAAGGTCTTCGAAAGCCAAGTTAACAAACAGATCACCGACCATTTCGAATCCCACATTACCTTCTTCGCTATGCAATCTGGTTTCCGAGCTGGTCATGGGTGCACCTCAGCCACGCTTAAGGTCCTAAACGATATCATTACCTCCATCGATAAAAGGCAATACTGTGCAGCCGTATTCATCGACCTGGCCAAGGCTTTCGACTCTGTCAATCACCACATTCTTATCGGCAGACACAACAGCCTTGGTTTCTCAAATGGCTGCCTCGCCTGGTTCACCAACTAATTCTCAGACAGAGTTCAATGTATCAAATCGGAGGGCCTGTTGTCCGGACATCCGGCAGTCTCTATGGGGGTACCACAGGGTTCAATTCTCGGGCCGACTCTTTTCTCTGTATACATCAATGATGTCGCTCTCGCTGCTGGTGATTCTCTGATCCACCTCTACGCAGACAACACCATTCTGTATACTTCTGGCCCTTCTTTGGACACTGTGTTATCTAACCTCCAGACGAGCTTCAATGCCATACAACTCTCCTTCCGTGGCCTCCAACTGCTCTTAAATGCAAGTAAAACTAAATGGATACTCTTCAACCGATCCCGGCCCGCACCTGCCAGCCCGTCTAGCATCACTACTCTGGACGGTTCCGACTTAGAATATGTGGACAACTACAAATACCTAGGTGTCTGGTTAGACTGTAAACTCTCCTTCCAGACTCACATTAAGCATCTCCAATCAAAAATTAAATCTAGAATCAGCTTCCTATTTCGCAACAAAGCATCCTTCACTGCCAAACATACCCTCGTAAAACTGACTATCCTACTGATCCTTGACTTCGGCGATGTCATTTACAAAATAACCTCCAACACTCTACTCAGCAAATTGGATGCAGTCTATCACAGTGCCATCCATTTTGTCACCAAAGGCCCATATACTACCCACCACTGCAATCTGTATGCTCTCGTTGGCTGGCCCTCGCTTCATATTCGTCGCCAAACCCACTGGCTCCAGGTCATCTATAAGTCTTTGCTAGGTAAAGCCCCGCCTTATTTCAGCTCACTGGTCACCACAGCAGCACCCACCCGTAGCACGCACTCCAGCAGGTATATTTCACTGGTTACCCCCAAAGCCAATTCCTCCTTTGGCCGCTTTTACTTCCAGTTCTATGCTGCCAATGACTGGAACGAATTGCAAAAAAAAATCACTGAAGCTGGAGACTCATGTCTGCCTCACTAACTTTAAGCATCAGCTGTCAGAGCAGCTTACAGATCATTGCACCTGTACATAGCCCACCTGTTAATAGCCCATCCAACTACCTCATCCCCATATTGTTATATATTTTTTTGCTCCTTTGCACCCCAGTATCTCTACTTGCACATTCATCTTCTGCACATCTATCACTACAGTGTTTAATTGCTAAATTGTAATTACTTCGCCACTACGGCCTATTTATTGCCTTACCTCCCTAATCTTACCTCATTTGCACACACTGTATATAGACCTTTCTATTGTGTTATTGACTGTATTTTTGTTTATTCCATGTGTAACTCTGTGTTGTTGTTTGTGTCGCACTGCTTTGCTTTATCTTGGCTAGGTCGCAGTTGTAAATAAGAACTTGTTCTCAACTGGCCTACCTGGTTAAATAAAGGTGAAATAACATTTAAAAAAAAAAAAATCTTCAGGATGTGGATCATGAACTATTTAGATTGGGTTACAAAATTCTGGGAACAATCAATAAATTCCCTGGTTTTCCCGAAATCCCGTTTGGAGGATGTTACGAATACTCTTTGGCCCAGCAGTCTAGGGGGGATGGCAACGAGACCCGTAACATAAATCATGCAAATTATAATAGTGAAAAAGTAACAGTGAGAACAAATAACCACAATCTACCGTCAAACTCTAATGGTTTATTTATGAACACACGGTAATGGGGTGTGAGAAAAGGGGCTGAGCTGGACCCAAGCAAAGAAACAATAATCCAAAAACACCCCTAAGCTAGTCTAGCCTACTTCAAGAACAGCTAGCTAACTAACCAAAAATACAGTGGGTGATCTGCCCAGTTCTAACTAGGGTACTTAGACAAAGTATTCGTACGGGTAATGTATGCCCATGGGCGACTTTGTCTTGGTACCCCCTTTTCCCACCAAACAAACAACACTCACAGGATAAATAAATAAATGAGAGAGAGAGAGAGAGAGAGAGAGAGAGAGAGAGAGAGAGAGAGAGAGAGAGAGAGAGAATGTGATTGGTTGAGGGAAAAGGAGCAGGTGTCTTCTGTTTGGTGACTGATTGGGGAGTGATGATTGTCACCTGTGAGGAGGAGAAGGAGAGCAAAGAAATACACATACAGGATACACACTCAGGATACCTGTATCCGTCACAGAGGATTACCGGAGTCAGAAGGGAATAGGCAGGAAATCCGGAATCCACCAACCAGGATTTCAGGAAAACCAAGGATTTCATTTTATTATTTAAAAAACAAAAATTCCCAAATGAGCTACAGTTAGAGTTCAGAGGAGTGAGTTTGTTTGGTGAGTTCCATTCCACGGTTGAAAGGGACACTAAGAAACCCTGGGTGGTGGAGAAGAAGAGAGAAAGAAATGGAGAAAAGGAATTTACTTCAAAGGTCTGTGTGATATCCCCAGTGCGATGAGAGTGCTTTACACAATCTCAAGAGGGAGGGCAGAAAAACAAAGCAGCTCAGCAGTCAGTCGAGGATATGTGAGATTGAGAACAGAGAAGAAAGAAAAAGAGGAAGGGCTTTCATATGTGAACTCTCTCTGAAACAGCCAGCCTCTAGCCTTCCTCTCACACCATGTCCAAATCAAATACATTCATACTGAGCCACTGATGGAATCCAAAAGACCTGCAGTGCTATGCTCAAGAGGACAACATGTGGCCATGGAAGCATAGAACAACAACCATGTCAGCCATTGTAAGAGAGAGAAGACTGACTGGCATGGTTTCTAGATCTATTGTTTAAGGCACCCTCAGTGGGAATGATAGAAACATCAGGTTCAGGGATACAGTATCTACAACCTAGCTTCCTTTTCCCCTGAAACCCAGATGTGGGGATCCTGCTTAGTGTTGATTCAATCATACATGTATATATGCAAACACTCCTGCAGAGCTCAGAGGTTGGTTGTTTGGCTGAGGAGCATGTGCTGTAGTAAACCGTCCCATCTCTATAAGGCTACTAATGAAGGCAACTGTATGCAGTTGCACTGTGTGACTCACTGAGCTGGCTGCTCTTAGGGCTGGACTACTGCTCACTGGGGCACTATGTCTCAGTCTCTCTACTGCAGTTTCATAGATTGAGCAATAAATAAAGAAGATCACACAATTGTTTGTGGACTCAAGTCTCACTTTTTCCCTTTGCTCTTCTCTCACTGTCTCTCGCTCTCCTTTACCCTGCATGACACAGATGGCTTTGAATATATTCATTTGAAATCCACTGGGTTGCTATAACTAGGAAACACACTAGAAGAGATGCAGATAATGTAGACAGCAGATAGGAGGCCAGGCTAGAAACTTTAAGCACCACTATCATCTTGATGTCTTTGTACTGGAACATTGTTTCCTAGTTTGGAAAATTAGGTAAATCGGATTCACAAAACAAGTGGATTAACTTAATCACTCCTCCGCTTTGACAATGACCTTCACTTCTCAACCACAATAGGGATTAGGGGAAGTTGAGGACATATGCCATGCAGCAGAGAAAGATTAGAGTTCTCCCTTGACAGAATTATTGAAATGTGCTATTCAGAATTCCTTCACAGTGCCGGGCTACAGTAGGATAAGATGCAATACGGTACAGTACAAACCCTCTCAGTTACAGTTGAAGTCGGAAGTTTACATACACCTTAGCCAAATTGTAATGGGTGCGGGCTGGTGGCAGTGAAGTCAGGCGCAGGACAACGAACTTGGTATAAACGGAGTCATTTAATAAGTGCTCACAAAACTCCGAAAACCAAAATATACAAAATAATAAAAGTAGGTACAAACCCGTCGCACACCAGAACATAACTTGCACATAACATACAATCAAACAATCACCGACAAGGACATGAGGGGAAACAGAGGGTTAAATACACAACATGTAATTGATGGGATTGGAACCAGGTGTGAAGGAAGACAAGACAAAACCAATGGAAAATGAAAAATGGATCAGCGATGGCTAGAAGGTCGGCGACGTCGACCACCGAACGCCGCCGGAACAAGGAAGGGACCGACTTCGGCGAAAGTCGTGACACAAATACATTTAAACTAAGTTTTTCACAATTCCTGACATTTAATCAGAGTAAACATTCCCTGTCTTAGTTCAGTTAGGATCACCACTTTATTTAAGAATGTGAAATGTCAGAATAACAGTTGAGAGAATGATTTATTTCAGCTATTATTTCTTTCATCACATTCCCAGTGGGTAAGAAGTTTACATACATTCGAGTCAGGTTTGTAGGCCTCCTTGCTCGCACATGATTTTTCAGTTCTGCCCACACATTTTCAATAGGATTGAGGTCAGAGCTTTGTGATGGCCACTCCAATAGCATGACTTTGTTGTCCTTAAGCCATTTTGCCACAACTTTGGAAGTATGCTTGGGGTCATTGTTCATTTGGAAGACCCATTTGCGAGCAAGTTTTAACTTCCTTAATGATGTCTTGAGATGTTGCTTCAATATATCCACATAATTTTCCGCCCTCATGATGCCATCTATTTTGTGAAGTGCACCAGTCCCTCCTGCAGCAAAGCACGCCCACAACATGATGCTGCCACCCCCGTGCTTCATGGTTGGGATGGTGTTCATCGGCTTGCAAGCCTCCCCTTTTTTCCTCCAAACATAACGATGGTCATTATGGCCAAACAGTTCTATTTTTGTTTCATCAGACCAGAGGACATTTCTCCAAAAAGTATGATCTTTGTCCCCATGTGCAGTTGCAAACCATAGTCTGGCTTTTATATGGCGGTTTTGGAGCAGTGGCTTCTTCCTTGCTGAGCGGCCTTTCAGGTTATGTCGATATTGGACTCGTTTTACTGTGGATATAGATACTTTTGTACCTGTTTCCTCCAGCATCTTCACACAGTCTTTTGCTGTTGTTCCGGGATTGATTTGCACTTTTCGCACCAAAGTACGTTCATCTCTAGGAGACAGAACGCGTCTCCTTCCTGAGAGGTATGACGGATGCGTGGTCCAATGGTGTTTATACTTGCGTACTATTGTTTGTACAGATGAACGCGGTACCTTCAGGTGTTTGGAAATTGCTCCCAAGGATGAACCATACTTGTGGAGGTCTACAATTTTTGTTCTGATTTCTTTTGATTATCCCATGATGTCAAGCAAAGAGGCACTGAGTTTGAAGGTAGGCTTTGAAATACACCTCCAATTGACTCAAATGATGTCAATTAGCCTATCAGAAGCTTCTAAAGCCATGACATAATTTTCTAGAATTTGCCAAGCTGTTTAAAGGCACAGTCAACTTAGTGTATGTAAACTTCTGACCCACTGGAATTGTGATACAATGATTTATAAGTGAAATAATCTGTCTGTAAACAATTGTTGGAAAAATGACTTGTGTCATGCACAAAGTAGATGTCCTAACCGACTTGCCAAAACTATAGTTTGTTAACAAGAAATTTGTGGAGTGGTTGAAAAACGAGTTTTAATGACTCCAACCTAAGTGTATGTAAACTTCTGACTTTATGTAGCCTAGTGGTTAGATCATAGGACTAGTAACCGAAAGGTTGTAAGATTGAATCCCCGAGCTGACAAGGTAAAAATCTGTCATTTCTGCACCTGAACAAGGCAGTTAACCCAGTGTTCCCCGGTAGGCCGTCATTGAAAGTAGAATTTGTCCTTAACTGACTTGCCTAGCTAAATAAAGGTAAAATAAAAAATAAAAAATGTCAGGAAAAAGAGCAAGATACTGTACTTGTACACAGCAAAAGCCTCTGGTGTAGCTTACACTGAATTGAAAGGAGTCCACTGTCACTGTAAACAAAAGTATTGCAGCACCCACAACAGCTACAGAAGCGGGAAAGTTTTAAATTGCAGTGGGGTATTGATTATGGCTACGGTTTGTGTATTCAAGAACTCATATCCTTTGTGAACTGAATCGCATAATATTTCTTAGGGCCCATGCTATTGATTCATACGGAGGAAGGAAGTCAGTTCAAGTTATTCCTGGGGCAGTATGAAAGACAATACCGCCATGGGTCATACAATGAATAATATGCGTTCAACTTTATCCTCACTTGAATGAAACCTGAGGTCAGGTGGGAGCAGCAAGGTCACTGGACTGGCAGCTCAATGCAAATGGAGGAATGAGATCAGCGATATGGACGATGGGTGACCATTGATTTCTGGTGACACAGGAACAATCAATTGCCATGCACAAGTGTCTTCGATACAAAGGACGCTGTTGGAAACAGATCTGTCCATTTAAAAATAAAAGAGCAGAACAGAGAGGAACATGCTGACTTGGGACAGTGAAGGACATTTCCTCTCTCTGTGACGCGTGTGTCACTTCAGTATGTACTGGGATTGGTGTGCTATTATTTCATGTCAGCTGGATGGGGGTAGGGTAAATGTTACTGTAAAATAGGCTGATTGCTGACTGGTAACCGTGTGCACATGTGTGTGTCAATGTATGCGTGTGCGTCAGTGTGTGTGTGTGTGTGTGTGTGTGTGTGTGTGTGTGTGTGTGTGTGTGTGTGTGTGTGTGTGTGTGTGTGTGTGCTGTGTGTGTGTGTGTGTGTGTGTGTGTGTGTGTGTGTGTGTGTGTGTGTGTGTGTGTGTGTGTGTGTGTGTGTGCGTCAGTGTATATATGTGTGTGCATCAGTGTGTGTGTGAGGCAGGATGGGAGTAGGTACGACAAGGGACTGTAAATAACAACAGCCACAGGGCGGTGGCAGGGGGAAAACGTGCCGTGAATTCATCCCCCTTCCCCCTCCCCTTCCAGTCTCAACCGACCAACACCTTACCCCCTCATAAGTCCCACCCAGAAATGCAGGAGATGGACGATAGGATGACATTAAAATGTGGTGACTACCGTTACATAAGGTCCAAGGGCGGAGCTCGGGAGGGGGGTTGTTTATCCTAGCAGGGTCCACATTAAAGGTTGTCCAGGGAGTGGTACAAGGACAGGAGGCACTGCATATGACAGGCCCAGTGACGTAGAAGAGTAACAGTCACAAAGAGGGTTAAGAAGCCCAGAGGAGCCAGTAGGACCACTGTAACAGACCCAACACCACTCTCCATCTTCCTCGTCTCTCCTTTCCCTCTCTCCCAGGGACGAGTGAATTGTATGTTCATTACCCAGCATGTCACCTGTCCTTGACACCGATCTATCTCTCCCGGTACAGTAGCTTATGATGGAAGTCATGTTCTCCTCCATATCATGCACCGGCATGCACACACACACACACACACACACACACACACACACACACACACACACACACACACACACACACACACACACACACACACACACACAGAGAGAGATGGAGAATACACACAGACATACTGTACACCAAGAATGCAGACATACAAATACACACACAAGTATGCATGAATGCACGCAAGAACACACACGTAAACACACACACATACACGCACACTGAGGTTGGGGAGGAACTGGCAAGCCACTGAGTCACGAAGCAGCAGTCGGCAGGCAGCAGTCGGCAGGCAGCGCAGCGCTTACATTGTCTCATCAGAGGCGAGTATAAACAGATTGATTGGATTGCTCCTGCTGACTCACCCGTTACATTAGCAAGCTGGGGGGGTTGTTCATAAACGATCCTAATTCTGCCCCCCCTCCCCCATCCTCCCCCAGTCAGGCCCAAGGTTAGCTGAGGGGCAGCCCACCTGAAGCGGTGTCTAAACGGTGGACAGGCCACCTGAAGTGGCGTCTAAATGGTGGACAGCCCACCTGAAGCGGTGTCTAAACAGTGGACAGCCCACCTGAAGCGGTGTCTAAACGGTGGACAGCCCACCTGAAGCGGTGTCTAAATGGTGGACAGCCCACCTGAAGTGGTGTCTAAACGGTGGACAGCCCACCTGAAGCGGTGTCTAAACGGTGGACAGCCCACCTGAAGCGGTGTCTAAACGGTGGACAGCCAACCTGAAGCGGTGTCTAAACGGTGGACGGCCCACCTGAAGTGGTGTCTAAACGGTGGACGGGCCACCTGAAGCGGTGTCTAAACGGTGGACAGGCCACCTGAAGTGGCGTCTAAATGGTGGACAGCCCACCTGAAGCGGTGTCTAAACAGTGGACAGCCCACCTGAAGCGGTGTCTAAACGGTGGACAGCCCACCTGAAGCGGTGTCTAAATGGTGGACAGCCCACCTGAAGTGGTGTCTAAACGGTGGACAGCCCACCTGAAGCGGTGTCTAAACGGTGGACAGCCCACCTGAAGCGGTGTCTAAACGGTGGACAGCCAACCTGAAGCGGTGTCTAAACGGTGGACGGCCCACCTGAAGTGGTGTCTAAACGGTGGACGGGCCACCTGAAGCGGTGTCTAAACGGTGGACAAAGAAGTCCCTCACACCGCCTCTGATTAGCAATTTTTCATGGTAGACATACAGCCACAAAGAAGAGACTGAGAACCAGACCCACTGAGACTGATGGTTCTGATGGTGCTGGAGCCAAGCGTGGGTGGGGTGCAGAGTTTGTTGTGTACTCGAAAATGTACTCGAAAATGAGCCCAATGTCACCGTGACTGCACTGCACTCCTCTGAGGGCACTGTAGGCTAGGGGGGGACATGATGGACGAGTCGTGCTGCCTCCCTCCACCATGGTTAGTCGTGCGCACACACACACAGACACCCACACACACACACACACACACAGCAGAGAGCACAGCACAGGCCTCATTACGACCACGGCCCTGGCTAATGCCACAAGATCAATGACATATCCTGCCTGTCTCTCCCTCTCCTTCTCTTTCTCTCCCTCCCTCTTCCTTTCTTTCTTTCTCTCCCTCCCCCTCTCTCCCTCCACTCTCTCTCCCTCTCTTTCTCTCCCTCCCTTCCTCCCCGTCTCTCTCACGCTCTCTTTTTTCCTCTCTCAAGTGCTGTTTCTGCCTCTCCACCTCGCTTACTGTCCAAGACTTTCTCCTTCTGTTTCTGTCTCTCTATCTTTCTCTCAACAGTTCTCTCTCTCTTCTTATAGCTCTCCTACTCTGTCCCCTAGTGTCTCCCTACAGTGCATTCCTTTACCAGGCAATAGCCTCCAATATGTCCCTGCAGCCAACCCAACTCACCCCACTTCCACTTCCACCCTGCACCCAACCCCACTTCAGAACAGAGAAATATAGGCTGCCTCTGTTGAGCAGAATGCACATGGCTGAGTGGTCATCCATCACACCATGCAGTGGCTATATGTTCATGTTTTTTTTATTTTTTATTGAACCTTTATTTAACTAGGTTAAGAACAAATTCTTATTTACAATGACGGTCTCCCCCGGCCAAACCCGGACGATACTGGGCCAATTGTGCACAGCCCTATCGGACTCCCAATCACGGCCGGTTGTGCTACAGCCTGGAATCGAACCAGGGTCTGTAGTGACACCTCTAGCACTGAGATGCAGTGCCTTAGACTGCGCCATTCAAAAGCCTTATGATGCTTCACCCTTACACAGCCTGTCCCATAACTATCACATTGCTGCAGTGGCTACATGTCCATGATGCTCCACCCATACATCCTTGCAGGCTACATGTCCATGATGTTCCATCCATACATCCTTGCAGGCTACATGTCCATGATAATCTACCTGTACATTTTTGCAGGCTATGTGTCCATGATGCTCCACTCGTACATATCCCGTTCCATTACTCAGAGAGTGGTAAAGAACAGTAAAAACAGGTTGTTAGAAGATGAGGGAGGGGTGAGACGTAAAACAAAACAACAGTGTCATATAAACTGGTGGACTATGGCTCTGCACGTGTAGTGTTTTTGTTGCTGTACTATACACAGAGTTACTGGCTATGATTAGTTGTAGTCAAGCTGAGGCTGAGAGTATGTGGTGGCTACACTCCAAACATTAGGATTAATAGTCTGATAGGGTCAGCTAAATGAAACATCATTCATGCTTCAGTTCCATTCAAAAGACACACAGGGAGACTATAACACAAAACAGACATTTGGGATTTATAAAAATGCATTATTGATTATTTCTTCCAAATCCAATTCTAATAGAGCAGTGATGAAAAAAAAAATGTACGGTAAATATACTGTATTACTTTAACAGATCTCAATACGGTGCAGCTGAAAAATCTAAAGGTGAAATAATGGTGGTTTTCAAAACCCATGTAGCCTTGCCATTGGCCAGGCATGCTAATGCATTCAAATGATAATGCATGGCGTGATACATCAAAATGTCAGCCCCCAGGACAGGACGGGTGAACTGCCTGTCGCCCCCTCCTGCACAAATGTTCTGTAAAATAATTTGCAGGAGAGGATTAGCTAGATGTGAGGATGGTCTAGAGGAGAGGAGGGGAGATAGGAGGAGAGCGACATACTGGTGAGGTAACTGGGTCATACTGGTAGTAAAGGAATGGAAAGGAGGATACCTAGTCAGTACAGTGCTAGAATAAACCCTCTTTGTTAAGCACTGATGCACCCTCATACTGTATGGTTTCCCCTCAGAAGCAACTGAGACCAGACCAAAAAAACATACAAAAATGGGGCTAACCAGTCAGTTGATGAATAGGCTCCCCAATGCACTTGAATACACTGGGGTATAACGGAGCTATTGACATGCCTTCAGAAAAAGCCTTCCCAAGACAATCCATCTTCACCAGTGCAGTTACCATGGGCTAATGGTGAGCACTCGTTAGCTAGCCTCCTGAAACACAAAACACAGCGCAGCTCCAACCATAAGCAGAGTGCCACTGCCTGCATCATCCGACAGCATTACTGTACATTGGGATGTGCGTCCTCAGGGTGCACACTCAATACATGTCCTCTAACAAGGGAAGTAAGAGATCACTGTTTCATCCTGCCATGCTATGTGGGTTGAATATTGAATAAGGAGTTATTTCTCCAGTCGAATGTCTTTATAAATGTCCTGTAAGCAGTGCATTTGGAGGAAAGGATTATGTCTGTAAGGCAGGGAAGTATTTATCCTTCAGCATGCTGCTGTGCTGTCAAGCACGTCCCCTGCTGGATCTGGTGTCCCTCCGTTCAGCCAATGATAGAGCAGACGCGGTCGGCCATTGCTCACAAGGCACTTTTCTAAGGTCTTGTCAGTTTGCCCTCCAGGTGACTTGTAACTGAAACCCCCCAATCCAGCTGCCTCACAGGCATCAATCGCTCGCAGGGGTGATCTCTGGTTATTGATCCGCTCACATGATCTGCAGATGTAGCTTGACAAACGATATGTCACCCTTTGATGGGTTTGTTCTCAAAACTGGAGAGGATGTGGAAATCCTATACAAAGGGACTGCTACTTGGTATACTTGATAGACTTTTCTCTGCAAAACGGAATCAACTGAACATGTTGTTTTATACATGTACATACATGTACGTTCTACAACGGTTTGGTCAAAACAAGCATTATGATATAATACAGTTAAGCCTATGATGCAAAAATGGGCATCTTGTTTTCTGTTCCATCTGAGAAATCCCTGTGCATCCAGTGTCCCATCAGCTCAGCCAGCCAGCCAATTCATTAACTTGATCTCCACTGTAAAAAGCATCGAGACATTATTTCCCCTTACTTCTAGTGTAACATTTGGTTTGCAACAACGGGGGTTTGTACAAACGTTGCTGTCTGTCTCTTGACATTTGCAACAATGTTTCAATATTGAAATTCGATTTTAACTGTTCTATTGAGAATGAACATGTCAGGACGAGAATGACATCTTTTCTCAGCCAGTAGAAATCATGAACTAGCATAATTTTTATGGATATATACAAAGAAATGCAGCTATTTTTCTGTTATTCTAGCTGCAAGGTTTGACATGACTGTGTTAGCTGTAGTTGACTAGATAGCAAGCAAGAAATAAGAATGTTGCCAGCCAGCATGGTAACGGAACATTTAGAACAAACGACTGGGTTGCGTCTGTACATAGATACAGAACAAAAAGACTTAACAACTGGGTCGCGTCTCTGGCAACCTAACCGATAGAATGAATGTCCAGCTGGCTTGGCTAGCAACCATTGCTGTGTCGGGCTAGGTCTTTTCTTTGAGGGATGAAATAGTAGCCTATGAATACATTGATCAAAATAAAACATTTTATTTAATTGGTAATGCTTTGTAAAAAAGCAATTGTACACGAGGTTGTGCAAAACAACTTTTTTAGCATGGCTGTGCTGATCTACGGTACTCATGTCCACCTCGTACCTATGTCTGCAGCACAGCTGTGCTAAAAAAGCAGTTAAGCACGCTCTCTCATGTACAATTGCTTTATTAAATGCATGAGCACATGCCTGTATGCCCACACAAACGCTCTCATTACAAATCACACATGGATCGCTTGTCAAATGTTTCTGATCAATCACTAGATAAGTGGCCGTGAAAGAGGAGACTTCGGACGTCTCCTGTCTCTCTCTGCACTGTGCGTTGCAATATACCTTTCCAGCGTTAAAGAGCAGCCCTCTTCCTTCTCCGCAGAGTGAGACGTTCTCTTTCATGCCATCTGTCAGGAAACACCAGCAATTCATTACCAGAGAAGAAGAAAGTAATCTGACGGTTAAACCAGCTATTTGAAGACAGGAAACGATGTCCCGTAATCCCTTTCTGAACAGCGGTAAGCCTTGCCGTTATCACCGCCTTTAAACACATTAACTTAGGCTCTAATTCTGTACATGACACAGCAGCGAGAAGCTATAGAGGTTTGGAGGAAAAAGCATACTAACTGATGTCACTATAATTTAATTGGGCAAAAGGAGGAATGCGTAGTATAAGTGCATTTTAAACAATCAACATTAGCCTGTAATAAGCAAAACAGCCTTGAGGTGAATGAATTTCCATGCTTTAATAAACATCCCCATAACACACTAGGAAGATGCAATCTAAAGAAACACATGATGCACACATGTACGTGTGCACACACACACTAACACACACACATAAACATACACACTAACACACAGGATTCTCTAGTCACGAGTGACCAGGTGAAGGAGAGGTGGGCCTTGTTTTACTTATGAGCGTCATGGAAGAGGGAGGTAAAGTAGAAACAAGCACCCACGCACCACACTACCTCCAGCTGCAGTAGGATCCCTCCATCCACACCGCTGCAGCCTAACGTCCCCTCCCTGAGCAGGAGCTTTTGGTGGCATGAATAACTCATGGACTAAAGGAAACATGGTAAATACTCCACTAACGGCCGGGGTGACCGAACAGGAAAACGCTGCTGCTGCACTGTGTTATACTCAGGTCAGGTTCACTGAAATACAGCAGTCAAAGGTAGTAGTCATACAGGGAACACTCTGAAGCAACACTATAAGACCATGTACTGTTTCACATCACATCGCCAATCATGGATAACGTGATTCTATGAAGCCACTAGCTGGACAACGCTTCAATATGGCCTGGCCCTGCTGGTGATCTGAAGAGATGAGCAAGAGTCACATTGACAAGGGAGGGCCACAGGAGAAGGAAGGATGGGAGAGGGGATGGAGGGGGAGTGAATCCCACCAGACAGCCTGCTTGTGCCTTCTGTTTGCAGCCAGGGGGGAAGAGACACTTGGTGATTGCTGAGACTGCAGATGACTTCTCGGCCCTACACCCAGCCCAGTGCTCCAACACGGCAGGATAGACTTAATTGCCTCATTAGCAAAGGGGCTAGTGACGAGTCGGCTCTTCCACATTGTTCAATGTCAAGAGTGCATCCAAGAGGAAAGGTTCATAGAGTAAATAGCATCTTCTCCTCTACATAGAGCAAATGTTGTTTTTTTTAATTGGGTCCAGTAACCAAGGAGATGAGGCATGTCCTTATTCTCTCCTCACAAACAAAGGATAGACCATCCATTTAATAATATCTTCTTATTCTATACTCTAACCCCATGCCATTTTTTTTGTCATGTATAACATAGCATACAGTTGATGGTACAGTACTTCCCATCGCTGTACTTTTTGAGCTTGGACTGCTCTAGAATACACAGTCATCATTGCCAACTTTAATTATTTTAAGAGCTTGATTTTGCAAACGTTGCTTTTCCTCCTCCACAACAACTCTGGACCTCAGACTGCAAATCATGCCGAATGTTAACACTTCAGATTTCCCTTTCTGAAATGACACAGACAATAAAGTGATGTGTACTGTTAAAAACCTCACATTGAATATCAAGAAGACAAGCCGTGCCCGTCATGTTCTATTTGCTCCCAACTGAACCTTTGCTCCGAAAACGTAACAAATATTTGAAAAGGAACATCTCATTCACAAGCAAACTGTTCAGCACCAGCATGGAATACATTGAAATGTGACAGTTTTGACAAAAACACAAAACCATGACAAGCATTTTAAACACAGTCCTAAGCCGTGTCTTCTCTGGTGGCGTAGTGAACTACAGTTAGCCTGTCAGGCTGCATGAGGACCAAGGTAAAGAATCCAGGAGAGACACAGGAGAGGCAGAAGATGACTAAACAATGGAGTGAAAATGGTAGCATCTGCAGGAAATGTAACTAGGAGCTTAGATCATCCGCGAACAGGGAAGTAGATGGCATTCATTTGCCACTCCCAAGGGTACTGGAAGCCTCCTCATACACAGGAGCACAACCGTACCATGAGCCTCACAGTCCCAGGGCAGGAGTAGTGTGTGTTTTAGAGAGAGAGAGAGAGAGAGAGAGAGAGAGAGAGAGAGAGAGAGAGAGAGAGAGAGAGAGAATATGTATATTTCAGGCATGCAGAATAACAACCCCACACTACACTTTTATCAGAGCACAGGGGTGGTGCTTCTGCCGCCTCAGTCAGGGGAAAACACAATGTGCCCACTTTGGAAAGGCAATATAAAAAGCCTTGTACGTTAAAAATCTAATGCTCGTGTGTGTTTGGGTTGTATATTACATCGCGATTGCTGCACGGCACTCTGCGACTTGGTGGATAACATCAAACCATAGAGCTACACATCTGCATGGGCAGTATAGCGGAAAGGCTCCATTTCATCATCAAGTCAAGTCTAATGACTCGTAAAAACAAAGGTGATGATGCCATCTGTTCTGGAACAGTTTCACAGGAAGGGGAGAATTTGTTTTTATTTTTCAGCAATCTACTGTACACTCACCATGGTCTAAGCCAGGGGTGTCAAACATACATAAAACAACACCTCTTTAATTATTTTTTGGGGGTGGGGGGGTCATTTTAAAGTATGTTAAATACACTTTAAAATGAATAAAAACAAATTGAAACTGTGTAGTAATCAGTTGTGTAAAGTACTTAAGAAAAATACTTAAGTCGTTTTTTGGGATATCTGTACTTTACTTTACTACTCTACTTTTTGACAACTTATACTTTTACTTCACTACATTCCTCAAGAAAAGTATGTACTTTTTACTCCATACATTTTCCCTGACACCCAAAAGTACTTGTTGCATTTTGAATGCTTAGCAGGACAGGAACATTGTCTAAATCACACACTTATCAAGAGAACATCCCTGGTCATCCCTACTGCCTCTGATCTGGCAGACTCACTAAACGTACATGCTTAATGTGTAATGATGTCTGAGTGTTGAAGTGTACCCCTGGCTATCTGTAAATAATATAAAACAAGAAAATGGTGCCATCTGGTTTGCTTAATATAAAGAATTTGAAATGACTATACTTTTACTTTTGATACTTAAGTGTATTTTAGCAAATACATTTACTTTTGATAGTTAAGTATATTTAAAACCAAATAGTTTTAGACTTTTACTCAAGTAGTATTTTACTGGGTGACTCACTTTTACTTGAGTCATTTTCTATTAAGGTATCTTTACTTTTACTCAAGTTTGACAATTGGGTACTTTTTCCACCACTGGTAGTAATGATAATGGATCTACATTCATACAGTTTCTTGATTGTGTCCAGGTCGCTAATAATCACTAAAATGAAAGCTAGACAGTCAGGGAGCATCAAATATTTCAAAAACAATGGATAGAGGAGTATTTTTCAAAAATAATTTACAGAGAGGAAATATAACCAATTTTAAGTGCGGCCCTCCGGATCTCGTTGAAGACCGAATGCAGCCCCCGGGGCAAAATGAGTTTGACACCCCTGGTCTAAGCACCTAAATGTGACTTAATCTCCTAAGCAAACATGAACTTCTTCCATTGAGTGCATCTCGCCTCTTAGCGTTTAAAGGTTGAGCCACCGTTAGTGTGACACACTGCAGGCTAGTGTAATCAGCAGCATTAAACACTTAATTGCAGGAAGCCTAGCATTTGATCAGCGATATCCAGTTTACAATGTTTTTGCTGTGGTATGAACAGCCAAATAAATGCCTGGCATTGTGTCTCGATAATTAAACCATCCATCATGATGCCTCTAGTACAAGATAATAGCAAGCCACTACAGTGGGACCTAAATATTGCATTCTACAGTTACTAGCACTGAATAGCAATAAAAGATCTGCAGTCGTGATGACCAATGCATTTATCCTAAGTAAAGAAAATATCAGCGTCAGTTTACAGTACATGTTTATCATATTAAGCTTTTTCATGATTGCAACATATCTGAATTACAGGACGTTATGTAATGGTCAATTATTGACAGATATAAAACCAAAGTGTTGAACCACAAACAAGCTTCGGATTTTAAAACCCCTCAAAATCAAATAGGGAAGACAGATGGTCCTCAAGCTGTTGTTGCTACCTGCAGGTTAACCATTCCTTCTTCCTACTTTTAAATGCACTAATCAATGGCCACCAAATTCCCCCTGCAAACACCATCCATCTTTGGATCTTTTCCGGATGGAGTGGTGATGACAATGGGGGTGAAGATGAATGCAAGAAGAAAAAGAGGCCTCTGCTGATTACTGGCACTAACGCTTGGGGGAGAGCAGCAAGAGGGAAATGGAGTGAGACAATGGAGCACGCGGGTTCAGAACACCTAATGGAGTGGCCTGCTAGCAGAGCTAATAGACTATTTCAAATTGAAAGGAACAGCGGGCGTCTAAATAGTCAGACGTGGAACATTTCCCCCGTTCTCTCAGTTGGCTCTCATTCCACAAAGAGAGAGAGACAAAAAAAACAAGTGTTGTCATTGCCTTGTGAAACATGCTTTTGCATCATTGGTTGATAAAAAAATAAAAATCGGAATTCAATTTCAATAATTAATTTACTGCTTAATGTCATTTGAGGGAGAAGAAGTCAACCCTTAGTGAATTAGCTTTGCTGTCCTGGTGCGAGGGAAGCATGTTCAGAGATTCTCCTGCTTGACTGTGTGAAGAATCATGTCTTTGGGCTTCATAGATCATAGAGCAGGGTTTCCCAACTGGCGGCCCGAGGCAAAAGGTTTTATTTGCCCCCCCAAGTGTTCGTAGCAACAAAAAAAAGAAAGAAAACATCTGGGGTTATTTTTCTTGCATTTTCAATGTTGGACATAAAAAACTGTCAAACACCAGGAAATCAGCTCCAATGGATTTTAATTGGGGAAATCTGTTCCCAAGTATTTCCACCAGTGGAGGCTGCTGAGGGTAGAACGGCTCATAATATTGGCCGGAATGGAGCAAATGGAATGGCAACAAACACCTAGAAATCATGTGTTTGATGTATTTGATAACATTCCTCTAATTTTGCTCCACTCTTTATCATGAGCCCGTTCTCCCCAATTAAGGTTCCACTGACCTGTGATTTCCACGCATAATAGAGAGACGTGATCATATACACATGTAAGCAAGGTTTGAAATTATTATGTTTTTGTGAAATATTATATCTGTTTGGGCTTCTTGCAGTCAATTTGCGGTCTACGAATTATTCTAATCAGGTGGCGATTTTAGCATGTAAATCTTGGTGGGGCAAACAAACAAAACATTTTTAGGGATGCATGCCAGCAAAGCCACTGCACAACACAACACAACACAACACGACACAACACTAAACAATACATTAATTGCACTATAACGGTGACAAACGGTGCCCACAAACTGTTAGGGCCTTCATAAAGATGTCCCAAAAGCAGTCCCAACACCTTACCACTGCTACATCTGGCTATATTCGAAGCCTTGTCTGGAAGCAAAATAGTTCATTCAGCCTCATTTACTTCCTTTTAAAAAAACATAGCTGATATGGCTGACTTGCTTAAACAAATGTGGATTCTACTGACAATTGAGATGTACAAACTATGGCATAAGGGGACGACAAGATGATAAGAGGCAATCCGTAATTTCGATTAAGACATTAATGAGCGAGCTAGGACGGACGTAGTCAATATAACTATTTGTTCAGCAATTTTGAAATGTACAGCGACATAATTCAGAACATGGGCCGTTCTTACAGTGTTCTCCCTGTACACCCAGTCCGAACCATAGGATAAATAAAGGGGGCATATAAGCAAACAATGAACGCTCTTACAATATTCGATGATTACATTTCTCTAAAACAGGTTATAGGCTACATGTGTATCACAAAGTCAGAACAGTAGGGGAAAATAGACCAAATGATTAGCGTGAGGCACCTAATAGCTTACTACACAACATACACTTCGTATCACATTCTTACAGTAGCTACAGTTTACATATCTCCCTGGCATTTTACATAATTTATGCAGCAGCGTACAAGACATTTTTGGACTCACCTTGTTGTGCTGTGTTCACTTGAACAGGAAGGTGGCGCGGCAGTCCTTCGTGGGCAAATTCTGTCATCAAACGTTGCCATCAAAGTCTGGCATTCTCTGGATTGATGGTGCTTTCAAGACAACTGGGAACTTGGAAAAAACAAGGTCGAATCATGATGACATCAGTGATCTTCAGGTTGTAGCTCTAGAAAGAGGCCCGAGTTCCCAACTTACGATTCCGAGTTGGATGATCGTTCAAAACGTATTTTCCCAGTAGGAGCTTGTTTTTTCCCGAGTTCCCAGGTGTCTTGAACTCATTGAAGTCAGATTTCCCAGTTCCAAGTTAACAGTTGATTTAAACATGGCAGAAATCATGCTGGGTTGGCAGCATGGCCAATGTTGAATGTTTATCATTTTAAGATTGGAAAAGAGACCCTCAAACCCAGAATTGGGACCACACACCAACTCCACTGAATAGCAGTCTAGTGATTGCTTTGCAGTTAGTCACTGACTCTTTCCAAACCACTCATTGTTGAACTTGTGATTTCCAACTTGTTGTGTAATGTTTATGTCCAATGGCCGATGAGCACCGATATGTTTCATCTATAATTTCTCTTCATTATTTCTCTTCATATGACAATAATTAAAAAGGATTTGCCAGTAGATTGTCGACTTGATTCATGATGATGACCGCTAGCTAAGATTTTGAAAGTATGATCAAAGCTACTGTAGATATAAGGTGATTTGATGTAATTTTATCTGGATGGATGGGCACTTCTAATGTAACTCTATGGCACACCCAAGGGGCTTGAATTTTTTTAGCTCTACCCTTAGATTTGGCAGTGGCGTAGTGTCCCCATGAGTGAAAGAACACTGAGCCAATCATGGCGCAACTAGAGAATATTACCAAACCCTAAGCTCCGTATTTTCCACTGGCTGCCCCACCACCATAAAAAGCACTGAGCTAGGCTGAAACACCTGCATTTTGGAGCTGCCTTACTCAAGAAAGCAAAAAAAGACCATGTTTGTATGCAGTTTTATTAACTCAATTATTCTTATTTTTACATTGTTTGCAAACTGATATGTGACATGTATTATTGCCAGAATAACACGCAAAACAGGCAACCCCTCACAAAAATAAAAACTATATATATATATATATATTTTTTTTTTAGCTAAATATGTGGGGCTGAATGACGGGTCGCCACTGATTGTAAAAATGTTCAGCCCCCTCCGACCATCCGCTCAAGAATAAATTGGCCCGCGGCTGAATGTAGTTGATGATCACTGTCACAGAGTGCTTTATAGTGAGAACCTATTCCTCTGAGAGCAATATTCCCAAGTTATTCACAACTTCAGTCATATCATGCCTTTTGAATATCAAAGCCTCTATTTGGACATAATAATTAATTAGTCCCTCCAGGATTCTGCGATTCTGTGATTGCAATTTTTTGGGGAAAAATCAACAATTCCTTGCATTTTATGCGAGGGCATGCACATTTGACCAATCACATAAAACAGTCAAATCACAATTCATAATCTCAGACTTGCAATGTCAACACTTCAGCTCTAGCTAATAGGTGGTCCAGATGACAGTGGGCTAGAGCGTTTGACACAGAGGAAACGCTCACTACAGCCTCTGAGAAAAATAAGGTTTGGCCAATTTCAGCCATGGAACTAACGTACAGAATGACAATTCCATTCTTTTCAACGGAGGAAAATCGCATATAAAATACATTGTAAGGTACTTGTCATTCTTCTCGTGTCACTGATGTAAGCAGTATGCTAAGCTGCTTGAAATTGAAAGACACCTTTGTGACAGGGATTTTTTGGGGGGTTGAAACTATTTATTTTCCTGTACCAATAACGGATCCCTCAGCTTCCCTGAAAACAGATATACCTGGTTTCCAAAGAGCGAACACAGATCAAAAGCATGTTTTGCTATGAGTAGACAAGCGTGCCAGCCTTATTCTGGGCTGCCAGTTTTCAGTTAGGTAGAGCATGCTTGAGAAAAGCAAAACAGAGCTGTGAGCTTGGAATGATAGCATCCCAACAATGAATGATAATGATAATGGATGTATTTTAAATGGTATTCAGAAGATGTGTTGATTTTGATAAGTCTCTATTCACTTGGCAGTAGCTATCCATTGAACGATGTGGTTGAAGTCCAACAGTGTCAATCATTGATGTGCAACAATATCATACCAGGGGATCTGAAAAACCATGATCAGTCAATGGGAAATATCATTATACCTTTGGGTAAAGTATTTATTTTTAGGGCAATATTGGTAGAAATGTCACAAATAGGGAGTTTCCGGACCCCCGTAAGACATCATAGTAAAATGGAGGGATGTATTCCAAAAGGAAATAGCAAAATGGCATTATACTGGGAAAGATGGGTTCATCTCTGGACATCGGAGGGTTGTCGTTAAGATCAGAATGAATGGTGGATTGGTCGCTTTGGGTGAAAATCTGGCACTTGCAGAAAGAGTAAATTAGGACCATGCCCTTTGTAGTTCAGTGCAAAAAACATCAGCATTTGTCTTGTCATTTGTTCACCCTCAGATCTCTGCGTCCTTATAAAACAATCAAAGAGACCCTCATCAAACTGTTTATGTTCACTAGTGGCAAAGCTTTCCTGAAAAGAAGAAATAATTGTCTCCGCTCTATTGACTTTCATGGTTATTTACCCCAACAAATAATGCAGAAATCCTCACTTTTGCTCGTAAATGACCATGGTGGCAGAGATTAAAGAAATCCATAGGATACTCTGTTGTTTGAACCCCATTTATGAACCTAAAATGGAAGGTCTGCAATGCTTGATTGATATCATAGAAAGAAGAGCTTGGTGTACCAGAATGAACGTAGCCTACTGTACTATACATGTGGCATTGAGTTAACGTGAATCTGAGCCTCTCCAGAGCATCTGTCAAATGTTAGCCGTACAGGGAAATAGGCAGTTCCTGTTCATGTGTTCCAAAATAATCTGGAAGTAATTTTGTCAGTGAAGGTTGAAAAGCGGCTGAGATTTATAGATCAGAAAACAACACAAACCCAGTTCTGTCCAGATGTTTGTGGCCCACGTCAATGCTACACAATATTTCAAGCAAAGACATACTGTATTTTGAGACAGACCTCTTGAAAAGACATTGATCAATGGGGAAATTGATGTCCAATGTCAATGTAGTGTATTGATGCAAATAAGATGGTGACAGACAGAAGGGGGTAAGGAAGTATATATATAGAAAAGAGAGAGGAAATCTTTCATACTAAAATATAAATTTTCATCTCGCCATAATGACCTTCACTTGTACCGAGGATGTCTTTGGCTGTTAAAAATACACACAGTGAAAATATTCCACAGAGAGAGCAAGAACAGGTATAAAACAGGCACTATTACACCTAAAATCGCTCTCATTCAGAACACAGAACTCGAGCCTGGATTCAATCAGATCTAGCGCTAAACAGCGTTATCCAGCATTGGCTGGATCCACATACAGTGCATTCGGAAAGTATTTAGACCACTTGACATTTTCCACATTTTGTTACATTACAGCCTTATTCTAAAATGGATTACATCGTTTTTCCCCGTAATCAATCTACACACAATAACAGGTTTTTAGAAATTTTAGCAAATGTATTTAAAATAAAACACTTAAATATCACATTTACAAAAGTGTTCAGACCATTTACTCAGTACTTTGTTGAAGCACCTTTGGCAGTGATTACAGCCTCGAGTCTTCTTGGGTATGACACTACAAGCTTGGCACACCTGAATTTTAAGAGATTTTACCATTCTTCCCTGCAGATCCTCTCAAGCTTTGTCAGGTTGGAAGGAGAGCGTATCTGCACAGAATCTTTCAGGTCTCTCCAGAGATGTTCGATCGGGTTGAAGTCCGGGCTCTGGCTGGGCCACTCTAAGACATTCAGAGACTTGTGCCGAAACCACTCCTGCGTTGTCTTGGCTGTCTGCTTAGAGTCCTGTTGGAAGGGGAACCGTCACCCCAGTCTGAGGTCCTGAGCGCTCTGGAGCAGGTTTTCATCAAGGATCTCTCTGTACTTTTTTCCATTCATCTTTCCCTCGATCCTGACTAGTCTCCCAGTCCGTGTCGCTGAAAAACATCCCCACAGCATGATGCTGCCACCACCATGCTTCACCGTAGCGATGGTGCCAGGTTTCCTCCAGATGTGACGCATGGCATTCAGGCCAAAGAAATCAATCTTGGTTTTATTAGACCAGAGAATCTTGTTTCTCATGGTCTGAGAGTCCTTTAGGTGCCTTTTGGCAAACTCCAAGTTGGCTGTCATTGCCTTTTACTGAGGAGTGGCTTCCGTCTGGCCACTCCACTATAAAGGCCTGATTGGTGGAGTGCTGCAGAGATAGTTGTCCTTCTGGAAGGTTCTCCCATCTCCACAGAGGAACTCTGGAGCTCTGTGAGAGTGACCATTGGGTTCTTGGTCACCTCCCTGACCAAGGCTCTTCTCCCCCGATTGCTCAGTTTTGCCGGGCGGCCAGCTCTAGGAAAAGTTTGGTGATTCCAAACTTCTTTCATTTAAGAATGATGGAGGCCACTGTTTTCTTGGGGACCTTCGATGTTGCAGACATTTTTTGGTATCCTTTCCCAGATCTGTACCTTGACACAATCCTTTCTTGGAGCTCTATGGCCAATTCCTTCAACCTCATGGCTTGGTTTTTGCTCTAGCATGCACTGTCAACTGTGGGACCTTATATAGACAGGTGTGTACCTTTCCAAATCATGTCCAATCAATATAATTTATCACAGGTGTACTCCAATCAAGTTGTAGAAACATCTCAAGGACGATCAATGGAAACAGGATGCACTTGAGCTCAATTTCAAGTCTCATAGCAAAGGGTCTGAATACTTATGTAAATAAGGTATTTCTGTTTTTATTTGTAATAAATGTGCAAAAATGTCTAAAAACCTATTTTTGCTTAGTCATTATGGGGTATTGTGTGTAGATTGATGAGGAAATTGTTTTATTGAATCCATTTTTGAATAAGGCTGTAAAGTAACAAAATATGGAAAAAGTTAAGGGGTCTGAATACTTTCCGAAGGCACTGTTCCTGATGTTTTGATGGTGTTGGAGGTGTAACTGAGGTATGAGCTGACACATTGGGGAACAGCTGCTCGTGTGTCACAAACCACTCCCTTCCTTATTATCCCTACTGCGTTAGAAGTTCAAAACGGCGCTAAAAAGTGTAGGCTCTATTGATGATAGAAATAATGACTTGTAAAAAATCTCAAACCATTGATGTTAGTTAGACTAATGCATGTTTTCATGTTCATTTGGATATGGGGATTTAGTCTAATTCGAGTGTTTGAACTTGCAAAGCGGCTGCATGAACTTCTAACGCGGCTGCATGGGAATTGTGGGATTATAGACAGCTCTAACGCAGTTCCACCTCTGACACTGCCAAAACAACTGCTATGCTGATGTTGGCCAAAGCGGATCTGATTGAATCGGACCCTAGGCTTGCTCTGCACAGAAAAACATTCCTAAAAGCACTTCAATCAATGAAACAAAGTTCTTTCAGCAGAAAAACAGGAAAAGTGTATTAGCCATCTAAAGGCCATAGGAATCAAGTAAGACATAACATTCTCTAGCAGGAAAAACTGCTAGAAAAGCGAATCAGTGTTTGTTAGTGATATGGGTGTATAGTTCTAGTAGTGACAGTTAGACCTTTGTGCTCGAACATCGTCTCATTAGGGTGCTCATTACATGTGTGCTCACATCTTCTAAAAGGTTATTCCATCCTGTGTGTATCTCTGCAATCTAGAGCTTGAAATATTTGGAGTGTTTACGTGAATGCAGTCTCCGCTAATGCGGGAACATTGCTTTCAATTTCAATCACGCTGTACTTATGTGATACAGATTGAATACAGCCCCTAGTCTATGAATATGGACTAGGTATGCAATAACTAGACCTACAGTCTTAATGCTTTCTATGGTCATCAGATTTTTTTTTAAATGGCTGTGTGTTTGTATGAGTGTGAGATAGGGGGGCTGGTATGTGTGGAATTGTGATTCAGGGCCAAACACATCGAGATGTCACTTCAAAACCTTTGGCTCCGGAGGCTCCTGTCATCTCCACATTTGAGAGATCCTTTGTCCACCCCTGGAGACACGCTAAATATAGAATGGGAACAGAAACCCGTTTTAAACCTAGTCACTCTTAGCATATGTCTCCATACATAACGGATCAGATGAACGATGATTATGCAACTTGAGGATGCAACTCAAATTCCCTCTGCCATTGTCAGAGCAGCATAGATGCAAGACTGCTAAATATCATAGTGGTCAAAGTGGATAAGCTCCATTTGAAATGAGGGTGTTTGCGGGTTGGAAATGGATAACTCCAACCGAAGGGCTACTCACTTTTTCCCATTACATTTCTGTCAAGTGAATTACAATTTGTTATTACTTCCTGGACAGTCATTTATCATGTTCCATTCAAAACCATATATTGCTGAGGGAAGGACAGGCAGGCAATCCATCATTAAGCTCCACTACTTTGGTTTGGTTACTCTGGTTCTACTTCCAGCTGTTTTACAGGCTTTATCATATCATTTGACCTTCTACTGCACCATTCATTTTGTGATGTAAGCCTTGATAAAGGCAGTTAAGGAATTCTGTGGTGTTTAATTGTGGTACTTATCTATAATGTGAACACTGGATACTACATCTCCCACAGATATTAAATTAAGGATGTCTCTGGACTTCCAAGGCCAAAGACAAATTAAAAGGAAATGAGCTCTATTAATTAGTATTGATCATTCCATAATAAAATAAGCTCTTCTCTCTTAGCTCAGCCTCTGGGTTGGTCTTAAATAAATACTGTTCATAACTATAAGGGAAATGTTCTTCAACCTGGTTTGCCATTATGAAAGACCGCACAGAGGGGTATGTCACCACTACATGTATGCCATCTGACTATCAATTCCAACCTACACATCATCACTACACTAATCTGCCAAATACAAATGAATAATACCAATTCCATCATAATCAACATCATCATCACCACCACCACCAAAACATCACCATCATCACTGCCATCATCATCATCATCACCACCATCACCAATATTCACCATCATCATCACCACCACCATCACATCAACTTCATCACCATCATCATCATCACCACCAGCTAACAAAATGAATAGCTGATAATACAGTTCACTAGAGCTTTGATTGCATGTCTAGACTGTCAACCCAGTTATCCCCAGCCTATTGGCTATGGAAAATGAACACAATGGCAACCCACATCACTTGTCTGCCTCACTCATGTTTGCTTTGCACAACTCTCGCCAGCTCTGACCCCGACACACGCGGGCACGCGATATCTAGCTTCCTCATCTCGCGGTCACGTCCCTCTCAGGGCACCAGCGAGCCACTCTCACCACCTCCCACGATCTATTAGAAATATCTATTTTTGCCAATCGGTGTCACAACACATTAGTTTGGGATTCGGATTATAGGTGGCGTGCCCTGTCTTTGTGCTTTCTGTTAAGAAGCAGTTGTGTTAAATCTGTCATTAACAGACAATGGACAATACAATACACTCACACTACAGTCTTTCTCCAGCACCAGTCAAGTGGAGGGATGCCTGAAGTGCAGCCTTTGTACAGTGATCATAAAACAGAAACATCTGCTTTCAATTCACATTGTAGGGGCTTTTTTTTCCGAAGTTAACTTTTTCTTCTTAACACACATTTTTCATTGAATTACTTATCACAATGAAGTCTCATCTCACTATTTATTTTACATTTTAAAATGGCTAATTTGTCAAACTGATCTAGGCTATTCATAAAGAACTTGAGATAAATATTATGAACAGCTTATGTTACATTATTTGTAGGCTAATTTCGATATAATTCTGGATAAAATTACGCAAGATGGAGCGCTGTCAGCTATGGTACATTTTTTGGTGAACAATAGCCTACATAACGGCTCGATATAAATCATAACCCCAATTACATCCTTTATCATGTTATTGATCATCTCCTATTAATAACTAAATATTTTCATATGAATGGGAACTCACTTACCCAGAAACAAAGAGCGAAATGTTGCAGACATCACCGCACCCGACACGACTGGAAATCCCATGCAACGAAGCTGGAAACAATGCGCTCAGACTGCCTTAAAATTCATGCGGGTGAACGAAGTGTACAATCACAATAAAGAAAGATTTCAGAAATAGGAGAGAGCAATTAAATATAATCTACAATGAGCAGGGATCCAAGGACATCATATATTGGAACACTCGAAATGTACATTATTCCCTTCACTAAGGAATGCAGCTCTTTCGTATCGTCAATTTCATCATTATCGGCCACGCGTCAAATCAAAGTTCCCTTCCTATCTGTGTCGTTCGGGACGCGTGCCTGTCTCAGGTTCCCTCTGTCTCCGTGGCTCTGAGCGTTCTCCTCTCCTTCCTATACCGCTGTCCGCTGCACTAGAAAGTGAGGGGAAGAATCCCGATAGGTGGATGTTGCTGCATGCTGGATGGAGACCTCTAGAGCTTGAAGCGCTCACATTGCCTCATCTGACCACAAAGGCATCTTGGGCTGGTCTGACTGTGGGGTAGGTTACCTGAGGCCCACTTCCTTAGCAGTGCATCAAAAGGGTAACAGTGTTCCCCCCTACAGATGTCTGAATGAAAATGTTTTTTATTTTATGTTCTTGCATTATTTTTACAATAGTGCATGCTGGATCTGGAAAAACAATGGACTCGTTTGGGAGACAGCACAGTGGAAATGTAACACATGGGAAAGATTGAAATGGGAAATAAATGACTGTAATTCCTTATTTTTTCTATATATAGCATATAAATTCAATATATATTTGCAATTTCAAACAATTGTAACAAATTTCACTACTCAACACATAGTTCTAGCATTTTTCTGTGGACACATCTATTGGCTTGTAGTAATAAGTGTCCATTATCCTGGAGTTATAGTGCACACACAGACAGGATTTATGTATCCATTCATGGGTTCCCTGGCTGTAGAATGTATGACTGTGCAACAGTGAGGTAAATAAACAAACAGAGAGAGGAGCAACATTTCCTATTAGGCATTGAGACAGATGAATCTCCTCTTCTGTCTCTGAACAATCTACTGAAATAGGGCTGGGGTCTGGGGTCTCCAGTGGCCACTGCTGCTTCTCTCTGAAGTGGCTCTTTGAGCACAAGACCCCCCATTCCTTTCCATCCCAATAACTAGATAGCTTGAAACAATGCCTCCTTCCCCTCCATCTACATCAAGCTAATGTGCCAGGAGGGATATGGAAGTGCTTCTATTTGTCTCACTCTACCCATGTGCTATAGAAAGTGCAGTTTTGTCAGAGAGCTCCTTCAAATGTTATACAAACTGATACGTTTTTTTGTATTCATAAATGTGTCCTATTTTGACATAATGTTATTGATAGACGTCGATCAATCTTATGGCGAACATGTCATTTATATAATTGTCTCATTGCGACTACTCAATTCATTGTCGAAGAGTAAGAGCATAACATGTAACTTTACTCTTCCAACACAGATTGTCAAACTATGATGGATGGAAGATTACCCTTGATGCTGCAATCCAAGGCATAACCATAGACAGGCTTGGTACTGTCAGCACAATTCCAGGAGAGAAGCAAAGCAATAGCATTGGGGGTGCAATGCCCAGCTTACTCAATGAGCAAATGTGATAACATGGCACAATCTCTGAGCAGTTGATCATGCGATCACCACTAAACTGATTGCAAACACATAGGTACCTGTACTGAATTGTCCCCAAAGGATAAGTTTGCCACAGCTACTGTAGGGGCGGCAGGTAGCCAAGTGAGTGTAGGGCCAGTAACTGAAAGGTTGCTGGTTCTAATCCTCGAGCCAACTAGGTGAAACATCTGTTAATGTGCCCTTAAGCAAGGCACTTAACCATAATTGCTCCTGAAAAGCTAAAAGACTAAAATGTAATGCAGTTAGATGAAATATTGTGAGGTAGATACTAATTATCACGCAGCAGGTCACCCATCATAAATGGGAAGCAGACCCTGCCATGGATGTGAACTTGGTGGCTTGGCCTTGGTGCATGATATAGCACCTTAATGCAGATGGCTGATATTTATACCACAGGCCCTGAAAAATCACTAGTGCGGAAACAGGTCCTTGTCAGCACCGATTGGTGAACTAGCATTACAATGTGGCACATTCTGTCCTGGTGTTCATTCCCCCAGAGCCAGTGTTGTATGAGGCATCACTGTTGGCATAATGATTCCATTTGTGGGAACAGACCCCCTTTAAAAATTATAATGGTGATGTGTTGGGACTCTTCTTTCACCGCATGAAAATGTAATCCTCCTATGTGCAAGGTTTTTTAAAGCTTCAGACACAACATGGCTTCCGTTTTAGTTCCGAGCACTCCTAACTTATGTAAGTGGATTTACAATTCAAATATAACAAGCAATGCGCTATGGCTCGGACGTCAGGAACGGACCTGGCAAGTGTTCCTGGTTGCTCTTACACCGTATTTCCGTGGTCGTGACATCACAGGAAGGTGTAAGCATTTTCTTGACGAGCTAACACACCACAGATGTACATGAGCTCTGCAGGAAGTTGAGCCTGTCTTTGAGTCCTGACTTCAGAGACCGCAGACAGGCTTTAAAGGATTCTTGAATAACAATATGGACTGAAAAATCTATTTTGTTGGGCTCTGTTTTTAGGCACCGCTGGGATCCTTCACCGTTAGTCTTTCACGGCTCACAGATCTTTTATAATTTAATGAGGGAGAGGGTGGCCCTGGGAGATTTATGGTCAGCATCTCAAGGCAGCATAGACCACTCGGCCTATTGATCCACATTGGATGTTTGTTTATAGGTCAGTAAAGCGCATTCCCTCCTGTGTAGTAGAACACAGCCAGGCACAGCCAGGCACAGCCAGTCCTGCTCATATCCACATTCAGGCAGCACTTTTTAATCCAATCAGATGAATGTATTATCTTCCCAAAGGTCCTTTGTTTCTGCCTCTCTCACCATAACGTCGTCATGGCAAGAGGAAAAGTGATTGTTCAGATGCATGTTTATTGATCTAAAATTACTGCTAGGGGTTAGTGAATGTTTGTCACTCTCTCTCTCTCTCTCTCTCTCTCTCTCTCTCTCTCTCTTTCTCTCTCTCTCTCTCTCTTTCTCTCTCTTGCTCTCTGTCTGTCATTTGCTATTCACATATTTTTGGGGGGGAGCAGTGCACACTCCTTGCATTTAAAGGACCAATGACTTCAAAAGCAGATGTTACTCTGAGTCTTCTTTTTGATTTCTTCATGAAGCTTTAATCGTGGAGAATCAGAGAGGGAGAGAGAAATCAGAAAATGTTTATCATGCACTGATTAAAGACAAGGGAAATGACAAAATCACAATCAAGAGCCAAATGTGGAACCAATGTTTTGTTTTGCATTTGTAAGCTGCTTGAATGGATCAAAAGGGGTCAGTCGGAAGATTATTGTCAAAAAGGCTGAATTTGATCACTGTTTATGCTGAATCTCATGGTTGTATCTTTGAGAGGTAAAATATACCACTGTGTCAGAGGAGGCTAGTGGGAGGAGCTATAGGAAGATGGGCTCATTGTAATGGCTGGAATGGAATTAATGGAACGGTATCAAACACATCAAACATATAATGGAAACCACGTTTGACTACGTTCCATTTATTCTATTTCAGTCATTACAATGAGCCCATCTTCCTATAGCTCTTCCCACCAGCCTCCTCTGCACTGGGTAGTACAATGCCTGGTGCATTCAAGGTAAACAGATCAATCTCTTTTCAACATAATTTCCACTACATTGCACACAACATTTGCTTGGTATTTTCAGCACCACTAGACGCAGGAAAATGCTATATCTTATAGCTATAAATCAACAATATTCTTAAGTACTAAAATAAATACATTTGGCCTAATTGGAAAATTATTTGTACCTCTGTGTGAATGGTTGTGTGCTCAAAAACCCCCTCAAAAATAGTGTGTGAGATACTGCATATACTCATGCTGCATATCTGGGGAACAGATTGTCTTGGATATGTAGAGTGAACCATTCATTCAAAGATATCAAGTGATATTCTGCAAACTGAGTTACTATGTTAGCATAGCCCACTTCCTTCACTAAGAGATGCAAACGGGTTGCTTAGGAATTCTCGCCTGGCTCAGTCTCTCCTCTCCACTCCCCAATGAGCCACTGTTGTTTTTGGAGTTGTTGTTTTTATTTCATCTCTATTCCACAGGGGCAGCCTCTTTGACAGGAGGAAGTTTATCCCAAAGAGAAACTGTACCAGATTGCATACCCCTCCCATACCCTTCCCCCTGCAAAAGCGGATAATGGGAAAAGAGAAAACAATCTTTACGTACCTATTAGGACATTGAGGAGCCCCAGCCACCGATTGGGCGCTTGGGATACATTATTGAACCAAATGAATTAGCTGATTAGCTTGGGATTTAAATGCAAATTGACTGCCTTCCTTGGCATTGATCCCTTTGTCTTTTAAGGTCTATTCACATAAATGCTGGACATGGATGATGATGTGGACCCCAGGAAGAGTAGCTGCTGCTTTTGCAACAGCTAATGGGGATCCTAATAAAATAGCAAACAAATAACAAATGCAATAGTGGCTAGCTTTCTAAGCAAACAAGGAAGCCTTGAGAAAGGCTCAAGTGAAGGGTGGAGGTTAAGGAGGAGGTAAGGTGTTTTATGTCATGCCACCTCCCCTCTCCTTCTCCAATCCCACCACTCCTCCCTTGATGAAGTGTTCCCTATCTGGGGAATGGGGAGTGAGGGATGTGATGTGATGTGAGGCACACGCCACAGCTAGGAGAGCCAGTGTAAATCAACTGGTGCTTTGCATCATATGTCAGGTGGGGGGGGGAACCCATCAGTTCTCCACAGGTCTACATCAATCATGCTCCTAAATGAGGGGACCTAACTCTGCTGCTTATAAATACAACTAGTTTGTTCACCTTGATACTAAGCCTACAATACTCAGACTTATTGTAGGATGCACCTTTGGACAATGTGCTAAATATGAAACATGTTATCTTTTAACCATCAGAGGAACAAAACAGCTCTTGAATTCAGGACCATGGAATCTCTGCTTGATGAAAGGGGTAATAGTTCATATTAGCACTAGACATGTAAGGTCAAGGCCTAAGTCTGTCAATGTCTGGGAAAGGTGGAAAGTCCTTTTGATGTATTTTATGCGACTCCCCTACCCCTATAGGCTAAAAGTGTCCTTTGGGTCATGGTGGGTGAGATTGAATTTTTCACAGAATTACTTCAATATAGGCTCCAGATGCTCTTGTTTCAATGTATGGGTATAGAGGAAGATGAAGAGAGCAGTTTGATGTTCATGGGAAATCCTTCTTAAGGCTCATAGACTGTGAATTGATTAAGGCAGAGTTTGGAGGTAACACAAGACATCACCCAAGGTCAACTCAATAGTTGCAAGAGCAGGACAAATTATGTTAGCATCTGTCCCTTGCTGAACTGCATTACCACTGCATTTTTTAATGGAAGGGTTGAAGAGGTGTTTTCATCATTAAAAGGGAACATAATCTACCATGTGAAGGAGTGTGAAAAACTGGACATGTACTGTTATTAATCTTAAGGAAAACCACATTCCAATACAGAGTCAATGCCTCTCAACTCTCCTTCCGTGGCCTCCAACTGCTCTTAAATACAAGTAAAACTAAATGCATGCTCTTCAACCGATCGCTGCCTGCACCCATCCAACATCACTACTCTGGGCGGTTCTGACTTAGAATATGTGGACAACTACAAATACCTAGGTGTCTGGTTAGAATGTAAACTCTCCTTCCAGACTCACATTAAGCAACTCCAATCCAAAGTTAAATCTAGAATTGGCTTCCTATTTTGCAACAAAGCATCGTTCACTCATGCTGCCAAACATACCCTCGCAAAACTGACCATCCTACCGATCCTCGACTTCGGCGACGTCATTTACAAAATGTACAACAAATTGGATGCAGTCTATCACAGTGCCATCCGTTTTGTCACCAAAGCCCCATATACTACCCACCACTGCGACCTGTACGCTCTCGTTGGCTGGCCCTCGCTTCATACTCGTCGCCAAACCCACTGGCTCCAGGTCATCTACAAGACCCTGCTAGGTAAAGTTCCCCCTTATCTCAGCTCGCTGGTCACCATAGCAGCACCCACCTGTAGCACGCGCTCCAGCAGGTATATCTCTCTGGTCACCCCCAAAGCCAATTCCTCCTTCGGCTGCCTCTCCTTCCAGTTCTCTGCTGCCAATGACTGGAACGAACTACAAAAATCTCTAAAACTGGAAACACTTATCTCCCTCACTAGCTTTAAGCACCAGCTGTCAGAGCAGCTCACAGATTACTGCACCTGTACATAGCCCATCTATAATTTAGCCCAAACAACTACCTCTTCCCCTACTGTATTTATTTATGTATTTATTTTGCTCCTTTGCACCCCATTATTTCTATTTCTACTTTGCACTTTCTTCCACTGCAAATCTACCATTCCAGTGTTTTACTTGCTATATTGTATTTACTTCGCCACCATGGCCTTTTTTGCCTTTACCTCCCTTATCTCACCTCATTTGCTCACTTTGTATATAGACTTATTTTTCTACTACATTATTGACTGTAGGTTTGTTTTACTCCATGTGTAACTCTGTTTTGTTGTATGTGTCAAACTGCTTTGCTTTATCTTGGCAAGGTCGCAATTGTAAATGAGAACTTGTTCTCAACTTACCTACCTGGTTAAATAAAGGTGAAATAAAATAAAATAAAAAACACAGTATAAAAAAAGGGCACATACAGAGCCGAAGGATTAATGTTCCTTACATATGGTAACGCTTTGGGGCCGAATAAATGTCCAAATCTGAAAAAATACTAATAATTTAACGAGGGAGAATTTATTGGTCAAAGACAATTCCATGCCTCTAGCAGTGGACTAATCGAAAGTCCCGGCTGTTTTCCAAAGCAACTCTGGACTGAGGCGTAACTGACGCAGTGACCAGCCAAGCAAGAAGAAGAATGACAAGACATGAAACTGTAGCACAAAGATGATACCCTTTATACTGGCAATGTAACACCGTAACCTAGAAAATCCTGCATGCAGGGATTCTCTTTGGATATGGACGATCATATGCCTTCCTTCACATGTTCATTAATGCACTCTAATACAAAGGCTATACCTCCATGCATCGGTGAGGCCAGTTTACACTTGTAAAATATTGTCAGTGCTCTAAAAATAGACTGTTCTCATCAAAGGTTAAAGAAGACATGGATTCCTCTGTACTGTGACATTGTCTCTTGGAGTGCAGCTATCGGACAATTAGACGCATTGGCTTTTAGAGAAATATCAAAGGTTGCTCGGCTCTAGTTTCCGGCCGCAGTTGAAGCTGTGAGGCGTGTGGTGTTAGCACTGTTTAACATTGTCCATGGGTGTCTGTAAATCATGCTGGGGGCACAGCAGACAACCACATGCCCACCACTGTGTCCTCAAGCCCAGCAGGCCCAGCAGGCCCAACATTATACTAACAGTTTAGGGTGGGTCTAATTCAATTAGATTACAGTAGGGTGGTCACAGTTTTGTTAAATTCTGATCTCCACTTATACGAAACAACAATAGTTATTGTTTTTTAGCTGTGTAATAAACATGTAATATTCATTCTCTGATTATGCGTGTCGTTGATTGTGAGAATAACGATGTGTCCTGTTTCAGATTTTCAAAAGAGAGCAGCCGACTTTAACTGCATATGTATTATAAAATGTATCTCAGATTATTATCGTTTCGATTTACAGTTCCTGGCCAGAGACACAAACCTCCCCCCACCTCAGCTAGCTCTGACCTTTGGGCTGGGTACATGTTTAATTTATCACTAAAGTAAAAATAGAAATCTCTATAGATTTTCCTCCCTGACGAAATCAGGACGTTTAGCAGCAATGCCCTGGTGGTATCCTGCTGGATGCTGGAGTAAATCAAATAACTTCAGTCCAAGGCCTTTGAGGTGTCAATCTAGCCCATCCTGATTTTCTACCACAGCTCAGTTTATTCATGAGGTTCCTGATCTTTCCTGATGGAATTTCTCCATGTAGGCTGCACATACCATGAGAGATGATATTCTACCATTCATGATAATTTGATGTCTGTTCTTGGGAAAACTAGCCAGGCAGAAGAAGTGAGGGTAACCTCTTGTCTCTGGGGAATTGCTTGCTGACTTGGAGGTGGATAAGTCAACTTGGTATGAATGTATTCCAATCATACAAGTAATAAATAGGATAATGGCAGTTTGGTCCTTTCATAAATCAATCACGTTTCATTCAGGAAGAGCAGGACAGTTCTTTCGGAACTTGCTACCACTAATCTAATTGAGGAAAGGAACCCTGAGACATGGATTGAAGAAAAATAGATAAAGTTGCTAGAAATCTGAATCTATAGGTGCCTGTCTTGTGCATCTGTGTTACAATTGAGGTGTAAAGGTGTGATAATATGTAATTACAAATCACATTTTCATGCACAACCATAGAATGCACTGGGCACATACATAATACAGCTATTAACTTGAACTGGCTTAAAGTTATCTGAACATACTGTACAGTACATGTGAAGTAGACAACATAGCTATTTGTCGCAGAGGTGCTTTCATGCTGCACACTGTATACAAAACAAGGTGGCTGTAGCGTTCACTAAAAACATTACAGCACAGTTTACTACCCAATTAATTATGGTACATGACATATTCAAACATGTAATTTGGTTAGACATTGAACTCGAGTTTCATAAGAAAGAAATTACAACATAGCATGAAACATGTCACAAAGCTTTAGTCAGGAAGGCCACCCACTAAATATCACACAGCTCATTATTGTGCCTTGAGCCACGGTTGCTGCACACTGCCTCGCTGAACAAACAGCAGCTCAACATCATACAGGGAGACAGGTAACAAGCATACTTTATGACATACACTACCATTCAAAAGTTTGGGGTCACTTAGAAATGTCCTTGTTTTTTTTGTCCATTAAAATAACACCAAATTGATCAGAAATACAGTGTAGACGTTGACTGGAACTCTTGACCTGGTAATGCTTGTCATTTATCTATGACTGAACTATCTCAGTATCATGGGATAAGCTGTTGATACTCCCTGCTTGATACTCCCTGATTTATTAGACACACTTTACATTATCTAATTGCAACCAGTTGATTACGTTTCCTTAGTCGAGTGTGTTCAATTTCCCTCTTATCTTTGATTGGGTTCCAACCTTGTGACTACTTCTTGTTGTTTTATTTCAAGGCAGATTCTGGATTCTGACTCACCTGGTACAAACTGATTTGTGGGCCCACAAGACAGATTCCTTGGCCCCATGCCAGCTCTGCAGTCTCTCTCTCTCTCTCTCTCTCTCTCTCTCTCTCTCTCTCTCTCTCTCTCTCTCTCTCTCTCTCTCTCTCTCTCTCTCTCTCTCTCTCTCTCTCTCTCTCTCTCTCTCTCTCTCTCTCCTCTGTTACAGTCTAGATAATATCTGCCTGCCACTCTACAGGCAACCAGGCTTGGGTTACTGGCATGGGAGATCGGAGAATACTTATTTTGGTCACTTGGCAATGTAGTACAGCAGAGCCACCGAAGAAATTATATTAAAGAGGAAAGATGATTCAAGTCACAACAGCTCATTCCTTTACCTCTTTTCACAGGGTTATTGTGGGTTCAGAGCCATAAACAATGCTTTACCATGTCGAGAGGAATGGAGAGCAAGCGGCAGGCACGTCCACATTAAGGCTGTGGCTAGCAAAACAAAACAAATAGAAAATGATGTGTTCTGCACCAACCTCAGTCTTCATGCAGTAGCCTTGACAACACGGTTAACTTGAACCACTGAACATGTTTAGCGGAAAGACTTTCTGTGTCTGCTCCTGTCAAAACACAGATAAGAAAATAACATATTCATGGCATAATTATACCTGTCACAGCCAACACTAAAAATAACACACTGGTTGCAGAACAATTGTAAGGTTTCTCATAGCCGTGTTTTATAATGTGATGGAATCATAGCAGCCAGTCATATCATTCCCAAGTCTTTGTCTCTTTCAGAAACACCCCCAAAACAGTGTGATCAAGGTAATCATGAGAGGATGTTATCTGCAGATTTCTAAGATGATAATGCTCTGCCCTTTAAGTCTCATGGAGATGGCTGAGATGGAATAGAAGAGAGATTAATTTTGCTTTATAACAGGGCTTAAGAACAGGGCTTTAGAACAGGGCTTTAGAACAAGGCTTTAGAACAGGGCTTTAGAACAGGGCTTTAGTGCAGGGCCTTTGCCTCTTTTCTGGGCTGCAAGAAAGGACATGGTTGGTAGAGAGAGAAAGAGGGGAGCAAATAAAGTGATAAAGCAAGAGGGAGAAAAGAGGCAAAGGATAGATAAACCAAAGTAAAGCAAATTAAAGAAAAAAAGGGAGAGGGAGAGAGAGAAAGAGAGAGAGAATGAGAAAAGAGGGAGAAGAGAAAGAGATGGGGAGAAGGAGCTCCTTCAGGAGCTAAACTCAAGTTCTCAGTCAGCCACACTGCATTTTAGCTTTTGCAGAGGAGAAGAGAAACGTCTCTCCCCGCATTAGCACTGCAATGTTAATGAGGACTATATATCACTGACTGTATGAATGGATTTTTGCATACCTAGTGCAAGAAGCTATTTCAAAGCAACAGCGTTCATTCAGCCTGAGCTGAATTAAAGGAGATAAAAGTTATCTCCTAAAATAGCTTGTAGTGCGTAGAACAATGATTCCCCTAGCCTTTTATGTTATTCCGGCCAACTTGCATGCAGTTTATTCTGTCATGTGGCCTTCCCGTCCATGCTGGCTGATGAAGAGGATGAAAGGGAAGGGCATGGACCCTGGCACCTGGTGCTTTAGCATCACATCAAACCTGGAGTGGACATGGATGCAGAGAGAACTGGAGGTAGAGAGAGAGGTGCTGCAGTGATGCCTGGCCAGCACATGCACCACAGGGCACGGCCATGCCTCGCTTCAAAAAGGAGGAGGAGGGGAGGGAAGGAGAAGAGGAGGAAGGGAGCGAGGATCAAAGCAGAGCATGAGCTGGTAAAAATAGCTGCTCTCCCTGCCTTTCTCCTGTACCTTTGGGCAGTTTCCCCTAATAATAGTAAATACACACATGGACTCACTCGCGCACACACACACACACACACACACACACACACACACACACACACACACACACACACACACACACACACACACACACACACACACACACACACACACACACACACACACACACACACACACACACACACACACACACACACACACACACACACACACACACACACGGCAGCGTAGCTTAGTGGTTAGAGCGTTGGACTAGTAACCGAAAGGTTGCAAGTTTGAATCCCCGAGCTGACAAGGTACAAATCTGTCGTTCTGCCCCTGAACAAGGCAGTTAATCCACTGTTCCTAGGCCGTCATTGAAGATAAGAATTTGTTCTTAACTGACTCGCCTAGTTAAATAAAGGTACAATAAAGAATCAAATAAAACACACAGACAGCTCATGGCCACAGCAAACAGACCAGGGATGCAGACCAATGTGCCCTGAGGATGTGCCTCCTCAGTTGCAGTGATGCCTTTGGATCAGAACACACACGGCTCCTGCAAGACGTACTGTAGTCGGTACACTTCCCGAGCTGACGGGGAAAACAGTGATGTTTAATGAGCTTCAACAGACATGGATGGAGTGGGAAGAGGGCATAGTGAAGTACTGCTTGTCCAGAGCAAACAGGAATCACTTTCAACTGCACCATAAAACACTACTGGGAGGGGGACTTACAGTACCTTGAGCTTGTTTGACTATAAGGAGCACGCTCACGCCTTCGGGAAAGAATCACATGCACGGCCAACAAAACACTTCGCCTTCCAATGAGATTAGTCTAATTGCATTCATTTCAGACAGCGCTATAGCAGCATCATGGTCAAACAGACAAGACCATCAGGAATAGTCCGCTGAATGAAGGATGCTCCCATCCACATGCTTTAATACTAAATGGGTTCTTTAAATTCATTAAATTGTTCCCTGCATTGGATAGACACAAACCATTTTATGTGCAGATCACTCTGCTTGGCATTGAGGAGCCAGCAACTCCCTCCCAGAATTTGTATATATCTGGCAACTGTGCCGGAATATCCGCTGTCACATGCCTTTTGGGATTGGTGAATTCACAAATCGTTGTTTCTTTAAAAACATTTAATTGGGAAATATTGGAATGTGTAAATGTGAAAGTTCTCCAAGGAGATGCTCGTTGAACTGAGAGTGGCTGTGTATATTTGTATTTATTATGGCTCCCCATTAGTTCCTACCAAGGCAGCAGCTACTCTTCCAGGGGTCCAGCAACATTAAGGCAGATATATACAATTTAAAATGTTACATGATATTACATTCCATAACACTTTTCACAACACATTGTGTTCCCTCAGGCCACTACTCTACTACCACATATCTACAATGCAAAATCCAGGTGTATGTGTGTGTAGAGTGCGTGTGTTAGCACGTGTCTGTGTGTGATAACAAATTATTCAAAGTATGACACAAAAGAAATGCGAGATATCCATGCTCATCATGAATAGGACTCCCAACATGGGCTGCTGTGCACTCAGTACCTTTGCTTTGAAGACGGTGTGATTTGTTAACGCTCATGAAAATATTAAAATGCCACAAATGAAATCTAATATAGCATGAAAAACAAATATCGGCGGTCCTTGCCAATATGGTTTCTAATTTGATATTTTTCTTGGCAATAGGAAAGCAATACTGTTTATAAATAATAGATCTTAGTGTGAATGGAATACACAATTTACCCATTGCTTTGATTGCGATTGGATGACATTTTTCACTCTAACAATGTTACCATGACAAACTGGCATAGAATTCTATGACAGAAAGATATGTTGTGTATGAGGCCATTAAACATTGAGAATCGAATGGCAGGCTTGGATATTATTGTCAGAGCAGGTTGAGCTGAATTGTTAAATATGTCAATGTTTTCAGTTAGACAAAGTTTGGGAAACAAATTGTAATGTAAGCCCAACAAATACCACATTTCCTTTTGTGCTTTTCTCATTGTTACCCACTATAATTTATTACAGACTAAATGTTGACAATTCCTCCACAAGGACTGAGAATGGCTTTTTAAATCCCAAATGACAGTCTCATAATACAATAAAATTCAGCAATTGGATTTGTAGAAAAGGTTTCCAACCGAGGGTGATTTTTCATGTGAACACTGTTAAAATCTGTTATAAAACCAAAACCCAAACACGAGACCGCCACGCCTTGGTTGTAAGTATTTTCTCTACAGATGTGGTCACCAGAGTTGAAATGCTATGAAATGCTATAACATGGATGTGGTCACCAGAGCTAGACAATATGTCCAGATGAAATGCTATAACATGGACGTGGTCACCAGAGCTAGACAATATGTCCAGATGAAATGCTATAACATGGACGTGGTCACCAGAGCTAGACAATATGTCCAGATGAAATGCTATAACATGGACGTGGTCACCAGAGCTAGACAATATGTCCAGATGAAATGGTATAACATGGACGTGGTCACCAGAGCTAGACAATATGTCCAGATGAAATGCTATAACATGGACGTGGTCACCAGAGCTAGACAATATGTCCAGATGAAATGCTATAACATGGACGTGGTCACCAGAGCTAGACAATATGTCCAGATGAAATGCTATAACATGGACGTGGTCACCAGAGCTAGACAATATGTCCAGATGAAATGCTATAACATGGACGTGGTCACCAGAGCTAGACAATATGTCTAGATGAAATGCTATAACATGGACGTGGTCACCAGAGCTAGACAATATGTCCAGATGAAATGCTATAACATGGACGTGGTCACCAGAGCTAGACAATATGTCCAGATGAAATGCTATAACATGGACGTGGTCACCAGAGCTAGACAATATGTCCAGATGAAATGCTATAACATGGATGTGGTCACCAGAGCTAGACAATATGTCCAGATGAAATGCTATAACATGGATGGGCCAGGTGCACTAAGGCAATGGAGTTAGCATGAGCGTGAGTTTCGACATTAGGCAACAACAGGAGGTGCACCAGGGAGCTTAGAAAACAATTACAGCATGATGGTGTGAAGCATAATGCTATGGAAACTACCAGTCAACCATTCTGGTTCAGTCTGCAGGCCAGGGACAGAGAGATACAGAGATACAGAATAACTTTTAACACTGTATGCTTCATCCCATCGCAGAGAGAAACTAGCCAAGACTGGAGATGTATGGCATGAAATGAGGAGCATTTCAGTGAAACATGGAGGGGAGGATAGGAGCAACAGAGCACATAGATTTTCCCTCCGCTGCTTTCCTTTAAAAATGCAAATCACGCAAAGCACGGTTAAATGTTTTGTAGCTCACAGACGTTGCCTACAGGGGCTGACACCTAAAAATAACACCTTGCAAGTCATGACCCAAATTTGCTTCAAAAATAACTCGCTGGAAGACCCAAACCCACAGCGACATGTGGCAGGCAGCGGGAACCCAAATCTAATTTCCATTTCTGTCACACTCGCTGATACCGCCAGCATTATTTATTGATATCATTTTGCAACAAGAAAAATAAACAAGTGTGGGAGAGTCGCGGGACATCTAGATCTGATGCTTGTAACTTACTTATTGTGGAATCTCAGACTACTAACAAAGCTTTTTCAGGAGAAATGGAAGAAAAAGATGAACAAAGGACAGTGAGAGGTTGATTCAAGTCAGACCTTGACATATTATGTTATGCCATATTTCAGGGGTGAGTGGGGCTGTCAAGGCCTTGTGTAAGATTTCATGTCATACCCATGAGACTCCTTTATAGATTTCTGACTGGACCTTTAAATTCGCTATATTTCCACTACCATGTGGTTGCCATAACAGCTGATTTACTGAGGGCATGTTCTTTTAATTAGAGGGGGTAACCTCATCCAGAGCCTCCACCTTCTCCATATGCATTTTTCCCCCACATCAATGGGAGATAGTGTAGCTCAAGGGACCAGGTGGTTATCTCTGAACCATTTATTTAATTGCACAGAATTCTAATGGCCGTCATTCTCAGAGGACTGAAATCAAAGGTGTTTTTGAGACGGACCATTCATTTTCTCTTCTCCTCTCGATAAATACTTCTGTGTGTGAAAGTGAGGTTATTATAGGGTCCACGTTTAATCATGCTGTTGTGTGTGCACTATTTAACACAGGGCCAGATTGGTTTCTCAATACCCTGGTCTAATGAGAAGCAGCAGAGGTCTTCTCCACAGCATCGCCCCCTAAGCCTCTTAAGTCATGGTCTCATCACACGGCTTGCAGGCATCCCCTGCGGTCTCAAGATTGGATTTGCCAAATAAATTATTCAATAATCTCTATCTACAGATATTTCTCCATAAACATGCCTGTGTATGGAGGCCTCAATGATACTTGCATTGTATTGGTAGTATTTCTCAGGACGGGTATCATACTGTATGTGAAGTCTGTCAGAGAGTTTAGAGAAATGAAAGAGGTTTGGGACCAAGGTTTGAGGAGACGAGACAAATATCTCCCAATGCCTGATGATACTAACTGCAAATACCATGAAAATGAAACTGAACGAGTTGCAGGATAAGCCTTAGCTGTCACCTTTGGAATCATATAAAATCATATAAAATCCATACCTACGCTACAGAGTTTAAAAATAAACCTTAAGAATGGTTTATGGGCAAAATGCTTTAAAACTACACAGGCGTAAATAAAGTAGAATTGTTTGAAATGAATGTTACATGGTAATCTATTTGATTCCTTTTACGGTTTCCTCCCTACTGATGAGATATATTTGAGATGTATTTTGTTTTCACTTTATAATCTTGTGTAGATTTTGTTTTCATGTATTTTCATGAGGACCACAATGGTAATAAGTTATACAACTTTTTTGTGTCATCCTCTGATTTAAATGTAAATTGAATTTAACCAGAATTTAACTAGGCAAGTCAGTTAAGAACACGTTCTTATTTACAATGACAGCCTAGGAACAGTGGGTTAACTGCCTTGTTCTTGGGCAGAACGACAGATTTGTACCTTGTCAGCTCAGGGATTCGATCTAGCAACCTTTCAGTTACTGGCACAACACTCTAACCACTAGGCTACCTGCCATCCCCAAAATGGCATTGTACTGTATCCAAGTGTGATTGTACTGTGTTTTAAAATGGCAAACTTCTTTGCACTCAATCAATGTATTACATCACCTGAATCGAACAGTAATTTTGTTTGTAATGTGATGTTATGTCTCCTTTCCTTTCCAGTTAAACTGGAAACAGCGAACTGCAACAATTCACAGAGGTGCACATTTTCCATGCTAGTGAGCTCCACAGAACCACTATCCCAGACATTCTACTTGTAAATTAGAAGGGCTGACCTACATAGTAAATCTCATTGAATCCCTTCTCTCCTCTCCTCTTGCCTTAGACATCGGGAGGCATATAGGGCACTCTCACTGGCTCAGGGCTAAGGAAACATTTTAGACTTTAACACTGAGAGACCCCTTTCTCCCTCTATTACCCTCTCTCTCATAACACTCTTTCTGGACCTTCCTCTTGCTCTGTTTACACTCTACTGAGTGTGTGTCATCACTCCTACACATCTTGCCAGGTAGAATTGGCCCCATTTTTCCTTCCTGTTGTTTGACTTCTATAAATAAAGCCCTAGCTTGTCGTGAAGCTGCCACGTGGCTGGAGTTTGGGACTCTGCAGGGCTCAACACTTCACTTCCTGTTGAAGAGGACAGAGGAATGCATGTTCCCATCGTCTGAGAGACAAAACATATTAATGTCTACTGTGAACATTAGCATGCGCAGCAAAGACACTTTGACTAATTTGGGGAGAAGTGTTAGCACAATGCGATACATCAAATCAAATCAAATGGATTTATAAAGACCTTTTTAGATCAGCAGAAACCCAACCTAAAACCCCAAACAGCAAGCAATGCAGAATCCCACATGCAATGGGATTTTCATAACTGAATTGAAATGTGATGTCCTCTCCTCCAGGATGACTTATTTTCCATTGCATGTGCATAAACAACTACAGTACTCTTATTTTTATTGCAAAAGGAGACAATGTATTTTGGTAGCATGGGATTGATTGTATAGTAACCTACATTTTCATTGAATCTGCAAAGTTACGTATAACATAGTCTCCTGCTGCCAACTTTGTTGAACTTCTTAAGACTACACCTATCATAGACATAATTATTGCTCTGAGACTGCTGCTGGAAGAAACAGAACTGGCAACAAAGGGAAGAGAGCTCTCTCCAGACTTGAAAGTTACAAAAGCAAAAACCGAAATGAGGGCAAACAGGGATATTTTTCTCAACTTTAGAACATGATGCATATGGTCACAAGTGCATCGGTTTCTTTGATCTCAGTAAACAGGCAAAGAAAGAAAGAGGGAAATCTGCAATAGCATTGTTAGCCTAGATTGTCTGTACATTACATGTCTAAAGGAGCGCAATTCATTTGTTTCTGACATGAGGGAAAAAGATATGAGTTTGAATTACTTTGACTAGTTAATGGGTTAGTATGGTTGTTTAATAGTCTACAAGACAGAGCCTCTGAAGTCAAGCAATGCTGGGATAGGTACTTGTTCTATAATGTATTGATGTGCTGGTAGGAATAAGATGTCCATACGGTTCACCTGGCATATTGCTATGTTTTACTCCAGCAGGAGCTAATGGATTTGATTTGAAAAAACTGCTGAATGATCCAACAGCATGCTTGAATTAGTTGATTAAAGTAAGGAAAAAAAGGTAATCCTAGTTACTGTATGGAAATATGACCTCTGTGTGAAAACATGGTACATTGTTGCTTACATGTGAAAAAATGTAATTGCTGACAGCGGCAGATTCTGGAATTTATGTTTTAGCTTTAGATTATACAATTTTATTACAGCAATAATTTGAGGCCTGGATCCAAGTACCATGTTAGGAGTACGATAGCTCACAGTATGTTGTTGTTTCATGCTCAATGGGTTTCTTCATCTTTTCTGAAGTCTTTTGCCTGAGGCAGTTCCTGTGAATAGGGTTACTTAGAAAATCACCCAAATCAATAATAATTTATGCCTAGTGCTATTTGGCTTGACATTAGCATTTGAAACAGGGTACACTAGATTAATAAATCACGAATAGAAAATACACTAATTAACAATTGGAACCACTCACTTCTGTAGTACGCCTTCAAGTTTTGAACAACAGAATAAAGGCATAAAGGATGCATTGGGATCATACCTGGGCTCAAATACATGTTTATTTGAATATTTGTTATTTAAATACTTATTGTCCATCTATTTGAGTATTTGCAAATAATGTGGCCTGAATCAACTACTTCCATTGGAAGTATTTGAATTTATTTTGAAATTATTTTCTATATAGCCTACTATTTGAATGCATTTTCAAATACTTATTTGTAAACAGTATTTTGAAAAACCTGGATTAAATGCATGGGAGTTTATTTGAGTCAGTGTATTTGAGTAATTTCAAATACATGCCAATACTTTCTCAATTATATTCAACTACTTGTCTTTTCAAAAAAATATCTGAAAACTTACTTTTAAAGGTATGTGAAAGAAATTGAGATATTTGAACTAGTATTTGAACCCAGGTCTGATTGGGATTAAGGATTAGGTAACTCAAATTCTCAAAAAGCAGTAAGAGAGCACACAACCCTGACTTCACTCTATGCTTATTCTACCTCCACCAACTCTCGCTCTGCGGTGGTGCACCTCAATAGGAATACGGTCAGTTGATTGCTGCCTCAAAAGTTTCATTTTGTGTGCGGCTTGATCTAAACCAAAGCAATCTCCAAAGAAAACCTCTAAAACGGGATGTAAACTCAAGTGTGTTCACCCCGGAGAGCATGCCTCTCAACTCCTCATCTGTCCTGTCTCAAGAGGAGATTACACTCACCATTTTCATTTCCAAAGAGAGGACTTTTCCCATGCACCTTTTACCATTCACTATCTTGAACGCTAGACGGTGGTTTGGATGATAAAATGGGGAAATACACTGCTCAAAAAAATAAAGGGAACACTTAAACAACACAATGTAACTCCAAGTCAATCACACTTCTGTGAAATCAAACTGTCCACTTAGGAAGCAACACTGATTGACAATACATTTCACATGCTGTTGTGCAAATGGAATAGACAACAGGTGGAAATTATAGGCAATTAGCAAGACACCCCCAATAAAGGAGTGGTTCTGCAGGTGGTGACCACAGACCACTTCTCAGTTCCTATGCTTCCTGGGTGATGTTTTGGTCACTTTTGAATGCTAGCGGTGCTTTCACTCTAGTGGTAGCATGAGACGGAGTCTACAACCCACACAAGTGGCTCAGGTAGTGCAGCTCATCCAGGATGGCACATCAATGCGAGCTGTGGCAAGAAGGTTTGTTGTGTCTGTCAGCGTAGTGTCCAGAGCATGGAGGCGCTACCAGGAGACAGGCCAGTACATCAGGAGACGTGGAGGAGGCCGTAGGAGGGCAACAACCCAGCAGCAAGACCGCTACCTCCGCCTTTGTGCAAGGGGAGCAGGAGAAGCACTGCCAGAGCCCTGCAAAATGACCTCCAGCAGGCCACAAATGTGCATGTGTCTGCTCAAATGGTCAGAAACAGACTCCATGAGGGTGGTATGAGGGCCCGATGTCCACAGGTGGGGGTTGTGCTTACAGCCCAACACCGTGCAGGACGTTTGGCATTTGCCAGAGAACACCAAGATTGGCAAATTCGCCACTGGCGCCCTGTGCTCTTCACAGATGAAAGCAGGTTCACACTGAGCACGTGACAGACGTGACAGAGTCTGGAGACGCCGTGGAGAACATTCTGCTGCCTGCAACATCCTCCAGCATGTCCAGCATGTCCAGGCATTTCTTTGGGGGGCCGCACAGCCCTCCATGTGCTCGCCAGAGGTAGCCTGACTGCCATTAGGTACCGAGATGAGGTCCTCAGACCCCTTGTGAGACCATATGCTGGTGCGGTTGGTCCTGGGTTCCTCCTAATGCAAGACAATGCTAGACCTCATGTGGCTGGAGTGTGTCAGCAGTTCCTGCAAGAGGAAGGCATTGATGCTATGGACTGGCCCGCCCATTTCCCAGACCTGAATCCAATTGAGCACATCTGGGACATCATGTCTCGCTCCATCCACCAACGCCACGTTGCACCACAGACTGTCCAGGAGTTGACGGATGCTTTAGTCCAGGTCTGGGAGGAGATCCCTCAGGAGACCATCTGCCACCTCATCAGGAGCATGCCCAGGCGTTGTAGGGAGGTCATACAGGCACGTGGAGGCCACACACACTACTGAGCCTCATTTTGACTTGTTTTAAGGACATTACATCAAAGTTGGATCAGCCTGTAGTGTGGTTTTCCACTTTAATTTGGAGTGTGACTCCAAATCCAGACCTCCATGGGTTGATAAATTGGATTTCCAATGATTATTTTTGTGTGATTTTGTTGTCAGCACATTCAACTATGTAAAGAAAAAAGTATTTAATAAGATTATTTCTTTCATTCAGATCTAGGATGTGTTATTTAAGTGTTCCCTTTATTTTTTTGAGCAGTATATATTGACTGTTAAACAGCCACTTCAAATCCGTTGGCTATTGCAGGAGCAATAAAAGGAGAGTGATAGTGGAAAATGTTGACTGGACGTTAATCTTACAGAGGTTAAAAACATATATATATGTTTTTTTCAAGCTGAAATAGCCATTTAGGCATATACTGTATCTGAATGAATAAAGCAATGGGGTTTCTGTTCAATTATTAAATAACCCATTGCTCTATTTGTTCGTTATGCACTGAAATATCAATGAGATGTTGAGCGATGCAAAACTAGCATAGGAGCAATGCTCCATATTCGATAATGATTTACTCATTTTATTGTCCATGCACTCAATTTTAAGCATGGACAGTGAAATGAGTTGCACCAAAATGTACTATGCTCTCTCTCTCTCTCTCTCTCTCTCTCTCTCTCTCTCTCTCTCTCTCTCTCTCTCTCTCTCTCTCTCTCTCTCTCTCTCTCTCTCTCTCTCTCTCTCTCTCAATTAAATTCAATTAAATTCAAGGGCTTTACTGGCATGGGAAACATATGTTAACATTGCCCAAGCAAGTGAAGTAGATAATTAACAAAAGTGAAATAAACAATAAAAATGAACAGTAAACATTACACTCACGGAAGTTCCAACAGAGTAAAGACATTTCAAATGTCATATGATGTCTATATACAGTGTATATAACGATGTGCAAATAGTGCAAGTACAAAAGGGAAAATAAATAAACATAAATATGGGTTGTATTTACAATGGTGATTGTTCTTCACTGGTTGCCCTTTTCTTGTGGCAACAGGTCACAAATCTTGCTGCTGTGATGGCAGACTGTGGTATTTCACCCAGTAGATATGGGAGTTAATCAAAATTGGGTATGTTTTCGAATTCTTTGTGGATCTGTGTAATCTGAGGGAAATATGTGTCTCTAATATGGTCATGCATTTGGCAGGAAGTTAGGAAGTGCAGCTCAGTTTCCACCTAATTTTGTGGGCTGTGTGCACATAGCCTGTCTTCTCTTGAGAGCCAGGTGTGCCTAGGGTGGCCTCTCTCTCTCTCTCTATCCCCCCCTCTCTCGCTCTGTCTCTCTCGCTCTCTCTCTTTCATATTGATCTTATCCAGATACCTTAGACTCACTGTCCCTCCCCCTTCCTCCATCCAACCCCACAAAGCACTCAGCGTCTCACCGCTGTATGTGTGGATTCAAAGCAACAATAAAGTACCATTGATTTTTACCCTCTTGATTTTAAAGTACAAAGGAAGGGATGTGACTGAGATGAAGCAGAATGCTAGCTTGCCCTGGAGATGGATGGAGAATAGCTGGCTGCCTTGCTGACACTGACAGGTGTCCATCACTCTCTAATTGCTCTTGCCAGTTCAGAAGCAACAGGAGCCCATTCTTTAGAAAATCAAACTTCATTGTAATTTGTTTCTGCAGAGAGGTGGTCTAACGAGCTTAGGGACAGAGGATTTGTTTACGCTTCCTCTGGCTCATTTCTCAGCCGGAGGGCTGTTTACTTGGTGCGTACAATTATTAAACTTCTTGTGCGTCCCTTGGGCAATGTCACCAGGAACAGGCACTATGAAACTCTGCAGTCCCGCCATATTAAATCAACAATTTATTTTGTCCATTACCTGTAAGAATGATGGATAATATATTACAATGGAACCTGTTGGGTATTAAGTCACTTTCAGAACCTGACACTAATATGTCAGCTGTTGTTTTATGCTTAGTATTTAGTCTTTAGTTTGCTCTTATTGTCACACGTTCCTTAAACCAGAATGACATAGGCCTACTAGAATAAAAAATTATGTTATGACATTGTTATTACACTGTAATTAATGATAGAAATAATAATAATATTTATGTAATAGTTATGTGTATGGTCTTCGAAAACAGGAATAAACAGTGGTAAATACGATTTGTATTGTCTGTATAGCTGGTATAATTTGATTGGAGGTAATCACACATAGCTTCCCAGGAATACTGCTAATGTCTAATGATGTACTAATAAAGAAACTGGCCGTCACCATAAAGGAAGGAAATCTCCATGTTTCAAAAAATCATAGAGGTTAATGAGTGGGCAGGGTAAGTAACTCCTATCACATGACTGTGGTAAAGTGATATAATGAATCAGCGGGTTTAATCACACTCTCTATTACTCCAGGTGTCAAACCCAAAAAAAAAGATCCTGATGATGTAGTTAGTGGAATTAGCCTGTGAAATACAACAAGTGGTAAGTGCCACTGTTCTCACCAGCGGGGGGAAAAAAAGGGAGAGAGAGAGAGAGAGAGAGAGAGAGAGAGAGAGAGAGAGAGAGAGAGAGAGAGAAATGAAATGCACTTCACCAACCATTTATAAAACAAGACTGAAGCATCAAGGCTAACCTAAATTGGCTCATGTTCTCTCTTAACAGAACCAAGGACGGCCATGTTACAGTGATAGCTCGGTCTGGGGTGTACTGGTATAAACCCCACCAGGTCCTCCTCCACCGGCCAGGTGCTGATTACCAACCACTACTTCTGACCAAGGACCATTCTCAAGGCTGTCATCACAGCAGCAGACTGGGGAGGGGAGCGGGCGGTGACCTTTGATGCATGATGGTATGGTTTCAATTAGCAGGGTTTCAAAAGGAGGGGGAGGAGGCACAGCCCGCTGGAGGTTTGTCTCACAGTTACACAGTCCCTGCGGTCCAATGCTTTGATTACATCATAGGGAGGTTAACACAGGCAGGTCTCCAGCTTTGTGTATCAGTCTCAGGGGAACGGTGGGGGTAGGGTCTGACAGGAGGAGTGGGAAGCTGGACATGTACTGTAGCTAGCTACCAGATTGAACTGCGTTTGGGTTCAATGTTCTTTCTGGAACACCACAACCTTACATCACTCCCTCAACACTTTCTTCTGCTGGATGAACGCAAGCAACCAGCTACACTCAGAGTGGTTGAGGTGTGGGAGCTAATCCACCATATCTCATTTCAACCCGTGATGAAAAATGACATCTGCACTCTCTTCAAAAGGAGGGAGAGGAGGCAATGCACACCCACACCTACATACACACACTGATACTTCAACTACCAAACAGTGATGCTAACCCTTCCAAGAACAACTGCTACATCCTTCATCGATACACAATTACTTCACCGCAGTCAAGAATTTATTTGCAGGTTTGCCTTCACAAGTCAATCATTTGTAAATGCAATTGAGTGAGACAAAATAATAGTATGAGTGTCACGAAGTCTAGCAAAGGTGGCTCCTCTCCCCGTTCGGGCGGCGCTCGGCGGTCGTCGTCGCCGGCCTACTAGCTGCCACCGAACCTCTTTTCCTTATCGTTTGGTTTTGTCTGGTTTTTTGTAACACCTGTTTTGAGTTTAGTAATTAGTGGGGTATTTAGTCTTGCTGTCTGGTTTAGGTTTTTGTGCGGGATTGTTCGTTTGTTGCTTGTCATGGGGTTTATGTGGGGTGTTTTAGTTTTCTACATTTTTTTATGTAGAAGACGTTTGTTTCGTTGCTGGACTGCGCTCCAACCATTTTGAGGTGGTCATTGTATTTTTTGTCTGGTACGTTTTTTCCTTGTTCATTTTTCCTATTGGATTTCTGTGGAACTAGGATAATAAACACCCTACTCCATATACGTGGTCTCCTGCACCTGACTTCACCCCCCATCACTCTAGTGAGTTGTGACAGAATCCCGCACCAAAATATATGGAGTCAGAAGGAGCAGACACGCCACACTCGTCGATGGAGGAGCGTGTCGCGCAACACACCACTATACTACATCGTCTGGGATTGGCAATGGACCAGGTGTTGGCTAGAATGGAGAGTTGGGAGAGAAGCACTCTCCCTACACCACCATCACCGACGGCGTCCAGCACCAGCGGTATTAAACTCTCTCTCCCAAGGGAATACGATGGGTCGGCTGCCGGGTGTAAGGGGTTCCTGCTCCAGTTAGAACTTTACCTGGCAACTGTTCACCCAACTCCCTCGGGAGAGGAGAGAGTCAGCATCCTCGTCTCCTGTCTTACTGGGAAAGCCCTGGAATGGGCCAACGCAGTCTGGGAAGGTCCAGATTCGGCTAGGGACCACAACGCAGAGTTCACTCGTCGCTTCCGGGCTGTGTTCGATCATCCACCGGAGGGCAGAGCGACGGGTGAGCGGCTGTTCTATCTGAGACAGGAGACGAGGAGTGCGCAAGACTTCGTGCTGGAGTTCCAGACCCTGGCCGCTGGCTCGGGGTGGAATGAGAGGGCCCTGATGGACAATTATAGGTGTAGCCTGAGAGAGGACGTCCGCAGGGAGCTGGCATGTAGAGACACCACTCTGACTCTGGACCAACTCATTGAAATGTCCATAAGATTGGACAACTTGTTGGCTGCAAGCGGGCGTCCCGATCAGGCCCTCTTCGTTCCACCTCCCAGCACTCCTGTTCCACCACCCATGGAGATAGGGGGTGCTGCTGCTAGGAAGACAGGAGGGGGAGTCTTCTCCTGCACCAACTGTGGTCGGAGAGGGCACACTGCTGACCGGTGCTGGAGGAGCTCTTCTGGGAGTCGAGATGGCAGGCAGAGCACTACTCAGACACCTCAGGTGAGTCAGCACCAGGCGCACCCAGCGCCCCCTGTCAGCCATATGCATGTATTGGTTTCTTTCCCTGAGTTTTCCCCTCATTCCAAGCATAAGGCTCTAGTCGATTCAGGCGCAGCTGGGAGTTTTATGGACCGTGGGGTCGCGAGGAAGTTAGGGATTCCTTTGGTTCAGTTGGACCAACCCTTCCCCGTGCACGCCTTAGATAGTCGACCACTTGGGTCAGGGCTGGTCAGGGAGTCCACAGTCCCACTGGTCATGGTAACGGGTCTGGGGGGGGGGGGGGGGGGGGGGTCATGAGGAGCGGATTAGCCTCTTCCTCATTGATTCCCCTGCGTTTCCGGTGGTGCTGGGGATTCCCTGGTTAGCTGATCACAATCATAATATTTCATGGAGAGAGGGGGCTCTTAAGGAGTGGTCAGAGGAGTGCTCGGGTAGATGTGTGGGAGTTTCCATCGGTGCAACTACGGTGGAAAGTCCAGACCAAGTCTCTACTGTGCACATTCCCTCAGAATATGCCGATTTGGCTATCACCTTCAGTAAAATGAAGGCGACTCAATTACCACCTCATCGACGAGGAGATTGTGCGATAGACCTCCAGGTAAACGCTGCACTTCCCAAGAGTCACGTGTATCCCCTGTCACAGGAGGAAACAGTGGCTATGGAGACATATGTCATTGAATCGCTGAGGCAGGGATACATTAGGCCCTCCATGTCACCCGTCTCCTCAAGCTTCTTTTTTGTGAAGAATAAGGATGGAGGTTTGCGTCCGTGCATTGACTATAGAGGTCTAAATTCTATCACAGTGGGTTTTAGTTACCCGCTACCTCTCATTGCCACGGCGGTGGAGTCATTTCACGGGGCTCGCTTCTTCACAAAACTGGATCTCAGGAGCGCGTATATTTTGGTGCGTATCCGAGAGGGAGACGAGTGGAAAACCGCATTTAGTACCACATCTGGCCATTATGAGTACCTCGTTATGCCGTATGGGTTGAAAAATGCTGTTTTCCAATCCTTTGTAGATGAGATTCTACGGGACCTGCACGGGCAGGGTGTGGTGGTGTACATTGATGACATTCTGATCTACTCCGCGACACGCGCCGCGCATGTGTCCTTAGTTTGTAAAGTGCTTGGGTGACTGATGGAGCATGACCTGTATGTCAAGGCAGAGAAATGTGTGTTCTCCAAACAAGCCATCTCTTTTCTGGGGTATCGCATTTCCACGTCTGGGGTGGTGATGGAGTGTGATCGCATTTTGGCCGTGCCTAATTGGCCGACTCTGACCACGGTGAAGGAGGTGCAGCGGTTTTTGGGGTTTGCCAATTATTACTGGAGGTTTATCCGGGGCTTTGGGCAGGTGGCGGCTCCCATTACCTCACTGTTGAAGGGGGGGGCTGGTGCATTTGCGGTGGTTGGCAGAGGATCCATCACTGGATCCATCACTGTTGCGTGAGTTCCACAGACTCCTTCTGGATCGCCCTGCGCCTCGCCCTCCGGGTCGTCCTCGAGGCCGGCGTCGACGCGCTGCGGGAGCCGCGCGTCAGGGGGGGGGTACTGTCACTAAGTCTACCGAAGGTGGCTCCTCTCCCCATTCGGGCGGCGCTCGGCGGTCGTCGTCACCGGCCTACTAGCTGCCACCGATCCTCTTTTCCTTTTCATTTGGTTTTGTCTGGTTTTGTGTTACACCTGTTTTGAGTTTGTGATTAGTGGGGTATTTAGTCTTGCTGTGTTGGTTTAGGTTTTTGTGCGGGATTGTTCGTTTGTTGCTTGTCGTGGGGTTTATATGGGGTGTTTTAGTTTTCTACATTTTTTTATGTAGAAGACGTTTGTTTCGTTGCTGGACTGCGCTCCAACCATGGTGGACATTGGTGGACATTGTATTTTTTGTCTGGTACGTTTTTTCCTTGTTGATTTTTCCTATTGGATTTTTGTGGAACTAGGATAATAAACACCCTACTCCATATACGTGGTCTCCTGCGCCTGACTTCACCCCCATCACTCTAGTGAGTCGTGACAACGAGAGTTGGAGCAGCAGTATAAATATTTTTCTGTCCAACTTCATGTAAATTGATCCCTGAGTGAGAGAAGGTTAGCCACATATATTCTCATTTTCTCCTCTGACTTTATGCCTGTCACTCCAACATAAATCCATTCTACGGGATGAGCAAACCATATGGCAAGCATTGTGTGCGCAATGCAATAACTAACACACAAAAGAGTCATTAACACAGATGGATCAACAGCAGACTACGGCCACAATGTAACCATTAAAGAGACAACACAGGATTCTTTGCCAATGCAAAAATGTTCTTTCATCTCATTCAGTTCGAATTTCCTCAGCATTTTGTTTCACCAGCAGGTTTTATGCAATCTCTGAAACATCATAAAAATAATATGAATGTTATATATTCACACTCCTTTGGATAGGTTGTGGTCCAGGATTTTATTGATCCACCATTCGAAAATATGCTGTGTAATATCTGAAATATCATAATACAGCTGAATACAATGTTCCCACTATATTGATACAGAGATCAAAGCAATGCCATATTGTATTATGGCTGAAGGGATTGATCGGTACTGTTGGCGTGACAACACCACAGACTTGGTACTCGCCTGTGGACAAAGGGAAACATCTGAAATCTGCCCCACACACTGGACCAGCATGCCAACTCAGCCACTTCTAAAAATACCTGACATTTTCTATGGAGCAAAACAAACTACAAAACTAAAACAAATTCCAGCGGGGAGCCATTCGTTTCTCCGGTAGGATGGGATGAGGGTAATCCCTGGAAATCTGCCAGGGACCAGGCAGAGAAGGGAGGCCTGAGAGGTCTGTGGAGAAGAAGGCATGGCCATTTATTTTGTGGGGCACTTGGTTGAGATGATAATTGCAGGTACTCTTCAGGACAAAGAGAGCTACATGGGCCAACACCAGCAAAAGCAATAATAGAGGCCTCTGCGGGCATCACAATCTCATGATATTGTTTCATAACAGTGGGGGTCTTGCCCTGCAGTTACACCTGCTCGTCGAACATCACATTCCAAAATAATTTGCATTAATATGGAGTTGGTCCCCCCTTTGCTGCTATAACAGCCTCAAATCTTCTGGGGAGGCTTTCCACTAGATGTTGGAACGCTGCTTTGGGGACTTGCCTCAATTCAGCCACAAGAGCATTAGTGAGGTCGGGCACTGATGTTGGGCGATTAGGCTAGGCTCGCAGTCAGCGTTCCAATTCATGGAACTTCCAATTCGATAGGGTTGAGGTCAGGGCTCTGTGCAAGCCAGTCAAGTTCTTCCACACGGATCTCGACAATCCATGTCTGTATAGAACTCGCTTTGTGAATGGGGCATTGCTGAAACAGGAAAGGGCCTTCCCCAAACTGTTGCCACAATTGGAAGCACAGAATCGTCTAGAATGTCATTGTACGCTGTAGGGTTAAGATTTCCCTTCACTGTAACTAAGGGGCCTAGCCTGAACCATGAAAAACAGCCCCAGACCATTATTCCTCCTCCACTAAACTTTACAGTAGGCATTGTGCATTGGGGCAGGTAGCGTTCTCCTGGCATCCGCCAAACCCAGATTCCTCCGTCGGACTGCCAGAGAACTTGTTTCCACTGCTCCAAAGTCCAGTTTCCACTGCTCCAGCTTTACACTCTCCAGCTGACACTTGGCATTGCACATGGTGATCTTAGGCTCGTGTGAGGCTGCTCGGCCATGGAAACCCATTTCATGAAGCTCCCGACGAACAATTATTGTGCTAAAGTTGCTTCCAGAGGCAGTTTGGAACTCGGTAGTGAGTGTTGTAACTGAGGGCGGCCAATTTGTAAACACTACGTGCTGTACCACTCGGCTGTCCCGTTCTGTGAGCTTGTGTGTCCTACCACTTCACATCTGAGCCGTTGTCACTCCTAGAAATTTCTACTTCACAATAACAGCATATACAGTTGACCAGGGCAGCTCTAGCATGGCAGAAATTTGATGAACTGACTTGTTCGAAAGGTGGCATCCTATGACGGTGCCACATTGAAAGTCACTGAGCTGTTCAGTAAGGCCATTCTACTGCCAAAGTTTGTCTATGAGGATTTCATGGCTGTGTGCTCTATTTTATACACCTGTCAGCAACGGGTGTGGCTGAAATAGCCGAATTCCCTAATTTGAAGGGGTGTCCACATACATTTGCATATATAGTGTATGTGCGCCTTGAAAAGGCATCATTTCAAAGATGTATACATTTTTCTGTGTATGTTGGAGTGTGTGAGAGAAAGAATGAGAGGGTCGGAGAGAAGGGGAACAGGGGAGAGAGGGGGAACTAGAGAGAGAGGGAACTAGAGAGAGGGAACTAGAAAGAGGGGGAACTAGAAAGAGGGGACACTAGAGAGAGGGGGAACTAGAGAGAGGGGGAACTAGATAGAGAGGGATCTAGAGAGAGGGGGAGCTAGAGAGGGGGACTAGAGAGAAAAAGTAAGTTAGAGGGCGATATTAACACAGACACCAAGTTAGCTGTTCTTTGTACACAGTGCAGCGAAAGAGTAGCGTGACAAAAAGCAAACTTCTAACAAAGTGCGGAGGAAGTCTTCTGTTTATACTTTTAGTCACAGTCTGCGGAACATAAGCTTGGCTCTGTTGGTGTAATCATAAGCTACATTGTTACAGTCAAGTAGTTCAGTGCTCTGGTCACTTTCACAGTAAATGGTGCATATTTGGGGCATCAAAATTCACCTCTTATGGGATTTAGCTTTTCAACACAGATAAGCTTAACCGGTACTTTCTTCAAGTATGGTGACCCATGCTATTTGAGTTTAGCCATTAGCTAATACTGTATCTTTCTTGAATCACTGTCTTGATTTAGAAAGCATTTCAATAATTTCAAGCCTTATTCCCCCCACTTTTGTTGAATAGCAAAAAAATGATGTATGACTTTTCATATTTTCATAATATTTGTATTATGTACTTGAGCTTGTGTCCTCAAAAGTGATTACACCTCTGCAATGTACACCTATTTTTTTTACCAGAAAGGTGGGTTCCAGACCTTGCTAGAACTATGCAGTATTAGTAGTTATTGTTTATGGCCCTCTCAAGATAAATAATTAATTTTAGGATTACTTAAATTACATTTTAGATTACATCTAACAGTGATAGTACACAATTTTTGCAATGTTTCTACTTACCAAGAGTCAGATGAACTCATGGATACCATTTGTTGTCACTGCATGCAGTTTGAAGGAGGTTGAAGGTAGTTTTGTTGAGCGGTTGCTTGCATGCTAGCTGGTCCCATAAACTTCCAGTCATTGCACCAACGCCAGTTGGCAATTGCGCTAACGTTAGTAAGCAACTCTTCACACATAGATATAAAATTGGTATCCATGATTTCATTTGACTGTGTAAGTAGAAAAAAGGCGTCATTGTCAAAATGTTGCACTATTCATAGTCACATTTGTCATAAGCTCATTGTTTATACATTATGAGGTCTACTGGGGCGTCTTAACCAAACTCTCCAGACACCACTTAACCACAAATTTGTACTGACATTTTTATTGCTCAGGGCCATTAATTTAAAGTCAATGACTCATTTCCATCAATATCTTCAATCACAAATACATACAGCGTAATTTCCTCATAACAACTTTAGATATTTTAAGAATGTGTGAAGCTACAGTAGGGACGACCTCCACCTCCACACAGTAATGCATTATTCATCCCGATGTAGGAGTTAGGGCTTAAGGTCAAAATGGAAGGCAAATTTTGGTGCCGTGTCGTTGGGGTGGTAGACGAGATTGCTTCAACTGCCAGGATATCACGAAGCCTGTTAAGCGAGTAAGCCACAGCATAAATACATGTAAATGTTGGCAGAGGGCCCAGTGAGGGAGTTAGCCCCACACAGCAAGCAAGTGCTGCCTACCTGCCCTGGAATCTGCTTCCCTGCCACTCCTCTTTGAATCATGGATCGGGAAATCATTAAATTAGTATTATGGCTTCATCACAAACTCCGTGGTGGGTACGTCATACCATCCTGATCTCTCATTGTGCTCTCTTTTTTCCTCTCTCTCAGTACTTCTGGAGGGAAGGTCTTTGTTTACATACGGAGGCTTCATTTAAAATTAGGGCTATAATTGAATGGATTACAAGGTGGCGATGCTAAACAAGAGAAAGTCTCACAGATCAAGCCGAAGCATCAAGCAACAAATTAAAAGTGGGAGCTGCAATTGAGGTAGACACCCATATCGGCCTGGTGGGTAGACAGATCACACCAGTCATACACCACACTCAATAGCACTTCTCATTTGTATCAGTCATTTGGAGCACTCAAGGAGGCTACTCCATTTCCTGTAGTCAATCTATGCTCTGGAAAGTGGTTTGTACTTAAATGCATTGATTTATAAAAGGGTATACTGCATTGATGTAGACATCTGGACTCAAAGAAGCTCAATGAATTGAGGGGCAATTGACGACATTCAGTAGACACTAGTTACTCCATAACTTGTTTTATGAGATAGTGTTCCTGTAGCCTATAAGACAACATCTGTTGGAATGTATGTGCATGACTGATAAAAGGAGAATAGAACAGTCAGATTCCAGAAACATTCCAGTCCTCCTTCAGACAGTCAGGAAAGGGGATTTATCTAGTATGAGAAAGTCTGCCTGCCCTATCTCAGTGTCATGACCTTCTGTATCCCTTCCGTCTGATTACCTTCACAAAGCTTGGTTATTTACTTTGTGCCATTCCCATGTGCAGTAAAGTGTGGAGACAAGGAGCTGCTAAGAGCTAGCTTAGCCCCAAGACTCCCAAGCCTCACAATTCGGCTCAGAGGGCTGGCTGCAGGAGCGACACAGACAAGGTGTCCAGGATTCTCTGCCGACAGGAACGGTGCCAAGGGGGCCCAAAGTCCACAGTTGTCAGACTGGAGCCTGGGCATCAATCGCTAGTAGGAGATGTGCTATGAAAGGTGCATGGCCCAATATTTTACTGTTTTCTCAGTGGCCGGTGTTTGGGGATGATGCCCACTGTTCAGACAGTTACTAATGACCTCTGTCTGCCACCCGTTCTGTCCAGGGAAACTAAATAATTGATAAAAGGGGGAGATGGGTCTGCTGGCCAGAGAAGGGAAGGGAGAAAAACAAAAGTAGCTGCCATCCCCTGTGTCAATCTAACATCTCAGCCTGGTCTCATAGACTAGACGTAACATGGTAAATGTAAATCCGGGGATATGTTATGTTTGGTATGATTATATAAGACGGTGGTGTTTAACACGAACGTCTAGCAACCCTAAGGTTGCATGATTGAATCTCATCACGGACAAATTTAGCATTTAAGCAACTACTTACTAACTATTAGCTAATTTGCAACTACTTAGCATGTTAGCCAACCCTTCCCCTAACCTTAACTCTTTAACCTAACTCCTAACTCTGACCTTAACCCCTACCCTAACCCCTAGCCTAGCTAACGTTAGCGACCTAGCTTGGAATTCGTAACATATCATACGTTATGCAAATTAATAACATACTGCAGAAATTGCAATTAGTAACATATTGTACGAACTGCAATTTGTACATCTTATGAAATGGATGATGGACATGCATAAATTAATACATACCATACAAAATGTACCAATTGGAGTGTCCCAGAATTACGTTAATATGTTGCGAGTCCAGGTTGAGAATCTTGTGTCCTTCGTTGAAGAGAAATCTGGTAACTGACAACCTGTCTTTCTCTGTTTGTCTGCGTCTGAATTATTAATGGATACAGAATTTCCCTGGAGCCATGGCACAGGCATGTTCAGCTATTTTAATGGTCCATCTCCTTCACTGAGCCTTACCTGAGGAGAGGCGATGGAAAATCCAGAGAAACACGTCTCATGACAAATCCGTGGAATGAATTGTCGATATCCGTGGCTTGGTTTCATTTTGGCTTCCCATTGCTGGCCATGCGTTTGTGTCCAATGCCCATTAGAGGGGACTTAAAGGAGGAGTGAATTCCAATTACCCCCCCCCCCCCAAAAAAAATGGGATCAGCACTTTCCGTTTTGCCACTGATTCGCTGGGAATTCGCTGGCATGCGGTTGTCACCTATTACTATGACTGAAGCACCCTCCACCAGAGCGTGGCTACCGCCAGAACATTTGACTGTCATTTCTCTGCTGGATGAGAGACAAACGAGGGATAGAGGGAGAGAATCAGTGTGCCATCATCATCAAGTACAGAGGTCCAAGTCTGCTCAGACCTGATGGTGCTGTAACAGTAGAAGACAGAAAATAGCTATCTATTCTATAAGACAGTAACACTTTTTTCTTTGGACAGAGATAGAGTGGGGAAGTATCAAGCATAAATCTTATGACATCATCTAATAATATATGCCATTTAGCAGACGCTTTTATCCAAAGCAACTTACAGTCATGTGTCATGACGTTGGCCTGTGGGTAAGGTTTATGACCCCCCCCCATATATACCTTGCTCCCTTCCCCTCTCTTTCTGACCCTACTGAAGGACTGCTGTCCTGAAGGACTGCTGTCCTGTTAAATATAGAGAGTCTGGGAACATCAAACAAATGGGGAAAGGAACCATATTTTGGTAATAAAACCAGTTGGAAATATGCTTTGGAACGTAATGAGTATGGATGTCAGTTCGGTTGTCATCTGCGACATTATGACTGATGACAGGACGACATAAACTGTACCTGGGAAAGTATACACCCTCTAGTTATCAGAGTCACATGGAATTGTTATGCAATTGAAATGTTTGATATTGAAATTGTTTGTTAGGAGATTAAATGTAATTTTAGCTTCCAAATGAGAGAATTGGGTTTTCATAAGGAAAGTGCCCTGCTTGATCAGTGGCCCACCCTTGTGAAGAGACAGGGGTTATAAATGATGAAACACATCCTTCCCCCTCTCCACTATATAAGCCTTTGACGAAAAGATAACCACATGTTCCAGTACGTGAGGTCTGCAGCCTCTACGTTAGAAGGACACACGTCAAGTACAGAACTATGCCAACCTCGGCGTGAGCTTTGGTGGCGAATGGTATGAACTTTGAGCTTATTCACTACAGAAGTGATACTTCCTAGCCGTTGAGTTAGCAGCGGCCGCTGTAGACGGGGGCTAGGAAAGGACGGACGACGGATCCAGTCTAACAGACAGACGAAGATACCACCACGTATCCAATTTACCACCAGAGACATTCTTCCGAGGACAGGAAGATCTACCGAAGCGCAGCTCAGAGTAAATATTTATTGCATTTTCCTTTTCCAAATGGGCGGTAATTTAGAATGCATAAGATAATGTATTTACGATAGCATAGCTGCTGTTTCTTTGTTCCTAAGTCTTCCCGCTCTTTCATTCAAGCCCAACCCCCTTTCCTTTGTGTAACCAGCCATCATGTATGACATCATTTGTATTCGGTGTATTTGTAATTCTGTGTGATTAGTTTAGGTATTTAGTAAATAAATAATTAAACCCAATTTTGTATTGCTGATTCAACTTGTTAGCCAGGGTTCGTGAAGATAGCCAAGAATTTACAACTTTCATTATGAGACTGAAAATAAGATAAGGGTTAATATTGACTGCTATCGATGTAAAATATTACTAAGTATTTTAAGAGTTTATTCGGAAGATAACGGCTCTATAAACGTTCTTCCGTGGTGCTCCGACTTTCTAGTTAATTACATTTACATGATTAGCTTAATCAGGTAATATTAATTACAGAGAAAGGATTTTATAGGTTAGCATGTCATATCACTTAATCCCGCATAGCCAAAGACACGACACATGCGTGCATCGATTTTTATGTATGGGTAGCCCCGGGAATCAAACACACAACCCTAGTGGTGCACCATTCTCTACCAACTGAACCATACAGGACCACTTAGATGATATCTACTCCTTTGTTCTGGAAGATGGAAGAATGGGCTGCAATACATCATGTCCACCATAGCCCTCATCATCTAAAATCCACCCAGGAGAATGTAATCCACCCAGGCGTTTACACTGTACAGTACTACTGTGCCTTGTCACCTAGGCCTAATGAAAAGGGCATGTGACATGTTTGGATAGTCAATGACTCTCTGTTCAGTAGATGGGGCTATGAGTTAATGACTTTGCTTTGGGTGGTGCTCTATGAAAATGTCTGTTACATATTTCTGAAAGAGAGAATCAGTCCAGCAGAGACCTAGGGCACATTCAGGGTGTTACTAAGAGTACTTCTAAGGCCATTTTGGTGCACTCACTGTGGTTATTAGTCACAAAAGCAAGAGTGACCAGCAGCCATCTTTTATGGAACTCTATTGTGATTCACAGCGTGAGTGAACTAACTGATGAGACGTGAGTTGGGATGTCGCTCACTCTCTCACGCCATGTTGATAGAGACTCAAAATAGACTTGACAGTACTCTCTTCATTGAAATTCTGATGATCGGCAAAATGCTAATAGACCAAAACTGTTTTCTCCCACGCTGTCTTTGGTGGTCTTTGCATGTGAAATCAGTTCCCGTTAACGTGTCTCTTATATCAACCCTACAAGCAACACAAGACTCTTTCAAGACGGTTTTAAATACCTCTATGCACCGTAAAGGAAATCACACCACAAACTATCACCCTCAGGCACTTAAGGAAATCATGAATGTCATGGATATACTGGAAATAGTGGATATATGGAGGCTTAAATACCCTGACCTAGTGAGATATACATGGCGGAGGCTTTATCAAGCTAGTCGTCTTGATTACTTTCTTATGTCATTCTGTCTGGCACTAAAAGTTTAAAAAGTGTTGATTGGGACAGAATGTGGTCTGACCATCACATAATTGGCATATATATTACTCTTACACAATTTCCATGAGGGCAAGGATATTGGAAATGTATCAAAGCCTACTGGATGATAACTTGTTTTTAACTAGGACAGAAGAATTTATAACATACTTTTTCCAACATAACATAGGCACAGCAGATCCCCTTATTATATGGGACACTTTTAAATGTGCCTTTAGAGGCCATGCAATTCAGTACTCATTTATAAAACAAAAGCAATTTAGGTCAAAAGAGTCCATGTTAACAAAGGAAATTGAAGGGCTAACAGTAAAGATAGACAGCAATAAAAACTGTACCATAGAGGCTCAGAGTAAGATAGAGGAAAAACAAAAAGAAATGGAAGAAATTATTCAAGAAAGATCCAATGTAATATATTTAAAAAATTGCTAGTACAGACTTTAATATGTTCCGGGATTCTTCCAATGGCATTGAGGAGTAGACCACATCAGTCACTGGCTTCATCAATAAGTGCATCGATGACGTCGTCCCAACAGTGACTGTACATACATACCCCAACCAGAAGCCATGGATTACAGGTAACATTCACGCGGAGCAAAAGGGTAGACCTGCCGCTTTCAAGGAGCGGGACTCTAACCCGGAAGCTTATAAGAAATCCCGCTATGCCCTCTGATGAACCACCAAACAGGCAAAGCATCAATACAGGACTAAGATTGAATCGTACTACACCGGCTCCGACGCTCGTCGGATGTGGCAGGGCTTGCAAACTAATACAGACTACAAAGGGAAGCACAGCCACGAGCTGCCCAGTGACACGAACCTACCAGACGAGCTAAATTACTTCTATGCTCGCTTCGAGGCAAGTAACACTGAAACATGCATGAGAGCACCAGCTGTTCCGGATGACCGTGTGATAACGCTCTCCGTATGTGAGTAAGACCTTTAAACAGGTCAACATTCACAAAGCCGCAAGACCAGACGGATTACCAGGACTTGTACTCCGAGCATGCGCTGACCAACTGGCAAGTGTCTTCACTGTCATTTTCAACCTGTCCCTGACTGAGTCTGTAATACCAACATGTTTCAAGCAGACCACCATAGTCTTTGTGCCCAAGAACACTAACGTAACCTGCCTAAATGACTAACAACCCGTAGCACTCACGTCTGTAGCCATGAAGTGCTTTGAAAGGCTGGTCATGGCTCACATCAACAGCATCATCCCAGAAACCCTATACCCACTCCAATTTGCATACCGCCCCAACAGATCCACAGATGATGCAATCTCTATTGAACTCAACACTGCCCTTTCCCACCTGGACAAAAGGAACACCTATGTGAGAATGCTATTCATTGACTACAGCTCTGTGTTCAACAGCATAGTGCACTCAAAGTTCATCACTAAGCTAAGGACCCTGGGACTAAACACCTCCCTCTGCAACTGGATCCTGGACTTCCTGACGGCCGCCCCCAGGTGGTAAGGGTAGGGAACAACACATCAGCCACGCTGATCCTCTACACGGGGGCCCCCCAGGGGTGAGTGCTCAGGCCCCTCCTGTACAACGATGAGACAGCCTATGGGGAGGAGGTCAGAGACCTGGTCGTGTGGTGCCAGGACAACAACCTCTCCCTCAACGTGATCAAGACAAAGTAGATGATTGTGGACGACAAGAAAAGGAGAGCCGAGCACGCCCCCATTTTCATTGATGGGGCTGTAGTGGAACAGGTTGAAGGCTTCAAGTTCCTTAGTGTCCACATCACCAACAAACTATCATGGTCCAAACACACTAAGTCGTGAAGAGGCATGACAAAGCCTGTTCCTCCTCAGGAGACTGAAATATTTGGTATGGGTCCTCAGATCCTCAAAAGGTTCTACAGCTGCACCATCGATAGAATCCTGACTGGTTGCATCACTTCCTGTTATGGCAACTGCTCGGCCTCCGACGCAAGGTACTACAGAGGGTAATGCGTACGGCCCAGTACATCATTGGGGCCAAGCTTCCTGCCATCCAGGACCTCTATACCAGACTGTGTCAGAGGAAGGCCCTAAACGTTGTTAAAGTCTCCAGCCACCCTAGTCATAGACTGCTCTCTCTGCTACCGCACGGCAAGCAGTACCAGAGTGCCAAGTCGAGGTCCTAAAGGCTTCTTAACAGCTTCTACAACCAAGCCGTAAGACTCCTGAACAGCTAATCAAAAGGCTACCCAGACCCCTCTGTTACACTGTTGCTATTCTCTGTTTATTATATGCATAGTCACTTTAACTTGACCTACATGTACATATTACCTCAATTACCTCAACTAACCGGTGCCCCCGCACATTGACTCTGTACTGGTACCCCCTGTATATAGCCTCGCTTGTATTTTACTGCTGCTGTTGAATTATTTGTTACTTTTTTTTCAAGTTTCTGTTTTTTTACTTCACACTTATTTTAAATTTGTTTCTTAACTTAAAGCATTGTTGGTTAAGGGCTTGTAAGTAAGCATTTCACCGTAAGGTAATAATAACCTTTTGTATTCGGCGCATGTGACAAATAAAATTTGATTTGATTTGATTTTGATTTAGAATTACAGAGGAGGTACTTCTTGATGCAATTAAAGCCTTTAAGTCCGGGAAAACTCCAGGGATGGATGGCATACTATTGGGGGTAGAGCAAACTTTTTTTGATATTCTCAGAGGACCATTATTAGCATGTTTTAGCCACTCCTATTTAAATGGTAGATTACCAGACACTCAACAAGAAGGTCTGATTTAATTTTTACTGAAACTGGATCCAAGTAGTGTATATATATAAAGGTCCAGTCCATTTAAAAAATTGGAGGCCTCTTACACTTCAGTGTTGTGATACAAAAATTCTAGCTAAATGCTTAGCACATAGAATTAAAATGTTTTGTCAGATATCATTCATCCTAATCAGACATGGATGACATTTTAAATGGATGATACATTGGAGATAATATTAGACAAGTTCTGGAAACAATAGAACACTATGAAATATCTGGGAAACCAGACCTGGTTTTCATTGCTGACTTTGAAAAGACTTTTGATAAAGTACAACTGGAGTTTATATATTATATATGGGTTAAAGTTATGAACAGTAAAATAAAATAGTAAATAATGGATACATCTCAGAAAGTTTTAAACTCTCAAAAGGAGTTAAACAAAGTTGTCCACTATCAGCATATCTATTTATTATTGCCATCGAAATGTTAGCTGTTAAAACAAAGGTGTCATTGTACTGGTCACTGATTCATGTTTTCTTTTAAATTCACAATTAGAATCCCTCCACAGCCTCATAGAGGATCTTTTCTAATCTCACTGGATTAAAACCAAATTATGATAACTATATGAGCAAAAAATTGTCAATTTCTATTTTGAATGACAAGCCAGAGAAAATTAAAAGGGCCTATTTATATAACGAATATGAATTCGGAGGGCAGAAATGATTAAATATTAAAGCATTAGACCTCTCACTAAAGGCATCAGTCATACACAAGTTATACTTAAATCTGAAACGGTTCTCTAGAAAACTATTAAGAATGTCTTACCCCATGTTCAAGAATGGCCTTTTCCCCTTTCTTCAGATAAAAAAAGTGTAATATTTGTAAATTATATCATAAATAGGACGAGTGGAGTTGTCACACATGCAGCTAACACAGATATACGGAAATGTCTGCTCTATCCAAAATTATAACCAACTAATTGCAGCATTCCCACAAAAATGGAAGAGGCAAGTGGAAGGGGGAAAAAGTAAGGAACTTGTCTGTCCGCCCTGCATTAAAGACCAAAATTGGTTAAAGAAAATTGTGATAAATAAAAATATATACCAGTTTCATTTAAGGACCAAAAAATTGACATGTGCCAATTAAATTGCAAAATAGTTGGGAATATATTTTTGATGTACCAATTCCATAGCACATGGTTTATGAATTGACACGCAAAACTTAAAATATTTCAATTGAAATTATTATTCAAAATTCTTGCAACCAATAGAATGTTATTTATTTGGGGGATACAATCTTCCCAGCTCTACAAATTTTGCTGCAAGGAGGCAGAGTCACAAGATAATTTATTTTGGTGCTGGCCATATGCAGCTCGTTTTTGGTCACAGGTCCAGGAATGGCTGAAGAATTGCAACATTTACCTAGAGCTTACGTTGCAGGTAGCAATACTGGGTGATTTGAAAAGTCATAGTCAATCGATCAATAATATAATAATATTTTTAGCAAACAATTATCTTTAATTTACAATCTGTAGAAACTATGAGAATAGAAAGGTTCAGCACTTTTGTGAAGCATCACAGCACAGTTTAAAAATATATGGCAAATAGAAATCCAATATGGATGGTGTTAAGAGATAGATGGGAGGGGTTGAATGGAGCTGACGGGTGGGACTAATAACAACAAGATGACAAATGTAAAACCTTCGGGGTCTGTAAAATGTATATAGGTTCAGAACTTTTGTGAAATAGCACAGTTACAAATATATGGCAAATAGAAATCAAACTGGATCGACATCAGAAATAGAGGAAGGCCAGGACTAAAAACAAACAAAATATAACTTGTGTCTGTACAATGTGTATAGTATGTATAAGCTGGAAGTAGAAGCCAAAGTGTTGTTGTCCCATTAGCTTACTCCAATTGGGGGATCGGTGGTAGGGTTTGCGGGGAAAAATAAAGGAAGGTATATTAAAGAAAAGTGTGTATGTGTATGTAAAATATATATATATATATATATCATTAAAAAAAATATACATGTCTCTTATCCAATGATCAAAATCCTGAATATGCAAATGGGTTGATTTATCTTTCTACCCACACAGGCCATCTTTGCAGCCTCGCCATTTTGCCCCATCACATCAATCATGCTTACGTCACATAATGCAAGCAAAACCTTAATGGTGGACAATGCTGATGCTGGACATTTCTCTTGCAGGCATAAGTGTACACGTAAATAAGTGTGTTAGTTAGGGTATAATCCGAATGTAGGGATCGTGCTTTGGGAAGTCTGTTGCCTATACGACAGCTCCCAATTGATCACATTTTCAGTAGCAGGACACACAAGCATGCTATTTTGACAGCTGTCCTTGTCTACATGTTTCTATTTCCCCTTTCCTGTTGTTGCCCAGACATGAACGCCGGATCCCACCCACCCATACGTAAAGTAATATATGGCAATATATGTATATTACTTATACGTTTTGTATGGGCATATATGGTGGAAACATATATGCACATATATGCTTACATATGTATCCACACATATAAGTACATACATGTCACATATACAGTATGTTGAAACATAAACGAATAGGCCGTTTTCATATACACTACCAGTCAAAAGTTTGGACACACCTACTCATTCAAGGATTTTCTTTATTTTTACTGTGTTCTCCATTGTAGAATAATAGTGAAGACATCGAAACTATGAAATAACACCTATGGAATCATGTAGTAACCAAAAAAGTTTTAAACAAATCAAAATATATGTAATATTTTTGATTCTTCAAAGTAGCCACCATTTGCCTTGATGACATTTTTGCAAACTCTTGGCATTCTCTCAACCAGCTTAATGAGGTAGTCACCTGGAATGTATTTCAATTAACAGGTGTGCCTTGTTAAAAGTTAAAAGTTAATTTGTGGAATTTATTTCCTTAATGCATTTGAGCCAATCAGTTGTGTTGTGACATGGTAGGGGTCATATACAGAAGCTAGCCCTATTTGGTAAAAGACCAAGTTCATATTATGGCAAGAACAGCTCAAATAAGCAAAGAGAAATTACAGTAAATCATTACTTTAAGACATGAAGGTTAGTCAATCCGGAGAAGTTCAAAAACTTTGAAAGTTTCTTCAAGTGCAGTCACAAAAACCATCAAGTGCTATGATGAAACTGAGGAGGATGAGGACGAGGCGCAGGGCGAGGACGAGGCGCAGGGCGATCCGGATGGAGGCTGTGGAACTCCCGTATCCAATATATCCTCCACCGGTACCCAGCACCTCTCCTCCGGGCCGTACCCCTCCCAGTCCACGAGGTACCCCTCACCCGGCGCCTGGAGTCCAAGTTGGACCGGACTGTCTATGCCGAGCCCCCCCCCGATGTCCATGGGGGGCGGAGGGACCTCCTGCACCTCATCGTCCTGCAGCGGACCAGCTACTACTGGCCTGAGGAGAGACACATGAAACTAGGGGTTAATACAATAATAAGAAGGAAGTTGTAACCTGTAACACACCTCGTTTATTCTCCTCAGGACTTTAAATGGCCCCACAAACCGCGGACCCAGTTTCCGGCAGGGCAGGCGGAAAGGGCAGGTTCCGGGTCGAGAGCCAGACTCTCTCCCCTGGGGTAAACACGGGGGCCTCACTGCGGCGACGGTCAGTGCTCTTCTTTTGTCGTCCCCTGGCCCGTTCCAGGGATTCCTGGACGGCATTCCAGGTCTCCCTAGTGCGCTGGACCCAGTCCTCTAATGCAGGGGCCTCCGTCTGGCTCTGATGCCAGGGCACCAGGACCGGCTGATAACCCCACACACATTGAAAAGGCGACAGGTTGGTAGAAGAGTGTCGAAGAGAGTTCTGAGCCATCTCGGCCCATAGCATGAACCTCGCCCACTCCCCTGGCTGGTCCCGGCAGTAGGACCGCAGAAACCTGCCCACATCCTGATTTATCCTCTCTACCTGCCCATTACTCTCTGGGTGAAAACCTGAGGTCAAACTGACCAAAACCCCCAGTCGCTCCATAAACGCCCGCCACACCCGGGACGTGAACTGGGGGCCTCGATCTGAGATGATGTCCTCAGGCACCCCGTAGTGCCGGAAGACGTGGGTGAATAGAGCTTCCGCGGTCTGCAGGGCTGTAGGAAGACCGGGTAAAGGGAGCAGACGGCAGGACTTAGAGAACCGGTCCACAACGACCAGGATCGCGGTGTTGTCCTGAGACGGCGGGAGATCGTTGAGGAAATCCACCGCTAGGTGGGACCATGGTCGCTGTGGAACCGGGAGGGGCTGTAATTTCCCTCTAGGCAGGTGCCTAGGAGCCTTTCACTGGGCGCACACCGAACAGGAGAAGACATAGCGCCTCACGTCCTTCACCAAGGTGAGCCACCAGTAATTCCCACTAAGACCACACACCATCCGCTCAATCCCTGGGTGATCCGAGGAGGGTAGCGTGTGCGACCACCGGATCAACCGATCGCAGACACCGAGCGGGACGTACTTATGACCCACGGGACACTGAGGAGGAGTAGGTTCCGCCTGTAACGCCCGCTTGATATCCGCATCCACCTCCCAGACCACCGGTGCCACCAGGCAGGAGGCTGGAAGTATGGGAGTGGGATCGGTGGACCGTTCCTCGGTGTCATGGAGACGAGACAGTGCGTCGGCCTTAGTGTTCCGGGAACCTGGGATGTACGAGATTGTAAACTGAAATCTCGTAAAGAACATTGCCCATCTGGCTTGACAAGGGTTCAGTCTCCTCGCCGCCCGGATGTACTCCAGATTACGGTGGTCGGTCCAGATGAGAAAAGTGTGACGCGCCCCCTCAAGCCAATGTCTCCACACCTTCAGGTCTCTTACCACAGCCAGCAACACCCTGTCCCCCACATCATAGTTACGCTCCGCCGGACTCAGCTTCTTAGAGAAGAAAGCACAGGGGCGAAGCTTCGGGGGTGTGCCCGAGCGCTGTGATAGCACGGCTCCTACCCCAGCCTCGGACGCGTCCACCTCCACTATGAATGGCAAAGAGTGATCCGGATGCGCCAGCACTGGAGCATCGGTGAACAGAGCCTTCAGACGACTAAAGGCCATGTCTGCCTCCGCCGACAACCGCAACTGCACCGGGCCACCCTTCATCAGTGAGGTAATGGGAGCCGCCACCTGCCCAAAACCCCGGATAAACCTCCGGTAGTAATTGGCAAACCCCAAGAACCCCTGCACCTCCTTCACCGTGGTGGGAGTCGGCCAATTACGCACGGCCGAAATGCGGTCACATTCCATCACCACCCCGGATGTGGAAATGCGATACCCCAGAAAAGAGACGGCTTGTTTGGAGAACACACATTTCTCTGCCTTGACGTACAGGTCATGCTCCAACAGTCTCCCAAGCACTTTACGAACTAAGGACACATGCGCGGCGCGTGTCGCGGAGTAGATCAGAATGTCATCAATGTACACCACCACACCCTGCCTGTGCAGGTCCCGTAGAATCTCATCTACAAAGGATTGGAAAATGGCTGGAGCATTTTTCAACCCATACGGCATAACGAGGTACTCATAATGGCCAGATGTGGTACCAAAACTGTTTTCCACTCGTCTCCCTCTCAGATACGCACCAAATTATACGCGCTCCTGAGATCCAGTTTTGTGAAGAAGCGAGCCCCGTGAAATGACTCCATCGCCGTGGCAATGAGAGGTAGCGGGTAACTAAAACCCACTGTGACAGAATTTAGATCTGTATAGTCAATGCACGGACGCAAACCTCCATCCTTCTTCTTCACAAAAAAAGAAGCTTGAGGAGACGGGTGACATGGAGGGCCTAATGTATCCTTGCCTCAGCGATTCAGTGACATGTCTCCATAGCCACTGTTTCCTCCTGTGACAGGGGATACACGTGACTCTTGGGAAGTGCAGCGTTTACCTGGAGGTCTATCGCACAATCTCCTCGTCGATGAGGTGGTAATTGAGTCGCCTTCATTTTACTGAAGGCGATAGCCAAATCGGCATACTCTGAGGGAATGTGCACGGTAGAGACTTGGTCTGGACTCTCCACCGTAGTCGCACCGACGGAAACCCCCATGCATCTGTCCGAGCACTCCTTGTGAGTGGCTAGCCAGGGGATCCTTAGTACCACCGGAAACGCCGGGGAATCAATGAGGAAGAGACTGATACTCTCCTCATGACCCCCCCACATTACCATGACCAGTGGTACGGTGACCTCCCTGACCAGCCCTGGCCCTAGTGGTCGACAGTCTAAGGCGTGCATGGGGAAGGGTTGGTCCAACTGGACCAGGGGAATCCCTAACTTAGCGGCGACCCCACGGTCCATATAACTCCCCGCCGCGCCTGAATTGACTAGCGCCTTAAGCCGGGAGTGAGGGGAAAAAGCAGGAAAGGAAACTAACGCATGCATGTGACTGACAGGGGGCTCTGGGTGAGGCTAGTGCTGACTCACCTGAGATGTCAAAGGACTGCTCTGCCTGCCATCTGGACTCCCGGGCGAGCTCCTCCAGCACCGGTCCACAGTGTGCTCTAAGCGACCACAGGAGGTGCAGGAGGGTACTCCCCCTCCAGTCTTCCTGGCTGCAGCCCCCCCTATCTCCATAGGTGTGGGAGCAGGAGGGCTGGGAGGTGGAATGAGCAGGGCCCGGTTCGGACGCCCGCGGGCGGCCAGCAGATTGTCCAGTCGGATGGACAGGTCAATCAGCTGGTCCAGGGTGATGGTCGTGTCCCGACAGGCTAACTCCCGGCGGACGTCCTCCCTCAGACTACACCAGTAGTGATCTATAAGGACCCTCTCATTCCACCCCGCTCCAGCGGCCAGGGTCCGGAACTCTAGAGCAAAGTCCTGCGCGCTCGTCGTCTCCCGTCTCAGGTGAAATAGCCGCTCACCCGCCGCTTTACCCTCTGGGGGATGATCGAACACTGCCCGGAAGCAGCGGGTGAACTCCAGATCGTTGTCCCTGGCTGAGTCCAGACTGTCCCACACGGCATTGGCCATACCAGGCCTCTACCCGTGAGACACAAGACGAGGACACTGACACTCTCTTCCCCCGAGGAAGGGGGACGGACGGTCGCCAGGTATAACTCCAGCTGGAGTAGGAAACCCTTACACCCAGCGGCCGTCCCATCGTACTCCCTGGGGGGCACGAGTTTTACCCCGCTGGTGCTGGGTGCTGTGGGTGCTGGTTGAGGTGCAGGCTGTTGAACCGCCGCGTTAGTGGGGCAGGGAACACTTCGGTCCCAACTCTCCAGGCGCGCCAGCACCTGGTCCATGGCGGTGCCCAGACGGTGGAGGAGGGCGGAGTGTTGGGCAACCCTTTCTTCCATGGACGGGGCTGGCGTTGAAGCTCCTGCTGACTCCATCAATTCGGGTGTGTGATTCTGTCAGGCTGGCTCAAGGAAGCAGGAGAGGTGAAGTCAAGCGCAGGAGACAGAAAATCCGTAAACACACTTTTAATGGGTATCCACTCAGACTGAAAACTCGGTAGGGCAGGACGCATAAAACAAATGCTCAAAAACCCAGCCCAACACAATGCAGGGACGCAGCCCACAATAACCTCTGCGAAAATCAAAGGCAGAGGGAAACACTTGTTCCTCAAACAACATACGTCCTGACATAGAACAATCACGCACAAGCAATAATCCTACCTAGCTAGACTAAATACCCCCCCCCCACTAACAACTAATACAAAACAGGTGCGTGCCTAACCTAGACCTAACCAACAGAAAGTGAAACAGAGGATCGGTGGCAGCTAGTAGGCCGGCGACGACAACCGCCGAGCGCCGCCCAGGCGAGGAGGGGCGCCACCTTTCGTCAGTGTCGTGACACTACTAAAGGACACCAATAAGAAGAAGAGACATGCTTGGGCCAAGCAACACCAGAAAATCAAATCAAATTTGTATTTGTCACATGCGCCGAATACAGTGATCTCTGCATGTGTTGTTCCCACCGTGAATCATGGAGGAGGAGGTGTGATGGTGTGGGTGTGCTTTGCTGGTGACACTGTCTGCAATTTATTTAGAATTCAAGACACACTTAACCAGCATGGCTACCACAGCATTCTGCAGCGATACGCCATCCCATCTGGTTTGCGCTTAGTGGGACTATCATTTGTTTTACAACAGGACAATGACCCAACACATCTCCAGGCTGTGTAAGGGCTATTTGACGAAGAAGGAGAGTGATGGAGTGCTGCATCAGATGACCTGGCCTCCACAATCACCCAACCTCAACACAATTGAGATAGTTTATGATGAGTTGGACCGCAGAGTGAAGGTAAAGCAGCCAACAAGTGCTCAGCATATGTGGGAACTCCCTCAATACTGTTGGAAAAGCATTCCAAGTGAAGCTGGTTGAGAGAATGCCAAGACTGTGCAATCTTTCATCAAGGCAAAGGGTGGCTTTGAAGAATCAAAAATATTTAGATTTGTTTAACACTTTTTTGGTTACTATATGATTCCATATGTGTTATTTCATAGTTTTGATGTCTTCACTTTTATTCAACAATGTAGAAAATAGTAAAAATAAAGAAATACCCTTGAATGAGTAGGTGTGTCCAAACTTTTCACTGGTACTGTATAATTATGTCCCTTCTATGTCATAATAAGGACGGACCCCAGAGAGAAGTGGTATTGTGATAAATGCACCAGTCAATACAGGCAGTGGTGTGGAGAGTTGTTCTGTGCCGCTTCACTAACACACTGTTGTAGTTACCTTCAGACACACACACCTGCCCTCATACACACCTACACACTCACTATCTTGACAGCTCTGAGGAGAGCAGCAGGGCTGTTGTGAGGGAGGGAGCTTCCTAGAGGAATAGGTGGGGCGCTGTGGCTCTGTGGTACGGTAGCTAGACTAGAGGTAGAGGTAATTACCATGCACACCACAAGGCTCTTTATTATGAGCATACACTGCAATGATGCAACTCACTCTAGCGTGAAATTGAAGAACTGACATAGTATGTTTTCATATTTTTTTTTTATTTGTCAGCTTTGCAGAGTTCAATAACAAGTTTGAGTCAGTCAGAGAACTAAAATGACATTGCATGTTGATGGTTTAGAATGATTATGTTTAGCTTATCGTTACAGAAAAAAATTGAAGACCAATACACAATCTACTCTTTTTTTGTGTAGGGTCTGCTGCTATGTGTTAGAGAGAAATAGAGAGACTTTCCTCTGATATAAATAAAGGATGTCCAGGAAACACAGAGATGAAGAGGTTGGGAAAAGTGTCAGCAAAAATAAATATCAGGGAAGGAGAAACAAAACAGCTCACCACATCCTGCAGTTATTCCAGCAAACTTCCAAAACCCCTTTCAACCTCACTTTATTGGTGAAATAATGCTTGCACGTGGATCTACAGGGGAACAGAGCAGATGCAAGACTTCTGTCAAATATGAAGACAATGCTAATGTCTCATGTTTTTATGTCTACCTTACAGATGCTTACTCAACATCTTTCATTTTACATTTTAGTCATTTAGCAGACACTCTTATCCAGAGCCAGTTATCCATTCATCTTAAGATAGCTAGGTGGGACAACCACATATCACAGGCATAGAAAGTACATTTTTTCCTCAATAACGTAGCTGTCAGTAGAGTCAGAACTGGGGGGGGGTTCAGATGTTGATTTGGAAGATGGGCAGGGACTCTGCTGTCCTAGCTTCAGGGGGAAGCTGGTTAAACCATTGGGCTTGGACTGGGATGAGGGGTGGGAGGGCTAAGAGACTTAAGGTGGTAGAACAGAGTGCTCGAGTTGGGATGTAGAGTTTGAGCATAGCCGGAAGGTAGGGAGGGGCAGTTCCTCTTCCTGTTCCGTAGGTAATGCACTATGGTCTTGTCGTGGATGCAATCTTCAACTAAAAGCCAGTGGAGTGTGCTGAGGACTGGGGTGACATGAAAGAACTTGGGAAGGTTGAAAATCAGGCGGGCTGCTGCATTCTGCCTAAGTTACAGGGGTTTCATGGCACAAGCATGTAGCCCAGCCAACAGCGAGTTGCATTAGTCCAGACGAGAGAGGACAAATGCTTGGATTAGGACCTGTTTGAGGTAGAGTCGTACTCTACGGACGTTGGGGAGCATGAACCTGCAGGAGCTAGTCATTGCTTTGATGTTTGCAGAGAACAACAGGGTGTTGTCCAGAGTCATGCCCAGGTTCTTGGCACTCTGGGAGTGCGACACTGTGGAGGTGTCAACCGCGATGGAGCAGTCTTTGAGCGAGTAGGTCTTCCCTGGGAGGATGAGCAGCTCCATCTTTTCGAGGTTGAGCTTGTGGTGGTGGGCCAACATCCAAGTTGACATATACTATATGTACACAAGTATGTGGACACCCCTTCAAATTAGTGGATTCACTAATTTAGCCACACCTGTTGCTGACAGGTGTATAAAATACAGCACACAGTCATGCAATCTTGATAGACAAACAATTGATAGCATCCTGTCGGGCTGTATCCCCGCCTGGTACGGCAACTGCACCACCCACAACCGCAGGGCTCTCCAGAGGGTGGTGATGTCTGCACAACGCAAACCCCAGAAGGAAAACTACCTGCCCTCCAGGACACCTACAGCACCAAAAAGATCATCAAGAACAACAACCACCCGAGTCACTGCCCATTCACCCCGCTACCATCCAGAAGGTGAGGTCAGTACTGGTACATCAATGCTGGGACCGAGAGACTGAAAAACAGCTTCTATCTTAAGGCCATCAGACTGTTAAAAAGGCATCACTAGCACAGAGAGGCTACTGCCTACATACAGACTTGTAACCATTGGCCACTTAAATAATTGTGTCACAACATCGACTGAAGGTGGCGCCTCTCCCCATTCGGGCGGCGCTCGGCAGTTGTCGTCGCCGGCCTGTTCATTTTCCTTTTGTTAGGTCTAGTTTAGGTTTGCACCTGTGTTGTGTTAGTTCATTAGTGGGGGGGTTATTTAGTCTTTCTGTTTAGTTTTGTTTTTTGTGCGTGATTGTTTTCGTCAGGTTGGTTAGGCTGGGGTTAGGTGTTTTTCCTCCTCTTGTATATTTATAAGGCTGATGAGTTTGGGTTGCGCCCCTACTTTGCTTTCGGGCTCATACTGTTGTTTTTGTATTGCTGCCCTGCCTTGCCTGTTTTTGGCTGTTTGAGGATTACGCCCAGTAAACGTGTGTTCACGGACATTTGTCTCCTGCGCCTGACTTCACCCCTCCTGCTTCCTTGAGTACCCCCTTGACAAATTGGAACACTAGTCACTTTAATAATGCCACTTTAAAAATGTTTACATATCTTGCATTACTCACCTCATATGAAAACTCAGAAAAAAAAAGAAACTTCCCTTTTTCAGGACCCTGTCTTTCAAAGATAATTCGTAAAAATCCAAAGAACTTCACAGATCTTCATTAAAGAGTTTAAACACTGTTTCCCATGCTTGTTCAATGAACCATCAACAATTAATGAACATGCACCTATGGAACGGTCATTAAGACACTAACAGCTTACAGATGGTAGGCAATTAAGGTCACAGCTATGAAAACGTAGGACACTAAAGAGGCATTTCTACTGACTCTGAAAAACACCAAAAGAAAGATGCCCAGGGTCCCTGCTCATCTGCGTGAACATGCCTTAGGTATGCTGCAAGGAGGCATGAGGACTGCAAATGTGGCCAGGGCAATAAATTGCAATGTCCGTACTGTGAGACGCCTAAGACAGCGCTACAGGGAGACAGGGCGGACAGCTGATTGTCCTCGCAGTGGCAGACCACGCGTAACAACACCTGCACAAGATCAGTACATCCGAATATCACACCTGCGGGACAGGTACAGGACGGCAACAAATCCCTCCATCAGTGCTCAGACTGTCTGCAAAAGGCTGACATAGGCTGGATTGTGGGCTTGTAGGCCTGTTGTAAGGCAGGTCCTCACCAGACATCACCGGCAACAACGTTGCCTATGGGCACAAACCCACCGTCGCTGGACCAGACAGGACTGGCAAAAAGTGGTCTTCACTGACGAGTCACGGTTTTGTCTCACCAGGGGTGATGGTCGGATTCGTGTTTATCGTCGAAGGAATGAGCGTTACACCGAGGCCTGTACTCTGGAGCGGGATTGATTTGGAGGTGGAGGGTCCATCATGGTCTGGGGTGGTGTGTCACAGCATCATCGGACTGAGCTTGTTGTCATTGCACGCAATCTCAACGCTGTGCGTTACAGGGAAGACATCCTTCTCCCTCATGTGGTACCTTTCCTTGCAGGCTCATCCCGACATGACCTTCCAGCATGACAATGCCACCAGCCATACTGTTCATTCTGTGAGTGATTTCCTGCAAGACAGGAATATCACAGGCTGACTACACCTCTCGCGTCACATGCGGGAGCGTTGCAAAATAAATGTAGAAATCTATATTATTCAATTATTGCACCCACATTGCTCGCGCGCCAACGAGCGTCTGCATTGCCAAGGGCTAAAATAGAAGTCAGTTCTATTTCTGACGCAGATCATGCTGCAAGTCCTGCCTCTCCCATCTCCTCATTGGTTTATGGAAGCAGGTACCCACGTGCCATCTCCTCATTGGTTATACCCACGTAGGTGACTGAAAACGAAATAGGTCGGTGGCGGTAATGCACGTAATTTATGAAAGTTGCCAATCGCAATATAAAGTCAAGAGAAAAAAAAGCCTGGAAGGAGGAGAGATGACTAGAAACGATTCGGTTGACCGTTTTATGTGTGGATTAATTGGTGGAGTAGAGGACCTTGTGCATTTCAGGTAAAATAACAACTCAATGTTTATATGCCAGGACAAATTAGCCTGCAACAGCAAGCTAGCTAAATAGGACAAATTAGCTAGCAAGTGCAAGCTTGCTAGCTAAATTGCCATAAATGTTTAATGCTTTTCGACCTGTCCCCAAATTAATCTAACTGGTTCAGAGTTTGTTTTGATATTTTAACCTGCATGTCGTGATCGCGTTTGGTGTGGGGGGACAAAATACATTTATGCATGATGGCGCACGTTGGTGCATGAGCGCAGCAGGTTTGGGTTCCGTGTCAGTGTTCTGCCATGGCCAGCGAAGAGCCCGGATCTCAATCCCATTGAGCATGTCTGGGACCTGTTGGATCGAAGGGTGAGGGCTAGGGCCATTCCCCCCAGAAATGTCCAGGACATTGCAGGTGCCTTGGTGGAAGAGTGGAGTAACATCTCACAGCAAGAACTGGCAAATCTGGTGCAGTCCATGAGGAGGAGATGCACTGCAGTACTTAATGCAACTGGTGGCCACACCAGATACTGACTGTTACTTTGATTTTGACCCCCCTTTGTTCAGGGACACATTATTCCATTTCTGTTAGTCACATGCCTATGGAAGTTGTTCAGTTTATGGCTCAGTTGTTGAATCTTGTTATGTTTATACAAATATTTACACGTTCATTTTGCTGAAAATAAGCGCAGTTGACAGTGAGAGGACGTTTATTTTTTTGCTGAGTTTATATACTGTATCGTATACTATCTATTGCATCTTAGCCTATGCCGCTCTGACAATGCTCTACCATATATTTATATTTATACATTCTTATTCCATCCCTTACTTAGATTTGTGTGTATTAGGTATTTGTTGTGGAATTGTTAGATATTACTTGTTAGATATTGCTGCACTGTTGGAACTAGAAGCACAAGCATTTCTCTACACTTGCAATAACATCTGCTAACCAGGTGTATGTGACCAATAAAATGTGATTTGATTTGAATTGACAAACATTGGCTGTAGAATGGTCTTAGTGAAGAGCTCAGTGACTTTCAACGTGGCACTGTTATAGGATGCCACCTTTCCAACAAGTCAGTTCGTCAATTTTCTGCCCTGCTAGATCTGCCCAGGTCAACTGTAATTGCTTTTGTTGTGAAGTGGAAACGTTTCGGAACAACAACGGCTCAGCAGCGAAGTGGTAGACCACACAAGCTCATCCTCGGTTGCAACACTCACTACCGGGTTCCAAACTGCCTCTGGATGCAACGTCAGCACAATAACTGTTCATCGAGAGCTTCATGAAATGGGTTTCCATGGCCGAGCAGTCGCTCACGAGCCTAAGATCACCATGCGCAATGCCAAGCGTCGGCTAGAGTGGTGTAAAGCTTGACGCCTTTGGACCCTGAAGCAGTGGAAAAGCGTTCTGTGAAGTGACTGCTTCACCATCTGGCAGTCCGACGGAGGAATCTGGGTTTGGCGGATGCCAGGAGAATGCTACCATAATGCCAACTGTAAAATTTGGTGCAGGAGGAATAATTGTCTGGGGCTGTTTTTCATGGTTTGGGCTAGGCCCCTTAGTTACAGTGAAGGGAAATCTTAACGCTACAGCATACAATGACATTCTAGACGTTTCTGTGCTTCCAACTTTGTAGCAACAGTTTGGGGAAGGCTCTTTCCTGGTTCAGCATAACAATGCCCACGTGCACAAAGTGAGGTCCATACAGAAATTGTTTGTTGAGATTGATGTGGAAGAACTCGACTGTGAACAGAGCCTTAACCTCAGCACCATCTAACACCTTTGCGGTGAATTGGAACGCCGACTGCGAGCCAGGCCTAATCGCCCAACATCAGTGCTCGACATCACTAATGCTCTTGTGGCTGAATGGAAGGAAGTCCCCGCAGAAATGTTCCAACATCTAGTGGAAAGCCTTCCCTGAGAGTAAAGGATGTTATAGCAGCAAAAGTGGGACCAACTCCATATTAATGGCCATGATTTTGGAATGAGATGTTCGACGAGCAGGTGTCCATATACTTTTGGTCATGTAGTGTATCTGTCAGGCATGCAGAGATGCGTATCGCCACCTGGGTGTCAGAGGGGGGGAAGGAAAGAAGTAGTTGAGTGTCATCCGCATAGCAATGATAGGAGAGACCATGTGGGAATATGATGGAGCCGAGTGACTTGGTATATAGAGAGAAGAGGAGAGGGCCTAGAAACGAGCCCAGACAGAGATCCTCTCCACGTCACCTGGTAGGATCCTCCTGCCAGGTAGGATGCAATCTAAGAGCCCTGAGAGGTTGGAGAGGATTTGCATAGTGGATTTGCCTTTGAAAATACAAGGAAACTATCCATGCATTTAATGTTAAACAAACATGTGGGTCAGAGCAATGGTAATGGTATGTCATTCACATAAGCTTGGCTTGAACCTATTGAGGTGGAAAGGAACATATGTTGCCAGTGTTATTACACAGGTATAAGGGCAACTTATGTGAAACATTACCATACTTTATTTTGGAGAGTTAGGACTATTGTCTCTGCTGCGGGGAGGGGGGGGGGGGGGGGGGGGGGGGGGGGGGTAATGCTCTTGAGAAGCTTTAGCACAGATGCACAGTCAAGTATTATTGATTGTGTAGCCTCCAGCAGCAAGGCACGGTGTTTGATGTCTCTCTCTGTCTGCTATTGTACTACTGTGTTGTCTCATAGTGAACGTGTGTAGGTTTGATATGGCTCTGTAGTTGCAAGTGGCTCAGTAGCACACTCTTAGTAGTTTTTAAGACTTTCCTCTCATCACTTTCTCTCTTTTTTTCCTGCTCTTCCTCAACTTTGTAATCTCCCAGTAGGCCGTCTTCGCTGGTTTGCACTCAGAACAACACGTTAGACCAGCTCTCACAAAGCTTTGCTCTTCCCAGTTGGTTCACTCTTATGTAGCTTGCACTATGTTTCTACTTGCATTAAACTAAATCCTCCAAGGTTGTTAGATGAGACTTATTTTGATGCTCTTGTTGTTTTATATCCCATTTTCTTTCGTGGCTTACCTCTCTGGGACAACTAGAGGCATTTGTTTTTCAATAGAAAATCTGGTGATCCCTTATGATTGGAGTCAAGGAACGGGTTCATAGCTCACTTTACAATAGTTTGTGTTTGATGATATCCTTGGATGGCTTTCTATCATACGTCTTTGAATAGATGACAGGCTCCAAGGTCAGTGTAACGTGTCTGCTCAACTTGATTATTTTTCTCTCCAAAGATGGAATGGCTAAGGATGAGTGTAAACTGACACGCTGTTTGAATATCCATGGAGAGAGACACAGGAGTTGAGATGGCATCAGCCGTCCACAGAGCAAAGAGGGAGGGTGAAAATGAGAGGCAATGGGTAACGATGGATGTCTGTAGAGCTGGGTCTGGGTGGGTGTATGAAATATGAAAGGCCCTTGTTATCGTTGACTGTGCGAGATGTGATGTGACAGTTGAGCAGTGCTGCGAGGGCAGAGATGAATTAGCAAATGGTAGCCCCAGGGACCAGCGAGTTGGGGGTGGGAATGTGTGGTTGGTAGGAAGGGAGGGAGCAAGAGAGGGCTCAGGAAGGCAAACCGTCCAGTCGGCTGGATTATTTATATATATATATACCTGAATGGTCATCTGACCCACCAACAGCCAGGGTACAACATGGAAAAACAAAGGCCTCCAGTACCAGAGAGACTGAATAGGGGGGGTGCAACTCAATATTAGGAAGGGGGTAGTATATGTTTAGTATACTCAGTATAAGTTCAGGACTAAAAATGTGCTTAACAAGTCACATAATATGTTGCCTGAACCCAATAATAGTGTTTAACATGATTTTTAAATGACTACGCCATATCTGTACCCCACACATACAATTATCTGTAAGGTCCCTCAGTCGAGCAGTGAATTTCAAGCACACATTCAACCACAAAGACCAGGGAGGTTTTCCAATGGTTCAGAAAGAAGGGCACCTATTGGTAGTTGGGTAAATAAAACAACAGACATTGAATATCCCTGTGAGCATGGTGCAGTTATTAATTACTTGTTGGATTATGTCAACATACACAGTCACTACAAAGATAAAGGCGCCCTTCCTAACTCAGTTGCCGGAGAGGAAGGAAACCGGTCAGGGATTCCATGAGGCCAATGGTGATTTTCAAACAGTTATTTAAGAGTAAGAGTTGAATGGTTGTGATAGGAGCTACGTGAGGATGGATCAACAACATTGTAGTTACTCCACAACACTAAAATAAATTACAGAGTGAAAAGAAGGATGCCTGTACAGAATAAAACATATTGCAAAACATGCATCCTGTTTGCAATAAGGCACTAAAGTAATATTGCAAAGAAATGTGGCAAAGAAATTTACTTTTGTCCTAAATACAAAGTGTTATGGGGCAAATCCAACACAACACTAAGTACCACTCTCCATATTTACAAACGTGGTGGGGTACAGTATGTTAAGGGTATCCTTGTTATTGGCAAGGACTAGGGAGTTTTTGAGGAGAAAAATAAATGGAATAGAGCTAAGCACAGGCAAAATCCTATAGGAAAACTTTATTTCAGTCTGCTTCCAACAGACACTGCGAGACAAATTCACCTTTCAGCAGGACAATTACCTAAAACACAAGGCCAAATATACTGTACACTGGAGTTGCTTACCAAGACAACATTGAGTGGCCTAGTGGCCTAGTTACAGTTGGCAAGACTAGAACATGGATGTATAGCAATGATCAACAACCAACTTGAGATAGCTTGAAGAACTTTTTTAAGAATAATGAGCAAATATTGTACAATGTAGGTGTGCAAAGCTCTTAGAGACTTACCCAGAAAGACTCACTGCTGTAATCAGTGTCAAAGGTGATTCTAACATGTATTGCCTCAGGGGGTTGAATACTTATCTAATCAAGAAATATGTTTTATTGTCAATCAATACATATAACGCTTTCGGAAAGTATTCAGACCCCTTGACTTTTTCCACATTTTGTTACGTTACAGCCTTATTCTAAAATGCATTAAATACCTTTTTTTTCCTCATCACTCGAAGCACAATACCCCATAATGACAAAGTGAAAACGTTATTTTTTTTAAATGTTTGCTAATTTATTAAATATAAAAACAGAAATACATTATTTACATAAGTATTCAGACCCTATTCTATGAGACTAGAAATTGAGCTCACATGCGCCCTGTTTCCATTGACCATCCTTGAGATGTTTCTACAACTTCATTGGAGTCCACCTGTGGTAAATTAAATTGATTGGACATGGAAACATGGAAACATGGAAAGGCACACACCTGTCTATATAACGTCCCACAGTTGACAGTGCATGTCAGAGCAAAAATCAAGCCATGAAATCAAAGGAATTATCCGTAGAGGTCCGAGACAGGAATGTGTCAAGGCACAGATCTGGGGAAGAGTACCGAAAAATATCTGCGGCATTGAAGCTCCCCAAAAACACAGTGGCCTCCATTATTCTTAAATAGAAGAAGTTTGTTACCACCAAGACACTTCCTAGAGCTGGCCTCCCGGCCAAACTGAGCAATCAGCGAAGAAGGGTCTTGGTCAGGGAGGTGACCAAGAACCCGATAGTCACTCTGACAGAGCTCCAGAGTTCCTCTGTGGAAATGGGAGATCCTTCAAGAATGACAACCATATCTGCAGCACTTCACCAATCAGGCCATTATTGTAGAGTGGACAGTTGGAAGCCACTCCTCAGTAAAAGGCATAAGACAGCACACTTGGAGTTTGTCGAAGGGCACCTAAAGACTCTCAGACCATGAGAAACTGGATTCTCTGATCTGATGAAACCAAGATTGAACTCTTTGGTATGAATGCCAAGCATCACGTCTGGAGGAAACCTTGCACCATCCTTACGGTGAAGCATGGTGGTGGCAGCATCATGCTGTGGGGATGTTTTTCAGCGGCAGGGACCGGGAGACTAGTCAGGTTTGAGGGAAAGACGAATGGAGAAAAGTACAGAGAGATCTTTGATTAAAACCTGCTCCAGATCACTCAGGACCTCAGACTGGGACGAAGGTTCACCTTCCAATAGGACAGCGACCCTAAGCACACAGCCAAGACAATGCAGGAGTGGCATCGTGACATGTCCTTGAGTGGCCCAGCCAGAGGCCAGACTTGAACCTGATCGAACATCTCTGGAGAGACCTGAAAATAGTCGTGCAGCAATGTCCCCATCCAACATGACAAAGCTTGAGAGGATCTGCAGAGAATGGGCGAAACTCACCAAATACAGGTGTGCCAAGCTTGTAGCATCATACCCAAGAAGACTCTAGGCTGTAATCACTGCCAAAGGTGCTTCACCAAAGTACTCAGTAAAGGGTCTGAATACGTATGTAAATTTAATATTTCATTTTTTTATGTTTAATACATTTGCAAACATTTCTAGAAATATGTTTTTGCTTTGTCATTATAGGTTATTGTGTGTAGATTGATGAGGAAAATAAACAATTTAATCAATTTTATAATAAGGCTTTAATGTAACAAAATGTGGAAAAAGTCAAGGGGTCTGAATTCTTTCTGAATGCACTGTACATATACATTTTTTTCCACTTTCACATTTGTATTTTGTGTAGATTATTGACAAAAAATGACAATTAAATATATTTTAATCCCACTTTGTAACCCAACAAAATGCGGAAACTGTCAAGGGGTGTGAATACTTTCTAAAGGCACAGTATAACATGTCACTTCTCCAGAGCAAGCAAAATTATATGGCAGGATCAGATGGGAAGCGCGTTCTGTCTGCACTGCACCATCACATTGCTTAAGTGTATTTTATATGGATGATAAACGTAGGCCAGGCAAAACTGCAGGAAATTAATTGTTATTTCTGGTCGCAGGTCTAGATATGCGCACCTGTCTTTTCTGTTATCTCAGGTCGTAAATTCCTGGTGGAGACTCTCTCCCCCTGTTCATGCAGAAAGAACACAGAGAGAACAAAGGATTTCACGTGGCAAACTTCTAAATCCCCAAAACGGGAATTTGAAACAAAATGTCCACTTGTGAGAAAATGGGAACGGTCCGTGGACACTTAAGGGACGGGTACGATGAAGGTGTTTAATTTGGTGACCTCAGAGAGGACAGGAAACACACATAACTATATCTCTGAATGTGTACATTTCTCAATTATGAGGTCTGCATCAAATTATTGTATAAAATGAATGAGTAAAGATTAAACTATTTGTGAAATGATGTAATGTGATGTTAAACCTTTAATGTGAGAGAATTGTATTCCCTTTAAAGTTTAACCAAGTCATTGGCCCGCCCCCGTGAGCACAGACATGATCTGGCGTCATGGAACAGCCCTCTCCTATTGTTACGAATAAAACCCCCTCCTGAGGGCGTTGATCTTCAAGGAAACAGAAAGAGAGAGAGACTCGGACGAACTCTCCAGAAGATGGACCGGATTCCAACAGAAAAGATCACGACACATGGGCGTAAATATATATTGATTGTAATTATTCCTGAATGAGTGAGTGTTCATGTGCAAAGAATTAGCATTTCAATTAGTATAATTATCAACTGTGTGTAGTGATCCCTTTTGTCTTTCCTGCTCTTTCTCAGTCCACACCCCCTTCCCTTTGTCCACCAAGCCGTCATATCGGCTTTGCCCACTAGGGAATCTTCTTTCTTCATTATTCTTTATTGATTTCCAGATCAATTATCCAGTCCAAGTACAGCATCATATCAAAACAGAATACAAATCATCTTTGGACACGCTATCCCCACCTCACCCCCCTCCTTATAAGTGGAAAACAATTCAAATGGTTGCTTAAAAAAGTAAGAGCAATTGTTAGATTACAAACATGTAGCACTTTTAATTCTAATGACTGACAAGTGTGTAGTTGGCAAAGAGGGCAATAAAACAATAGAAAGCAATGTTATTAATCTCAAGAGATGAACTGCCACCATTATGCCAACGACTGGTCAGAGTAAAAGTTTACGAAAATGTAAAATAATTAACATACAAATATGTGGGTTAAAACTGCAATAATATGTAATGTTCTTGATGGAACTTGAATAATCAGTTAATACTAGTATCAAATCAATAAGTAGATAAAAATGAAACCTTCTATAGTTGTACATGCACTTTATTCTGTTATCACAACATATTCAGAATGCTCTGTTCAATTATTAAATGCCCAGTGCAGTCAACATTTAGATTTTCCTTTGTTTTATGTATATTTCCAGACTCTGAGGTTGGAATAATGCTGTGAAATTGTGAAAATTGTGATAATGCTCTTTCAGCTTTTTGAAAAGACTGCCTGCAATTTCAGCTTGTTTAGGTTGGATAAAATTTGGCCTGCTTGGTGACATCATTAGTTAATAGACCAATAAGAAAGAGTTCCAAACCTCTCTGCCAACAACATATAGTTTTCAGTTTTCCTCTCCCCACTCAGACCACTCCCAGATAGTAGGAGCAAAGTTCTTGCTTGAGAAATTGCTCTTTGCTAAGAAGCTATTTTTCTTTATTTTTTACAATTTTAATTGAAAACAATCACACTAAGGTACTTAATTGTTACCCAGAAATGATTTGATATTGAAATGAAAATGTCTGCATTTGACCTTTAATGAACAAGAGGCCTTTGACTGTCAGCTAAGAGCACAGTATGTATGATTCTGGTGCCATATTGACACACACTTCAATTTTAAAATATCAATTACCTCAATGTCAATGAATGATTATCAAGTTGTATGACAAGTGTCAGAGGGAAGGCAGTCCATTTAGACATCCTGTTGTTGTTGAAATAACATCACATAAAATGGGACTACAGTATTGAGAGCCCTAAAACTCACTAAGTTTTTCCTGGGCCTTTTTCAGACGGTCCAGGCGTTGATGCAGGTCTGCTCTCCTGCGGCCTTCCATAGAGTCTTCGCTCAGCAGTTTGACAACATCAGCTCCGTCTCTCAGATCCATAATCTGGATACGCAGCATCTTGGCTGACTCCTTAAGCATGAATTGCAGGATCAGCATGGGCACGTAATCTGCCAGGCGCTGGTAGACAATCTAGGTGTGGGGTGAAGGACAGATACATTACAGTAATGTGGACAATGATTATGCACAGACAATGATGCTGCATGGTAAAACATGCAATTGAAAAGCTATGTAATTACTCCTATGTATGTCTTTTAGAAAAAAGACACCACTTGATTTCTGTTTTAGTAGCACATCCTTTCCCTTTTTTTCTCTCTGAATTGCTCTTGAAATTTCTGGTACGGACTCTAACATGCAACGCCTGGCCCCTTGGGTTCGGGGTGGTGCAGTACCTCCTGACCTTTCCCAGTGTATGCCCTCCTTGACTAAAGGTAGAATCTCCACCCCCACCTATTATGAAAAACAAACTGCTGTCAAACATACCTCATAGTAGACACCAAGTTTATCTGTGGTCAGCTTCCTGCTATCAAATGCGGTACAGTTGAATGTAGCAGTGATATCCTCAATTTCCTCTGGGTCATAAAAATGCTCTTCCTCGAAGGCTTCTTTTAACTGATCTTTATGATCCTTCAAGCCCTTGACGAAAATACTGTCCTGAGTGTACACCAATCGCTCCATATTGATGTATTCTTTGATTCTCTTCTCAACTTTGGCTTCCTGCTTCATCTGGATTTCGTCAATCTTAGTCTGAGGAATTTTGTTGTGTGACTGATAGTTAACTACATGAATGACTCAAACAACATTATATCATTGATTATCCATTTTAACTTCACAACCATAATCTATGATGTAAAATATATTATTTAACTTTAACTCACCAAAGCCAGGCATCTGAGCTGAGGATAGCTTTTGAAACAAGCTTCACACACATGTCTAAACTCTGCTTGTACCATATCTTGAGAGAAAAAAAAATATATATATATGTCAATAAAGATTTGCATCTGCTAAATGACTAAAATGTAAAAAAATGTAATTGTTCTTTCTCTTATGTTCCTGACCTGCTGTGGTGAGATACACTTTTTTTCTCTATCTCTTTCTTTATTTCTCTTCCATTCTTTCTTTCTTTCTCTTTCCCTCTCCCATGAGCCATGGCACAAACCATGGTTTCTTTGTCTCTCTCTCTCTATCCAACCATGCTTGAAATGATGCCTTAGAATGCTTGTTAATGTTTTGTAACTTAAGCTTTATGCCTTGTATGTGAATCAATTTATCTTACAAAGTAATTAAATACACTTGTATTTAGGATTCCATTCCCAATTCTCTATTACTGTAACTCAACTATAGAGTTCTTGCATATTGATATGTATCTTATGGAATCAGATAATTCATTTAATGAGCTAATTGCATAGTCTTATGAGTCGCATGTGAGGTATATATATTGTACTACATATACACACACTACATATCAAATATTACTGTCCACTACAGACCAGTGGAGGCTCCTCAGAGGCTGAAGGGGAGGACCATCATCCTCAGTGAAATTTCATATAAATAAAAATAGTGAAACATATAAAAAAGTATCCTTTTAGATAAAACTATACTAAATATATTAATATGTCACCAAAGAATTGGTGAAAATACACTGAAGGTCTACAGTAACTTCAACAGCACTGTCTGGGCTAGCACCATGGTGTAGGCAGAGAGAGGACAGCTAGCTTCCATCCTCCTCTGGCTACATTGACTTCAATACAAAACCTAGGTGGCTGGTAGGCCTCACCCTCTTCCATAGATATACACGGTAATTATGACCACTTCCGGAGGACGTCCTCCAACCAATCAAAGCTTTTTCGGTATGAACTGACATGTTGTCCATCCAATCATAGATGTAGGATCAGAAATGAACCTAGTGTGTTGTATTGGGATTGTGCCACAGAGCATTATGGGGGTTATATGTGTTGAGAAGCTTGGTGACATTGTTAGATAGAGATTAAGAGTGAAGAATGATAGTTGAGTATTTTTGGGAGATTTTTGGGAGATTGGTAACTTCAGTAGCTAGCTAGCTACTAGCGCGAGTGTGCATTTTTCTCCACCAGAATGGTAGAATGGCCAACACTGCCGAAAATGTTGTGGAACTTTTGTTGAAGAACCCCTTTCATTTTCTGGGGTACAAGGAAAAGGTGCAAATTAAAAGCGAGGGTTGACCTCTGCCTGAGATCAGTTTCATGAAGAAGGATGAAAAGGCGAGAGCATTCAATACCAACTGGTATCAAATGTATAGCAGGTTAACAGGGAGCCTATCATCAAGCCGCCTGTAATTGCACATTAAGGTTCTTGACATGCTGAACATCTTTTCTGGGATGTCGAAAACAATTCCGAATGATTTGATAGCTTCCATCCCATCATCTGTTAAAAGTTAGATTTAAGAGAGAGGTTGACGCAGCACATTTTTTCACGTGATCTCAAGGAGGCTTTGCACTTTCCTCCGGTATTTATTTAGCAAAGATGACAGCACATAATCACTCCGGACAGACATAAGCAAAAACTCATGACATAAAGGTAGCAGCAGCCAAGGCTACACCTAAACATTAGAAATCTGACATGCTATATGGAATGAAAACGAGACAATTTTTCCGTCTGATCAACAGTAGGCTACTAATAAGAGCAGCTGCATACAGCCTATGTGCCCTGGTCAGGGTAAACTAATTGGTAACGTTATGTATTTATAGTCCATTTGTGTGTCAGGAGAAAATGTGAATGTGATCAAATTTAGATTATATTCAAAATTGGACTGGCTAGGCTGCCTATACGTTTTAAATCCTAAATTATCACCTGGAATTAATCAATCGACATAATAGTTGTAATGTGTGCGCTGGGAGTTGGGAAGCAAGGTCAGGGAGTGCATAATTTAATAAACAAAACAAGAACCACGAACAACGCACAGACAGGAAACTGAAACAGAAACAATGACACCTGGGGAAGGAACCAAAGGGAGTTACATATACAGGACAGATAATCAAGGAGGTGATGGAGGCCAGGTGAGTCTAATAACGACGGTGACAGGTGTGCGCCATAACGAGCAGCCTGGTGACCTAGAGGCAGGAGAAGGAATTTTGAGATGTCTGAGTTTAACTTCACAGAGAAACTCACTGTCCAAACATATGATGGCGCAGCTGTAATGGAATGTATCTGCTATTTGTATTTACAGCTAAGTCCCCTCATGTGACATGATTAAGAGGTGATTACTACTCCACTCCACTACTATTGTCAACTTTCTCCTGACATGAACTGAAGTCATGACGTCTCATGTGCCCGCTCATCCACTGGCATATTGAATGTTTTCCCTTCCAAGCACTGAGTACCCCTATCAATTTTCTCTCATTATTGTACAGACGTGGCCAAAAGTTTTGAGAATGACACAAATATTAATTTTCACAAAGTCTGCTGCCTCAGTTTGTATGATGGCAATTTGCATATACTCCAGAATGTTATGAAGAGTGATCAGATTAATTGCAATTAATTGCAAAGTCCCTCTTTGCCATGCAAATGAACTGAATCCCAAAAAACATTTCCACTGCATTTCAGCCCTGCCACAAAAGGACCAGCTGACATCATGTCAGTGATTCTCTCATTAACACAGGTGTGAGTGTTGACGAGGACAAGGCTGGAGACCACTCTGTCATGCTGATTGAGTTTGAATAACAGACTGGAAGCTTGAAAAGGAGGGTGGTGCTTGGAATCACTGTTCTTCCTCTGTCAATCATGGTTACGTGCCGTCAACATTGCTTTGCACAAAAAGGGCTTCACAGGCAAGGATATTGCTGCCAGTAAGATTGCATCTAAATCAACCATTTATCGGATCATCAAGAACTTCAAGGAGAGCGGTTCAATGGTTGTGAAGAAGGCTTCAGGGCGCCCAAGAAAGTCCAACAAGCGCCTAAAGTTGATTCAGCTGCGGGATCGGTGCACCACCAGTACAGAGCTTGCTCAGGAATGGCAGCAGGCAGGTGTGAGTGCATCTGCACGCAGAGTGAGGCAAAGACTTTTGGAGGATGGCCTGGTGTCAAGAAGGGCAGCAAAGAAGCCACTTCTCTCCAGGAAAAACATCAGGGACAGACTGATATTCTGCAAAAGGTACAGGGATTGGACTGCTGAGGACTGGGGTAAAGTCATTTTCTCTGATGAATCCCCTTTCTGATTGTTTGGGGCATCCGGAAAAAAGCTTGTCCGGAGAAGACAAGGTGAGCGCTACCATCAGTCCTGTGTCATGCCAACAGTAAAGCATCCTGAGACCATTCATGTGTGGGGTTGCTTCTCAGCCAAGGGAGTGGGCTCACTCACAATTTTGCCTAAGAACAAGGCCATGAATAAAGAATGGTACCAACACATCCTCCGAGAGCAACTTCTCACATTCATCCAGGAACAGTTTGGTGACGAACAATGCCTTTTCCAGCATGATGGAGCACCTTGCCGTAAGGCAAAAGGGATAACTAAGTGGCTCGGGGAACAAAACATCAATATTTTGGGTCCATGGCCAGGACACTCCCCAGACCTTAATCCCATTGAGAACTTGAGGTCAATCCTCAAGAGGTGGGTGGACAAACAAAAACCCACAAATTCTGACAAACTCCAAGCATTGATTATGCAAGAATGGGCTGCCATCAGTCAGGATGTGGCCCAGAAGTTAATTGACAGCATGCCAGGGCGGATTGCAGAGGTCTTGAAAAATAATGTTCAACACTACAAATATTGACTCATTGCATCAACTTCATGTAATTGTCAAAGAAAGCCTTTGATACTTATGAAATGGTTGTAATTATACTTCAGTATTCCATAGTAACATCTGACAAAAATATCTAAAGACACTGAAGCAGCAAACTTTGTGAAAATTAATATTTGTGTCATTCTCAAAACTTTTGGCCACGACTGTATCACATGTATCAATCACATACACAATCACATTATTACACATCAAAGATTTTACTCCTTGCTTGGACTAACTCATTCTAAGCTCTTTGGCTAACTGTGTAGTGTCTTGAGGTATTGTTTTTTGTATTCCCAGTAAAATCCTGTCCTGCACTTGTCAAGCCTCTGAACACCTCAACTCATGGCTCATACCCTCATTCAATCACTGCTGTGATCCCTTTCCAACACTGTGTAAGTAGCCCTCTCATTCCCATTCCCCATAATATTGTACTATAAATGTCTTTATTAAATGCTTTAGGTTAAAGTAGTTAGTCTTTGACGATTTTTGAAACACACTTTGTGGTCACCGTGTGTTCTGCACCTATACCGTGGGTCTCCCATCCTCATACATTTTTCAAGTCACCAGCCTCCACTGGTACAGACTCAGCTATATACTTTTACTGTACCAAGAGGAGTGGGCCGAATTCTGACAAACATAGAGTGTGTCTTTTGTGATGTCATACCACCGAATGTCAGTTTAAATAATACCTCGAATGGCTTTCAGGACATCCAAGGCCGGCTCTTGAAGTCCAAGGATGTGCTTTTGAACTGCGTGTTCATACACACAATAGTCACTGAAAGTTATCAGCTCTCTCCCACGATGTTCTTTATCATAGTTTTTTATCATGGCCTCCACTTTGTTGAGGACTGAAATGATACCAAGAACCAAGACAGAACAAAAAACTCTGTGAGTGGAATACAATTATGTGAGGATATAAAGTCGCAAGCAGCCTTACATCCTGTAAAATGCAAAGCATTAACTATTATCAGTACAACATGCGTCTTTATTTGCATTACATGAAATCTAATGAATACAGGACTTAGGTCTTACATGATCCTTTGGTGTTACTGAGATAACTATCCCACTGTTGGAATACAGGACGTAGGAAAGTATACAGATTCTTCTCACTTGAGTTCCCAATTCTGCACAGTTCATGAATCTTGTCAATGAAATCCATTAGTCTCTAGAAATGTAGACACAACCACTGTCATTTATCTAATAAGAATTTAAAGGGTACAGATCTTTCTAATTCTGTTTTCCACAGAAAGCGTATATAATGTGTATAATGGTGCCAGAGGGGATGCCTGCCGTTTTATGGGCTCTTAACCTAACGTGCTATTTTGTTAGTTTTTTCACATTGTTTGTAACTTATTTTGTACCTAATGTTGCTGCTACCGTCTCTTATGACCGAAAAGAGCTTCTGGACATCAGAACAGCGATTACTCACCTTGAATTTGACTAATAATTTTTCTTTAATGAGTTCTTACAAGAGAGATTTACTCCAGACACCCGAACAGGCCCTCATCCCTGTCATTCGTAGGAGAAACAGACAGAGGTTTCATGGAAGGAGATACGGGTGTCTTGTGAGGATCAGGCGACGAGTGACAAATCTGCCTTTGCCATCGGTACTATTTGCATACTTACAATCGCTGGATAATAAAATGGACGAACTAAAAGCATGTATATCCTACCAACGGGACATTAAAAACTATAATATCTTATGCTTCACCGAGTCGTGGCTGAACGACGACATGAATAACATACGGGTTATACACTGTACTGGCGGGATAGAACAGCAAGGGGTGGCGGTCTATATATATATTTGTAAACAACAGCTGGTGCACGATAGCTAAGTCTTGAGGTTTTGCTCGCCTAAGGTAGAGTATCTCATGATAAACTGTAGACCAGACTATCTACTATGGTGGAAAAATACTTTTATTGCATCAAATGGATGTTCTATGCAACAGAATAGAGTATTCTGTTAACTATTGTGTGTGTGTTCTACTGAGGATGGGCCTCTGGGAGATAACACTGACAGAGGAGATTTATGAGCATTCCAGAGCATGAGTTAATGCTTCTGTTCTATACCGTACCAGGGAGAGATGGTTCCAGTTTGGAGTCGGAGGGCCAGACACTGGTCTCTATACAATGAAAACTGTTGACACAGCAGATACTGTCTGCTATGTATTATAGGTATCTTTCATACAGATCTCAACCTTGTGATCCATTCTCTATATCTGTTGTTCGTCATGTAGGTTGAAAGGAAAGTGTATCTTGGCTATAAAAGACCTTTGTAATTTTGTCTCGGGGCTCTCAACGAATTATCTGAGCGTGAATCGTCGACCAGCCATGACCAGCCATCATTACTGTAGAGCACTCAATCGATTCACTTTATATGTGTGCGTGGTATTGACCTGCTCCCTTATTAATAAGTGATTAAAGATTTAGTTTAAGTATAACTCTGACTTGTGTGATTAGTTTGTCTCTCCTCATTTGATAGTAAATGAATTAACCACCACACTACCGAGAGAGTTTTCATCTATATTATTCGTAGCTGTCTATTTACCACCACAAACCAATGATAGCACTAAGACCACACTCAACGAGCCGCAAACAGGAAAATGCTCATCCAGAGGCGGCTCTCCTAGTGGCAGGGAACTTTAATGCAGGGAAGCTTAAATCCGTTTTACCTCATTTCTACCAGCATGTTAAATGTGCAACCAGAGGGAAAAAAACTCTAGACCACCTTTACTCCACACACAGAGACACGTACAAAGCTATCCCTCACCCTCCATTTGGCAAATCTGACCATAACTCTATCCTCCTGATTCCTACTTACAAGCAGATATTTAAGCAGGAAGCACGCAGTCAATAAAAAAAGTGTTCAAATGAAGCAGATGCTAAGCTACAGGACTGTTTGCTAGCACAGACTGGAATATGTTCCGGGATTCTACCGATGGCATTGAGGAGTACACCACATCAGTCACTGGCTTCATCAATAAGTGCATCGGTGATGTTGTCCCCACAGTGACTGTACATACATACCCCAACCAGAAGCCATGGATAACAGGGAACATCCACACTGAGCTAAAGGGTAGAGCTGATGCTTTCAAGGAGCGGTACTCTAACCTGGAAGCTTATAAGAAATCCCGCTATGCCCTCCGACAAACCAACAAAACAGGCAAAGCATCAATACAGGACTAAGATTGAATTGTACTATACCAGCTCCGACAGTCGTCGGATATGGCAGGGCTTGCAAACTATTACAGACTAAAAAGGGAAACACAGCCGAGAGCTGCCCAGTGACACAAGCCTACCAGACGAGCTAAATTACTTCTATGCTCGCTTTGAGGCAAGTAACACTGAAACATGCATGAGAGCATCAGCTGTTTCGGATGATTGTGTGATCACGCTCTCCGCAGCCAGACCTTTAAACAGGTCAACATTCACAAGGCCGCAAGGCCAGACGGATTACCAGGACATGTACTCCGAGCATGCACTGACCAACTGGCAAGTGTCTTCACTGACATTTTCAATCTGTCCCTGTCTGACTCTGTAATACCAACATGTTTCAAGTAGACCACCATAGTCCCTGTGCCCAAGAACACTAAGGTAACCTGCCTAAATGACTAACGACCCGTAGCACTCACGTCTGTAGCCATGAAATGCTTTGAAAGGCTGCTCATGGCTCACATCAACACCATTATCCAAGAAACACCAGATCCACTCCAATTTGCATACCGCCCAAACAGATCCACAGATGATGCAATCTCTATTGCACTCCACACTGCCCTTTCACACACAAAAGGAACACCTATGTGAGAATGCTATTCATTGACTACAGCTCAGCGTTCAACACCATAGTGCCCTCAAAGCTCATCACTAAGCTAAGGACCCTGGGACTAAACACCTCCATCTGCAACTGGATCCTGGACTTCCTGACGGGCCGCCCCCAGGTGGTGAGGGTAGGGAACAACACATCCGCCACGCTGATCCTCAACATGGGGGCCCCTCAGGGGTGCGTGCTCAGTCCCCTCCTATACTCCCTGTTTACTCATGACTGCACTGCCAGGCAGGACTCCAACACCATCATTAAGTTTGCCGAAGACACAACAGTGGTAGGCCTGATCACCGACAACAACGACGAGACAGCCTATAGGGAGGAGGTCAGAGACCTGACCGTATGGTGCAAGGACAACAACCTCTCCCTCAACATGATCAAGCAAAGGAGATGATTGTGGACTACAGGAAAAGGAGGACTGAGCATGCCCCCATTCTCATCAACGGGGCTGTAGTGGAGCAGGTTGAGAGCTTCAAGTTCCTTGGCGTCCACATCACCAACAAACTAACATGGTCTATGTACACCAAGACAGTCGTGAAGGGGGCACGACAAAACATATTCCGCCTCAGGAGCTTGAAAAGATTTGGCATGGGTCCTCAGATCCCCAAATGGTTCTACAGCTGCACCATCGAGAGCATCCTGACTGGTATGGCAACTGCTCACCCTCTGAATGCAAGGCACTACAGAGGGTAGTGCGTACGGCCCAGTACATCACTGGGGCCAAGCTTCGTGCCATCCAGGACCTCTATACCAGGGGGTGTCAGAGGAAGGCCCTAAAAATTGTCAGACTCCAGCCACCCTAGTCATAAACTGTTTTCTCTGCTACCGCACGGCAAGCGCTACCGGAGCGCCAAGTCTAGGTCCAAGAGGCTTCTAAACAGCTTCTACACCCAAGCCATAAGACTCCTGAACATCTAATCAAATGGCTACCCAGACTATTTGCATTGCCCCCCCCCCCCCCCCCACCTTACACTGCTACTACTCTCTGTTATCATCTATGTATAGTCACTTTAATAACTCTACCTACATGTACATATTACCTCAATTACCTCGACTAACCGGTTCCCCTGCACATTTACTCTATAACGGTACACCCTGTATATAGCCTCGCTATTGTTATTTTACTGATGCCCTTTAATTATTTGTTACTTCTATTTCTTTTTTTAAGGTATTTTTCATAACTGCATTGTTGGTTAAGGGCTTGTAAGTAAGCATTTCACTGTAAGGTAATAATAACCTGCTTTATTCGGCGCATGTGACAAATACAATTTGATTTGAAATAATTTTATTCTAGATTTTCTTGTATCTAGAAACACTTGCTAGTTTCTCTGTCTATACCTCCGATACCAGAATTGGTTCTAGGTTCTGAGATTAGTGACAATATGAACCTAATTTCAACAGTGTAACATAGATTTGAACAATTCTATGAAAATAGTATTGTGCCCTTTATTTCCTCAGGTTTCTATGTACTCACCTCTGTCAGATAGGGCCCCATCTTTTTACGTTCCAGTGGAGGACCAGTACTATACTTCTTCAGTTCTGTTTTAACAGTCTCAAGATGCTCTCTGATTTGGTCTGTCAAGTATGGAAGTGATGTCTGTTGGGACAATTCAATTCAATGAATTGACTTAGCATTCTTAGCATTGAATGTAATAGTCAATGGCAAGTTTACAGTCAACTTACCTTTATATGATCTACCAGGTCTTGTGTGAGCTTGGTGGCAAGGCATTGTGTAGTAACTTTGTTTTGCTCAAGAAGTGGACTATAATTGAGAGGAACAGAAAAGTTTTGGTTGACTTGTGTACAAGCGAGCCATAAACCAATGTGAGAATATGTTCGTTTCCACATGCCTTTAGCACTAGTACCGCCATGGCCATTTTGAGGCCTTTTGTGAGTCCTAATAACTCTGCCATTGTGAAAGTTATTTCCAAAAACACTTGGCAACCCATTTTAAAACACCTGTAGGTCTAAGTCCTTAGATCGCAATATCTACTAAGCTAACATATGGAAAGGTTTTATTCCATATGTATAATGTATAATTTAGCCATTTGATAATGACCCCTATAGTTCTAATAAAATATCAAAGTTAGTCACTTAGACATTTCCTTGTTTTTGAAAGAAAAGCTAAAAAAATGTGTCCATTAAAATAACACCAAATTGATCAGAAATACAGTGTCGACATTGTTAATGCTGTAAGTGACTATTGTAGCTGGAAATGGCTGATTTTTTTTTATGGAATATCTACATAGGTGTACAGAGGCCCATTATCAGCAAACATCACTCCTGTGTTCCAATGGCATGTTATGTTAGGTAATCCAAGTTTATCATTTTAAAAAGGCTAACTGATCATTACAAAACCCTTTTGCAATTATGTTAGCACAGCTGAAAACTGTTGTTCTGATTAAAGCGCGTCATCATTTGTGGGTTCGATTACAGGCTCAAAATGGCCAGAAACAAAGAACTTTCTTCTGAAACTCGTCAGTCTATTCTTGTTCTGAGAAATGAAGGCTTTTCCATGCGAGAAATTGACAAGAAACTGAAGATCTCGTACAACGCTCTGTACTACTCCTTTCACAGAACAGCGCAAACTGTCTCTAACCAGAATAGAAAGAGAAGTGGGAGGCCCCGGTGCACAACTGAGCAAGAGGACAAGTACATTGGAGTGTTTAGTTTGAGAAACAGATGCCTCACAAGTCCTCAACTGGCAGCTTCATTAAATAGTACCCGGAAAACACCAGTCTCAACATCAACAGTGAAGAGGCGACTCCGGGATGCTGGCCTTCTTAGACCCATGTTTGGTCAAGTTATGACCACCACTTTTTACGTCCTTATGCACTTTGTGCCATTTTTACAGGCCAGTACTGGGTTACATTTAGACGACTTTCAGACACCTTTGTGTTCGTCAGAGTCTCCCCTTTCGATATTGGTGACATATTAGTTTGTAGCTAAAACAGTTCGGTCAGGACAGTAGGTTTTTTCAGAAGAACTCTGAAATTAGGACATCTGCAACAGAGTTCAGAGGACTGCCATAAAGCTTGTGGATGTCTTAGAGACAAACAGCATACACTGTCATATTCGAGAGAGTCTCATCTTTAGATGGTGGTGACTTATTCGTTTGTTGCTCAAACGGTTTGTGTTGTAGACGATTGTGTGATGATTTTCTTGTGTAGAAAAATACCACTTTCACAAGCCCCATGTCATGCAATAGGTGCAAATTTATTTTGGCGGAAAGATGGGATTGAGCTGCAGCCACTACAAGAAACGTTAAGTCTCTAGCCTAAACACACAGGTAGACCCAAAAAACCTGCTCTCATTGCATCTACTATATTTTGGGTTTGGTAAGAAAAACCAGGCTTATCACTTTTGCTTGACCGTGGAATTAAAAGATAACTATTTGTAAATGTTCAATTCTCAAACGTAAGAACAGTTGATAAAGGCACGTTAGCGGATCTCACATTGAGATGGGAAATGTCTGGTAGTTATGCAATTATAGAAGACCTTTGAGACCAGCTGGTATGACTGACAAACAGTGACAATTAAACTACCTAGACAATCAGTGACTTTTATAGCTGACTGATATGTTAAGTGTAGTGAAAGCAGCTGATGCTGTGGCATTTTAGTGATCAACCTTGACCCCCTGGTGTGAAGTGGTGATACTAAAATTACCTAAAGTGGTGGTGGTTTTTGAAGAATTCCATTTCCAGTCGAGTGGCGTCCGCCAAAGAGATCTTCTGGTTGATATCATTCTGGCCACGGCATTTTACGATGATGTAGCCTTTGTTCAGGTGAACAACTTGGCCATTAACAATTTTTAAGATGTCTGGTTCTGCTCCTTTGTCAACCAAGTCTGGCTTGGTCAGAATTGCTTGTAAACACAGAACGTATATCCATATATTAAAAAGTCATTTTCATGAGGGAAAAGGGTGAGGAGTTCAAATAAACAGTTGTGATATGGTGTGAATTTACCCAGTGTCCTTGCACCTTCGGGATCCACTGATTGTGCCATTCTCAATGCTTCAGTTGTTGCTATGTCAACATTGCATGGCACTACAACCAGGTTAATGGTCTCTTGTTTCTTAATAAACTTCAAAATAAGACGTCTGATCTAAATGGAAATGAAAGGCAAACATTACTAAGAGTATTATCTGTTGAAACAGACTGCTTACATCTGTCAGCGGTACTTAGTGAATCTGAGATAAGGAGAACTTACCATTCAGTTACTGTAGGGCAAGACATGACCCAAAACACACTGGAAATGCATCTAAAGAGTTGAGTCCCAGGCTTGATGCATTGATGGACCAAATACTAACCTTTAAACTACTTTAACATACATTATGTTAATTTGTCCAAATACTTAACTTCTTCAAATGAGAGGTGGGTAGAAACAGAAAGTGCTTTAATTTCTAAACGGTAAAACATATACATGAAAATACACTGAAATAAAGATGACATTCTGTACTTTTGCCTCATATTCGTCAACAAAGCCACATTCCTGGAATATAAAGCCACTGTCCAAATAAATGTGGAAAGCACTATATATGATTCAGTGAAGTTAAGGTTCAAAATGCACATTCATAATAGTTACATTGTCTACATAGAGTATCTACTTCCTCCTAACCCACATTCATAATAGTTACATTGTCTACATAGAGTACCTACTTCCTCCTAACCCATATTCATAATAGTTACATTGTCTACATAGAGTATCTACTTCCTCCTAACCCACATTCATAATAGTTACATTGTCTACATAGAGTATCTACTTCCTCCTAACCCACATTCATTTTCAGACACTAACCTGATCACCAATATCCTCTGGTTGGCCTGTGACAGGTACTCTGGTAATCCCAGGTAGATCAATAAGTGTGAGGTCACATACATCAGGAGAAGTGATCTCCAGCGTGATCAGGTCATCACAGATCCCAACACCATCTCCGGCTAGAGTATTCTGAGCTTTAAAACAAGTAATTAGGCAACGTTATTCACCCCTGTGAATTTGACATCTAATGAAACCTATAAGCCAACATAAAATGACACTGTCAGTATGTATCTACTGTATATTGTGGGGGTTAAACAGTGAAATGTTATGCTTTGAATTCAGTTGAAACTTGCATACCAGTTCTGACATGAATCTCAACCAATGAGGGGTCCTCAAAAGTCTCCACTACCCCTTGATAGCTGATCTTTGCCTTCCATTTTCCTCCAAAACTCTTCCTTAGTTTCAATTCCAATGGACACCTGGTGACAATACCTAAGAGAAAATAGATTTATTTTAAATAAAAGTTGCACCCAATTGGTATATGTTATGCCATTTGTTATGCAATATAAGAAATGCAGCCTATAAATTGTAAAGAGAACATTTACTGATCTACCTGATAAAATTATGCAGTAGCAGATGCATGACAACATGTTTCCACTCATGCAGCGCTGACTTGAGGAAGACCCAGTTGGGTAGAAACATGTTTCTTCATGCATCTGCTACTCTCTACTCAAAGATAGTTTTCAACTGATCCATCTTACCACTTCCTCTGGGTAGTGCCACCCCAGATAACGCCTCAAGCACTGAGCTCTTCCCTGAGCTCTGGTCTCCAACCACAGCAATGGCTGGCAATGCCAAGTCCTTCTCGATTCCGATCGATCTCAGAAAGTCAATGAGTTCGATGAATGGCCGCACTTGTCTATCCAAATGGCTGTAGAATACCCCACTTTGCATACCATCTCTATATCTGCAGACAAATAAATATACCAAGCAAATGTAGGAAAACCAAGATATGTTTGATAAAATTCAAAGCCAATCAGTTATGAATGAAGATGGAAATTAAGTCTTTAATTAGAAAATTGGAAACAAACATGGATCAATTGTTTGGATTTCAACTTACCTTTCCTCATCCTCAGAACCTGCACCTGGTCTGTGCATTTCTTGATGAAACACACATGCACCAAGAATACATGTAAGGTTAGATGTCATTTGTTCTTCGGTTAAAACTTACAATTTCCATAACAAAAAAATGTACTTACTCAGTATTGCTCAGCTGTGTTTGTCAGAGTAGAAAGAGCACACTGCAGAGACCTGTCAGTATACCTTTGTCCTGCAACAATGTGCAAAAAGGTTACAACCCTAGAATGGACACAGTCTGTAACATCATAACAATGTCCAAAGTACGGTAAAGGAGTGGCTTTATGTGAGCATCTTATGTGAGCATCTTATAAAGGTGCTGATTTCAAAGAAATATAAACTGGGTGCTCCAGTTTACAATAAAGGATGTGGGCCAATCTATGCACTCATCTAAATCTGACCACTATTCATTCCAATGATAAAACTATTCCGTTTTATCATTGGAATGTGATACCAAACAAGGCAACTGTGTGCTTTAGGGCCATGCGGACACCTCCGAGCTGTCCGGCAGGCAGTTTGGCGTGTTTATCCAACTGGATTAAAAAAAATATATATAATAATAATAATAATAATAATGATGATGTCACCTCCACTTTTAAAACCAAGTTGCGCCCCTGATCTTGGGAGTACCATTATGGTTGAATGTCACCATTTCAGACAAGGCAGTATTTAAGAGAGCCCTTAATTACATTCAAAGGTAAATTAACATTAAAACGCCATTTAGCTAACAGCTGATCATTGATGTTCATGATTGATGTAAATCTGCTAGTTAGCTGGCTTGATTTATTTTACTGATTGTGATTTACCTCTCTGTCTTGCCACGCTCTTCTGTGTGTATCAGCCAACCAGACTGAATATTTATGATGATGTAGGCTAAATCAAGTGTTATCAAGTGTTAATCAAATGTTATGCTGCTGTGGCAGTACTGTTGAAATTTAAACTAGGTAGCTAGCTACACACACACTTGACCGTGTAACCAAATCTCTCAAGTCATGCATGTGGATACATGGCATGCAATCGCCGTACAGTGCAGACTGGGAAAAGGGCTCCTAAGGATCCATACAGAGCAGATCAACAGGCGCAACTAGCGGCCGGGGTGGGGGTTGGCCAACTTGACAAAGACTTGTGGGCAGTGGGTTCCGGACAATGAAAAAAAATAATTTGGGGGGGAATTTTACCACCACCCCAAAGGGCACTTGAGGCTAGAAGGGCAAAGGGATATGTGCTCTGCACATTTTTTTTATGTTTCAGGAATCATGGCCCTCTGATTTTAAACACTTTTGACTGGGATCGATTTATAAAGGCTTGGCACAATGCTATGGTCCAACCAGAAGGATTCCCTCTCTACCATGTGTGGTGCGGAGAGCTATTATGTTTATGCACTGAATTACTAGTGGAAGAAATTCATAAATGGCACAAAATCAAAATGTAGGTTAAAAATGATATTGTTCTTATTAATAATGTCCCTATTGTCCTTATCCATAAAAAGGACCAACCCACATAGTTAAAAAATATTAGCTCTGATCCATTGCGGGGACAAAGTCACCAGATGCTTGCTGAGCGTGGATTCAGTTGTGTTGAGGCCTGTCGTGCTCCAGCTCTATTTCTGCCCCATGCAGCCTCCTTCCTTCTCCCTTCTCCCTCTGCGCTGGGTCTCTGGACCCCTTTTAATCACCACCCTGACACCAGATTGCAAATGACATTAGGTATCAATCTATCAACCCATCACTGCTCTGCTCCCTTACCCCCCGTCCTAGAGGAACCGCCAACCCGTGCTCTCAGCATAGGAAAAGTTAATCACAAATTACACAAAAAGGGTGAGGGAGAGAGGGAGGGAAAAATTTGACAGAAATCAGAAAAAACATTTAGCATTTTAAATAGCTGCCAAATCAACCAGGCCCCATTAATTAAAGGACACGGCCCGTCACAGCTGAACTGAAATCTCACTCAAATTTACTGTAAAACAGTGTCAGGGAGAATTATATTTTTTCTCCCTCACGGTAAACCACGTAACCTGGGCTACAGACTTCATCATAATTGGATGAGGACAATTTATGCTGGGCAGAGAGATTAATGATATGGAAACCCCCTTACTCAGTCAGTCAGTGAGGTATAGTAAGTGGATTTCATACACTGGCCAGTTATTCACTCACATCCATCCCCATCCCATCTCGGCGGATGAATTATCGATTACTTATTCTGGCATTGTTGCGTAATTGAGGAGAGTTTAATATGCAAACCATTTATTTAGTGGAGCTGAACTTGGAACCAGACGTGAAGGGGAATAGGATAATCATATGCTCAACGACTGAAACCACAGCAAACAGAATACACAATATCCTGCTCTAAAGTGTGAGGTGTGCAAGCCTCAAGCCTATTCTGTACGGCCAGTGGAAAGAATTTCCATTCAGAAGTACAGCACCAGCATGTGTGGGCGACCTGTAGTACTATCGCTGTTGCATGCTGGGATTCTGCTCCTAGCAATCTACTCCCGACCGTTCCCCAGCTACCTTCCCTCCATCTTCTGCCTTGCGACTTCTCCCCAGAGACACCTTATTGTTTGAACAAAACTTTCCACGGTGGTCTATCTGACTGTTCAGTGGAATAGAGGTTGGCACTTTGGCTTGGACTGAGTGCAGTGAAGTGAACAGCTGAGAGAAAGCAAGGCGTTAAAAATACATTCACAAATGGCTTTTAACAGATCAACTGCGACAGCAGCATTGTACCAATGGCCTCCTCCCTACAGCTTTCTCGTACAAATTGTGACAGCACCTGTTTTTTGTAGACAGCGGGGTGTCCTAGCAGTAGAGGTGCATGGGTAAAATCACTGGGGAAGCCAGAAAAAAAAAGCCATACTACCCCCCCCCCCCCCAAAAAAAATGTATTATTCACATACAGATGTTCAGCAGATGTTATTACAGGTGTAGCGAAATGCTTGTGTACTCTGGTGTTGAAGGCTGAGCTGTAGTCAATGAACAGAATTCTTACATAGGTATTCCTCTTGTCCAGATGGGATAGGGCAGTGTGCAGTGCGATGGTGATTGCATCATCCATGGATCTATTGGGGCGGAATGCGAATTGCAGTGGGTCTAGGGTGTCGGGTAAGGTGGAGGTGATATGATCCTTAACTAGCCTCTCAAAGCACTTCATGATGACAGAAGTGAGTAATACAGGGCGATAGTCATTTAGTTCAGTTGCTTTCTTGGGTACAGGAACAATGGTGGACATCTAGAAGCAAGTTGGGACAGCAGACTGTGATAGGGAGAGATTGAATATGTCCGTAAACACTCCAGCCAGCTAATCTGCGCATGCTCTGAGGACACGGCTAGGGATGCCGTCTGGGCCAGCTTGTGTTGTGATAATTGCGTTGTTTGCTCTATAATTGTCATGTTCGTCGTAAGAATGAGCGGACCAAAGCGCAGCGTGAGTAGAGTCCCACATATTTATTGAGGTGAAACTTCAAACAACAAATAAATAAAGGAACGTGCAGTTCGTACTGCACATAGCACTAAACACAAACAATATCCCACAACACAGGTGGGAAAAGGACAACACTAAGTATGATCCCCAATTAGAGGCAACAATCATCAGCTGCCTTCGATTGGGAACCATACTCACACCAACATAGAAATTAAAGACTAGAACACCCCCTAGTCACGCCGGGGGCTCTCTATGGTCAGGGCGTGACAATAATCTGTTAGTTCATATGCCTTGCGACCATGATATATAGGCCTAAAGGCCAAGACAATAGGAAGACACAGTGGCAGAATAAATTTAACCACACCGTTGTTTCATCACAAAACCGGAGAGCAACCTCTGTCCGGTGAAGTCCACAAAGCATATTTCATGTAACAAACAGTTACAAGACCTACAGCATGGTCAAGCAAGTTAATGTTTCCAACATTTTCGGACCACAAAACAACTATTGATTTAGAACCATGGAGAGTTATCACAAGTCGCAAAGAAAACGGGAGCTGCCTCCACTATTCCAGCACCATTTCAACTTGCAACATTTCAACATCATCAAATCACCTATGCTTAGTCTAATACAGTGACAACTAAAAGACACCAAAAACGATTTAGTCCAATCAACGTAAGCTAAATATGATGTAGCTGTCCATGGTTCGGATTTATGTGTGCGTGTGTACGTTTGTGCAAGTAGAAAAACATGTTATCTCACCATACTTGTAGAGAAACGCAAATTCCATCCTCTCTTTCATGTTGACGAAACGGAATACAGTGAGGGAAAAAAGTATTTGATCCCCTGCTGATTTTGTATGTTTGCACACTGACAAAGAAATGATCAGTCTTTAATTTTAATGGTAGGTTTATTTGAACAGCGAGAGACAGAATAACAACAAAAAAATCCAGAAAAACGCATGTCAAAAATTGTATAAATTGATTTGCATTTTAATGAGGGAAATAAGTATTTGACCCCTCTGCAAAACATGACTTAGTACTTGGTGACAAAACCCTTGTTGGCAATCCCAGAAGTCAGACATTTCTTGTAGTTGGCCACAAGGTTTGCACACATCTCAGGAGGGATTTTGTCCCACTCCTCTTTGCAGATCTTCTCCAAGTCATTAAGGTTTCGAGGCTGATGTTTGGCAACTCGAACCTTTAGCTCCCTCCACAGATTTTCTATGGGATTCAGATCTGGAGACTGGCTAGGCCACTCCAGGACCTTAATGTGCTTCTTCTTGAACCACTCCTTTGTTGCCTTGGCCGTGTGTTTTGGGTCATTGTCATGCTGGAATACCCATCCACGCCCATTTTCAATGCCCTGGCTGAGGGAAGGAGGTTCTCATTCAAGATGTGATGGTACATTGCCCCGTCCATCGTCCCTTTGATGCAGTGAAGTTGTCCTGTCCCCTTAGCAGAAAAACACCCCTAAAGCATAATGTTTCGACCTCCATGTTTGACGGTGGGGATGGTGTTCTTGGGGTCATAGGCAGCATTCCTCCTCCTCCAAACTCAGCGAGTTGAGTTGATGCCAAAGAGCTCCATTTTGGTCTCATCTGACCACAACACTTTCACCCAGTTGTCCTCTGAATCATTCAGATGTTCATTGGCAAACTTCAGACAGGCATGTATATGTGCTTTCTTAAGCAGGGGGACCTTGCGGGCTCTGCAGGATTTCAGTTCTTCACGGCGTAGTGTGTTACCAATTGTTTTCTTGGTGACTATGGTCCCAGCTGCCTTGAGATCATTGACAAGATCCTCCCGTGTAGTTCTGGGCTGATTCCTCACCGTTCTCATGATCATTGCAACTCCACGAGGTGAGATCTTGCATGGAGCCCCAGGCCGAGGGAGATTGACAGTTCTTTTGTGTTTCTTCCATTTGCGAATAATCGCACCAACTGTTGTCACCTTCTCACCAAGCTGCTTGGCGATGGTCTTGTAGCCCATTCCAGCCTTGTGTAGGTCTACAATCTTGTCCCTGACATCCTTGGAGAGCTCTTTGGTCTTGGCCATGGTGGAGAGTTTGGAATCTGATTGATTGCTTCTGCGGACAGGTGTCTTTTATACAGGTAACAAACTGAGATTAGGAGCACTCCCTTTAAGAGTGTGCTCCTAATCTCAGCTTGTTACCTGTATAAAAGACACTTGGGAGCCATAAATCTTTCTGGTGCACAATTGGCCCAGCGTCGTCCAGGTTAGGGGAGGGTTTGGTCGGGGTAGGCCATCATTGTAAAATAAGAATTTGTTCCAAACTGACCTTCCTAGTTAAATAAAACAAAAAGCTGGTTAGCAACAACACAACAAGATGCAACAATTCAAGATGTTTCTGTCAATGACGTATTTCTCTTGATGCGTTGTGTTAGGAGTGACGCAAAATCCAAACTGGCTTCCCTTGACAATTTCTTTGGTGCGCCAGGACCATTCACAGTTTAGCTCAACGCTGATTGGATATTATTTCCTACTTTTTTTAATCAAGGGAGACCAAATGCTCACTGGCTTCCCTTGCATTCAGTGCTACAGGTGGCAACAATGTCATACTCTTTTGGACCAGACAGCATCAGATAGATGGCCTACACATACAGAGACAGAGGGGTGCTGTTTCCCTTGCTCTGAAGCTTTCTCTGCTGAGATACAGTACATTTGGAAAGTATTCAGACCCCTTGACTTTTTCCACATTTTATTACGTTAGAACCTTATTCTAAAACTGATTAAATAGTTTTTTCCCCCTCACCAATCTACACACAATACCCCATGATGACAAACAAAAAACTGAAATATAATAATTTGCATAAGTATTCAGACCCTTTTACTCAATACTTTGTTGAAGCACCTTTGGCAGTGATTACAGCCTCAAGTCTTATTGAGTATGACACTACAAGCTTGGCACATCTGTAGTTGGGGAGTTTCTCCTATTCTTCTCTGCAGATCCTTTCAAGCTCTATCAGGTTGGATGGGGAGCATCGCTGCACAGCTATTTGCAGAGATGTTCGATCGGGTTGAAGTCCAGGCTCTGGCTGGACCACTCAAGGACATTCAGAGACTTGTCCCGAAGCCACTCCTGCGTTGTCTTGGCTGTGTGCTTAGGGTTGTTGTCCTGTTGGAAGGTGAACCATCGCCCCAGTCTGAGGTCCTGAGCACTCTGGAGCAGGTTTTTATCAAGGATCTCTCTGTACTTTGCTCCGTTCATATTTCCCTCGATCCTGACTGGTCTTCCAGTCCCTGCCACTGAAAAACATCCCCACAGCCTGATGCTGCCACCACCATGCTTCACCGTAGGGATGGTGCCAGGTTTTGTCCTGATGTGATGCTTGACATTCAGGCCAAAGAGTTCAATCGTGGTTTCATCAGACCAGAGAATCTTGTTTGTCATGGTCTGAGAGTCCTTTAGGTGCCTTTTGGCAAATTTCAAGCGGGCTGTCATATGTCTTTTACTGAGGAGTGGCTTCCATCTGGCCACTCAACCATAAAGACCTGATTAGTGGAGTGTTGCAGAGATGGTTGTCATTCTGGAAGGTTCTGCCATCTCCACAGAGGAACTCTGGAGCACAGTCAGTGACCATCGGGTTCTTCTCCCCCGATAGCTCAGTTTGGCCAGCTCTAGGAAGAGTCTTGGTGGTTCCAAACTTCTTCCATTTAAGAATGATGAAGGCCACAGTGTTCTTGGGCAACTTTAATGGTGCAAAAATGTTGCCTCGACACGGTCCTGTCTCAGAGCTTTACAGACAATTCTTCGACCTCATGGCTAGGTTTTTGCTCTGACATACACTGTGAACTGTGGGACCTTATGTAGACAGGTGTGTGACTTTCCAAATCATGTCCAATCAATTGAATTTACCACAAGTGGACTCCAATCAAGTTATAGAAACATTTCAAGGATGATCAATGTTAAAACTGTTTTCTGCCCCTCCCAAAAGATAGAATTTGTAGATAATTGGCCCTCTTTCTGGGACTCACCCACAAACAGGACCAAGCCTGGCCTGTTGAGGAGTGACGGACTCCATCCTAGCTGGAGGGGTGCTCTCATCTTATCTACGAACATAGACAGGGCTCTAACTCCTCTAGCTCCACAATGAAATAGGGTGCAGGCCAGGCAGCAGGCTGTTAGCCAGCCTGCCAGCTTAGTGGAGTCTGCCACTAGCACAGTCAGCGTAGTCAGCTCAGCTTTCCCTATTGAGACCGTGTCTGTGCCTCGATCTAGGTTGGGCAAAATTAAAAATGGCGGTGTTCGCTTTAGCAATTTCACTAGTATAAAGACCTCCTCCATTCCTGCCATTATTGAAAGAGATTGTGATACCTCACATCTCAAAATTGGGTTACTTAATGTTAGATCCCTCACTTCCAAGGCAGTTATAGTCAATGAACTAATCACTGATAATAATCTTGATGTGATTGGCCTGACTGAAACATGGCTTAAGCCTGATGAATTTACTGTGTTAAATGAGGCCTCACCCCCTGGTTACATTAGTGACCATACCCCCCGTGCATCCGGCAAAGGCGGAGGTGTTGCTAACATTTACGATAGCAAATTTCAATTTACAAAAAAAAAAACAACAATGACGTTTTCGTCTTTTGAGCTTCTAGTCATGAAATCTATGCAGCCTACTCACTCACTTTGTATAGCTACTGTTTATAGGCCTCCTGGGCCATATGCAGTGTTCCTCACTGAGTTCCCTGAATTCCTATCGGATCTTGTAGTCATAGCAGATAATATTCTAATTTTTGGTGACTTTAACATTCACATGGAAAAGTCCACAGACCCACTCCAAAAGGCTTTCGGAGCCATCATCGACTCAGTGGGTTTTGTCCAACATGTCTCTGGACCTACTCACTGCCACAGTCATACTCTGGACCTAGTTTTGTCCCATGGAATAAATGTTGTGGATCTAAATGTTTTTCCTCATAATCCTGGACTATCGGACCACCATTTTATTACGTTTGCAATTGCAACAAATAATCTGCTCAGACCCCAACCAAGGAGCATTAAAAGTCGTGCTATAAATTCTTAGACAACCCAAAGATTCCTTGATGCCCTTCCAGACTGCCTCTGCCTACCCAAGGACGTCAGAGGACAAAAATCAGTTAACCACCTAACCGAGGAACTCAATTTAACCTTGCGCAATACCCTAGATGCAGTTGCACCCCTAAAAACTAAAAACATCTGTCATAAGAAACTAGCTCCCTGGTATACAGAAAATACACGAGCTCTGAAGCAAGCTTCCAGAAAATTGGAACGGAAATGGCGCCACACCAAACTGGAAGTCTTCCGACTAGCTTGGAAAGACAGTACCGTGCAGTATCGAAGAGCCCTTACTGCTGCTCGATCATCCTATTTTTCCAACTTAATTGAGGAAAATAAGAACAATCTGAAATTTCTTTTTGATACTGTCGCAAAGCTAACTAAAAAGCAGCCTTCGCAAATGGAGGATGGCTTTCACTTCAGCAGTAATAAATTTATGAACTTCTTTGAGGAAAAGATCATGATCATTAGAAAGCAAATTACAGACTCCTCTTTAAATCTGGGTATTCCTCCAAAGCTCCATTGTCCTGAGTCTGCACAACTCTGCCAGGACCTAGGATCAAGGGAGATACTAAAGTGTTTTAGTACTATATCCCTTGACGCAATGATGAAAATAATCATGGCCTCCAAACCCTCAAGCTGCATACTGGACCCTATTCCAACTAAACTACTGAAGGGGCTGCTTCCTGTGCTTGGCCCTCCTATGTTGAACATAATAAACGGCTCTCTATCCACCGGATGTGTACCAAGCTCACTAAAAGTGGCAGTAATAAAGCCTCTCTTGAAAAAGCCGAATCTTGATCCAGAAATTATAAAAAACTATCGGCCTATATCGAATCTTCCATTCCTCTCAATAATTTTAGAAAAAGGTGTTGCACAGCAACTCACTGCCTTCCTGAAGACAAACAATGTATACGAAACGCTTCAGTCTGGTTTTAGACCCCATCATAGCACTGAGACTGCACTTGTGAAGGTGGTAAATGACCTTTTAATGACGTCAGACCGAGGCTCTGCATCTGTCCTCGTGCTCCTAGATCTTAGTGCCGCTTTTGATACCATCGATCACCACATTCTTTTGGAGAGATTGGAAACCCAAATTGGTCTACATGGACAAGTTCTGGCCTGGTTTAGATCTTATCTGTCGGAAAGATATCAGTTTGTCTCTGTGAATGGTTTGTCCTCTGACAAATCAATTGTAAATTTCGGTGTTCCTCAAGGTTCCGTTTTAGGACCACTATTGTTTTCACTATATATTTTACCTCTTGGGGATGTCATTCGAAAACATAATGTTAAATTTCACTGCTATGCGGACGACACACAGCTGTACATTTCAATGAAACATGGTGAAGCCCCAAAATTGCCCTCGCTAGAAGCCTGTGTTTCAGACATAAAGAAGTGGATGGCTGCAAACTTTCTACTTTTAAACTCGGACAAAACAGAGATGCGTGTTCTAGGTCCCAAGAAACAAAGAGATCTTCTGTTGAATCTGACAATTAATCTGGATGGTTGTACAGTCGTCTCAAATAAAACTGTGAAGGACCTCGGCGTTACTCTGGACCCTGATCTCTCTTTTGAAGAACATATCAAGACTGTTTCAAGGACAGCTTTTTTCCATCTACGTAACATTGCAAAAATCAGAAATTTTCTGTCCAAAAATGATGCAGAAAAATGAATCCATGCTTTTGTTACTTCTAGGCTGGACTACTGCAATGCTCTACTTTCCGGCTACCCGGATAAAGCACTAAATAAACTTCAGTTAGTGCTAAATACGGCTGCTAGAATCCTGACTAGAACCAAAAAATTTGATCATATTACTCCAGTGCTAGCCTCCCTACACTGGCTTCCTGTTAAGGCAAGGGCTGATTTCAAGGTTTTACTGCTAACCTACAAAGCATTACATGGGCTTGCTCCTACCTATCTTTCCGATTTGGTCCTGCCGTACATACCTACACGTAGGCTACGGTCACAAGACGCAGGCCTCCTAATTGTCCCTAGAATTTCTAAGCAAACGGCTGGAGGTAGGGCTTTCTCCTATAGAGCTCCATTTTTATGGAATGGTCTGCCTACCAATGTGAGAGACGCAGACTCAGTCTCAACCTTTAAGTCTTTACTGAAGACTTATCTCTTCAGTAGGTCCTATGATTAAGTATAGTCTGGCCTAGGAGTGTGAAGAGGAACGGAAAGGCTGGAGCAACGAACCGCCCTTGCTGTCTCTGCCTTGCCGGTTCCCCTCTTTCCACTGGGATTCTCTGCCTCTAACCCTTTTACAGGGGCTGAGTCACTGGCCTACTGGTGTTCTTCCATGCCGTCCATGGGAGGGGTGCGTCACTTGAGTGGGTTGAGTCACTGACGTGGTCTTCCTGTCTGGGTTGGCGCCCCCCCCCTTGGGTTGTGCCATGGCGGAGATCGTTGTGGGCTATACTCGGCCTTGTCTTAGGACGGTAAGTTGGTGGTTGGAGACATCCCTCTAGTGGTGTGGGGGCTGTGCTTTGGCAAAGTGGGTGGGGTTATATCCTGCCTGTTTGGTCCTGTCCGGGGGTATCATCGGATGGGGCCACAGTGTCTTCTGATCCCTCCTGTCTCAGCCTCCAGTATTTATGCTGCAGTAGTTTATGTGTCGGGGGGCTAGGGTCAGTCTGTTACATCTGGAGTATTTCTCTTGTCTTATCCGGTGTCCTGTGTGTATTTAAATATGCTCTCTCTAATTCTCTCTTTCTGTCTTTCTCTCGGAGGACCTGAGCCCTAGGACCATGCCTCAGGACTACCTGGTATGATGACTCCTTGCTGTCCCCAGTCCACCTGGCCGTGCTGCTGCTCCAGTTTCAACTGTTCTGCCTGCGGCTATGGAACCCTGACCTGTTCACCGGACGTGCTTGTTGCACCCTCGACAACTACTATGATTATTATTATTTGACCATGCTGGTCATTTATGAACATTTTAACATTTTAACATTTTGACCATGTTCTGTTATAATATCCACCCTGCACAGCCAGAAGAGGACTGGCCACCCCTCATAGCCTGGTTCCTCTCTAGGTTTCTTCCTAGGTTTTTGGCCTTTCTAGGGAGTTTTTCCTAGGGAGTTTTTCCTAGCCACCGTGCTTCTTTCACATGCTTTGCTTGCTGTTTGGGGTTTTAGGCTGGGTTTCTGTACAGCACTTTGAGAATATCAGCTGATGTACGAAGGGCTATATAAAAATACATTTGATTTGATTTGATTTAGGCAGAATAATTATCATATCACACAAATCGTGTAGCCTACATTAAAGCCAATGCATGAGAATTGTGAATACAAAATGTACTTTTCCCAACCAATGAGTGGAAAATGTAAATGTCCCATACCTCGAGTCAATTTCCCCTCCTTACGTTTCATATGTTGAGGCCTGATAAAGTGATAACTATGCTATATACAGCTTGTTAAACCATCAGAGCCGGAGGAAATATATAATAAAAAAGCAGGAAAGTAACAGAGTGGTGATACCATTTCCCCTACTGTTTGGGGAGGATGCGTGGCTAATGAAATGGACCATACAGGAGACATACTGCTGATACAGGGGTAAGTACAGAGCTAGTGCTGCTCCTCACCTCCCCCGGGCAAGATTTAGGCATTACTAGGAGCAGCCTACGGATGGGCCCCTCCATATTCACCATCCACCATCCAACCTCTTGTCTAAAACCCACTAATAACAGCCAGACTATGGGTTGCCTTGCATTGCCTTCTCAAGTGCATCAGCCCTCCGCAAGAGGCACAGCGTATGTTCCACTCGGAGCTGTTTTAATCAGGGGAGGGCGTGGCACCACACTGCATAGCCATACATCCTGCAGATCGTTCATAATCAGCCCATCCTGAGAGGAGCCAGGCAGCTACACAGGCCTATCGTTCCAGCAGCAATTAGCATACTGGTACACTAATAGGGATGTGTGTGGAACTCTTCATAGTAATTGAAGTGTTGACTCACAAAAGGGTTCTGATCGTTAGATACAACAGCTCATCGATTACTGCGAAGAATGGAACAAAATCCATATGCAGCCAGAATATAGTTGTGAAGTCAGTGAGGCTATCGAATAAAGTGTTGCTGTTGAGTGAATCGCCTCCAAGAAAAGATACAAGAGAGATATAAATATGACAGTCAATGGGTCAATGTCTTTGTTGTTCCAAGCCCTCCAGATGGCCCATTAAGGGAAGAATCAAGATTTAACAACAACAATTATGTTAAGATCCCAACAGTATGACTAGAATTTAAACACCTGCAGAGGTCCTTACAACTAATTTGGGACAAATCCTTTGAGTGAGACAATAACTCGGGACAAATATGAAGAAACTCGGGACAAATATGAAGAAACTCAATTAACATTTAGCCAAGTGATAAAATAGAACAACACAAACAACTGCACCTTCTGGGCACAGTGGAAATAAGGCCTCATTAGGCAGATGGAAATTATTAAAATGAGTTAATATGAAGTAGTTCCCCAGTGCAAGGCTGCATGGGTAAAAAGAGCAGAGTTTAGTTTATTTGCTCATAGCCAAAAAAAAACCATACAAAATAAGATGAAAATAGAGAGAAAATCAAAAAAACTGTTGCACAGTTGAGGTTTAAAAATGTTTAAGAAAACAGGCTTATGAAAACCTCCAAGTGCATAAATGATAGCATGCTGTGTTTAACTTACATGCCAAAAGCTATAGAAGTCTTATCAAGTTGTAAAGTTGCCACCTTCTGACCGCCTTGATCTGCTTAAAATCAAAACCAAATCCTATCCATAAAACCTAATGCTCATGGTATCTTTAAATAAGATAACAAGACTTATTCCATTCCACCAAATTACTACTTCTACTGTATCCCCATCCTCTCAAATCAGAAACCTAGCCATTGGGTAGGCTAGATAGCTTCATTGATTCAATCCATGTCTATTTCACATAGACAACAGCATATCTAGTCCTGGAATCATAATATAATTAAAAAGATGTCAGGGACAAGAGGCTGGGAAGGGATGGGGGAATGTTCCTCTCTGGTAACGCCTAGTCCTAATGTCTCCTCTCCTTTATGATCTTTTAATAAAGTAATATGTCATTGTAACAGCTTTGGGTGTCTGTTCATATGGCTGTTCCTGGGAACTATATAGCCATCCCCAATCTCCTACTACACCACTTTGCCCTGGCAGTACCTTGACCCCCCTTCATCATCATCATCTCTGAGATTTGTAAGTCGCTCTGGATAAGAGCGTCTGCTAAATGACTTAAATGTAAATGTAGATGCATTTCCAGTCATTTCCCAGATAAATACAGTGACTCCATTCTTCAATTTGTTCCTGGCACTGCCTGCAGGCATGATATTGATTTACTGTTTTTGCCATGCAGCTTATGGCTTTGTCCAGACATATTGTAAAACACAATAGCGAAAAGCAGTAAATCTGCAATTTACACTTCCTCCTGCACAACAATGTGCGTGCACCATTTTTCAGGTGGCAGGCCTTGAGTGTGCTGTCATAAAACCACAGATAGCCCACGTGATGTTATTAGATACACATGCTGTGTAAGAAACAGATTTAGTTTATGGAACACTTCCATCATCTCTCCATTCCTCATCCATATCTAGTGCTATAATTATACTTAAAGGCATTTTTATTGCACTTTCAGACCGTTTTTAAATAAGAAGCACCAAACCCAGGCATATCTTCCAAGTGCAGTTATGTCGCTGTCACTTTGAGAAAAAGAGTGGGGATATGCAAATCTGATGGCGTTCTATAAACATGATGGTGACTTCCTCTTTTGTTTGTCATCTACATGTAGGCTACTCATATGAATCAAATCAAATCAAAGTTTATTTGTCACATGAATACAACAGGTGTAGACCTTACAGTGAAATGCTTACTTACAGGCTCTAACCAATAGTGCAAAAAAGGTATTAGGTGAACAATAGGTAGGTAAAGAAATAAAACAACAGTAAAAAGACAGGCTATATACAGTAGCGAGGCTATAAAAGTAGCGAGGCTACATACAGACAGTATGTAGTATGTAGTATGTAGTATGTACATGTAGATATGGTTAAAGTGACTATGCATATATGATGAACAGAGAGTAGCAGTAGCGTAAAAGAGGGGTTGGCGGGTGGTGGGTGGGACACAATGCAGATAGCCGGGTTAGCCAATGTGCAACTGGTTGGTCGGCCCAATTGAGGTAGTATGTACATGAATGTATAGTTAAAGTGACTATGCATATATGATAAACAGAGAGTAGCAGCAGCAGAAAAAGAGGGGTTGGGGGGCACACAATGCAAATAGTCCGGGTAGCCATTTGATTACCTGTTCAGGAGTCTTATGGCTTGGAGGTAAAAACTGTTGAGAAGCCTTTTTGTCCTAGACTTGTTGATGTGGACACCAAGGAACTTGAAACTCTCAACCTGCTCTACTACAGCCCCGCCGATGAGAATAGGGGCGTGCTCAGTCCTCCTTTTCCTGTAGTCCACAATAATCTCCTTAGTCTTGGTTAGGTTGAGGGATAGGTTGTTATTCTGGCACCACCCGGCCAGGTCTCTGACTTCCTCCCTATAGGCTGTCTCGTCGTTGTCGGTGATCAGGCCTACCACTGTTGTGTCGTCTGCAAACTTAATACTGCTGTTGGAGTCATGCCTGGCCATGCAGTTGTGGGTGAACAGGGAGTACAGGAGGGGACTGAGCACACACCCCTGGGCAGCACCAGTGTTGAGGATCAGCGTGGCAGATATGTTGCTACCTACCCTCACCACCAGGGGGCGGCCCGTAAGGAAGTCTAGGATCCAGTTGCAGAGGGAGGTGTTTAGTCCCAGGATCCTTAGCTTAGTGATGAGCTTTGAGGGTACTATGGCGTTGAAGGCTGAGCTGTAGTCAATGAATAGCATTCTCACATAAGCGGTCCTTTTGTCCAGGTGGGAAAGGGCAGTGTGAAGTGCAATAGAGATTGCATCATCTGTGGATCTGTTTGGGCAGTATGTATTTCCTTATACAGCTGACTGACTGCAGTCTTAGTGCCAGCATCTGTCTGTGGTGGTATATAAACAGCCATGAAAAGTATAGCTGAAAACTCTCTATGAAAGTAGTGTGGGCTGCAATTTATCACAATATTCTCTAATTCAGGCGAGCAAAATCTAGAGACTTCGTTAGATTTCATGCACCAGCTGTTGTTTACAAATATGCACAGACCGCCCCCCCTCGTCTTACCGGAGTGTGCTGTTCTATCTTGCCGGTGCAGCGTGTATCCCGCTAGCTGAATATCCATGTCGTCATTCAGCCACGATTCCGTGAAACATAGGATATTACAGTTTTTGATGTCCCGTTGGTAGGATATTCGTGACCGTACCTCGTCTAGTTTATTGTCCAATGATTGCACGTTGGCGAGTAGTATTGATGGTAACGGCAGCTTTCCCACTCGCCTTTGTCTCTGTACCTGCGTCGCTTCCTCTTGCAAATAACGGGGATGTCGGCCCTGCCAGGTGTTTGGAGAATGTCTTGTGCGTCTTGTTTGTTGAAGAAAATATCTTTGTCTAATCCGAGATGAGTGATCGCTGTCCTGATATCCAGAAGCTCTTTTTTTGCCATAAGATACAGTTGCAGAAACATTATGTACAAAATAAGTTACAAATAACCTGAAAAAACCCCACATAATAGCAGAATTGGTTGGGCGCCCGTAAAACTGCTGCCATTTCTTCCGGTGCCATTTTAGAACCAATATGGCCATTATAAGCCTTTCCATTATGATGCATTTAATATGAAAGTTTATGGGCCGTATATATGTGGACCTGGAAAGGTCACATAAATAGAGAAGAGAGCCATCAAACTGTAATTAAGGAAGAGCCCTAATGTCATCATCACTGCTGACGTCTGATTTCAATACCCAGGAAAGGTAGTCAGGAGAGAGCAACACTTTTACTCAGTTTACTATGGGACTTCCACATAACTCTTCCCAGTCCACTACATGTTGTGTTTACAGCATGGGTAGTAGTGACCGGCAGACCGCCCAACATTAATAGGCCCACGTGTCCTACTGTTCTACTTCCCTTAGCCATTATGGGTTAATGTATGATCTGGTTGCTAGAGGGAAGATTTTTGTCCCCCACATCTAGGAATAAAAGCCAGAAAATATAAAATTAATATTTCATAGCGCTGCATCGCCTGTCAGACAAAATTGTGTGGACATCCCGTCAGTAAATGGCTAAAAGATTGATGAAATTTGATGTCCCCAGGCTGAGCATGAACCAGCTTGTGGGGGTGTTGATACACAGGCTATTTTGGAGGATTCGTAGTTCTCTCCTCTGAGCTACTAGTGGGCTGGCCGACTGACTGACGCATCGTTGCCCACACCACAGTGGTCTAGTAAATGAAAAGCAATGTCACAATAACTTCCAATCTTTGTGCCGGTCCAAATAAAATCACTGGCTCCTCATTGCTATGTAATTGACATGGAGTACTCAGCAAATAAACCATATTATCTCTCAATTCAATTTAGAACTCTTATTTGTGAAGGAACTCACCAATACATGCACTGACTAAGAAACATTTTTCCTCAGAAAATGTATTTAAATTCCAATTTGGTTAACACAATGCAGTCAATGTTCTGTACATTCAATTACCATAATGATATATTGACTTTCTCTGTGAAATATATTTCACTCGTGAAAATGCAATATTATAAATGTAGAGTAATAAAAATGTGCTTTGTTTATCAAAGAAATTGTGTGTGCAACTGTGCCTCAAATGCCTGACTGTTTTTTGTTTATCTATGACAGATTGAATGATTAAAGTGATATTATTGTTCCCGAGTGGCGCAGTGGTCTAAGGCACGGCATCTCAGTGCAAGAGGTACCCCTACAGTCCCTGGTTCAATTCCAGGCTGTATCACATCCAGCCGTGATTGGGAGTCCAATAGGGTGGTGCGCAACTGGCCCAGCATCGTCTGGGTTTCGCCGGGGTAGGTCGTCATTATAAATAAGAATTTGTTCTTAACTGACTTGCCTAGTTAAATAAAGTTTCCATTAGAAAAAAATCTAATTGTATCTGCCTCAAAGCAACAGTTCCTCTGTTGTACCTCAAAACAAATTCTAGATGAGAACTAAATGATTAAAAGCTAATTAATATTTCCCATCATGTTTTCCTGTTTCATTCCACACTTCATGTATTCCCTTGTTTAAATTGTTTCCAATTCTTAGCATGAACGCATAAAACACCAATTATTGTGACTACATTAGGCACTGCAGTGAACAATGAATGTGGAAAGAAAACAGACAAACCAAAAGTAGCGGAAACAATCATCATATTGGTTTTGACAATGACAGATCCTAGCTGTGGAACAGCAGAATCTCACAGATTTGACATGGTCCCATCTTGCTGAATCTGTCAAAATGGCTCTTGAACTTTCACTCTAGAGTTTAAAACACACAGCCCAAAGGAGCTCCTGCATGGGTTTTAAGTAATGTGGTTTATCCCGACAGTGAAGATAAAAAGGTAGAGCTTGGGGGTGAGGAGAAAAAAACTACAGAGGTCTCCTGAGAGCTCACTGAAGGTTAGCTGTGCAATTTTAGGCCGAGATAAGGCCAGTAGTAAATTCAATTATTCCTTAAAGCCTCTACCAGCAATTAATTTACACACAGAGCGTTACCAACACGATTGAGGGTTCTTTGACCTTCTTTTGCACTCCATAAATGCCCCGGCTATACAAATAGCTTCTGCATGAAATTACATGTTTAAATGTTTAAATGCAGTCTTATTTCACTCCTGCAATTGCATCACTGACTTCTTGTGGAGGTGGCGGTGGCAATTTGGCCCCAAGGCTGAACCAGGATAGATAAGCATCCTGTCATGTATGTATGTATTATACGGCAGACATGGTCCATCATTGTCTTTACCATGTATATTCACCCTTTGGATAGATATGAATGTCATCCAGTTGAATATATCAGGTTTGTAGCATGGAAATGAACATTTTCAATCATGGCACGTGCCAGTGGGCTGTACACTCTGAAGGTTTCTCCAGTGGTTTGATGGGAATTCCTCAGTGGGGTTGTTTAAACATCTGACATTTGATTGTAAGGGAACCAAGATCTCCTCCTGAGACTAACCATTGATCCCCAATTTGTACCAACTAATTTCCTCTCTAGATGGTCATCAGAGAAATGATTGTGGGTTTGGTTATCAATGAACAAACAAGCAACCAACTTCAGTCCATCAGATCCACTGACAGAACAAATAGTTAGTGTTAGCTAATCGTACCCCTGATCACCTGATTACCATACTGATGATGCCTTCAAAGGAAAACTGGGTCATTTTTTTCCCACTCAGAGGACATTCAGATCTGAAGCCCTCACTTCCTGAATGATGTGTACGCCGAGGAACTTAAAACTCTCCACCCTCTCCACTACTGTCCCCTCAGCTGTTTGTCCGTGATGTGTACGCCAAGGAACTTATAACTCTCCACCCTCTCCACTACTGTCCCCTCAGCTGTGATATTGACTGGTTCTGATGCAATCTTTTGCTCAACTGCTGAAATGTGGGACACCACACTGTCGGTTATATGAATTTAAAAAAAAGTGTATTTAAAATAAAAATACATATTTTGATAGAGCTCATTATCTTCTCCAAAGGCATTTTCGGCTTCAAAAGCAGCGGGAGTGGAGGAGAGGGAGTGGGATCTTCAGAGACGCTGTGAGATGCGATGGGCTTGATACTCTGGATATCCATCTCTTATTAATTATTCCTGCAGGCATGTCATTATCCCCACCATCCTCCCTCTATAAAGTACTCTCCATATGGCTCCTTAGGCAGAGGGCATTATTTTGTGTCTCAACAGGCGGTCATGGTGAGAGAGGGTTTGCAGAGCGTGAGAAATGTGCTGACGCTTCAACTCCATGAAACAGTGAAGAGGAAAAGGAGGGGGGCTATGTAAAAAACGAACTGCCGCCCCCTTGATTCATTTTATTATGACCTGCGCTCCTTCCCATGCTCATAATTATTTAAGTTAATTTAAGTAATTAAACACCTCCTGAGACTAAAGGAGGGCTCTCAGACGTAAGTGATGTGGGGCTGGAGCCCTTGTCGCCTAGCCGCAGTTGATGGCAAGGTGCTGATGCCAAGCGCTTCCACTCAGCACTCCAGTAGCCTAGTACTATAGCAACAGGCAGGGTGGAACTCTTCTGCCTACACAATAGTTCTGTGCATTCAGAGTCACAGTCCGGAAACAGCCACAGCATATCAGGGAGGCAGCATGCAGCAGTGATATTCAGATAACTTCTATGGGCTAGGTGGGACGTTAGCGTCCCACTCTATTCAACAGCCAGTGGAATCGCGTGGCGCGAAATACAAATACCTCAAAAATGCAATAATTTTAATATTTCAAACATACAACTATTTTACACCATTTGAAAGATAAGACTCTCGTTAATCTAACCACATTGTCCGTTTTCAAAAAGGCTTTACAGCGAAAGCAAAACATTAGATTAAATGTATGAAAAATAAAATGCATGAAAATGTATGCATTCACTACTGTAAGTCGCTCTGGATAAGAGCGTCTGCTAAATGACAAAAATGTAAATGTAAATGTATGTTAGGAGAGTACATAGACACAAATAACCGCACAGCCATTTTTCAAGCAAGCATATATGTCACAAAAACCCAAAACACAGCTAAATGCAGCACTAACCTTTGATGATCTTCATCAGATGACACTCCTAGGACATTATGTTATACAATACATGCATGTTTTGTTCAATCAAGTTCATATTTATATCAAAAAACAGGTTTTTACATTAGTATGTGATGTTCAGAACTAGCATTCCCACCGAAAACTTCCGGTGAATTTACTAAATTACTCATGATAAACGTTGACAAATTACATAATTATTTTAAGAATTATAGATACAGAACTCCTTTATGCAATCGCTATGTCATATTTTAAAATAGCTTTTCGGCGAAAGCACATTTTGCAATATTCTGAGTACATAGCTCAGCCATCACGGCTAGCTAATTTGACACCCGCCAAGTTCGGGGCAACCTAAACCCAGAATTACTATTAGAAAAATTGGATTACCTTTGCTGTTCTTCGTCAGAATGCACTCCCAGGACTGCTACTTCCACAACAAATGTTGTTTTTGTTCCAAATAATCCATAGTTATGTGCAAATACCCCCGTTTTGTTCGTGCGTTCAGGTCACCCTCCAAAGGGTAACGCGCAAGCGTATTTCGAGACAAAAAATGTCAAAATCTTCCATTACCGTACTTAGAAGCATGTCAAACGCTGTTTAAAATATATTTTTATGGTATTTTTCTCGTAAAATAGCGATAATATTCCAACTGGATAATACTGTATTCATTCAAAGAGGAAAATAAAAAATGGCGAGGTCTCGTGAACGCGCATTTCCATTCCCTTTGTCCTCAGGCAGACCCCAATCCGCTTTCTGGCAGCTTTAGAGAGCCAATGGAAGCCCTAGAAAGTGCAACATAACCCCACGGATACTGTAGTTTCGATAGACAAGCAAAAGGAGAACTACAAAATCGCAGACAGGCCACTTCCTACTTGGAATCTTCTCAGATTTTTGCCTGCCATATGAGTTCTGTTATACTCACAGACACCATTCAAACAATTTTCGAAACTTTAGACTGTTTTCTATCCAAATCTACTAATAATATGCATATTCTCGTTTCTGGGCAAGAGTAGTAACCAGTTTAAATCGGGTACGTTTTTTTATCCGGCCGTGAAAATACTGCCCCCTAGCCCAGACAGGATAACAAACATGGTGCAATATGAAATAAATAAATCAATTGATTGGAGACCTGCCTCAGCATCTTCCCTTGAAATGGACTGATACAATGTCACAAGAACTAACTGTGTGTGTGGTGTGTTTCTGTGTCCTGTTTACTCAATCAAATATGTAAGGAAAGCTACAGTACAGTACAGTACAGTGGTGGAAAAAGTACCCAATTGTCATACTTGAGTAAAAGTAAAGATACTTAAAAGAAAATTACTCAAGTAAAAGTGAAAGTCACCCAGTAAAATACTACTTGAGTAAAAGTCTAAAAGTATTTGGTTTTAAATATACAGTACCAGTCAAGGTTTTTCTTTATTTTTACTATTTTCTACATTGTAGAAAAATAGTGAATAAAATCAAATCAAATCAAATGTATTTGGTTAGCAGGTGTTAATGCAAGTGTAGCAAAATGCTTGTGCTTCTAGTTCCGACCATGCAGTAATATCTAACAAGTAATCTACCAATTCCACAACAACTACCTTGTAGTTGAATGAATACAAATATGTACATAAAAATATATAAATGAGTGATGGCCGAACGGCATAGGCAAGATGTAATAGGTGGTATGGAGTACAGTTTATACATATGAGATGAGTATTGTAGGGTATGAAAACATATAAAGCAGCATTGTTTAAGGTGGCTAGTGATACATTACATCAGGATGGCAAGATGCAGTAGATGGTATAGAGTACAGTATATACATATGAGATGAGTAATGTAGGTTATGAAAACATTATATAAAGTGGCATTGTTTAAAGTGGTTGGTGATACATCTAATTACATCAAGACGGCAAGATGCAGTAGATGTATGGCCTACAGTATATACATATGAGATTAATAATGTAGGTTATGTAAACATTATCTAATATAAATAATATAAAGTGGCAAGTGATAAATTGATTACATCAATTTTCCCATTATTAAAGTGGCTTTGAGTTGAGTCAGTATGTTGGCAGCAGCCACTCAATGTTAGTGATGGCTGTTTAACAGTCTGATGGCCTTGAGATAGAAGCTGTTTTTCAGTCTCTCGGTTCCAGCTTTGATGCACCTGTACTGACCTCGCCTTCTGGATGTTAACGGGGTGAACAGGCAGTGGCTCGGGTGGTTGCTGTCCTTGATGATCTTTTTGGCCTTCCTGTGGCATTGGGTGGTAGAGGTGTCCTGGTGGGCAGTTAGTTTGCACCCGGTGACGCGTTGTGCAGACCTCACTACCCTCTGGAGAGCCATCCGGTTATGGGTGGAGCAGCTGCCGTACCAGGCGGTGATACAGCCCGACAGGATGCTCTCAATTGTGCATCTGTAAAAGTTTGTGAGTGTTTTTGGTGACAAGCCAAATTTCTTCAGCCTCCTGAGGTTGAAGGGGCGCTGCTGCGCCTTCTTCACCACGCTGTCTGTGTGGGTGGACCATTTCAGTTTGTCCGTGATGTGTACGCCGAGGAACTTAAAACTCTCCACCCTCTCCACTACTGTCCCATCAATGTAGATAGGGGGCTGCTCCCTCTGCTGTTTCCTGAAGTCCACGATCATCTCTTTTGTTTTGTTGACATTGAGTGCAAGGTTATTTTCCTGACACCACACTCCGAGGGCCATCACCTCCTCCCTGTAGGCCGTCTCGTCGTTGTTGGTAATCAAGCCTAACACTGTAGTGTCGTCTGCAAACTTGATGATTGAGTTGGATGCGTGCATGGCCACGCAGTCGTGGGTGAACATGGAGTACAGAAGAGGGCTGAGAACGCACCCTTGTGGGGCCCCAGTGTTGAGGATCAGCGGGGTGGAGATGTTGTTACCTACCCTCACCACCTGGGGGCGGCCTGTCAGGAAGTCCAGGACCCAGTTGCACAGGGCGGGGTCGAGACCCAGGGTCTCGAGCTTAATGACGAGTTTGGAGGGTACTATGGTGTTAAATGCTGAGCTGTAATCAATGAACAGCATTCTTACATAGGTATTCCTCTTGTCCAGATGGGTTAGGGCAGTGTGCAGTGTGATGGCGATTGCGTCGTCTGTGGACCTATTGGGTCGGTAAGCAAATTGGAGTGGGTCTAGGGTGTCAGGTAGGGTGGAGGTGATATGGTCCTTGACTAGTCTCTCAAAGCACTTCATAATGACGGAAGTGAGTGCTACAGGGCGGTAGTCATTTAGCTCAGTTACCTTAGCTTTCTTGGGAACAGGAACAATGGTGGCCCTCTTGAAGCATGTGGGGACAGCAGACTGGGATAAGGATTGATTGAATATGTCTATATACACACCAGCCAGCTGGTCTGCGCATGCTCTGAGGACGCGGCCGGGGATGCCGTCTGGGCCTGCAGCCTTGCGAGGGTTAACACGTTTAAATGTTTTATTTACGTTGGCTGCAGTGAAGGAGAGCCCGAAGGTTTTGGTAGCGGGCCGTGTTAGTGGCACTGTATTGTCCTCAAAGCGAGCAAAAAACTTGTTTAGTCTGTCTGGGAGCAAGGCATCGTGATCTGCGATGGGGCTGATTTTTCTTTTGTAGTCCGTGATTGACTGTAGACCCTGCCACATACCTCTCGTGTCTGAGCCGTTGAATTGCGACTCCACTTTGTCTCTGTACTGACGCTTAGCTTGTTTGATTGCCTTGCGGAGGGAATAGCTACACTGTTTATATTCGGTCATGTTTCCGGTTACTTTGCCCTGATTAAAAGCAGTGGTTCGGGCGTTCAGTTTTGCGCGAATGCTGCCATCAATCCACGGTTTCTGGTTGGGGAATGTTCTAATAGAATCTGTTGGTACGACATCACCGATGCACTTATTAATGAACTCGCACACCGAGTCAGCATATTCGTCAATGTTGTTGTTCGCAGCAATGCGGAACATATCCCAGTCCACGTGATCGAAGCAATCTTGAAGGGTGGATTCCGATTGGTCGGACCAGCGTTGTACAGACCTGAGGGCGGGAGCTTCCTGTTTTAGCTTCTGTCTATAGGCTGGGAGCAACAAAATGGAGTCGTGGTCAGCTTTTCCAAAGGGAGGGCCTTATATGCGTCGCGGAAGTTAGAATAACAATGATCCAGGGTTTTACCTGCCCTGGTATCACAACCGATATGCTGATAGAATTTGGGGAGCCTTGTTTTCAGATTAGCCTTGTTAAAATCCCCGGCTACAATAAATGCAGCCTCAGGATGTGTGGTTTCCAGTTTACATAGAGTCCAATGAAGTTCTTTCAGGGCCATCGATGTGTCTGCTTGGGGGGGATATACACAGCTGTGATTATAATCGAAGAGAATTCTCTTGGTAGATAATGCGGTCGGCATTTGATAGTGAGGAATTCTAAGTCAGGTGAACAAAATGACTTCAGTTCCTGTATGTTGTTATGAACACACCATGTCTCGTTAATCATAAGGCATACACCCCCACCCTTCTTCTTACCAGAGAGATGCTTGTTTCTGTCGGCGCGATGCGAAGAAACCAGGTGGCTGTACCGACTCAGATAGCGTGTCTCGAGTGAGCCATGTTTCCGTGAAACAAAGAACGTTACAGTCTCGGATGTTTCTCTGGAATGCTACCCTTGCTCGGATTTTGTCTACCTTGTTGTCAAGAGACTGGACATTGGCGAGAAGTATGCTCGGGAGCGGTGCGCGATGTGCCTGTCTACGGAGCCTGACCAGAAGACCGCAGCGTCTGCCCCATCTGCGGCGCCGTTGTTTTGGCTCGCCAGCTAGGATCCAATCCATTGTCCTGGGTGGTAGGCCAAACAGAGGATCCACTTCGGGAAAGTCGTATTCCTGGTCGTAATGTTGGTGAGTTGACGTTGCTCTTATATCCAAAAGTTCCTCCCGACTGTATGTAGTAAAACCTAAGATTACCTGGAGACATCAAAACTATGAAATAACACATATGGAATCATGTACTAACCAGAAAAGTGTTAAACAAATCTAAATACATTTTAGATTCTTCAAAGTAGCCACCCTTTGCCACAGCTTTGCACACTGCCATTATCTCAACCAGCTTCACCTGGAAAGCTTTTCCAACAGTCTTGAAGGAGTTCCCACATATGATAAGCACTTGTTGGCTGCTTTTCCTTCACTCTGCGGTCCAACTCATCCCAAACCATCACAATTGGGTTGAGGTTGGTTGATTGTGGAGGCCAGGTCATCTGATGCAGCACTCCATCACTGTCCTTCTGCGTCAAATAGCCCTTAGACAGCCCGGAGATGTGTTGGGTCATTGTCCTGTTGTAAAACAAATGATAGTCCCACTAAGCGCAAACCAGATGGGATGGCCTATCGCTGCAGAATGCTTTTGTGCCATGCTGGTTAAGTGTGCCTTGCATTCTAAATAAATCACAGACAGTGTCACCAGCAAAGCACCCCCACACCATCACACCTCCTTCTCCATGCATCACAGTGAGAACCACACATGTGGAGATCATCCGTTCACCTACTATGCGTCTCACAAAGACACAGCGGTTAGAACCAAAAATCTCAAATTTGGACTCATCAGACCAAAGGACAGATTTCCACCGGTCTAATGTCCATTGCTCGTGTTTCTTGGCCCAAGCAAGTCTCTTCTTATTATTGGTGTCCTTTAGTGGTAGTTTCTTTGCAGCAATTCGACCATGAAGGCCTGATTCACACAGTCTCCTCTGAACAGTTGATGTTGAGATGTGTCTGTAACTTGAACTCTGTGAAGCATTTATTTGGGCTAACATTTCTGAGGTGCAGTTAACTCTAATGAACATATCCTCTGCAGCAGAGGTAACGCTGGGTCTTCCTTTCCTGTGGTGGTCCTCATGTGATGAAACTCATCATAGCGCTTGATGGTTTTTGCGAATGCACTTGATTAAACTTTAGAAGTTCTTGAAATTTTCCAGATTGACTGACCTTCATGTCTTCAAGTAATGATGGACTGTTGCTTCTCTTTGCTTATTTGAGCTGTTCTTGCCATAATATGGACATGGTCTTTTACCAAATAGGGCTATCATCTGTATACCCCCCCTACCTTGTCACAACACAACTGATTGGCTTAAACGTATTAAGAAGGAAAGAAATTCCGCAAATCCACTTTTAACAAGGCACACCTGTTAATTGAAATGCATTCCAGGTGACTATCTCATGAAGCTGGTTGAGATAATGCCAAGAGTATGAAAATCTGTTATCAAGGCAAAGGGTGGCTACTTTGAAGAATTTCAATGAAAAATATATTTAGGTTGTGTATAACACCTTTTTGGTTACTATATGATTCCATATGTGTTATTTCATAGTTTTGACGTCTTCACTATTATTCGACAATGAAAATAGTAAAAAAATAAAGAAAACCCCTTTAATGAATAGGTGTGTCCAAACGTTTGACTGGTATTGTACTTAAGTATCAAAAGTAAAAGTACAAATCATTTCAAATTCCTTATATTAAGCAAACCAGATGGCATTTTCTTTTTTAAATGTTTTATTCACGGATAGCCAGGGGCACATTCCAACACTCATTTACAAACAAAGCATGTGTGTTTAGGGAGTCCGGCAGATCAGAGGCAGTAGAGATGACCATAGATGTTCTCTTGATAAGCGCATGAATTGGACCATTTACTTTTGGGTGTTAGGGAAAATGTATGTAGTTAAAAGGACATTCTTTTCTTTAGGAATGTAGTGAAGTACAAGTAAAAGTTGTCAAAAGTATAAATAGTACAAAAGTATAAATAGTAAAGTACAGATACCCCAAAAACCTACTTAAGTAGTACTTTGAAGTATTTTTATTTAAGTAATTTACGCACAGCACTTATATCCATATGTACACAAAATCACCCTCCATGAATACAGTATATTAGGGAATAATTACTGACATTTGCATGAAATGGACAAAAGTGCAAGGCTCTGCCACTGAATTAAGTATGATTGATCCACACCCTCTCAGTGCTACCTAAAAACATTTAAAACCATCTTAGACTAGACTGGCCAGTCAGAGTGCAAGAAGTGTAAAATAAGGGGGAGCTGGCATGGCGGGATAAGCACTGAGTAGCACTTATAAAGGTACAGGCCATTAAACCAGAGCTGAGCGCATTGAACGGGAAGCCGATTGATGACATCATGCGCCGCTGGAGAGGAATGGCTTAATTAAAATTTAATCCGACAAATATTCATGTCCATTTAATGATCCCAAATCACTTCATTCCACATGAATGATGAATGTTAATGAACCAAAGGATGGATAAATTGAGTCAGAGGCGAGGGCCAAGGGATGTGACCAGCCACCAGTGTATCGGCACATAAACAGTCACTTCTTCCCAGGGGTTACAGGAGAGGGGACAAATGTAGAGGAACAAAACCCATACGTGACGTCACCACAGGCAGGTGGCCTAGTTCTTGGGCTGGCCTGGTCATCGCGTCTCACTTCTTTAAATGCTCATTCACTCTCATCTCGCACCGCAGTGATATTACCCTTTGGTCTTGTTCTTCACTTCAATCAAAAATAATGCAGGTTCCAAGATATGGGGGCAGAGACTGAAACCAAAGTGGCCAATGTTAATCATGCTAATTGTGTAACATGTTGACATTTCATTTCTCTGGCAAGAAGTGCAATGCCAACATTCCAATCTTTCAATACACTTACTGTAAGTGTCTCCTTAATTATTATAAACATTTAAAATGTCATAGTGCTTGTTATATGCTGTGCTTACTAGATTAAGATGAGAGATACAGCTACAGTGAGGGAAAAAAGTATTTGATCCCCTGCTGACTTTGTACGTTTGCCCACTGACAAAGAAATGATCAGTCTATCATTTTAATGGTAGGCTTATTTGAACAGTGAGAGACAGAATAACAACAAAAAAATCCATAAAAACACATGTAAAAAATGTTAGAAATTGATTTGCATTTTAATGAGGGAAATAACTATTTGACCCCTCTGCAAAACATGACTTAGTACTTGGTGGCAAAACCCTTGTTGGCAATCACAGAGGTCAGACGTTTCTTGTAGTTGGCCACCAGGTTTGCACACATCTCAGGAGGGATTTTGTCCCACTCCTCTTTGCAGATCTTCTCCAAGTCATTATTAAGGTTTTGAGGCTGACGTTTGGGAACTCGAACCTTCAGCTCCCTCCACTGATTTTCTATGGGATTAAGGTCTGGAGACTGGCTAGGCCACTCCAGGACCTTAATGTGCTTCTTCTTGAGCCACTCCTTTGTTGCCTTGGCCGTGTGTTTTGGGTCATTGTCATGCTGGAATATCCATCCACGACCCATTTTCAATGCCTTGGCTGAGGGAAGGAGGTACTCACCCAAGATTTGACGGTACACAGCCCCGTCCATCGTCTCCTTGATGCGGTGAAGTTATCCTGTCCCCTTAGCAGAAATACATCCCCAAAGCATAATGTTTCCACCTCCATGTTTGACGGTGGAGATGGTGTTCTTGGGGTCATAGGCAGCATTCCTCCTCCTCCAAACACGGTGAGTTGAGTTGATGCCAAAGAGCTCCATTTTGGTCTCATCTGACCACAACACTTTCACCCAGTTGTCCTCTGAATCATTCAGATGTTCATTAGCAAACTTCAGACGGGCATGTATATGTGCTTTCATGAGCAGGGGGCCCTTTCGGACGCTGCAGGATTTCAGTCCTTCACGGCGTAGTGTGTTACCAATTGTTTTCTTGGTGACTATGGTCCCAGCTGCCTTGAGATCATTGACAAGATCCTCCCGTGAAGTTCTGGGCTGATTCCTCACCGTTCTCATGATCATTGCAACTCCACGAGGTGAGATCTTGCATGGAGCCCCAGGCCGAGGGAGATTGACAGTTCTTTTGTGTTTCTTCCATTTGCGAATAATCGCACCAACTGTTGTCACCTTCTCACCAAGCTGTTTGGCGATGGTCTTGTAGCCCATTCCAGCCTTGTGTAAGTCTACAATCTTGTCCCTGACATCCTTGGAGAGCTCTTTGGTCTCTGCCATGGTGGAGAGTTTGGAACCTGATTGATTGCTTCTGTTGACAGGTGTCTTTTATACAGGTAACAAACTGAGATTAGGAGCACTCCCTTTAAGAGTGTGCTCCTAATCTCAGCTCGCTACCTGTATAAAAGACACCTGGGAGCCAGAAATCTTTCTGATTGAGAGGGGGTCAAATACTTATTTCCCTCATTAAAATGCAAATCAATTTATAACATTTTTGACATGCGTTTTTCTGGATTTTTTTTTGTTATTCTGTCTCTCACTGTTCAAATAAACCTACCATTAAATTTATAGACTGATCATTTCTTTGTCAGTGGGCAAACGTACAAAATCAGCAGAGGATCAAATACTTTTTTCCCCTCACTGTAGGGGCAACATGTCAATTTATCTTACCATAGCGAGACAAGAGATGAGGTATATACTATAGCTGTGGGTGTTTACTAAGTGAATGCATATTGCTTTCAGCAAGCATTGTGTAAATCTAGATTATTATTTACATAGTTAAATATGACATGAGGTCATTCTGAGAATAATTAGTTGAACAGTTTACAATTTACCAAGCTTGTTGCATTTTTTCAACTTTGACACAATGTTGCTGTTCCAATACATTCAATCCCTATCTGCACTCCGTCATTGGTCAGTTCCACTATCTAACGCTGTGTTAAGTACGAATGAGATTGTCTATGAAATAGAATCCAGGTATACCCAGTAAAGATAGAGTAAAAAGTCCATATTTCTATTTCTATTAAGATTGTTTTCTATTTCTCTTTTTTGCTTTTACAAAAGCTCAATAGTAGGCTATGCCCTTGTTACCACAAGCAAATCAAACCAGTGTTCTTCATGAGGATGCAGTCTATCATCGGAACAACACTGCCATCTGCTGCCATTCTGGAGAGAAACCAATGGGTTAACTCCCTGCCACGACAAAAGAATGCTATCTATGCCACTTGAATAGAGAGCAATCCCAATTGGTATTTCATATTATGAATCTGAAATATGACAATATTTAGGTTTCATCCAAAATTCCATGGAAAAACTACTAAACAGATGTATTCGTGAAATAAAAAACGGTCAGCAGAACCTTTGTTTTCTTTCAGCGTCTCTTCGTTTTTTTTCTTACTCAAAGCGACTAGATCAGCTTGTCTGCTTGTTGTTCCCCACTTTACTCCAATTTCCGCCTATTTTCTGGTTCTGTGGAACTGCTGTTCCTTAGTGCTCTCCTGAATTCCATTCAATGCTATAAAAAGGGAAAAGGCATCAGGGAGATATATGGGCTAATAGCTATTCTGGGTCCAAAAATAGATTAATGTGCCTTAGTCATCAGAGTGCATTGCTGCACAAGTGTGGTTTTATGGTATAGATTTTTTATCGCCAACTGACAAAGATTCAATGCATTTTAAATCATAAATATTGAATGTGAAAGTGCTGATACATCAAGTGTTAACTACCCTATACTGTACACGACACGTGATGCCCATAACAAACTGGGCTGTAAAAAACTGGATGATTTTAGTATTATACTATATATACTGCTCAAAAAAATAAAGGGAACACTTAAACAACACATCCTAGATCTGAAAGAAAGAAATAATCGTATTAAATACTTTTTTCTTTACATAGTTGAATGTGCTGACAACAAAATCACACAAAAATAATCAATGGAAATCCAATTTATCAACCCATGGAGGTCTGGATTTGGAGTCACACTCCAAATTAAAGTGGAAAACCACACTACAGGCTGATCCAACTTTGATGTAATGTCCTTAAAACAAGTCAAAATGAGGCTCAGTAGTGTGTGTGGCCTCCACGTGCCTGTATGACCTCCCTACAACGCCTGGGCATGCTCCTGATGAGGTGGCGGATGGTCTCCTGAGGGATCTCCTCCCAGACCTGGACTAAAGCATCCGCCAACTCCTGGACAGTCTGTGGTGCAACGTGGCGTTGGTGGATGGAGCGAGACATGATGTCCCAGATGTGCTCAATTGGATTCAGGTCTGGGGAACGGGCGGGCCAGTCCATAGCATCAATGCCTTCCTCTTGCAGGAACTGCTGACACACTCCAGCCACATGAGGTCTAGCATTGTCTTGCATTAGGAGGAACCCAGGGCCAACCGCACCAGCATATGGTCTCACAAGGGGTCTGAGGATCTCATCTCGGTACCTAATGGCAGTCAGGCTACCTCTGGCGAGCACATGGAGGGCTGTGCGGCCCCCCAAAGAAATGCCACCCCACACCATGACTGACCGGTCATGCTGGAGGATGTTGCAGGCAGTAGAACGTTCTCCACGGCGTCTCCAGACTCTGTCACGTGCTCAGTGTGAACCTGCTTTCATCTGTGAAGAGCACAGGGCGCCAGTGGCGAATTTGCCAAACTTGGTGTTCTCTGGCAAATGCCAAACGTCCTGCACGGTGTTGGGCTGTAAGCACAACCCCCACTTGTGGACGTCGGGCCCTCATACCACCCTCATGGAGTCTGTTTCTGACCGTTTGAGCAGACACATGCACATTTGTGGCCTGCTGGAGGTCATTTTGTAGGGCTCTGGCAGGGCTTCTCCTGCTCCTCCTTGCACAAAGGCGGAGGTAGCGGTCCTGCTGCTGGGTTGTTGCCCTCCTACGGCCTCCTCCACGTCTCCTGATGTACTGGCCTGTCTCCTGGTAGCGCCTCCATGCTCTGGACACTACGCTGACAGACACAGCAAACCTTCTTGCCACAGCTCGCATTGATGTGCCATCCTGGATGAGCTGCACTACCTGAGCCACTTGTGTGGGTTGTAGACTCCGTCTCATGCTACCACTAGAGTGAAAGCACCGCCAGCATTCAAAAGTGACCAAAACATCAGCCAGGAAGCATAGGAACTGAGAAGTGGTCTGTGGTCCCCACCTGCAGAACCACTCCTTTATTGGGGGTGTCTTGCTAATTGCCTATAATTTCCACCTGTTGTCTATTCCATTTGCACAACAGCATGTGAAATGTATTGTCAATCAGTGTTGCTTCCTAAGTGGACAGTTTGATTTCACAGAAGTGTGATTTACTTGGAGTTACATTGTGTTGTTTAAGTGTTCCCTTTATTTTTTTCAGCAGTGTATTTTACTGCCACATTATGAATGACAGCTATAAATCCTGTGAAAATGAATGCTCTAGTGGGGATCCTGTAAATAAAAACAGCCTTCAAAAGAGTCCCATTGATATTCTACTCTTCTATCTTTCCAGTGTAGTCCTTATACCCAGCCACAATCACAATCTCTATGGGATTTGTCCAGGCATGGGGGAAATTAGACTTTTAATGAAACTAATTAATATAGCAGCCACACACAGTTCAAGTGCCATTTGATTAGGGAGGAAGTCAAGCTTTTCACATGGCTCATTTGACCTCGACACTATGATGCTGCCATCCCCACAAGGCCAGGGGCATACCTCGCAGTGTACTTGAGTAAGTGATCCGATCGCATGCACTGGACTGAGGAATGTACATGTCCAGGAAATTCTTATCAGCATGCACATCGACTTCCAAGGGGATGAGGAGACCTGTGGACAGAGTGGGAGGAGGGCACACTATTACAGTATGTCTGAATCATCACCCTCTCTACTCTATAGAGCTGTTAGTAAGGATAGGCACTTGCTGCAGGAAATGTCAGCGATCTACAGATGAAGTTAGGCAACGTGGTCCCATGGCAATTCGCATTCATCAGCATGTAAATCTGTGACACTCCATTTAGTATGATATGTCGCACAATGTCATACGAATTAGAGGATGTATATTGCTCAGTCCCTTCCTGTACTCCCTGTTCACGCATGACTGCACGAGCCAGGCACAACTGCAACACCATCATTAAGTTTGCCAATGACAATGACTTGACAGCCTATAGGGAAGAGGTCAGAGACCTGGCTGTGTGGTGCCAGGACAACAACCTCTCCCTCAACGTGATCAAGACAAAGGAGATGATTGTGGACTACAGTAAAAAGAGGACCGAGCACGACCTCATTCTCATCGACGGGGCTGTAGTGGAGCAGGTTGAGAGCTTCAAGTTCCTTGGTCACCAACTAACATGGTCCAAGATCACCAAGACAGTTGTGAAGAGGGCACAACAAAACATATTCCGCCTCAAGAGACTGAAAAGATTTGGCATTGGTCCTCAGATCCTCAAAAGGTTCTACAGCTGCACCATCGAGAGCATCCTGACTGGTTGCATCACTGCCTGGTATGGCAACTGCTCGGCCTCCGACCACAAGGCACTACAAAGGGTAGTGCGAACGTCCCAGTACATCACTGGGACCAAGCTTCCTGCCATCCAGGACCTCTATACCAGGCGGTGTCAGAGGAAGGCCCAAAAAGTGTCAAAGACTCCAGCAACCCTAGTCATAGACTGTTCTCTCTGCTACCGGAGCGCCAAGTCTAAGTCCAATAGGCTTCTAAACAGCTTCTACCCCCAAGCCATAAGACTCCATATAATCGAATGGCTACCCAGACTATTTGCATTGACCCCCCCCCCCCCCCCCCGCCCTCCCTCTCTTTTACACCACTGCTGCTCTCTGTTATCATCTATGCATAGTCACTTTAATAACTCTACGTACAGTTGAAGTCAGAAGTTTACATACACTTAGGTTGGAGTCATTAAAACTTGTTTTTCAACCACTCCACAAATGTCTTGTTAACAAACAATAGTTTTGGCAAGTCATTTAGGACATCAACTTTGTGCATGCCAAGTCATTTTTCCAACAATTGTTCAGACAGATTATTTCACTTATAATTCACTGTATCACAATTCCAGTGGGTCAGAAGTTTACATACACTTAGTTGACTGTGCCTTTAAACAGCTTGGAAAACTCCAGAAAATTATGTCATGGCTTTAGAAGCTTCTGACATCATTTGAGTGAACTGGAGGTGCATCTGTGGATGTATTTCAAGGCCTACCTTCAAAATCAGTGCCTTTTTGCTTAACATCATGGGAAAATCAAAATAATCAGCCAAGACCTCAGAAAATAAATTGTAGACCTCCACAAGTCTGGTTCATCCTTGGGAGCAACTTCCAAATGCCTATAGGTACCACGTTAATCTGTACAAACAATAGTAAGTAAGTATAAACACCATGGAACCACGCAGCCATCATACCACTCAGGAAGGAGACACGTTCTGTCTCCTAGAGATGAACGTACTTTGGTGTGAAAAGTGCAAATCAATCCCAGAACAACAGCAAAGGACCTTGTGAAGATGCTGGAAACAGGTACAAAACTATCTATATCCACAGTAAAACGAGTCCTATATCGACTTAACCAGAAAGGCCGCTCAGCAAGGAAGAAGTCACTGCTCCAAAACCGCCACAAAAAAGCCAGACTACGGTTTGCAACTGCACATGGGGACAAAGATGGTACTTTTTGGAGAAATGTCCTTTAGTCTGATGAAACAAAAATTAAACTGTTTGACCATCGTTACGTTTGGAGGAAAAAGGGGGAGGCTTGCAAGCCAAAGAACACCAACCCAACCGTGAAGCACGTGGGTGGCAGCATCATGTTGTGGGGGTGCTTTGCAGCAGGAGGGACTGGTGCACTTCACAAAATAGATGGTATCATGAGGTAGGAAAATGATGTGGATATATTGAAGCAACATCAAGACATCAGTCAGGAAGTTAAAGCTTGGTCGCAAATGGGTTTTCCAAATGGACAATGACCCCAAGCATACTTCCAAAGTTGTGGCAAAATGGTTTAAGGACAAAGTCAAGGTATTGGAGTGGCCATCACAAACCTTGACCTCAATCCTATAGAACATTTGTGGGCAGAACTGAAAAAGCTGGTGCGAGCAAGGAGGCATACAAACCTGACTCAGTTCTGTCAGGAGGAATTGGCCAAAATTCACACAATTTATTGTGGGAAGCTTGTGGAAGGCTACCTGAAACCTTTGATCCACGTTAAACAATTTAAAGGCAATGCTACCAAATACTAATTGAGTGTACGTAAACTTCTGACCCACTGGGAATGTGATGAAAGAAATAAAAGCTGAAATAAATCATTCTCTACTATTATTGTCACGAAACTCATCGTGGTGTTGCAGGGAAGACCAAAATGCAGCGGGTATATGGATACTCATTCTTTTTAATGAAAAAATGTAAAGCATCCACAGAACAAAAACAATAAACAGTACTCACGACTCACAACAGTGTAGCAGGCTAAATAACACAGTGCTCACAAACAATTCCCCACAAACACACCCAACTAATATAGGACTTCCAATCAAAGGCAACACCACACAGCTGCCTTCAATTGGAAGTCCACCCCAATGAACTCTACATAGAAACACCCAACCTAGACAGAACATAGAAAACACAACTTCTTCTGCCACGCCCTGACCAAAACGTATACACCTACTCCACCTGCTGGTCAGGACGTGACAATTATTCTGACATTTCACATTCTTAAAATAAAGTGGTGATCCTAAGACAGAGAATTTTTACTAGGATTAAATGTCAGGAATTGTGAAAAACTAAGTTTAAATGTGTTTGGCTAAGGTGTATGTAAACTTCCGACTTCAACTGTACATCCACATATTACTTCCATTAAGCGGTGCCGGTACCCCCCTGTATATAGTTTCGCTATTGTTATTTTACTGCTGCTCTTTAATTACTTGTTACTTTTATTTCTTATCCTTATCCGTATTTTTTTAACTGCATTGTTGGTTAAGGGCTCGTAAGTAAGCATTTCACTGTAAGGTCTACACCTGTTGTATTCGGCGCAAGTGACTAATACAATTTGATTTCATATTATCATAGGTCTTAACTGGTCGTTCAATAACATACTAATTGGATAATGTTAATGTTTCATACATCTTGGAGGATGTATAGTATTATATGTCTTTCTCTGAGACCAGGTTGCTTGTTGCATCACAACAAAGGAGAATTAGGGGTAGAATTTAGGTAGGTGGTTAGGTGAACTAACAATAAAGGTTTGGATAACTTATGTGAAAGATTAGGGGATCTAAAACAAATTTGGTTAGGTGAATTACGTAGCAGGTTAGGTGAATTGGGTTACATTTAGAATAAGGGTTAGGAGAATGGTTAGCTAAAATGTTACCGTTGTATTCACTGTAAATTAATTTCTCATGTCACTATTTAAAATATATAGATAGATAGATAGATAGATAGATAGATAGATAGATATGCAGAGTTAAGATATATATATATATCTTTATCTTAACTCTGCATTGTTGGAAAAGGACCTGTACATAAGCATTTCACTGTTAGGCTACCTTTTTTTTTACCCCAAATGTGACAAATAAAATTTGATTTGATTCCCCGACACGACTAGAAAACAAAACCTTTAGATTGCTAGAAGGTCCGGATTACGCCCACCCCTCCTCCCTGACCAACTTCCCTACTTTCCTTTCTTTATAGACCATTAGTAGGTGTCTTAAGTCTTGGAGCAGTTAAGCTGTCTTAAAGTATATTTCATATGACTCTGAGGCCAGGATGAGTTATCACCAGTGTATTGGTTTCACACCTTGCCCACCGGCATATCGGACAGCTGGGGACATTCAATCAAATCAATCAATCAATCAATCAATCAATCAATCAATCAATCAATCAATCAATCAATCAATCAAATGTATTTATAAAGCCCTTTTTACATCAGCAGATGTCACAAAGTGCTATACAGATACCCAGCCTAAAACCCCAAAGAGCAAGCCAGGCAGATGAAGAAGCACGGTGAAAGGGAAAAACTCCCTAGAAAGGCAGGAACCTAGGAAGACAACCTAGAGAGGAACCAGGCTCTGAGAGGTGGCCAGTCCTCTTCTGGCTGTGCCGGTGGAGATTCTAAGAGTACATGGCCATTAAGGGTAGATCGTTCTTCAAGATGTTCATAGATGACCAAAGGGGTCAAATAATAATCACAGTGGTTATAGAGGGTGCATCAGGTCAGCACCTAAGGAGTAAATGTCAGTTGGCTTCATAGCCGAGCATTTAGAGGACGAGACAGCAGGTGCGAGAGAGAAAGAGAGAAAGATCCAGGGAGGCTCAGGAATCCTTGCATGATGTTCCGCGTGTTGTAACATTCAGTAAATACAAACTTGACAGGAAGCTAATGGGGGTGAGGCTCATGTGTACTCAACTAATTACATGTTATTTGCAGTGGGGTAAAGTACTTTGCTATTTATATTTTTGACTACTTTTATTTCACTACATTCCTAAAGAAAAGTATGTACCATACATTGTCCCTGACACCCAAAAGTACTAATTTAATTGTCAATGCTTAGCAGGACAGGAAAATGGTCTAATGCACACACTTACCAAGAGAATATCCCTGGTTATCCCTACTGTCTCTGATCTGGCGGACTCACTAAACACATGCTTTGTTTTTAAATTATGTCTGACTGTTGGAGAGTGCCCCTGGCTATCTGTAAATAAAAATAAAAACTAGAAAATGGTGCCATCTGGTTTGCTTAATATAAGGAATTTGAAATGATTTATACTTTTACTTTTGATAATTAAGTATATCTTAACAATTACATTTACTTTTGATACTTAAGTATATGTAAAACCAAATCTTTTTTTACTTTCACTCAAGTAGGATTTTACTGGGTGACTTTCACTTCAGTTATTTTCAATCTTTACTTTTACTTTAATATGACAATTAGGTAATTTTTCCACCACTGGTTTATTTGATGGCATGCCTTTTTTTTTTTTTACAGGAGCTCAACGGCATATGTCGCAAAACATGATGGTTATTGCAACTCGAGTTGACGAATGATGGCAGTTTTACTTTACGGTCGTACCACGGATCAACTGTATAAAAATCGCGCCTTGTAAATTTTTGACATCCGGATAAAGTGCATTAGATATAATTAAAGCGAAATGGGAGTAGCGGATGAAGCAGACCGGACTCTCTTTGTTGGAAATTTAGATCCAAAAGTGACGGAAGAACTTTTATTCGAGCTCTTTTTACAGGTGCAGTAGCTTTGAACTAACTAGCTACGATATAGCTAATGTTAGCTAGCTAATGTCAGCTAGCTAAATTAATTGCGATAATTTCTCTAACTTTTTCGACAAATAATGATGTGGAAGCTTCTGACCCGTGTAATTATCTAGCTATCCAGATCAATATAGTTCATTCAGCCTTAGCTAACTACCTACTAGTATGCAGCAACGACGTTAGTTAGCTATATTAGCGAACACATCTCTAGCTCTGGTCCATTGTACGACAACTATAAGTTGCCTCTGATTTGTCGCCTTTCATAGATCCCCAGCTTTCGTTTCTCCAAAACACAAAATAAAACACTTGCGCAGGCCCCGGATGCACATGCAGTGCAGATCCGATGCATCCGCGTGGACCAGAGCTAGCACACCAAGTCCGCGAGCACAGTGGCAAACTTATTTTACAGTTGTGTTCTTCATCGTCTGTTTTGTGTTCTCTTTGATGCAGGCAGGACCTATGTTCAAAGTGAAAATCCCAAAAGACAATGATGGAAAACAGAAAGCGTTTGGGTTTGTCTGTTTCAAGCATGAGGTGTCTGTACCCTATGGCATGAACCTGCTCAATGGGGCAACTCTATTCGGAAGAACTCTCAAAATACAGTTCAGAGCAGGTGTAAACCCCATACTAATCATATAAATTTATTTGTTAATGTTTTACTTGGGTCTGCCTGCAATTGAGATGTCATTATTTGGATAAATATTTATAGGAAGCAGTCACATTAACAGCCCAGGGAACTCCCAGAACCAAAGCCCTGTGAATACTCCCAATCCACATGGGGCTGGGGGCAGGTATGTTGTAACCTAATGCAAAATCCTCCAACAATGTTAGTATCCATATGTAGGGAATGTATTGTGCATCAATAGCCTCTATTTGTCTGTGTTATGGAATGCCATGTTTCTTGTGCAGATATGACAAGAGCCCAGACCTGGGGTCCATCCAGAGGTCTTTCTCCTCTCCTGATAGTCTGCAGAGACAGGCAATGGTGAGCATACCTTCATCCACACTGACCATTACTCTTGTCAAGCCATTCAATTACGCACTATCCTCGTCTCCAGTAGTGACACTTATGTCACATTGTTGCGATGTGAACCTGCAAGTAACAATTTAATTTTACTGTGTATCCTGAGCATATGACACAGTACTCCATGGTGGCCTGTATCATGATCATTTAACCAGTTGACATGGATCAGTAAAAGTGATTTCAACAGATGAACAACATGTGGCAGATGCAGCAGTTCCTGGGCGTGAATGGCGGCTTCCCAGCCGGCGGGATCGGGCTTCTGGGGCAGCCACCACAGCAGCTACAGAGTGGAGGTGGTGGGTCCTGGCAACAGGACAGCTCCTCACCTCGAGGCAACAGGCAGGGGTACCAGCAGGACAGCGGCAGGGAACAGCGCTACCCAGGAGGCTCTGAAACCGGCTCCAACCGGCGCCAGCGAGATGACCAGCGAGGTGAACACTATCACCATGATGACAGGAGCGGGAGCAGCGGAGGCGGCCGTAGCAGAGATGACAGGTGGCGGGACGGCTCCAGAGATGGTCGGTGGAGACGATACTGATGGACTATGGAAACTTTTAAGGATTATTGTGACTATTTTTCACTTTAAATGACCTATATTTTATAATTTTACAGGATGCCACACTCATTGTGCAAATCCTGATCATATTGAGAGAAAAAAAAACACAATTACAAGCTCAGGAGATGCATTGTTTTTAAACAATCTGTTAGTCATATGTTTAGGATAATGACTTTTTTTTTTAAATACACTGGACTGTGTCCAAGTAAAAACAATCATTTTTTTAATTACCCATGAGGTTTTCCAATTGTTTTACTGTGACAAATTGTAAAAAAAATGTATTGGGAGATGAAATATATTTTCATACCATCCCCTGGAGAATTGGAGAATTGTTAAATCTATCAAAACTGATCATTATACCCCTTAGAAGGGGCGGTTGTCCATTTTTTGGTTTGAAAAGCTGAGCTATTTGTCAAGACTTGGTATTTCATTTCTACAAGGTATGGTGCTCAACTGTTTGTGGTCAATTGCTCAGGTATTTGGTACTATTTCAGCTATATAATCTAATTCCACCCGCAGCACTCTATAGGCTGAAATTTACTGTGACATTTGTTTCTTATGTTACAACTTTAAATTGCAAATGTGATTTTTGGATTAGTCTATTTTAAATTGGAGTACTTTACAATTGTAAGATACACAACAGATTCCATGTACATGTGACACTAGATATTTTCATGAAATATTGGCATAAAAATAATTTGTCTACACTTATTTTATTTACATTTTTTTGGTCTTCTGTTTACAGGAAAAGCATTACTCTGAAAACATCCATTGAAATGTTGCTACAACTGGTACTTTTTACAGACGTGCTTAAGATCACAGATGTGAACCACGCACACCTGCCTGACTCATCTGTCTTTAATGGACCATGTGTAACCAATATGCTTATGCAGTGGGTTAGAAAGTAATCTGCAGGTTGTGCCACACACACCTCTTTATTGACTCAGGAAGATGACCAAGACAACTGATTTGTAGTCTACTCTATTTGGTATGCTCATTCAAGTGAAGGTTTATAGCTTTGTCGCCTAACTGTTTACATAGAATCTATTTCACATTGTGTAACTTTACTATGCAAACTAACTTGTCAAGATGGAGAATGGTGGGACAATATATGGTGGGACAATCATATCATTGCTGACATGTCCCATTGAAGTGTCACCTTTTCATCACTTGAGCAATCAAATGAGGTGTTATTTCTGACATATGGTAGGCTGTAGCTTTAATGCCTGGTCACCTTTGGATATGATTTAAAACAATTGTTCAGCCATGGAATTAGTTATACTTTGGTCATTGTTTCAGCCCAGGCTTGAAACCTCATGTTACAATTAGTGGCCCTGCTGTATGTGATGCCCTTTGAAAAAGTTTGCTTACAACAAAGTGCCTGCCGAAATCCCTCAATGTCCACGTTGAGGTCATAAATACCCTTCCAAAAGTGCTTAGGCCGCTAACAACTGCTCCCGTTGTGTATCAAGATGTACATCCCCAATAAAGCTCTGGGTCCAAAGGTGGAGGTGCATTTGCTCCCACTACACTAAACTCTTTGTCTTGCTTAATCTGGCAAGTGTCAGATTCTGCTCCGATGCTTGGAAGTGGCTCTAATGAAGAGTATCCTCAGTTCCCTGTCACAGGCAGTACTGGAAAGGCTGTAATTACCCCTGCTGGCTGGGGCCTAACTGTTTTAATTGATTGATCTGCTTGGCGTCTCTAGTACTAGAGCAGACGGATTAGAGGCACAGTCAGTGGCCGCTCCTGTGTGGATTTATAGACGGATGCGTCATGACCATAGGGGGCACGGGTACATACTGCCTCAGATTTGTCCTGTTTAACAACAAAACATTTATATTTTTGTTATTGTTCCTCTATGATACTGCCACCTAGCAATTTTATGAAGTTGACTTTAGCCCAGATAGGTTCCCAAGATACCAATAATCCATTTCAGGCTATCAATCCAGTTAGAATAGCTATTCTCAAACTATCTTAGCTGGCATGCCTACTGGCAAGGTTGGTAGACATTAGAAAAACAGGCAATTACTAAATGTACTTAAGACTCACATTCCTTTCAACCTTTTACCCAGATTTTAGCAGAGAAGCATATCTTGTTTCTTATTTAAAAAATAACCAGTCGAGGATATAGACTGCTCAAGAGGTATGCTTAGATATGCAGAAAAAAATGCACATTTTTTACATGAACTTAATGATTATGGCTCTAGATTGCAGGAAAAGGCTGTTTCGACATAGGTTGTAATATGTCTTTTTTGGTGGGTGCAGTTGGCTTCCCCAGTGATTTTACCCATGCACCGCTACTGCAGACCCTATGTAGATTACTGCCGCCATGTTCAAAGTGTGAAGGATTATGGGGAAGAAAACATGGAGCTCTGCATGGGAAAAATTTAGCTCTTTTGGGTTTGATGGCTTGATCAAAGGGAAAAGATGAGAACAACTGTGAGAGGCTGCTGCTGTCTTTAAAGTTGGGAGACTGGATGGCGGGGGCGGGGGGGTCAGTGGGGTTTGGGTACATTGGGGGTTTGGATACTTTGGCACCAATGAACCCTGCAACCTGAGTGCAAGGATTTGAGTTGATGGAAGCAGGCTCCTGGGCTGCAGGGAGGGAAGGGAAAGGGGTGTGCTTCTATATAAAGGCGCATCATGCACCCCAAAAATCTGAGGGGGCACAAAGTGTGTGAGGATGGCTGGGCTGTCTGGTCCGGCACCATCTGTACATTTTTAGAATTGTGCATTTTTCAAACACTTGAAACAGCTTTTTCCTGCAATCTAGAGCCATAATCATTACGTTCATGTAAAAAAATATGTACACTTTTTTCTGCATATCTAAGCATACCTCTTGAGCAGTCTATATCCTCTTGACTGGTTATTTTTTAAATAAGAAACAAGATATGCTTCTCTGGTTCTACATTTTTTTAATGGGGCATGCTTATTTAAGATGGTGAGGAAAGCACTTTTAAAGAATAACCAGGCATCCTCTACTGACGGGATGAGGTCAATATCCTTCCAGGATACCCGGGCCAGGTCGATAAGAAAGGCCTGCTTCCTGAAGTGTTTAAGGGAGCGTTTGACAGTGATGAGGGGCGGTCGTTTGACCGCACACCCATTACGGACGCCGGCAATGAGGCAGTGATCGCTGAGATCCTGGTTGAAGGCAGCAGAGGTGTATTTGGAGGGAAGGTTGGTTAGGATGATATCTATGAGGGTGCCCCATATGTACGGATTTGGGGTTGTACCTGCTAGGTTCATTGATAATTTGTGTGAGATTGAGGGCATCAAGCTTAGATTGTAGGTTGGCCTGGGGTGTTAAGCATGTCCCCGTTTAGGTTACCTAGCAGCACAAGCTCTAAAGATAGATGGGGGGCAATCAATTACATATGGTGTCCAGGGCACAGCTGGGGGCAGAAGGTGGTCTATAGCAAGCGGCAACGGTGAGAGACTTGTTTCTGGAGAGGTGGATTTTTTAAAGTAGAAGCTCAAATTGTTTGGGCACAGACCTGGATAGTAAGACAGAACTCTGCCTTTATGGTAGAGTGGCCAGATGGTAGCCACTCCTCAGTAAAAGGCACATGACAGCCCACTTGGAGTTTCTCTGGTCTGATGAAACCAAGATTAAACTCTTTGCCCTGAATGCCAAGCATCATGTCTGGAAGAAACCTGGCACCATCCCTATGGTGAAGCATGGCGGTAGCATCATCATGCTGTGGGGATGTTTTTCAGCGGGCAGGGACTAGGAGATTAGTCAGGATCGAAGCAAAGATAAACGGAGCAAAGTACAGAGAGATCCTTGATGAAAACATGCTCCAGAGAACTCAGGACCTCAAACTGGAGCGAAGGTTCACCTTCCAACAGGACATCGACCCTAAGCACACAGCCAAGACAACGCAGGAGTAGCTTCGGGACAAGTCTCTGAATGTCCTTGAGTGGCCCAGCCAGAGCCCAGACTTGAACCCGATTAAACATCTCTGGATAGACCTGAAAATAGCTGTGCAGTGATGCTCACCATCCAACCTGACAGTGCTTGAGAGGATCTGCAGAGAAGAATGAGAAAAACTCCCCAAATACAGATGTGCCAAGCTTGTAGCGTCATACTCAATAAGACTTGAGGCTGTAATCTCTGGCAAAGGTGCTTCAACAAAGTATTGAGTAAAGGGTCTGAATATTTATGTAAATGTAATAATTCCGGGTTTTTTCTCCATATAAATTTGCAAACATTTCTAAACTCTATTTTTGCTTTGTCGTTATGGGGTATTGTCTGTAGATTGATGAGGGAAACATACAATTTAATCAATTTTAGAATATGGCTGTAATGTTACAAAATGTGGAAAAAGTCAAAGGGTCCGAATACTTTCCGCATGCCTAAAGGCGGAGACAATAAGACACAGTGGCAGAATAAATGCAACCACACCTTTGTTTTATCAAAAACCGGATAGCAACCTCTCTCCAGTGAAGTCCATAAAGCATATTGTATGTACAGTAACAGACAGTTACATGAACTACAGCATGATGTACAGCATGGCCAAGCAAGCGGGCAAATCAACAACTATTGATTTAAAACCACAGAGAGTAATGCCAAATCGCAAAGAAAACAGGAGCTGCCTCTATTCCAGCACCATTTCAACTTCAACATCATCCTCCCACTATGTCTGCCGAATTCTTTCTCTCTGCTCTTGTTTTCCTTAATAGGATGTCGGTGGGCGGAGCTGTGAGGGTCGTCAGCGAAATGGGAAACGCCGAGAGACTCCACGCAGACAATGTTTTTTTGCTGTTGTGGCATTTTGGGACTTCTTTGTGTTAGTTTATTTTGGCACCTCTCAACACCACTCATTATCACCATTTATGCACGCATCCACTCACTTACACACACACAATTTTTATTTTGTATATAGGTTACTTTATTTAATACATGTATTGTTGTTATTTATGTATCTCCGCGTTGTCTCTCTCCTTGTTATGGCCTACGAGCCGGTTCGTTACATTAGTCGAATACAGTGACAAAAGATGCAAAAAACGATTTAGTCCAAGCAACATAAGCTAAATATGATGTGGCTGTCCATGGCTCTGATTTGTGTGTGTGCGCGTTCGTGCAAGTAAAACAGATGTTGCCTCACCCTACTTGTAGAGAAAAGCCGATGTCATCCTCCTCTCTTTAATGTTGACGAAACGGTCATAGAGTACACGCTTTTATTTTTTATTGGCCTAGGCTACCTGGCTAAAATGTTTGCTCGCTATCCTAACTTCCAATCATCGGCAACGTTAGCTAGTTAACATTCGCTTTCTACATCTAGTTACATATTGCACTTCCATCCTCTCAGGCCAGGGGTACAACAATATATGAATTAATGGTTGGATCAGAAGCGCCGTTATAATCATTGGCCAGTACGGAGAAATAACTCAAAATCCTTATCTCCATCCATGTCTAATTTAGGAAAGGGACAATTTTAGCTAGCTGGCTGCTAGCTAGCCACCGGAGAACAAAAACACAACAAGATGTAACAATTCAAGCTTCTCTGTCAATGAGGTGTGCTCTAAATGGGATTTGATAGGAGTGAAGCGAAATCCAAACTGGTTTCCCTTGACACTCTTTTTTTGGTACCCCACTACCATTCTCAGCTCGCTCGGTTTAGCTCAACGCTGATTGGCAAAAGTGTATACTTTTTTGTCAAGAGAGGCCAGAAGCTCGCTGGCTTTCCTTGCCTTCGACGCTACCGGCGGCAACAATGTCATACTCGTTTGGACCAGACCGCATCAGATAGATGGGCTACACATAGAGAGACAGAGGGGCGCTGTTTCGCTCGCTCGGATGCTTTCTCCTGTGAGATACATTCATCCTCTTGCGAACTGAAGGAACATTATGAAACACAGAGACCAAAGTTAAACTATTATTCATGTATTTTTTCTTAGTCCATTTTTTGGGTGGAAGCATGGCTTGCCTTGGCATCCATGAATACACGCCACTGGCAGGGAGTTATATTTACCCCCACGGCTTGGGAAAATGACAATAATTTATGTTCATGCCACAATTTCAAAGTGTAAACTTGACACTATCGTCTGATGTTAGCGCTGCTGTGGTCTTTCTTCTGCTTAAACACATAATAAAATGAGCCATCTGAAATGTACATAATGTCCATTGAACTGCACATTGAGTTGGTTATCTGAACCGTTTCAGGAAAGCAATCGGGTGATATATGAGCCTACATTTTCATTTTAGCCTATCTGTAACTTTTAATTACATATGTTGTATTACAATCTCAGTTTCTGATACTTCAGCAGGAATACATTTTAAACGTTCCACTGAGACCAAAGGTGGAGCACTGTTTAAGTTTCCTCGTCCAACCATAACGAAGCCCCTGAAGGCATATTGGAAAACATACGGAAAATATGCAGCCTCCCAGCTAAGGAATCACACTTGTCAATTGATGTGTGATTGATTACTAGTTTCCCTTGCATCTGTAACTAGTAATGAAAATAGGTTATAATGGACTTTTGGGCGTTGATATTAATTAACTCACTTTATGAGTAAGATAATAGTTTATTTTATTGGACATTTTAGCATCGGTTGGAGTATTGTTATCAGTCACGTATAAAACTATTTCTGACATATGCCTAAACTGTTGCAGGGTCATATAAGACCCACCAATAAAATACAATGTATTTCTCTAAGCCTACTGATTTATCAGTGTTCTTGTATACTTTGCCCAATTTTCTGTAATTACTTTCGATGGCCCAGCAGTTGATATATAGCCTACAACTGTTTATTTCCTGGTGAAATCAAGTAAATAATCTAGATTATTTTAGTTAAATTACATTTACAAGACCCAAAAGTTAAAATGTGAAAGACAGTAGGCCTATATCTTGGCAGTTACCCACAAACACAAACGAATCAGTAATTGCCTAGTCCTCTCCCTGTTTCATTGAAAAATAGATAGGTATTCGCTTTTAGGCAGTTATCCTATAGCCAGTAGGTAGGTATTCGACAACACTTGATAGTAATAAAGCCAGAAGTTAAATTGAGGGTAAATAATACATATTTGAATGACGTCATTTTTCTTTGCAGGTAAAAAGGAACATAACCTTACTTAAAACGCATCTTTATGTTTGAGTCTTTATGTTTGAAATGTCGGCTGCTTACTTACCTTGAAAATATATCCATGCCATAGCTTTTTGGTTTTAACGTCAAATTCGTTGACAAATAGGACTACAAATCGTTATAACGGCATAATAAACAAATAACCAAACAGTTAACGGCACAATAACAACAATACAATAATAATAATAATAATCTGCTATTACCATTTTAAAAAATACCTTTAGTGTGTTATTGTGTTAGGCTGCGAAAGTAAATTTGGAATAGAAAAGACGATCGTAAAACAAGTGCATAAGAAATTACAAAGGCTAAAAGGTTCTCTTTCAACTCACAACAATTATACTCGCGGTAGTCTGCAATCAGCGTTGTACTGCAAAACATGTTTAGTGTTACTGTTCGTTAATAGTCGTTTATAGTCGTTTTTCTTATCCCTTAATTGCTTTTAAAGAATAGCTACTATAATAATAATAATAATATGATTTTGATTGATGTGTAAGCCCAAATTGATTAAATACATTCATTCCTACGTAGCCTACATATACATTAATTCATTTTATTCCCACCAGTTAGTATAGTCGTTTATAGTAGTTTTTATTATCCCTTGATTGATTTTAAAGAATAGCTATTACAATAATAATAGTGTATTTTTTATTTGTGTGTGAGCCCAAATGCATCAAATAGACTACATGCGTACGTAGGTTACCTATACATTCATTGTAATCCCACCAGTTGGGCCTAACATAATAGGCCTGAAGCTTGTGACAAAATATCATGCTTTTGTATGACCAAACATTTCAATTCATTCTATTTAGTAGTCTACACACTTCTCTATTACAATTAACTACGCACATCCAAGTAATTTCCGAGATTGAGAGTTGCGTCTCAAAATCAGTAGTCCTATTGATTTTCGTGAAATAATATGAACACAATAATTAGCTGATAAAAGGTTAGGCCTAATACTAAAGCAGATAATAATAATGCTAATGATAATAATAATAATACCTCCAATGGTCATCTGAGATATTGTATAATATGGCTAATGTTCCTACTGTAAAGTTTTTAAACTCCTTGTGCAATTAGACTGGATATAGGGAAGACCAAAGGAGCGAGACCGGTTTGGGCTGCGCTGAGAGAGCGAGAGCGGTTGAGGGAGAGAGAGAGTGTGTCTGTAAGTCATAGAGAGATAGTGCGTATTAGACCATATTAGACCATATTAGAGACACATATTTCCCTCAGATTACGCAGATCTACAAAGAATTCGAAAACGAACCCGATTTTGATAAACTCCCATATCTACTGGGTGAAATACCATAGTGTGCCATCACAACAGCAAAAGTTGTGACCTGTTGCCACAAGAAAAGGGCAACCAGTGAAGAACAAACACCAATGTAAATACAAACCATACTTATGTTGATTTATTTTCCCTTTTGTACTTTAATCATTTGCACATCGTCACAACACTGTATATATACATAATATGACATTTGTAATGTCTTTATTCGTATGGAACTTACGCGAGAGTAATGTTTACTGTTCATTTTTATTGTTTATTTCACTTTTGTATATTATCTACTTCACTTGCTTTGACAATGTTAACATGTGTTTTCATGCCAATAAAGCGCCTTGAATTGAATTGAATAGTGGGAGAGAGAGAGGGACAGTGCGAGAGAGGGAGAGAGAGCGAGAGAGACGTTGATTGACATCTGCACTGTCATGCAGTAAAGATGTGTATGGGGAGATCGTTTATATATAGCCGCGCGTCCGGGCACATTGTACTCAGCTCATAATAACCACTCTGAAGCGCACTGCGCGGCTCAAGTTGAAGGCAACTGCAGTTAGTGCTGCTCAGGGATAGAACAAAGCAAGCCTGTTCCGAAAACGGAAAACTAAAATGCACCAATAAATCGCTTGAAGACACCCAACTCTCAAGTTTGAACTGGTTTCATTTTGATATTTTGAGTTCATATTTGGGCACAGTGCGAAAGCCAAGCACATCGGGAAATCATGCACTGTCAAGCCGAGTTGAGACTCTCCTCCCCGGTACAGCTGAAAGCAGCCAGGCGTCGCTACAAGACTTTTATGATTGACGAAATTCTTTCCAAGGAAACTTGTGATTACTTTGAGAAGCTTTCTCTTTACTCAGTATGCCCTTCACTCGTCGTTAGGCCTAAACCTCTGCACTCATGTTCGGGTAAGTGAATATGCTTGAACTCTGTCAAATCAAGGGATGCTGATGAATGCATAATGGTGTTAATGGTTTATATATAATATTTCTATGCATGCAGTGAATGCTAATCATCATTGTATTAAAACTACATCTGATTTTGTTTATCATGAACAAAGTGAGTTATAGGCATATTCTTCTTATTCTTCTGTAACGTTCAGGCTATCGTCCATCATGTGTCTACTCATATCACGAAATACATAAGGCTAATGATTATATTAGGAGTATTGACCAAATATCTTACATTCAATTTTCAGTAGAGACCATAACATGACGCAACACACCTGTGCAGAATCTATTACATGTCAAATAACAGCTTTAGAGAAATTGAGCTGCATTTGCATGACTTTATTTTCGATAAATCTACTCGAATATAAGCAAATAAGGAACAGGGAGAGGTCCAGAATCACATTAGACGTCATGATTGTCAATCAATGTTTAACAATGCAAGACAACAATGCTATAGACATGGACCATGTGTAAAATGAATTCAGGCGACTGGCCTGACTTGTACTTTTACTCATGGTGGTCCTTTATATTCGTGTTAGGCCTATATAGGTCTATATTGATCAAAGGTCTATATTATGGTGAATACTATTGTGATAGCCTGCTATTTACAGAGATTTTGTCATGTAACTTTAACCTGTGAAATTATTAAATCAAAAACACCAAATAAATGCAACATGTACAGTAGATTTAATTTAGACCCCAGTGTTTTAGTAACTTATTTGTTAGACTTGAAAGTTTTAATTTCCTTTTAAAACAGCAGATATGATTGAATCCATTTCCAACCCAAAACATTATTTCACAGTTTAACAGTAATTTCCATGTTATTTCATTCACAATTAAAACCTAATGCACTGGGACCTATAACATTTATTTAACAATTCCTCAATACACTGTCTCACAAGCAATCAGCAAATCCCTCCAATCAGTCTAGACTATTAGTCTACTGTATTACTCTGACATTCAGATCATTATCAGCATCAGTCTTTTATGTTCATGTTAAAGATACAGGATGAACCAAGTCCCAGTGTTGTAATCAAGGCGGTTTGTAAAGTGAAACCTGGTTCCCCGTTAATTATGTTGACACTGTTAACTTAACATATTCTCTTCTGACAAAAGACACATAAACTCAGAACACACAACAACCAACCCTGCACTTAGTTGAACAGCAGGCTTTTGGTTTCTAGAGCCGTAACCACTAGGCCACTTGTCCTCATTCAGAAGGATTCATGTGGGCGCTGTGCTAAACCCAGAGCCTTGCCTAATTACTTTTACTGCTGCCACTTTGCATTTACTGAAGCATGGGCAATGCCCTCTACCTAACTCTCTTTCTGTGTATATGGGGGTGCAAGATGTGGCCCGAGTTCCACGGTTTGATATTGGTGAGGGCAGGTACATGGTGGTTAAGGGCAAGGTTAGTATGTCATCACTGATGGACATTTGTCTGCCTGACACTACAGTTGATTGTGCAAACACCATGAAAGTTTACAGTATGCTGATAAAGTGTGCAAGTCAGGCCCAATGACCTTTATTCATAGAAGTATGTTGCTTTGTGAAGAGAGATTCATTGCAATTGTCATCTCGTAAATTGCAGCACAACTCATAATTTCATGGGTTACGTGCACTTCATCCAACTGTTTCATTGAGGAAGACTACCTTCATTCTTCATTCAGTATCCCGAAAGGCCAATCAAAACAAATAATTATTGCATGTTCTTCCTTAATCAATACAAGCAGATTTGAAAAAGCACAAAACAAAACATTGTCACAAAGTGTGAAGACACAGATAATGCTTTGTTTACAAATCATCTAGCAGCACTTGACCTGTTCACCGGACGTGCTACCTGTTCCAGACCTGCTGTTTTCAACTCTCTAGAGACAGCAGGAGCGGTTGAGAGACTCTCAAAGATCGGCTATGAAAACGCCAACTGACACTTACTCTTGAGTTGCTGACTTGTTGCACCCTCGACAACTACTATGATTATTATTATTTGACCATGCTGGTCATTTATGAACATTTGAACATCTTGGCCATGTGCTGTTATAATCTCCACCTGGCACAGCCAGAAGAGGACTGGCCACCCCTCATAGCCTGGTTCCTCTCTAGGTTTCTTCCTAGGTTTTGGCCTTTCTAGGGAGTTTTTCCTAGCCATTGTGCTTCTACACCTGCATTGCTTGCTGTTTGGGGTTTTTAGGCTGGGTTTCTGTACAGCACTTTGAGATATCAGTTGATGTAAGAACGGCTATATAAATACATTTGATTCGATTTGATTTGATTTCTCTAAATCATCATCAACATCAACTCCTTTTTCTTCCCACTTATCACGGCTTACTAACTGTAATTTAAACACAATTACTGTTGTTCTGCAGTCAGTCATAAAAACTTTCACCACTGTGTTATAATTATACAGGGAATTGATAAATACATTTTCCTAAAATGCATTTGGCATGAAAGACTATCACATTTTTGTCCTTCAATTGCAGCAGCATTTCTAAATCCATTCTTAATGGGTTATCCTGCTGTTATGAGTCAAAACAACATTGACTACTGCTCTCTCAAGTAACTATTATGATAATTGCCTAAACTATGAAATAATAGCCGCTGCAATTTGATGATGACAGTGACAAAGGTATAAATAGCAGGCGATGTGTGGTTTAGGTGTGTGCCAGAGGGCACTATAAAGGGTTTTGGCAACCCTGTGATGGATGGATAGAGTAACCAGCCCACCACCACTTATTCGTAGCTGAGGAGGTGTGAGACACAGTATAGTCCCGCACTTCAATGGCTTGTAACGCTCAATATAGAAGCTGGCAGGCTTATAGGCCCAGGGCCAGTGAAAGGCCATTGGCCCGATGTGGTCCCCATCAGTGAAAGTGGACTCTATATTTTTACAGTGTGGAGCTTCTGCTCCAGCAGTTACCAGTAGAGGCTGCTATAGGACAGTGGTGCTGGGCAGGCAACAAACCAGGCTGTGAGGCCTGGAGGGCTTTTACCCAAATTAACAGCTGTTTGTTTGTTCTTGATGTAATATGGCATCAACTAGTAGGATGCCACTCAACATGTCAACAAAGCGATTACTCCTCTCTTTGATCCGGCAACCCCCTCTGTTCTGTGATGATTTTGTCTGTCACAGATCACGCCTCTCTGCTCCCTGCTTTATGTTTCACAACGGTCCATTTACCTGTGCCAAGCCAAATGCCCTTACGACAGTGTACACAGTAAAACCAGTTGATGAGCTCAGAGCGTATTCTCTGCTCTCGTTTTGTGCCTTGTAAAACTACAGGAGTGATAGACCTGCTAGACAGACCTGACCTTCAGCAGAACATTACCTTGCTGGGGAGCAGTGAACAGTGTAATGGCAGGTTACAATATTTCATTTGGAGTCTTATCTCTCAGCAGAACCCAGGGCAAGGCTTTTAGTTGGATTTCTGTAAGGAGGTGAGAGAGATAAAGATCTACTCCAGCGTAATCTCACATGACAGAGCGATGAAAAACGGCCAAATAGGAGGGTGTGGACCTCGAGTTGCCCAGGTACTGCAGCATAGTCCTATGCCACCGCTGAGGGTTTAGGGAAGAAAGCAGGGAGAGCCAAGGGTTTTCATACCATTTTAACAGTTAATCCACCACAGACAATAAGGCCTGCTATTAACCATGAGGCTAGCTTGAGGAGTAGGATCATGTCTCTGTTAACACACACACACACACACACACACACACACACACACACACACACACACACACACACACACACACACACACACACACACACACACACACACACACACACACACACACACACACACACACACACACACACACACATTTTTACAGTAGATTGCACTGCACGCTGCACTGCACACACAATGCCGTCGTATTGAAAATGAGAAAATAGCATCACAACACTACACATAACATTCAAGAAACATCAAAACATCTCATGAAACCCAAATTTGAGTTGAAATTGGCACTTAACTGGTCTGATCTGTGAGAGTTGAAACAGATTAAAAAGCAGCATACCCTGTTGCCCATCCCATCCCTGCAGTGTTTGACTTGGGCTGGCTTGGCAAGATGGCTGTTGAGTGAAGAAATATATGTCTAATGTAACACTTCTCAACCTGTCACCACATGATGTACCCAAAGCAATACATGTTGCTGTAGGTTCATTTGGCCTTGAGTGCCAAGTCTTGAATCATCATCTTGGAATGCAATTAAACAAAGAGAAAAGGTGCAGAAAATAAGGAGTAAAAAGCAAACAACCAATGAGCTTGTTGCTGGAGATTTCACTGCAAACAGTAAAATGGTGACTCATTCTACTGAGTAACTGCCATTGTCAAAGCCTTCAAATGATAAACAGTACCAGTTAAAAGTTTGCATACACCTACTCATTCAAGGGTTTTTCTTTATTTTTACTATTTTCTACATTGTAGAATAATTGTGAAGACATCAAAACTATGAAATAACACATATGGAATCATGTAGTAATGAAAAAAGTGTTAAACAAATCAAAATATATTTTATACTTGAGATTCTTCAAAGTAGCCACCCTTTGTCTTGATGACAGCTTTGCACACTCTTGGCATTCTCTCAATCAGCTTCATGAGGTAGTCACCTGGAATGCATTTCATTTCAACAGGTGTGCCTTCTTAAGTTAATAAGTGCAATATCTTTCATTCATAATGCGTTTAAACCAATCAGTTGTGTTGTGACAAGGTACAGTGAGGGAAAAAAGTATTTGATCCCCTGCTGATTTTGTACGTTTGCCCACTGACAAAGAAATGATCAGTCTATCATTTTAATGGTAGGCTTATTTGAACAGTGAGAGACAGAATAACAACAAAAAAATCCAGAAAAACACATGTCAAAAATGTTATAAATTGATTTGCATTTTAATGAGGGAAATAAGTATTTGACCCCTCTGCAAAACATGACTTAGTACTTGGTGGCAAAACCCTTGTTGGCAATCACAGAGGTCAGACGTTTCTTGTAGTTGGCCACCAGGTTTGCACACATCTCAGGAGGGATTTTGTCCCACTCCTCTTTGCAGATCTTCTCCAAGTCATTAAGGTTTTGAGGCTGACGTTTGGCAACTCGAACCTTCAGCTCCCTCCACAGATTTTCTATCGGATTAAGGTCTGGAGACTGGCTAGGCCACTCCAGAACCTTAATGTGCTTCTTCTTGAACCACTCCTTTGTTGCCTTGGCCATGTGTTTTGGGTCATTGTCATGCTGGAATACCCATCCACGACCCATTTTCAATGCCCTGGCTGAGGGAAGGAGGTTCTCACCCAAGATTTGACGGTACATTGCCCCGTCCATCGTCCCTTTGATGCGGTGAAGTTGTCCTGTCCCCTTAGCAGAAACACCCCTAAAGCATAATGTTTCCACCTCCATGTTTGACGGTGGGGATGGTGTTCTTGGGGTCATAGGCAGTATTCCTCCTCCTCCAAACACGGCGAGTTGAGTTGATGCCAAAGAGCTCCATTTTGGTCTCATCTGACCACAACACTTTCACCCAGTTGTCCTCTGAATCATTCAGATGTTCACTGGCAAACTTCAGACAGGCATGTATATGTGCTTTCTTGAGCAGGGGGACCTTGCGGGCGCTGCAGGATTTCAGTCCTTCACGGCGTAGTGTGTTACCAATTGTTTTCTTGGTGACTATGGTCCCAGCTGCCTTGAGATCATTGACAAGATCCTCCCGTGTAGTTCTGGGCTGATTCCTCACCGTTCTCATGATCATTGCAACTCCACGAGGTGAGATCTTGCATGGAGCCCCAGGCCGAGGGAGATTGACAGTTCTTTTGTGTTTCTTCCATTTGCGAATAATCGCACCAACTGTTGTCACCTTCTCACCAAGCTGCTTCGCGATGGTCTTGTAGCCCATTCCAGCTTTGTGTAGGTCTACAATCTTGTCCCTGACATCCTGGGAGAGCTCTTTGGTCTTGGCCATGGTGGAGAGTTTGGAATCTGATTGATTGATTGCTTCTTTGGACAGGTGTCTTTTATACAGGTAACAAGCTGAGAGTAGGAGCACTCCCTTTAAGAGTGTGCTCCTAATCTCAGCTCGTTACCTGTATAAAAGACTCCTGGGAGCCAGAAATCTTTCTACTTGAGAGGGGTTCAAATACCTATTTCCCTCATTAAAAAGCAAATCAATTTATAACATTTTTTAAATGCGTTTTACTGGATTTTTTTGTTGTTATTCTGTCTCTCACTGTTCAAATAAACCTACCATTAAAATTATAGACTGATCATTTCTTTGTCAGTAGGCAAACGTACAAAATCAGCAGGGGATCAAATACGTTTTTCCCTCACTGTAGGTGGTATACAGAAGACAGCCCTATTTGGTAAAAGACCAAGCCCATATTATGGCAAGACCAGCTCAAACAAGCTAAGAGAAACGGCAGTCCATCATTACTTGAAGACATGAAGGTCAGTCAATCTGGAAAATTTCAAGAACTTTGAAAGTTTCTTCAAGTGCAGTCGCAAAAACCATCAAGCACTTTGATGAAATTAACTCTCATGAGGACCGCCACAGGAAAGGAAGACCCAGAGTTACCTCTGCTGCAGAGGAAAAGTTTATTCGAGTTAGCTGCACCTCAAAAATGTTTGCCAAAATAAATGCCTCACAGAGTTCAAGTATCTCAACATCAACTGTTCAGAGGAGACTGCGTGAATCAGGCCTTCATGGTTGTATTGATGGAAATAAAACACTACTAATGGACACCAATAATAATAAGAGACTTGCTTGGAAACACATATAATGGAGATTATACCGGTGGAAATCTGTCCTTTGGTCTGATGAGTCCAAATATGAGATTTTTGGTTCTAACCGCAGTGTCTTTGTGAAACGCAGAGTAGGTGAACGAATGATCTCCGCATGTGTGGTTTCCACCGAGAAGCATGGAGAAGCTTTGCTGGTGACATGGTCTGTGATTTATTTAGAATTCAAGACACACTTAACCAGCATGGCTACCACAACATTCTGCAGCGATACGCCATCCCATCTGGTTTGCGCTTAGTGAGATTATAATTTGTTTTTCAACAGGACAATGGCCCAACCCACCTCCAGGCTGTGTTAGGGCTATTTGACCAAGAAGGAAAGTGATGGAGTGCTGCATCAGATGACCTAGCCTCCACAATCATCCGACCTCAACTCAATTGAGATGGTTTGGGATGAGTTGGACCGCAGAGTGAAGGAAAAGCAGCCAACAAGTGCTCAGCATATGTGGGAACTCCTTCAAGACTGTTGGAAAAGCTTTCCAGTTGAAGCTGGTTAAGAGAATGCCAAGAGTGTGCAAAGCTGATATTAAGGCAAAGGGTGGCTACTTTGAAGAATCTAAAATCTAAAATATATTTAGATTTGTTTAACACTTGTTTGGTTACTACATGATTCCATATGTGTTGTTACATAGTTTTGATCTCTTCACTATTATTCAACAATGTAGATAAGAGGAAAAATAAAGAAAAACCCTTCAATGAGTAGGTGTGTCCAAACTTCTGACTGGTACTGTATATAATGTAATTTAAACTCTAAAAATCTACATTTTTAAAAACTTCAATAACGATTACATTATCGATACTGCATGATAAACAGGCATGTGTGTATCAAATGTTTCCAGCCTATTCTTGATCTATTATTAGGAAGTATTTATTCTGTAATGACTACCACAAGCACATTGCCAGTCCGATCATTCCGATTGTGCTTGTCAAGAGTATCAGTGTGCTTTAGCATGGACAGAGTGCGCTCTCCCTGCTACACAAATGGTTTATTTGTAGGGTTTTGACCGGGCATTGGCCCTTGTCAACAATGTGTCAGATCTGGGCTCAGGAAGCCAGCTCAGTTGTCAGTGGAAAGTCATCATGAGGTCTGATTTTTCCCTTCTGACAAGCATCCAAAAGACACAGCTGTCACAACTCTAAAGACAACCTCAAGCTCTGCATTGACAGGAGATTTCCTGAAGAACGTGAAAGAAATCAAGATGTTTCCGTTCTTGCTTTTCAATCAATCTTCTCATTTAAAGTGACAGGAACAATTCATCACTTGGACTTATTATGTTATGATATTTCTGTGTATTTTGTATTATTCCATAATAATACAAATATATTTCTGAAAGACAGATATATGTGTTAAAATGTAACAGAGATAAATATGCCATTTAATAAAAAACAAGTTAGGACATCTGCACAGTTCCCCTCAGTTTGTCACAATCTCAGCATCAAAGACAGAGGTAATATAGGAGAGAAACAGAAAGAGAGCGAAAGAGAACGAAAGAGAGAAAGAGAAAAAGAGAGAGAGCGTTGTGGAGGGAAGGAGGCATCATGTCCAGACAGCAGCAGTAGCAACGATTCTCCGAGGTGAACGATTAGTGATGAGCTCAGTGCCCTGCGATGATGTCTTGCGTGATGTCATATATATAGGGATGAGCCCGAGGTGCTGTCTGAGAGAATGGGGGATGTAGATATGGTAGACCCCCCCCCCCAGTGCCATGCTCAATTACCTCCCAGACCAACCAACCCCACACCAGCTCCCATAACTGCTGAACATTACTGAAAATGTCAGAGAAAGGGGATACAAATTTAAGACAACGGTCTGCCTGGGTGTATCCTCTCAGTTGTGTTGTGTGTGTTGGGTTTGAATAATATAGCTTGTCTATGTATTGGTGGAGAGATAAGAGAGGCAGATCCACCACAGGCAGTGAGGAACACACAAGGGGAAAGAGTATACTGTGTATGTAATGTGACAGCATAATGTCCTCTCTACTCCGTCATTGTATTTTATCTCTCTCTATATCTTCTTCCTATGCACATCCCTCTCTCCTGCCACATAGCAGACAGAGCATTAGTTTCTATGTCAGTCTTAGTTCAGTCGTAAATTATGCCATGGGGATCTGCTGTTTATTTGAAGCCATAAGGTTTTTTCCACCAGATATTATGTTTATGCTGGAGCGCCGTCCTTGGTCTTGGCTCCAGTGGGTGGCCACCCCAGACATTTGTTACTTTTTATTGATTCTGGCGTCTCGCTGCTTCTGTCTGCATAGATAAAGAGATAGAGAGAGGTGGGGGGTGGGCGGAGAGCAAGACGAGAGAGAGAGAGGAATCATGGGGGAGAGAGTTAAACGGCGAGGGGCATAGTCACTTTGGATTTACATCCTTGTGTGTGTGTGTGTGTGTGTGTGTGTGTGTGTGTGTGTGTTCAGGGTGGCAAAGACACATAATTTATCTGGCCAAGGAATTTTTTTATTGGTGGGTTCAGAGTAGCAGAGTAAAACACACAGTGCGTCATTAAGATCAAAACCTTCTACATCAAAGAGGTCAAATCACTTTTCATAAAAAAAGAGCAATTTAAAAGAACCCAGTCTAAATGATTATTACAGGTCTATAAAAACTACCATCCGTGGTGATGCATACAGTACCAAATAAAACCACTACTAAAAATAAGAATTTAAAAGTACAATTGTATTTATTGCTCTGCATTTTACCCTGCCTCTGACCTATCTCTCTTTTTGCTTTTTTAGGGTCCTCCTCACTGCGGGCCTACCCCCTCCTCTCAGTCATCACGCGGCAGCCCCCCAACCTGCCCCCTCACCTTTCCCAGCCCTCCTCCCCTGGCCGGGTTCCCAACCTGACCCTGCTCTCCCCCCAGCACCACTCCCGGGTCTCCGAGCCCTCCCACAGCAAGACACCTGTCAGCATCAGCAGCGAGTCAGACACGGAGCACAGCACCCCCCGGCTGAAGAAGCCTAGACGCAGCCGCACCATCTTCACTGAGCTGCAGCTCATGGGCCTGGAGAAGAAGTTCCAGAAACAGAAGTACCTCTCCACCCCTGATAGGTCAGTATCGTATTGCATCTCACCACTGATAGGCCAAAATGAAAGCAGAGTCTGATTGGTTACTTGAAAGAAGCTACCTCCTGATAGATCAGTGTTATACTACCTCTCAAATGTCATACCGTATTTCATTCGGTGACACTCAAGCTGGTGAAAATGAAAAAATTCTGTGAAAGCAACCAAACTTCATAAAACATAAAACAAATGCAATAGCTGACTAGAGGTTCAGCATCAACATCATAACATTTTGATGTATGTCCTAGGTAATGTGTCATGTAATGTTAAGTTCTCTAATCCAGGCATTACCTCAGCAGTCTAGTGGAGACAAGAGTAACGTTTTAACCATAAGCTTTTGAAAGCCTCAACAAAGAAACACTGCTCTATTCAAGAAAATCGGGACATCTGCCAACACAAGCAAACAGAAATATACTCCATTGATTGACTGCCAATCATGTAATATATGTGCAGGTGTATATAAAATGCATTTAGCTTTATACACTGTATTTAGATGAGGTAATATTCATGTTAATATCCATGTCGTAGGTTCCAGCCCCTGGGTCATTTTCGAGACCTGACATACGGCCATAATACATTTTCCATTTTATTTTAAACCCTACTTTCAGATTTGGCCTACCGGACGTATTTCCATTATAACCCAAGTTAATATTGAGCCATAAACCTCAGATTTTCCTTCGGTCGAGCAACAAGAACACCAGACAGCTAGTAAACCTCAGCAACACATGGTTACAACAGCTTGTTCAGAGCGAGAAGATAAATCATTATTTTACTAAAACTCAACAGCCACAAAATGCTTTGAAAATGGTCAGTTATTTTTTAGATTGTTGTAGATTTGTACTAAAAAGCCACCACTGTATTTACTGGAACTTTACTATTTTAAAACCTGCCTGTTCCTTCTCCTTGGCCCTGAAGAATCTGAAAAAGAATTGGGAGAGCATGTTTGTTATCAACCCTGTTGGGGATTTATGAGGCAAAACAGGCGGGGTTGGCTTAGATTGTTGACAACATGTAAACTATCTTTAGTCTCCAATGTTTATTGAAAACATAAATACATTTGTAGGATGAGCACTTGTTGTCTCTAAAACACATCGTTACAGTTGTTGATTAGCTAGCTAGCCATATTAGCATAGACGTGACATCAGTAAAAACACGTCAAAACAAAACATGGTATCAAGAACAAGCTGAAACTAGCTGAAACAAGCCAACTACGATTCCCCACATGGCAGCTTCTTGTTATTTTTGCTAGCTATCTGGCCATCCAGAATCACAACAACACACGGCGTTCTGCCATGTTGAAATATGCGCATTATTGTTGTGAAGTTATCAACTAACCTGTTTATACACATCTCATCCTGGGGAAAACTCCCACAATGCATCTCTTCTTCAATGCAAATCACACTTCTCTGTTCTAGCCAATGAGCCACACCACACCTCCCCTGTGAACTCCCAGGCAGGCTGAGGTAGACTACAACAGCCCAGCGGTGATCCAAACGACCCACCCTGCCCTCACTGACAAATCTGTATAATGCCAATAATCAAATTCCCACTGGCTGTGATGAACTAGTTAAACCCACAGCTGGATGGAAAACATAAACAGAGAAAATCCCCTTTCAAAGCCCACATCACAAGTGTGGCGTGCTCCCCAGTTCACTTTGTTATGATCCAAAGATAACTCCTTGTCTCTGCTTTTTTTCTTTAGCTATTTCTTGGCTTGGAGACATTGTGGTCTTTGACTGAGACAGTGCTCTGAGGAAAACAGCATATAAAAAGCCCCTAACACCACACCACAGACTGTAATGATTTAAATCATTAGGCAATAATGATTTTATTTAATTGAGATTAGTACAATCAGCATCATCATCATTATCATTATGCATTAAGCTGCAACTAAAATCCCTGCTGATACAGGTTAGAGACTTGAACAGCAAACAGAGGACTTGTAAGTGCCTCCAGCACAGAGTCATTCTACAGTACTGTATGGGAGTCTGTTGCTGTAAGTGTGTGGTTTCCCTCCATAGAAGACTAATGACCATAAATAACTGGGGTGCTTTCCCCTCCTGAAATTACTTTCTTTGCCTCCAGTTCCTCCACTGGGCGGTTTGCCTGTATTTTTTGGTGTAGAGTGTTTTTAAAAAAAGTATGCACACACACTTTTCTTCTGCACTCAATCATTGAGGCCGTGCGGCTGTCTATACTGTCTACAGTTGTATGGACTGAAGTTCCCTCTATGTAATACTTTCAAATCAGGTCAGATAGACATGGTGAGGGCGGGAAAGAAGGGAGGATGAGAAGATAGGAAGAGGAGACAAGATCAGAGGGTAAGCTGATGGATCAGTAGTAATCTAGTCTCTCTCTCTCTCTCTCTCTCCCTCTCCCTCCCACACCCCCCCCTCTCTCTCTCTCTCTCTCTCTCTCTCTCTCTCTCTCTCTCTCTCTCTCTCTCTCTCTTACATCAAATGAAAGCCAGTTCCACTCATTTGAGTGTGAAGGACTTGAGATTTCAAAAACCAGATAAAGCCCCCTCCCTCTGTAGGCTGATCCGTCTTTCACTGACCCCCTTCCTGGGATATCATGTTACACGCCAACCAATATCCTTATTAGTCATGGATCAGAACATGTGGTGGAAGTGTCCAGGATTCCATACCCCCCTGAACATCCAGATACAGATGCTTTGATTGGATAACTGAACTCCCTTACAGATGTTCAATAAGGGTTATCCTATATGCTGCAGGTGTAAAGTCTCTCTCTGGACCATAAGAGGGTGTATCAAAGAGACTACAGTACTTTGATGCACCATGCCAGAATGTGGTTATAAAGTCATGGTTAGGATGCAAGCTGGTCTCCAAAGGGAACGCCACCTAGATGATACAATATATATAGCTGATGATGGCATGCATTTCAGGGCAGGATAGTCAACAGGTGATTGGAAAGATAAAGTAACTCATTCATTTTAGTTTGATTACTCCAGCTACACCCTCTCTGTGTAAATCAGTTGTCTATCTCCTGCTGCTTTTCATCTTATAAAGAATGAACTCAAGTTTAAAAAACATGTACACTGAGTTGCTGTGTATACTGTGTGTCTTTGTTTCCCTGCAGACTAGACCTGGCCCAGTCCCTAGGCCTCACACAACTTCAGGTGAAGACCTGGTACCAGAACAGAAGGATGAAGTGGAAGAAAATGGTGAGAGTGCCACACACCCATAACAACAATGACCCTGGGTCAGTGTAGAGAGAAGGAGTGGTAGGGGTTGAAATGTCTGGGTTTGAGGCATGATGAGGGACTGGGACACCAAAGTCTAGTCTAGTCAGGTCAGCAGCTCAGAGAACAAAAGTCTCAAATCGTTAACTCCCCAAATTAATGACTGTACGTGGGGCAGTTCAGAGCCATACATCTTCCCTTAATTACTATAATAACCATGGTTGCCTTTGACCGCAGCCAGCATTTATCACAACCCCACTGAGCCATGTGTCTGTGTTTGTGTGGGATACGTTGCTCCAGGTGCTGAAGGGAGGACAGGAGGCCCCCACCAAGCCCAAGGGCAGGCCCAAGAAGAACTCCATCCCCACCACCGAGGAGATAGAGGCACAGGAAAGGCTGGCCAGGCTGGCTGAGGATGAGAGGATGAGGATCGCAGCCGAAGAGGCCTTGGCCCACGGAAAAGCTCCCCAATCGGAACCCCAGAACCTCAGCACGGTCGCCGGGGCAAGAGAGACCCACAATCTCACGGCGGTGAGCGAGGGTCGAGTTCAGCGAGAGCAGCCACTCCCAATGCAGTCAGAGACACACGCCACCAGCTAAATAAGACAATTATTAATGTATGAATGAAACAGCTAAAGACTGGTGCTGACTGGAATACAGAAACACTTACTGTAGTGGCTCAAGATCGCTGAAAAAAGCCTGTCTGGTGTAGATTATTCAGTCGTGTTTGAGGTTTTACTGTACTGGATGACTTTCATAGGTACGGTAGATCATTTGGGTTTTGCCATATCACTTTTGGCATATACTGGAATAAAACGAGTTTACATATAGTGTCAGTCATATACATAGAAATGAAAAATCCATAATTGTACAGTGCATTTTGTCCCTGTGTCAACAGTGTCACCTCCCCAGCCTCAAACCTGCTTGTTCTACTGCGAGAGGACTCCTTTAGTCACATGCTATACAGTTTGCCTAAGTATTGTAGTTATAACATAACATAAAATGACCACACTGGTCATGGTGCCTTTTTCTCTCAGAGGATATCACAAGTTTTATCAGTCTAGAAACACCAAGGTTTATTAATAATAAATTAAGTGTTATTTTACAGTGTTTGACTTTTGCTTATTAAAAACAATACATAATTACTATATGCTCTGGATTACAGTTAACACTGCCGTTGTACCTGTTCTGTACAGCTTTGAACGAAATTGTATTTCTGTCCCAGAGCCACAGCATCGTCTCGTTTAATTATGTTGTGTTCCTTTTGCATTTGATGTTTCCAAAACAATATATTTCAATTTGTATCTATAAAGACATGCACTGTAACATACTGTAGCAATATTCTTGAAAGAAAAATATATGTTAGATAATGATATGCAGTATATGTAAATTATTATATTTTAATTTGGAGAAAAATAGGGTGTATCGAATCCTTTACTTTTCTCTTTTGACTCTGGGGCAGAGTGATTTTACTGCCACGAGGGAAGCCTCTTAAACTGTCAGAGACTGTAGAATTGAATAAATCACAGCCTGTGCCAAAGAAACGAGGAAACTGCCAAACATTTAAAATCTTTTAGAGAGGTTCTCAGCCTGCAGGCCTTTGCATCAACGGAGCCCCCCTCCAACTCTGCCTTAGACTCCCCACATAAAACTGTCTTCAGCTGCTTGTCAACACTTTTATTTTCCGCTTTGGCCTCCTGTTGTTTCCTTCCAAAGATGTCTATTTGGAAAGAGTTCCTTTTTTAAAACAAAAAATCTATTTTTAGTTTGATATAAACTAGTACAGTATTTTTCTGATGTAAATAATGCTTGTTGGTAAGCTACTGAATAGTTGTTTTGGCATGGACAACAAAATGCTGATTGTTCTGTATGTTGTTATTTTTACCATGTGTTTTGTGCTTTTATATACACTTAATAAAATGGCAATCATTTCCATATGAATGATGAAAGTCCACCATTATTATTATTATCATATGAATTACTATTTTAAAAACATTAAATAGCAGACCACAAGCATGGACTCCAAGGTTAGTTGATTTTCAGGAAACCACATTTGTATTTTAACACTATTTGAACCAGAATGAAGTGTACTCCTAGGCTTATTTAATCTTCATCCATAAAAATATCTTTATGCTCTCACTATGCTACAAGGAATCTTTGGTTTGATCTGATATGCAATGCAACCACATATGCATGAAACCCTCTGCCGACATGCAGCAAGAGGTTCGAGCTGAGTTGACACAAAAGCTTGTCATAGATATGTGTAACGGCTGTCTGAAGAGAGAGTGGACCAAAACGCAGCGGAGTTAGTGTTCGCCATATTTAATACTTGAACGGAACACTATACAATTACAAAAAACAAGAAACTGACAGCCAAACAGTCCTGTCAGGTGAAACACACTAACAGAAACAATTACCCACAAAACCCAAAGGAAAAACATGCACTTATGTGTGACTTCCAATCAGCAACAACGAGCTTCAGCTGTGCCTGATTGGGAGCCACACACGGCCCAAAACAAAGAAATACAAAAACATAGAAAAAGGAACATAGAACGCCCACCCAATGTAACACCCTGGCCTAACCAAAATAAAGAACAAAAAACCCCTCTCTATGGCCAGGGCGTTACAGTACCCCCCCCCCCCCCCCCCCCCCCCCAAGGTGCGGACTCCGGCCGCAAAACCTGACACTGAAGGGGAGGGTGGGCCTTCATACGGCGGCGGCTCAGGTGCGGGACGTGGCCTCTGCCCCACCCTTGGCGTCACCCTCTTAGGTGGCGCACCTGGCTGCGCCGAAGGTCTGGTGGGCGACCCTGACTTCGCAGGCGGGCCACTCTGGCTGATCCGGGCAGGCGGGCCGCTCTGGCTGATCCGGGCAGACGGGCCGCTCTGGCTGATCCGGGCAGACGGGCCGCTCTGGCTGATCCGGGCAGACGGGCCGCTCTGGCTGATCCGGGCAGACGGGCCGCTCTGGCAGCTCCGGGCAGACGGGCCGCTCTGGCAGCTCCGGGCAGACGGGCCGCTCTGGCAGCTCCGGGCAGACGGGCCGCTCTGGCAGCTCCGGGCAGACGGGCCGCTCTGGCAGCTCCGGGCAGACTGGCCGCTCAGGCAGCTCCGGGCAGACTGGCCGCTCTGGCAGCTCCGGGCAGACGGGCTGCTCTGGCAGCTCCGGGCAGACGGGCGGCTCTGGCAGCTCTTGACTGGCGGGCGGCTCTGGCAGCTTCTGACTGGCGGGCGGCTCTGGCAGCTCCTGACTGGCGGGCGGCTCTGGCGGCTCCGGACTGGCGAGACCCACTGGAGACCTGGTCCGTGGAGCAGGCACAGGACTGACCAGGATGGGGAGACCCCCTGGAGGCCTAGTCCTAGGAGGTGGCACAGGACGGACCAGGATGGGGAGACCCACTGGAGGCCTGGTCCGAGGAGGAGGCACAGGCTTAACCAGGATGGGGAGACCCACTGGAGGCCTAGTCCTGGGAGGTGGCACAGGACGGACTAGGCTGGAGAGATCCACTGGAGGCCTGGACCGAGGAGGAGGCACAGGATAAACCGGGCTGTGGGGGAGCACTGGAGTTCTGGCCTTTACGCTCTTTACCCATACTCCAGGCTGACTGCCCACTTCGGCCCGGCACGGGCGGAGAACAGGCATTGGGCGAACTGGACCCTCCCAGCGCCCTGGAGACCCAGTGCGCAACGCTGGCGCAGGATAACCTGGACCGAGGAGGCGCACTGGAGACCAGATGCGCTGAACTGGCACAACCCATCCTGGCTCGATGCCTGCTGTCGTATGGCACTTGCAGGGGGCTGGCATGTAGCTCTCCGGGCTATCAACGCATACTGGGGACACCGTGCGCTTTACCGCATAACACGGTGCCTGACCAGTACTGCGCTGCCTCCTGTAAGCACGGGGAGTTGGCCCAGAATTAAATCCTGGCTCTGCCACACTCCCCGTGTGCCTCCCGCAGTGGGAGATCGAAGCGGCAAGAGCGGAGAGGTGATGGTATGAGGAGAGAGAGCGCAACATGCACGAGAGGCAGCCCCCCCCAAAAAATTGGGGGGGGGCTGCCTCTCGTGCATGTTGCGCTCTCTCTCCTCATACCATCACCTCTCCGCTCTTGCCGCTTCGATCTCCCACTGCGGGAGGCGATAATCCCCAGCCTGAGTCCATGGTCCCTCTCCGTCCAGGATTTGTTCCCACGTCCATGAGTCCATCATGCTGCTCTCCTGGTGCTGCTCCTTCCTCCGCTGCTTGGTCCTTTTGTGGTGGGTAATTCTGTAACGGCTGTCTGAAGAGAGAGTGGACCAAAACGCAGCATTCCATTGTCAACAGCCAGTGGAATCCCGTGGCGCGATATTCAAATACCTTAGAAATGCTATTACTTCAATTTCTCAAACATATGACTATTTTACACCATTTTAACCTGTTAGGGCTAGGGGGCAGCATTGACACGGCTGGATAAAAAACATACCCGATTTAATCTGGTTACCACTCCTACTCAGTAACTAGAATATGCATATACTTATTACATATGGATAGAAAACACCCTAAATTTTCTAAAACTGTTTGAATGGTGTCTGTGAGTATAACAGAACTCAAATGGCAGGTCAAAACCTGAGAGATTCCTTTACAGGAAGTGGCCTGTCTGACCATTTCTGGAACTTCTTTGCCATCTCTATCATTTACTAAGGATCTCTGCTCTAACGTGACACTTCCCACGTCGTCCATAGGCTCTCAGAGCCCGGGAAAAAAGAGAATGTCGTCATTCCAGCCCCAGGCTGAAACACATTATCGCCTTTCTCAAGTGGCCCATCAAGAGACACTAGCTTATGCGCATGACCCCGACCGCCCCCGCCTTTGGGATTTTTTCCTCTGTTTGCCGAAAAGGAGATTCCCTGTCGGAATATTATCGCTTTTCTACGAGAAAAATGACGTAAAAATTGATTTTAAACAGCGGTTGACATGCTTCGACGTACGGCAATGGAATACTTTGAATTTTATTGTCAGGAATTGCGCCAAGCGCGCGACACTTCTTTACTATTTCGGATAGTGTCTGGAACGCACGAACAAAACGCCGCTATTCGGATATAACGATGGATTATTTTGGACCAAACCAACATTTGTTATTGAAGTAGACGTCCTGGGTGTGCATTCTGACGAAGACAACAAAAGGTAATGACATTTTTATAATAGTAAATATGATTATGGTGAGTGCTAAACTTGCCGGGTGTCTAAATAGCGAGCCCGTGATGCCTGGGCTATGTACTTAGAATATTGCAAAATGTGCTTTCACCAAAAAGCTATTTTAAAATCGGACATATCGAGTGCATAGAGGAGGTCTGTATCTATAATTCTTAAAATAATTGTTATGCTTTTTGTGAACGTTTATCGTGAGTAATTTAGTAAAATGTTAGCGAATTCCCCGTAAGTTTGCGGGGGGTATGCTAGTTCTGAACGTCACATGCTAATGTAAAAAGCTGGTTTTTGATATAAATATGAACTTGATTGAACAAAACATGCATGTATTGTATAACATAATGTCCTAGGGTTGTCATCTGATGAAGATCATCAAAGGTGAGTGCTGCATTTAGCTGTCTTCTGGGTTTTGGTGACATTATATGCTGGCTTGAAAAATGGGTGTCTGATTATTTCTGGCTTGGTACTCTGCTGACATAATCTAATGTTTTGCTTTCGTTGTAAAGCCTTTTTGAAATCGGACAGTGTGGTTAGATTAACGAGAGTCTTATCTTTAAATGGCTGTAAAATAGTCATATGTTTGAGAAATTGAAGTAATAGGATTTTGAAGATTTTGAAAATCGCGCCACAGGCTGGCAGTGGCTGTTACGTAGGTGGGACGAATTCGTCCCGCCGGTCCCATAGAGGTTAAAGACAAGACTCTCATTAATCTAACCACACTGTCCGATTTCAAAAAGGCTTTACAACGAAAGCAAAACATTAGATTATGTCAGCAGAGTACCCAGCCAGAAATAATCAGATACACATTTTTCAAGCTAGCATATAATGTCACAAAAACCAAAACCACAGCTAAATGCAGCACTAACCTTTGATGATCTTCATCAGATGACACTCCTAGGACATTATGTTATACAATACATGCATGTTTTGTTCAATCAAGTTCATATTTATATCAAAAACCAGCTTTTTACATTAGCATGTGACTAGCATGTGACTAGCATTCCCACCGAACACTTCCGGTGAATTTACTAAATTACTCACGATAAACGTTCACAAAAAACATAACAATTATTTTAAGAATTATAGATACAGCACTCCTTTATGCAATCGCGGTGTCCGATTTTAAAATAGCTTTTCGGTGAAAGCACATTTTGCAATATTCTGAGTAGATAGCCCGGCCATCACAGGCTAGCTATTTTGACACCCACCAAGTTTGGCACTCACCAAACTCAGATTTACTATAAGAAAAATTGGATTACCTTTGCTGTTCTTCATCAGAATGCACTCCCAGGACTTCTAGTTAAACAACAAATGTTGGTTTGGTTCCAAATAATCCATAGGTATATCCAAATAGCGGTGTTTCGTTCGTGCGTTCAAGACACTATCCGAAGGGTAAAGAAGGGTGACACGCCCGGCGCGTTTCGTTACAAAAAATTTCAAAATATTCCATTACCGTACTTCGAAGCATGTCAAACGCTGTTTAAAATCAATTTTTATGCGTTTTTTCTTGTAAAAAAGCGATAATATTCCGACCGGGAGTCGTTGTTTTCGTTCAAAGACAGAGAAAGTAAAATGGACTCATTGTTCTCAGATCGACCACTTACCAAATGCGCTACTGTTTTTCAGCCAGAGACTGGAGAGTCATCATTCAACGTTCTGGCGCCTTCTGAGAGCCTATGGGAGCCGTAGAAAATGTCACGTTACAGCAGAGATCCTTTGTTTTGGATAGAGATGATCAAGAAGGCCAAGAAATGGTCAGAGAGGGCGCTTCCTGTTTGGAATCTTCTCAGGTTTTGGCCTGCCATATGAGTTCTGTTATACTCACAGACACCATTCAAACAATTTTAGAAACTTTAGGGTGTTTTCTATCCAAACCAAACAATTATATGCATATTCTAGTTACTGGGCAGGAGTAGTAACCAGATTAAATCGGGTACGTTTTTTATCCGGCCGTGCAAATACTGCCCCCAACAGGTTAATCAGGACAACAGTTTTCAGCTGTGCTAACATAATTGCAAAATGGTTTTCTAATGATCAATTAGCCTTTTAAAATGACTAACTTGGATTAGCTAACACAATGTGCCATTGGAACACAGGAGTGATGGTTGCTGATAATGCGCCTCTGTACTCCAACATAGATATTCCATAAAAAATCTGCCGTTTCCAGCTACAATAGTCATTTACAACATTAACAATGTCTACACTGTATTTCTGATCAATTTGATGTTATTTTAATGGACAAAAAAATGTGCTTTTCTTTCAATAACAAGGACATTTCTAAGTGACCCCAATCTTTCGATTGGTAGTGTATATGTTTGACTATTTAAATGTAGTACGCCACTTGCCAGTCAGAGCCAGGTTGATGTGAATGAGCAGTGATTCACTCAACCAAGCCACCTGGTTGAATTAGAACTAGAAAAACAGATCGATTGGAGCAGGTACAGTGGATCTGTTTTAATTGCAGAAACCGAGGGCAACATGTCCCTATTAAAGCCTTGTGAAAACAAAGGCTGTGGTTGGCAGCCAGCTAGGCAGGCAGGCCTGTTGTATGAGCTGTGAGCTGAGCCAAGCGGAGCGGCAGGTCTCCACAGGTAGGGAGCTGAGCACTGCTGCTGGGTAATTGTTGTATGGCGAGGTAATGAAGGGTTACAAAAACAGCCCTGGGTAAAACACCAGAGGTCTAATTGAAGAATCGGTGTTGTCTGTGCCCAATGATGTTTGTACCATGTTTTGTGCTGCTACCATGTTGTGCTGCTGCCATGTTGTGTTGCTACCATGTTGTTGTCATGTTGTGTTGCTATCATGCTGTGTTGTCATGTGTTGCTGCCATGCTATGTTGTTGTCTTAGGTCTCTCTTTATGTAGTGTTGTGGTGTCTCTCTTGTCGTGATGTGTGTTTTGTCCTATAGTTTTTTTTAAGGCCTTTTGCCTTTTGGTAGGCCGTCACTGTAAATAAGAATTTGTTCTTAACTGACTTGCCTAGTTAAATAAAGGTAAAAAAATAAATAAACAAAGAGCCTGTCATTTTGTCACAGGTTCAGACTCAGGTCATAAAGAGTGGAGCTGGTGTCAATCCTAACCCCCCCGGTAAACATCCATCGCGCACCTTCACCTGTCATCTTAACTCACGCTCTGCAGACAATTAGCCCTGTTGATTTGAGGCGTGCACTCAGTGTTTTAGTCCCTTCTCTGTTATGACAGGGGAAGCAATTTCTAAATACCAAGGGTAGGAGGCACAGCAGGCGTACTAAAGTCAATAGAGGGAGATCCTGCCGACAACAGGAACAATCACCCTATTGTTTTCAACAGCAGCAGAGGAGAACATTACCGTGAACAAGTATATAAACATCCATATGGATGACATATGTGTTGGTCCACCCCACTTCATGTCACGTTATTTGTTATTGGGGTTATTTGTTATTGTAGTTTGGTCAGGACGTGGCAGGGGGGTATTTGTTTTATGTGGTTCGGGGTTTGTTAGTATATGTGTTTATGTAGAGGGGTGTTTGGTTAGAGTATTCCGGGGTTTTTGGGTTATGTTCTATATTTCGTATTTCTATGCTCTGTCTATGTTGTGTATTTCTTTGTTGGCCTGGTATGGCTCTCAATCAGGAACAGCTAGCTGTACATCGCTGTTGCTGATTGAGAGTCATACTTAGGTAGCCTGTTTTCACCTGTCCCGTTGTGGGAAGTTGTTGTTGCATAGCTGTTTGTGTAGCCTGCAATACTGTTTGTTCGATCGTTTTGTTTCGTTTGTGTTCTAATAAAGTTAAGACGAGCACTCAACCCGCTGCGCCTTGGTCCATTACGTACGACGACCGTTACACTTCAATTCAAGCGTGATTGCGAAATGTTCATAAAGCTAGGCGTTCAAATATAATTTTCACCATCAGTATCAGTTGTATTTGACAGATACTGTTACTAAAAAGGACGAAGTATTTTACAATCAGTTCAAACAGGCTTATTATCATTAGGATGCATTTTTAAATGAGCATAACCTATTTCCTGTTTTCCTCATTAACTAACAGCAAACTTCAAAAACTCAATGAATTTGATTATCTTTGTATCCTTTCCTGTTGTTAAGCAATCATGTTCTTTCATCTAGAGAGGTCAACCTCTTAACATCAACACCTTGGTATAGCCAAATCAATTATTACTCCACTTTACGATCTCTTCTCCAGCTAATGTATATACTATGCTGATTACAGTGCTGTCCGCCGCCCTGTCGTCTTGCTCTAGCTAATGCCCTGGCTGGCTGGCTGGCTCCCTCCCTCCCTCCCTCCCTCCCGGCTCTCAGACTCGTTCTTGCTGCAGGTACAATACCGGTCAAAAGTTTTAGAACAGCTACTCATTCAAGCGTTTTTCTTTATTCTTACTATTTTCTACATTGTAGAATAATAGTGAAGACATCAAAACTATGAAATAACACATAAGGAATCATGTAGTAACTAAAAAAGTGTCAAACATCTAAATATATTTTATATTTCAGATTCTTCAAACAGCCACCCTTTGCCTTGATGACAGATTTGCACACACTTTGCATTCTCTCAACCAGCTTCACCTGGAATGCTTTTACAACAGTCTTGAAGGAGTTCCCACATATGCTGAGTATTTGTTGGCTGCTTTTCCTTCCCTCTGCGGTCCGACTCATCTCCACAATTGGGGGATTGTGGAGGCCAGGTAATCTGATGCAACACTCCATCACTCTCTTTCTTGGTCAAATAGCCTTTACACAGCCTGGAGGTGTGTTAGGTCATTATTGTGTTGAAAAACAAATGATAGTCCAACTAAGCCCAAACCAGATGGGATGGCATATCGCTGCAGAATGCTGTGGTAGACATGCTTGTTAAGTGTGCCTTGAATTCAAAATAAATCACAGACAATGTCACCAGCAAAGCACCCCCACATCATAACACCTGCTGCTCCATGCTTCTCGGTGGGAAATACACATGCGGAGATCATCCTTTCATGCACACCGCTTCTCACAAAGACACGGCGGTTGCAACAACAACAAAAAAATGTTGGACTCCAGACCAAAGGACAAATTTCCACCGGTCTAATGTCCATTGCTCGTGTTTCTTGGCCCAAGCAAGTCTCTTCTTCTTATTGGTGTCCTTTAGTGGTAGTTTCTTTGCAGCAATTCGACCATTAAGGCCTGATTCACACAGTCTCCTCTGAACAGTTGATGTTGAGATGTGCCTTTTACTTGAAGTCTATGAAGCATTTATTTGGGCTGCAATTTCTGAGGCTGGTAACTCTAATGAACTTATCCTCTGCAGCGGAGGTAACTCTAGGTTTTCCATTCCTGTGGCGGTCCTCATGAGAGCCAGTTTCATCGTAGCACTTGGTGGTTTTTGCGACTGCACCTGAAGAAACTTTCAAAGTTCTTGACATTTTCTGGATTGATTGATCTTCATGTCTTCAAGTAATGATGGACTGTCATTTCTCTTTGGTTATTTGAGCTGTTCTTGCCATAATATGAACTTGGTATTTTACCAAATAGGGCTATCTTCTATATACCCCCCCTATACCACAACAGAACTGATTGGCTCAAACGCATTAAGAATGAAAGAAATTCCACAAATTAACTTTTAAGAAGGCACACATGTTAATTGAAATGCATTCCAGGTGACTACCTCATGAAGTTGGTTGAAAGAATGCCAAGAGTGTGCAAAGCTGTCATCAATTCAATGGGCACTTTTTTGGTAACTACATGATTCCATGTGTGTTATTTCATAGTTTTGATGTTTTCACTGTTATTCTACAATGTAGAAAATAGTAAAAACAAAGAAAAACTCTTGAATGAGTAGGTGTTATAAAACTTTTGACCGGTGGTGTATATCAAATGGATTGTTAGTGAAGTTGATCATCACCGGCTCAGTGGTATCGGTCCAAAACAATCCCACTTATCCCAGCCCTCCCTCTGGCCAGCCCCGGCGTTAATGACTCGTCTCCCAGGCAGATCGTGCCCTGCAACAATCAAGCAAACTATCATGGCTGGCAGTAAAATTTAATAGACAACACTAAAAGGGCATGGAGGCTAAAATGGTGGTGGTTACTGTCATAGTAGACTCAGAGTTTGATCGTAACTCATCCTGAGGCACAGCTGAGTAGGCTGCGGCCCGTACACACAAAAGCCACCAGGGCCTATGTGATTATTTTTTTATCACGGACTGGTCTGGCCTCTGGGAACTCCCCCCATTGGCTGGTTTAGTCCTCTGGTATTATATTGTTTTTCCTTTCATAAGATACACAGACCCTCAAACCCTCTCAGCAATGGAGCAAGGGGAGACAGCTTTCATGGCAACATTAGGCTCCAGCAACAGGGGCTGTGAATACGAGACCATGGCAACATATATTGGTTGCAGTGGCTTTACTCCCTCGCCCCCTTTTCTCCCTCCCAGTCACCTCCTTCCCTTTGCCAGCATTTCACTCAGGGTTTTCTCTAATGATAAAGAACAGCTCCTAATGCACTTAATTTAGGCAACATGAAAACCAAGCTCAATAGGCTTGTAATCTATATTTTACACCGAGACGCAGGTTTATAAGGGAAGCCGTAGTCAAAGCCAAGGAAATGTCTCTGCGAGAGGGGAAAAAGTGCAACACCACCAACTGTGTAATGTGGGATCAACTTAGTTTCAGGAATGCTGCGCAATTACGTATTTGTTGAAAGCCCTTTTCATAGTTCCTGAGCCCAATAGAAATTAAATGTGCCGATAGTTTTGTCAGGAGCCGTGCCAGTCAGACGACTCCCTCTCTCCACAGTCAGTCAGGAGCCGTGCCAGTCAGATGACTCCCTCTCTCCACAGTCAGTCAGGATCTGTGTCAGTCAGACAACTCCCTCCCTCCCCTGATCCCTCCCTCCCTCCCTGCACAGTCAGTCAGGAGCAGTGCCAGTCAGATGACTCCCTCCCTCCACAGTCAGTCAGGAGCCGTGTCAGTCAGACGACTCCCTCCCTCCCTCAACAGTCAGTCAGGTGGCGTGCCAGTCAGATGACTCCCTCCCTTCACAGTCAGTCAGGTGGCGTGCCAGTCAGATGACTCCCCCTCTCCACAGTCAGTCAGGAGCAGTGCCAGTCAGATGACTCCCTCCCTCCCTTCACAGTCAGTCAGGTGGCGTGCCAGTCAGATGACTCCCTCCCTTCACAGTCAGTCAGGTGGCGTGCCAGTCAGATGACTCCCCCTCTCCACAGTCAGTCAGGAGCAGTGCCAGTCATATGACTCCCTCCCTTCACAGTCAGTCAGGTGGCGTGCCAGTCAGACGACTCCCTCCCTCCACAGTCAGTCAGGAGCAGTGCCAGTCAGATGACTCCCTCCCTCCACAGTCAGTCAGGAGCCGTGTCAGTCAGACGACTCCCTCCCTCCCTCAACAGTCAGTCAGGTGGCGTGCCAGTCAGATGACTCCCTCCCTTCACAGTCAGTCAGGTGGCGTGCCAGTCAGACGACTCCCTCCCTCCACAGTCAGTCAGGTGGCGTGCCAGTCAGACGACTCCCTCCCTCCCTCCCTCCACAGTCAGTCAGACAAAACCCTCCCTCCACAGTCTGTCAGGAGCCATGTCAGTCAGACAACTCCCTCCCTCCCTCCCTCCCTCCCTCCCTCCCTCCCTCCCCTCCCCTCCCTCCCTCCCTCCCTCCCTCCCTCCCTCCACAGTCAGTCAGGAACCGTGCCAGTCAGACGACTCCCTCCCTCTAAAGTCAGTCACGTTTTAATCTGGCTCTTGATTGTTCTCTCCTCGTAGAGCTACCAAAGAAAACTTCCCCAAAAGACTGTTTCCTCTCAGTCAAGTTTTCTTTGAATGCGGTTATTCTTGTTTTCAGACATGAATCCTCACTCTTGAGTTAGGACACTTTCCTGTGTTGACAGAGACAATTTTCCCTGGCTAGGGGTGGATGGTTACAGCCTCTTTCCACTTGGAAAGGTGTGTATGGACGGGTTTATTGTCAGCCATTCTGTGTTGTGTTGGGCATCAAGGAGCTCAGGTGAGTGATGTGTCTCATGATATTTGCACAGGGGGAAAAAAGGGGATATTTGTGATTGGCAGGCTGTGAGGAGCGTCTATTCATTTTCACAGCAAATTTCCCGTCTCCTCTGTCGACTGCTCTGACAGAGACACATGTCAGCGTGGTTGTGAAGGGCTCCTGCTCCTCTATGCTGCCTGGCTGGTGTCAGAGAGGAGGCAGGGGTCAGCCATCAGCCAAAGGGTGGTGCCTGGCTGTGTGATTGACAGGTCTTTGAACAGGAAGGTTCTTTCTGTTGAGTGGAGGGATTGTGGTGGTGATCACAATGAAGTATAGAACAATGTTACTGTGTAGGAGATGCGGCCAACACATCAGCTCACAAACAAGTCCAGAGCCACCCATGCCTGTCGCATGCATCACTTAGCACTGAAACAAACAGAGGGTTAACCGCAAACACCCAAAGCACACACAGCACCTGTAGGTGAGCCAGAGTGCAGGAATGATTCATCCCTCCTATTATGCGCATGTCACTACAGATCTCAAACACATTTCTATTAGACCGCCGCCATAATTTACACGTTTGGATTACTAACCATAGAAGTAACATGTTGCTTTTTTTCTGTTCGAAAAACACAAGTCTATTTTACGTTATAGACTGTATTTGACTGTACTACAATTACCTGCTTCATATATTTTTAAGGGACCCTTGGCACAGGCGATGGATGCTGTGGCACCATCAGTAAAACACAAGTTATCCATGTTTAATGAGTCCAGAGGTAGGAGTAATTCAAACTGCCATGTTCCAGCACCACAATAGCCGTGGTGAGGAGGATTTTTTGTGTGAAAAAAAAAACATTAAAATTCCATTTTGTTTTACAAGCATTAGTTTCGATTGGAAAGTTATCGCAAGCTTTATTAAACTGCAGCTGCTTCTAGTTACATAATGGAAAATGTAAGCTATGGTCTTGCCAGCTTGAGAAAAGGGTCTAAAGCAATGTTGGACTTGAGACAATGGCAGCAAGTAGGAATAGGATAGCAAATGATGGTGTGGAGGTGTCAGTGATTGTGGCTGATGAGTATATGACTCTAGGCCTGCCTATAGTTATCTGATCATACAGTATGCATATGTATGTACGTGTGTTCTCTCTATGCTCTCCTGCTGCACTCCCCAAACAAAACCTCCATTATCTCGCAGCACAGGGCTCACTCAGGTGAGTCAGATGCCTCTTGAGTAGCTGTCCAAAACATCAGAAACCACAGTACCATGAAGAGAAAGCCTGCCAGCACATCACTCTGCACCCCAGCCCTCCCCATGTTGTGGTGCTGGTTGCTATAAACATTTGGGTAATTTGCATTAAGCATGCAATACTGTAATGTTTCCTTCAAGATGTTATCTGCTTGGGTCTGGCGTGCCGCCCTGTATTCAGGACTCACAGGAAGAGGAGGAGAAGGAGAGGGAGGAGGAGAGGGAGGCGGCGGCGGCAGTTGGGTCTCATGTGTCCATGCCCTTGTGGACGATTTCATAAGCGCTTAACCCTTGTGTGGTGTTCGGGTCTGTGGGACCCATTTTCAGTGTTTACTAAAATAAATACAAATTCAACCTGACCCCCCCCCCCCCCGCCACTGGACCCGAGGGTAATAAAAGTGTGGGAAAGTGTGTGTGTAGGTGAAAACAAGTAAAAATTAAACACAAATATTTGCTGTGTGCCTTCACTCTGTCTTCCACCTCCCTGGGCCTGCTGTTTCAACATAGCACCAAGAACCTGTCTGTCTCCCTGCCTGTGTGTCTCCCTGTAAGTCTGCCTGTCTGCCTCTCTGCCTGTCTCCCACTTTTCTTGCACTCTTTACCCTTTGTAGTGTGTGAAACTACACAATGTCTTGCGGGAACCTGCACAATGTTATTACAATACATTTATTTGATACATTATTTCGATACATTGTAGAAAATGCTGTATTTTCCCTCACTCTACCGCAGCCAGGTGCAAATTGGGGGAGGGACACAACAAATAAATAGCTTTGCATGTGTGGCTCCTTACCACAATCAATCAGTATGGCAAAAATAATCTCTGCTCAGAGGGCCTTAGAAATATTTTTTGCAGAGAGAGAAGCTAGTGTGGAAGGAACGTCTTCCACTTTTGAAGATGAAGAATTTTCTGAATATTAGGATCATGTCTCTCTCAATTCGGAGTCTGACAGTGAGTTGGAAGAAGGAGATGAGGTTGACCCTCAGCCAGCCTCAGGACCAGCAGCCTGCAGGAGAAGAAATAAGGTGAAATTGAATGTTCTTCTTGCTCATGGAATGAGCCACCTCGCATGGCTGCCAATGTGATGAGGATGCAACCAGGGCCGACGCGGATGGCGGTTACTTATGTGCAGAACATAGTCTTCTTTTGAAGAAGACACCATCCAGAAAACCATTCTGGACTGCACTAAATTGGAGGGAAGGCGGGTTTTTGGAGAGAGATGGACCAAACTCATTTACATGCACACTTTGGGGTTCCTATCCTTGCTGGTGTTTTCGGATCCAATGGGGAATCCACAGAATCCCTGTGGGATGCAGAAACTGGCAGAGAACATTTCCATGCAACAATGTCTCTGGAAAACTTCCATTTTTTTTTATCCGCTTCGATAACCGAGACACCAGACCAGCTCAGCGGCAGAGAGACAAGATAGCTGCAATCAGGTCAGTGTGGGACAAGTGGGTGGACCGCACAAGCTGGGACAGGAGCTCCTCAAGAGGAATCTGACGATGGTTGGAACACTTCGAATAAACAAGCTAGTGTCACGGTTGTCGTCGGTAATGGAGGACCAAAACGCAGCAGGTATGTGTATGCTCATCGTGTGTATTTATTTACAAACTAAATGAACACAAAAACAACAAAACGAAACGAACTCACGAACAACAAAACAGTCTGGCAAGGCACAAGGCTAAACTCAGAACAATCTCCCACAATTAAACAGACAAACACACCCAACTAATATAGGACTTCCAATCAAAGGCAACACCACACAGCTGCCTTCAATTGGAAGTCCACCCCAATTAACCAAACATAGACATACAACTAACTAGATCAACATAGAAATACGTGAAACTCAAACAGTGCCCAAAAACCCCGGAATACTAAATCAAATGCCCTTACTACAAAAACACCACCCTGAACCACATAAAACAAATACCCTCTGCCACGTCCTGACCAAACTACAATACCAATTAACCCTTATACTGGCCAGGACGTGACAGCCAGAGCTCCCACCTTAGCTGTTGAATACACAGAACAAGCCAATCAATTCCTCTAAGTTTGTGTTCACTGCCGACATGTCCCTAGTGTCCTATGTGCCAAAGAAAGGCAAAAATGTTGTACTCAGGAGTACGCTGCATAGGGATGGGAGAATCTGTGGCCAGGAACATCAAAAACCAGAAATTAAAATGGATTACAATGCCACAAAAGGAGGGGTGGACAATTTAGACAAGCTGGTGACTGGCTCAACTGCAAAAGAAGAACCCTATGCTGGCCACTTGTGATATTCTTCAGCTTCTTGGACATCTTGGCGTACAACGTGTTTGTCACCTGGATGGCGTTGAACCCAGATTGGAACAAAAAGAAGCTCCAGAAGAGAGGGCTCTTTCTTGAGGAGCTGGGCAAGGCATAGTTAAGACCTTAAATCCAGAGGAAGCAACATATCCCAAGGACCCCAGCTTCTGCAGTCATCGTGAAGAAGATTCAGGAGGAGGATGCTGGTGCCCCATCCACCCAACCCACAGAACATACAACTCCAATAGCGGAAGTAAGTGTGAGTGATGTTGTTGCATGTGTGTGTGTCTGACTCTCCTACCTTGGCCTGCTGTAACTATATATGTGAGTGAGTGAGATGTTAGTAAAATTCATGAACTAAGTGTTTTCATCATTCTAGATTGCAGCCGGTAGCAACAAGAAGAAGCGCTGCAATGTGTGTGGACCCAAGAAGGACAGGAAGACACAGTACACATGTATTAAGCGCAAGAAATACATTTGCAACACACACACAGTTAAACTCTGTGGTGTGTAGACCGGCCTTAATTTGTGTTCAATGTGGCTTATTTATCATTTCCTTAAAATACTATATGTAAAATTTGTCCTTCCAATTTGTTCAGTTCAAAGCATTAAACATCAGTAGTGATGAAAACTTTGTTTCATTTATATTTGTTCAAGATAAACATGATTTATTCCACCCATGTTTTGATTATAATTGATTTTTGTTTACAAAAATCTCATTTTATTAAAAAAACAAATAGCGCTTTTATTGATGAATGTAATCGAGCGGAGGTAAATGGAAAATATTAACCATGTATGCTGTCTATATTGCTTGTAATTGATATAAGTCAACATCTAAGTACTATGTATTGTTTTAAAAACCCAATAAAGTTGTGGGTCCATCAGACCCACGAACATTAGGTGAATAACAAAAACATGAACACCACACAAGGGTTAAAGGTGATGAAACAAAAGGGCATGGATAAGTTGCTTTGTTGTTGTATGAGTCTGAGTGTGGATGATTTGTGCGCGTCATTTCTTTAACTGACAAAAAAGGCTCTCATCACTGATCATTGAAATGGCACACTGATGAAAATGATAACTATATTATATATTTTTTTAATGGTGAGGAAAGGAAATCATTTTAGCATTTGACAAAAATAGGAAACAAAACATTTAACACATAAATCAATTAGTTAAGTTGCGCTGTCTCTGAACCTAAATAAATCAAAGTACAAGTAACCCACGCTAATGTGAAAAAGCATAGTGACATACACTCTAGTAGCAGCCTGAAAATGCATCAGAGAATGATGATGTTTTTCTTTCCTGTGGTGTGGGTGGTAATGATTTGATTTCCCTAATATGCAGGGACGAGGTTCTTCCTGATTAGACTGTAGGGAACAAAAGAAAGATTAACAAAATGTCCACCCGAATGGCTTTAAGAATGATAGAGGGAGAGAGAGAAAGAGAAAGAGAGAGAGAGAGAGAGAGAGAGAGAGAGAGAGAGAGAGAGAGAGAGAGAGAGAGAGAGAGAGAGAGAGAGAGAGAGAGAGAGAGAGAGAGAGAGAGAAACATTGTGCTAGATGTGATCTCATGGTCATCAAAAGAAATAAAGAAAAAGTTTCACTATCTTTCTTCCACCAAAGGGGATTTTCTTCAGAGTTGGGGGGTTAATTGTTTGAAACGAATAGTCCCAATATCACAACTCTTTATAACTCAATCCTCTTGACAGATGGACAAGTCATCTGAGAGGACACTTTCTCTCATCCTCCACCCCCTCATATGCAATGGCATTCTGGGACATCTGGTGTAAAAAAAATAGGATGGGAGAGTGATCCCCAGGCCCTTCAGTGTATCATATCACACAAGATATGTGGACTCCCTGCTCCAGGACCTCCTGATTTCACGGTGGACATGGGAAAGACAACAGAGAGGTGTGGAAGTGTGTTTGTTCAATTTCACTTCTTATCTACGAGTTGAACCAGCGGAGCACAAGAGTGCGAGGTCAGACATCCAGGCGTAGTCTCTCTAAATCTGTCTTTGACCCCTCTCACCTTCACCTGGTCCAGTTTCAGGGATGCTAAAAGGCAACACAACTGCTACTGATTTTCATTCAGAATTTTGGAAATTATATTACTTTTGATTATGTTTATTACTTTGTTATTACACACATTTGTAAAGCTTTTTTTAAAGTGCAAAAACTTATGGAAATTTAAAGCTAATCACAAATCTTAATAAAAAGGCACCTGGTACAAGTGAATTCATCCACAAACACAAACATAATTTTATATACTGTATCTCTTAAATGATCGCGTTTTCATGAATTTGATTAAACCATCTTGAAACCACTCAAAAGATTATAGGACAGTCTACAGAAGTAAAGTGGTCATCAATTTCACAGTAAATTACACTAGTGAGCCTGATAACCGTGCTGTCAAGAATACACTTCAGACTCAAGGCCACCTCTTCTGCTTTCCTTGACTGCCTCACTCAGATGGGTCTACCATAGTTATTTAAACCCCATATCTCTGCATTTCATGGTGCTAAATCACTCAGGTCGTGTCAACACAAGTGCTTTCGTGCTGTCAAAGTGTGAGCTGCTCCTTCCCATCAACAGTCTGGACGGAGGTTGAAGTGACGAGAGGAAGAGCTGCCATAAATCTGAGTGCTGTGACATGGGAGGCGGGAGAGTTAGTGTTTGTGTGCTGCTCTAATAACAGCCATTGGGGACTCCACTTCCATGACTTAAGTCCGGTTTACTTAGGGCCTGCTGCTGTCAGGGGATTGGTATGGCAGTAGTGAAGACAAGAGACACTGTAGTGTAGGTATAGCAGGCCATCTAAGACGTCCTGCGTAATTTGGAGGGTTGTGGATGACATGGAGTGGGCGTGAGGACATTGTCCTCTTATCGTGTACCTCTTTTCAGCAGGCTCTTTCCTCCCATTGCATGGCAACCCCTTGATTGACAATAAAGCATGCAAAATACAATGAACAAAATATAAATGCAACATGTAAAGTGTTGGTCCCATGTTTCATAAGCTGAAATAAAAGATCCCAGAAATGTTCTATACACACAAATAGCTTTTTTCTCTCAAAATTTGTGCACAAATTTGTTTACATCCCGGTTAGTGAGCATTTCTCCTTTGCCAAGATAATCCATATACCTGGTAGGTGTTGCATATCAAGAATCTGATTAAACAGCATGATCATTACACAGGTGCATCTTGTGCTGGGGACAATAAAAGGCCACTCTAAAATGTGTAGTTTTGTCACACAACACAATGCCACAGATGTCTCAAGTTTTGAGGGAGCGTGCTATTGGCATGCTGACTGCAGGAATGTCCTCCAGGGCTGTTGCCAGATAATTGAATGTTCATTTATCTACCATTAGCCACCTCCAAAGTCATTTTAGAGAATTTGGCAGTATGTCCAACCGGCCTGACAATGGCAGACCACGTGTATGGCATTGTGTGGGTGAGCGGATTGATGATGTCAGCATTGTGATCAGAGTGCCCAATGGTAGAGGTGGGGTTATGGTATGGGCAGGCATAAGCTATGGACAACAAACACAATTGCATTTTATCAATGGCAATTTGAACGCACAGAGATCCCGTGATAAGATCCTGAGGCCCATTGTCGTGCCATTCGTCCGCCGCCATTACCTAATCAGCATGATAATGCACAGCCCCATGTCGTAAGGATCTGTATACAATTCCTGAAGGCTGAAAATGTCCCATTTCTTCCATGGCCTGCATACTCATTTCACCCATTGAGAATGTTAAGGATGCTCTGGATCGATGTGTACGACAGCATGTTCCAGTTCCCGCCAAGATCCAGCAACTTCGCACAGCCAAGGAAGAAGAATGGGACAACATTCCACAGGCCACAATCAACAGCCTGATCAACTCAAAGAGACGTGCCACGCTGCATGAGGCAAAAAGGTTATCACATCAGATAATGACTGATGTTCTGTTCCACACCCCTACCTTTTTTTAAAAGGTTTCTGAGACCAACAGATGCAACTGTATTCCCAGATGCATCTGTAAACCCAGTCATGTGAAATCCATAGATTAGATCCTAATGAATGTATGTCAGTTGACTGATTTCCTTATATGAACTGAACTCAGTAAATCTTTGAAATTGTTGTTACAAACAACGCAGATAAAGAAACAAAAAAAACAATTGGTTGGGGGCACGTAAAACGTCTGCCTTCTGCTTACATAACATTTGATTTGATTTGATGTTGCGTTTATATTTTTGTTCAGTATACACACACAAAGTATGTTGGGTATCCTCTAAAATGCTTGCCTAAAAAAAAGTGTGATATGAAGGACTTTCGATATTCCTATTCCTAACCTCCGTTGAACATCTTGTATTTTGATAGTCTTTTTAATGTTATAGGTGGGTCAGTGACGAAGGGCACAATAGATGATTGTTCACTGACGGCCTTGGAGGCAAAATAATGGTTGATGACTCTTTATCAACAGGCCCAGAGCAAGTCAAAGACCCAGAAGAGCAATTGACAAAGTTTTTGCCAGGACTGACACAATGTCAGAAATTATTTGCTTAACGCCAATACCTTGGACGAAGTAAAACATTTAGTTGAAAGAGACACCTGATAAAGTATACACATTCACCCACACCCGCATCCAAATAGCTAGCTTGCTCATTATGCAACATGTACTTCACTACATTGTCGTATGTGCAGGGTTAAACAAACAGAGCAGTTGCTAAGATAAACAGTGAATAATACCTGTCCTTTATGTAATACCTGTGCTCTACAGTATGTTAATAATACCTGTTCTCTATGTTAATAATACTTTCCCTCTATACCAGTCCTGCATCAGCCGCTTTTTATAAATGTTCACTTGCTATGTCCTCGTTGTGATTTTATGGACGTGTTCGGTGCATCTTGTCTATACACTTTTGTAATATTTGTGAAATGCATATTGTTATGTTTGGTAGCACTTATTTATTTTTCCTTTGCCTCCAACTCCTTTCCATACGTGGAACGGATGTGGGTGGGGCTAGGTCTACATAGAGGTGCTGTTTTCAGAAAATTCACAAAAGCTCTGACGAAGGCCGTTAGGCCAATACGTAAGCTTATTAAATATCAGTGATACTATCAAGATCAGTGTGCGGTTTCCTTTTTTTTCCTTCATCCTATAAATGTTCACCTAAAATGATATACCCAAATCTAACTGCCTGTAGCTCAGGCATTGAAGCAATGATATGCATATTCTTGATACCATTTGAAAGCAAACACTTTGAAGTATGTGGAAATGTGAAATTAATGTAGGAGAATGTAACACATTAGATCTGGTAAAAGAAAATACAAAGAAATGTAAAAAGGTAAAAGAAATGCAAGAGAAAAGCCACACATTCAGCTAGATGGTGTCCACAAGAGGGAAACAGTGTATGTGCAAAGTTTCAGACTGATAACTTCAAGAATGGGCAAGCTACATGACATTTAGTATGAAGTCACCCAGGTGTCCTTCACGATTTGCCCAAATGTACCCAAGTGGCCTCCAAGTGGCCGAATTGGTAAATTGGTAAATTGATACAACTATAGAAAACCTACAAAAATGCTATGTTAATAACAATTAGAAGTTTGCATACTCCCAGGAATGTAATACATTATGGATTAAAGCTTCCCTACATAAAATGTACTAACAGGAGACGTGACAAGAATGCTGATCTAATGTCTCCATACACAGAAGTGAAATATATAAGATAAGGGCCAAGTTAGCAGCCAACACTGATCTTATGTCATAAGTGAACACACCACAAACCACACACAAAGTATAGATATTTATTTTTTTACAGTATTTAGAAAACCCCCACACAAGATTGTGCTGCTGGTCCCAAGTCTCTTTCTGCTGTTAAGCACTTACCATCCTCTACTTGTCGGCTGGCTGGGTATTCACACTTCTAGATGGCCAGGCGGGAATTTGTTGTGGAGCCAGAGAGAGCAGCAGTCAGACTAAGTGGGGGATGGAGGACTTGAATGTTGTCTCTTTGAAGTCAGTCTTCACCACTATTGGAGATAAAGAAATAAAAATCAGTAAGAACTCAAGTTTATTACTTATTTTATTGAACCTTTATTTTAGCAATGCATCAAATAAACAACACATCTATAAACATATATTATATAGAGTGGAGAACACTGTGGTGAAGTGTGTGTACCAATTATTATTTAACCTGTTAGGGCTAGGGGGCAGTATTGACACGGCCGGATAAAAAAACGTACCCGATTTAATCTGGTTACTAGTCCTGCCCAGTAACTAGAATTTGCATATAATTATTGGCTTTGGATAGAAAACACCCTAAAGTTTCTAAAACTGTTTGAATGGTGTCTGTGAGTATAACAGAACTCATATGGCAGGCAAAAACCTGAGAAGATTCCTTACAGGAAGTGCCCTCTCTGACAAGTTCTTGTTCTTCTTGGCTCTGTTTATTGAAAACTGAGGATCTTTGCTGTAACGTGACACTTCCTACGGCTCCCATAGGCTCTCAGAACCCGGGAAAAAGCTTAATGATATCGAGGCAGCCCCTGTCTGAAAAACATTAGCGCGTTTGGATAGTGGCCGGTCAGAGTACTATGAGACTCAGGCTCGTGCACGAGGGGATCCCATGCTTTTATTTTCTCTCTCTTTGAACGTAAACACGCTTTCCCGGTCGGAATATTATCGCTTTTTTACGAGAAAAATGGCATCAAAATTGATTTTAAACAGCGGTTGACATGCTTCGAAGTACGGTAATGGAATATTTTGAATTTTTTTGTCACGAAATGCGTCGTGCGCGTGACCCTTATTTACACTTCGGATAGTGTCTTGAACGCACGAACAAAACGCCGCTATTTGCATATAACTATGGATTATTTTGAACCAAACCAACATTTCTTATTGAAGTAGAAGTCCTGGGAGTGCATTCTGATGAAGAACAGCAAAGGTAATAACATTTTTCTTATAGTAAACTTGACTTTGGTGAGTGCTAAACTTGCTGGGTGTCTAAATAGCTAGCCCTGTGATGCCGGGCTATCTACTTAGAATATTGCAAAATGTGCTTTCACCGAAAAGCTATTTTAAAATCGGACATAGCGAGTGCATAGAGGAGTTCTGTATCTATAATTCTTAAAATAATTGTTATATTTTTTGTGAACGTTTATCGTGAGTAATTTAGTAAATTCACCGGAAGTTTGCGGGGGGTATGCTAGTTCTGAACGTCACATGCTAATGTAAAAAGCTGGTTTTTGATATAAATATGAACTTGATTGAACAAAACATGTTGATTGAACAAAACATGAATGTATTGTATAACATAATGTCCTAGGGTTGTCATCTGATGAAGATCATCAAAGGTTAGTGCTGCATTTAGCTGTCTTCTGGGTTTTTGTGACATTATATGCTAGCTTGAAAAATGGGTGTCTGATTATTTCTGGCTGGGTACTCTGCTGACATAATCTAATGTTTTGCTTTCGTTGTAAAGCCTTTTTGAAATCGGACAGTGTGGTTAGATTAATGAGAGTCTTGTCTTTAAAATGGTGTAAAATAGTCATATGTTTGAGAAATTGAAGTAATAGCATTTCTAAGGTATTTGAATAACGCGCCACGGGATTCCACTGGCTGTTACGTAGGTGGGACGAAATCAGGCCACTTCCTGTAAAGGAATCTCTCAGGTTTTGACCTGCCATTTGAGTTCTGTTATACTCACAGACACCATTCAAACAGTTTTAGAAACTTTGGAGTGTTTTCTATCCAAAGCCAATAATTATATGCATATTGTAATTACTGGGCAGGAGTAGTAACCAGATTAAATCGGGTACGTTTTTTATCCAGCCGTGTCAATACTGCCCCCTACCCTCAACAGGTTAATAATGCCTGTTCTCTATGTTAATAATACCCGTCCTATATGTCAATAATATTCATCCTGTATCGGATGACACTGCTCCACCCCATACATTTCTTAATATAAAAATGGTATTTAACCAGATGAACGAATAAGGCAACATAGAGATTATATACAAATATTATTAGTAATCTAATTCCTAATTCTATGTTGTAATAATCGGTACACCTCTAGGATGTGTTAACGAACCAATGTTTTCTATTGTGCAGAACATCAACAAAGGTTTTCCCAATGATCTAAAATGAAGTCAGTCAATAACTTACCAAAAATATTATTCGACATTCAAAACATGATCAAATTAAATGCATTTACACAAATCATTCATAAGAGCAGTATTAGGATGAGGTAATTGAGAACAAAGGTCTCTCTGGCATCTCTGGCACAGTATGAACATAATTTATTTTCTCTTAATTTCATTAAAACCTCAAAGTTGGCTGAAGACCTCCCACACCATCCCCATGGAAAAAAATGCTTGTTCATTGTAGATCTCTATCTCAGAAGGTTTTCAATTTCTCAATAGTTATTAGACAAGGATCCTTGTTACAAATTCTTTATTTTATTAAGGCAATAAATCTACCAGCACCACGGCACAGTGGGGAAATAAAAACCTTATTTTCCCCTTGGCAGAGATGTTCTATATAAATAAACAACTATCTTCTTCATCACCCTTCACAATTACTCCTTTTTCCTCTCCTCCTTCTCTTCTGTCTTTCTCAGGTGAAAGGAAACTGTTGCCACATTCAAGTGCTCAGTCAGCCATGATGTACTCACCATCTGACAGTAATCCTGGCTGGGCTCTCAGTGTGTGTGTGTGTGTGTGTGTGTGTGTGTGTGTGTGTGTGTGTGTGTGTGTGTGTGTGTGTGTGTGTGTGTGTGTGTGTGTGTGTGTGTGTGTGTGTGTGTGTGTGTGTGTGTGTGTGTGTGTGTATGTTAGTCTGGGTGCATGTGTGCGCTGACAGCAACCTGCTGGGTGAGCTCAGAGCGAGTTGCCTTGATGACACTGTAACACATGACAGCAGAGAGCATCCTGCTCCTCAGAAACCAGTCCCCTTTAACTCTTTCCTGCCACTGAGCAAGCTGAACAAGTCAAACCTACTGTGCTCTACACATTCCTCTTTTGTCCAACAGCAATACTACAATACAAAGGAGGATTGTCTTGAAGATAAGGAAGGAAACAAGATTATATCTACTGTTAATTGATTTAATAATTTTTTTTAAACAAGATGTGTGTAGGTCTCTGTAGGCATGTTTTGAATGTAACATTATGGTGACTGAATAAATTGTGAAAATAATATTCAGAAACTGCAGTGGGCAAAACATAATACACTTTACATACAGTACACTCAAGTGTCGATCTATCTCTAAGGACTGCACACAAACTAAATACGACTAACAGTAGCAAACGTACACCAGCTGTTGTTTTTTTTCAGTAGAAGCCCGGGCTATGGTTCTGGATGCAGACAAAGGTGGATTGCTATAGAGACGTAAAAAGAAATCTGTGTCTGCTTTTCATGCAGGGCCAAATTTGGTTCTGTTGAACTCCCACACAACCAGGGAGGTTTCCACTAGCTCATCTGAAGAACCCAATCCTTCCTAAATTACAGGGAGATTTAGCTGGATTACACTGCCTCTGAGAATCCCAGGGAGAGCCTGGCTATGATATCCATCAGAGGAGACAGTGGGGAGCACCTGTTGCCACACAGTTGCCCAGAACAGGCAGTTTAGCCCCCGATTTGAGCCAGCTCAACAGGCTGTATTTTGGCTCATTCATAAAAAGAAAATAAATACATTACCTTGGTTCTTAATTTATTTTGAAATTAGCCATATGCTTTTTCTTCTCTCTGATAAAGGCAATTCTGCTTAAAAATAGGTACCTTCTGTAATGTGAAATGTGCTTTGAATTTCACAGTATTACCTCATAACGGGCAAAATATGTCTTTAGCATTCATCATAACATAGTGCAAGCCTTGCTTTATTATCTGTGCAAGCATTTTACTATGTGTATTACATACAGTAATTCAGTTATATGTCATTATCTTGAAATAGCGAGCAATAAAAAAGACAATTTCAAGAAAGTTGTGTCATAATAAGTTAGTAAAACAGAAGTAATTGACATGACTAATAGCACAAATTACTCTTAATACAGTGGTGCAGTGTCACCAGTGAAGCATGCAAGAATGATCATTCATAAAGTAAGTACACATCTTAAAAGCTATTTCACTTGTAGGGATACATTCCAGGAAACAGTAATAGGGTTATTTGACTGTTCAGCATTTGAGGGATCATTCCTTTCTCAAGAATGGCACTGCAGCAAAACAATCAAAAGACTCTTATCTAAATGAATCCACAGTACCTTTTTCCCCAGAGTCAAACAAAATCGCAGAATAGTTTTGGGTACTGTAGAAGCCTACTAGTATAAGACTCCACAGGCACTTCCCATTTTGGAATTTGCAGTGTGTATGTACAGTAGGGCACAAGGTTGCAAACAAAGATGGTGCGTGAATATTGCTATGGCGGGGCTTTGAAGGACACATTATTAAGTGATTATAGATAACTTCTGAAAATACAGCCATGCTTAAACCTCTTAAGGATCTACGGGATCGGTGTCCCTATACCCGGGACGGTTGTTGCTAACGTGCGCTAATGTGACATTGTAAGTAACAGCAAACTTCCCAGGACATAGACATGTCTTAGTGGTCAGAAAGCTTCCATTCTTGTTAATATAACTGCACTGTCCAATTTACAGTAGCTATTACAGTGAAAAAAGACCATGCTATTGTTTGAGGAGCGCGCACAACAACAAAAATCTTTTCACGGCAACTGGTTTGATACATTCACCTCTGAAGGTAAATAATGTACTTACTTTGAGTAATCTTGCTCTGATTTGTCATCCTGAGGCTCCCAGAGATAAAATGTAGTATAGATTTGTTTGATAAAATCTATTTTTATATTCAAATGTAGGAACTGGGTTCTACATTGAACCCCCGCTGTCTCTGAGTTCAGGCATATGCCCATTCATCAGATGGACACAATTCCTCTCCCAGAACCCCACATGCATGTGTGTTTGAGCACACACACACAAACACACACACACACACACACACACACACACACACACACACACACACACACACACACACACACACACACACACACACACACACACACACACACACACACACACACACACACACACACACACACACACACACACATACATACACATACACTTTGTCATAAACGGAAACCCCACGGGAACCTTTACCCAATAGAATCTCTCCCCCACAGGAACCACACCTATTGGAATTCTCACAAACAATCGCAACATTGTTTCAATAATATATAGAACTTCTCTATCAGCTCTGGCATATAAAGCTTTTTTGAGGCCTTGCTCACAATTCATTCTGTGGCAGCACAATGACCAAACGATATACTGTATTACATTTACATTTACATTTACGTCATTTAGCAGACGCTCTTATCCAGAGCGACTTACAAATTGGTGAATTCACCTTAAGATATCCAGTGGAACAACCACTTTACAATAGTACATCTATATATTTTTTGGGGGGGAGGGCTAGAAGGATTACTATATCCTATCCCAGGTATTCCTTAAAGAGGTGGGGTTTCAGGTGTCTACGGAAGGTGGTCATTGACTCCGCTGTCCTGGCGTCGTGAGGGAGCTTGTTCCACCATTGGGGTGCCAGAGCAGCGAACAGTTTTGACTGGGCTGAGCGGGAACTGTGCTTCTGCAGAGGTAGGGAGGCGAGCAGGCCAGAGGTGGATGAACGCAGTGTCCTTCTTTGGGTGTAGGGACTGATCAAAGCCTGAAGGTACGGAGGTGCCGTTCCCCTCACAGCTCCGTAGGCAAGCACCATGGTCTTGTAGCGGATGCGAGCTTCGACTGGAAGCCAGTGGAGTGTGCGGAGGAGCGGGGTGACGTGAGAGAACTTGGGAAGGTTGAACACCAGACGGGCTGCGGCGTTCTGGATGAGTTGTAGGGGTTTGATGGCACAGGCAGGGAGCCCCGCCAACAGCGAGTTGCAGTAATCCAGACGGGAGATGACAAGTGCCTGGATTAGGACCTGTGCCGCTTCCTGTGTGAGGCAGGGTCGTACTCTGCGAATGTTGTAGAGCATGAACCTACAGGATCGGGTCACCACCTTGATGTTAGCGGAGAACGACAGGGTGTTGTCCAGGGTCACGCCGAGGCTCTTAGCACTCTGGGAGGAGGACACAAGGGAGTTGTCAACCGTGATGGCGAGATCATGGAACGGGCAGTCCTTCCCCGGGAGGAAGAGCAGCTCCGTCTTGCCGAGGTTCAGCTTGAGGTGGTGATCCGTCATCCACACTGATATGTCTGCCAGACATGCAGAGATGCAATTCACCACCTGGTTGTCAGAAGGGGGAAAGGAGAAGATTAATTGTGTGTCATCTGCATAGCAATGATATGAGAGACCATGTGAGGATATGACAGAGCCAAGTGACTTGGCGTATAGCGAGAATAGGAGTGGGCCTAGAACAGAGCCCTGGGGGACACCAGTGGTGAGAGCACGTGGTGCGGAGACAGATTCTCGCCACGCCACCTGGTAGGAGCGACCTGTCAGGTAGGACGCAATGCAAGCGTGGGCCGCGCCGGAGATGCCCAGCTCGGAGAGGGTGTATGTGAGGCTCTTGATCATATCTTTGATCGTGACACTGGTGAGGAGGACAGAGTACTTGTTAAACTTTGACACAAAGTAGTCTGTGATAAATAGCACAGTGTGTTTCATCTGAGTATTGGTTATAGTCAAAATAATCCATACATTATGTAGCGGGGTGCGTATTTGGCAGCAGAGAAGTCAGCATCAGGAGAGGAGAACTAATAACCGGAGATTTATTAAGCAAAACCAACGGCATCCAGAACAACAAGATAAATGGGCACAAAAATAACCCGTTGTGCGCTCACGGGGAACGTGCACAAGCACTACAATAAACAATCCCACACAAAGACATGGGGGGAACAGAGGGTTAAATACACAACAAGTAACTGAGGGAATTGAAACCAGGTGTGAGGAAAAACAAGACAAAATACATGGAAAATGAAGAATGGATCGATGATGGCTAGAAGACCGGCGACGCCGACCGCCGAGCGCCGCCCAAACAAGGATAGCACCCGACTTCGGCGGAAGTCGTGACACATTATGCTTTTTTTTTTACTCAAAAACGAGTTGTATGAGCTCAGGTCAATGAGGCCTACAGGCCATAAATAGCAAATAGAAGTTCAAAACATGTAATGTTCACAAGAACTTAAGTTGATAAAAAGATCTAACACAACATTAGGCGATAATATATGTATTATTATGGATTTATAATCAGCTATAATGGGGCGGTCATTTTGGACAGGGAACAGGTCTAGGATAAAAAAAATACTCAACCTTTCAAGGACCACACCTCAGTCTTGCAAAACCTTTCTCTCAGAAGATTTGTTCACATGTCCACTGACAGCACTCACAGTCATGCGAAGAATGAGCAAGCATGTACTGTAATAGTTCAGTAATAATGTACTGCGGTTCAATGTGAAATCCCAGAGACAAGTCTGTCAAAGGCAAGTCTGTTTTAGCTATTTTTATTAACTAAATTGAAAGGATATAAGACTATTACTTCTATGTTCTACATCTTGTAAAAATATCTAATCACAAGGCACAAAGTACCTGAAATACTGCAATTAGTGAAACAGAGCCCCTGTTCCAGCTCCATTTGTAATGTGTATTTAAGGTAGGAGCTAAACACACACTATCTGTCTACGAAGTGATGGTCTGAGTTGGAGACAAAGGCTTTGTCTACCCCAAGAGAAGATGTAACGCATCTGACCATCCTTAAACTAAATAATATGGGGCAATGAATAAAGCAATAGGATGTACTACGCTTGTCAGAGGGAAAACAAGACAGGTAATAGTACAGGAAAACAACCTGCGGTTGCTAGGGAACAGGCAAAAACAAAGAGAGTGGAGAAAGAGATGTGGTTTGTGTAAATAAGCCTGGAGGGACAAGGGCCCAATAATTGGAGCATAGAAGCCAGTTTCAGAACTAGGCCTGTATCATCCACCGACAGTGAAATACCAGCATCTCTAGTTAGTTATTTTCCAATATTTTTGTTCCTTCTCCTGCTAAGGTTATTGTAAGGCAAACTATGTGCTCAGGACAAATTATTGACATGTGTCACAGTCAGTTTGGGAACCATGTCATGTTGTCATTCCTGGATTGCCAATGCTGATTTCCACAACACGTCTATCTGGAGAATGAAATAATGGAGCCAGTTAAATAGAAAATAAATTGTCAATCACCATATTCTATCACCTGCTTGTCTTCTTTGTTCAAGACATATCAGCTGCCCACAATGGATGTTGTCACGTGTGCTCCCTCTCCGACCTCTAGGTCACCAGGCTGCTCGTTAAGGTGCACACCTGTCACCACCGTTACGCACATTAGTGCAATATGACACTCACTTCTACTCCATCACCTCCATGAATACCTGCCCTATATATGTAACTCCCCTTGGTTCCTTCCCCAGGCATCATTGTTTCTGTTTCTTGTCTGTGCGTTGTTTGTGTTCCTTGTTTTGGATTATGTTGCGTTTTTTATTAAAAACTCACTCCCTGAACTTGCTTCCCGATGCTCAGCGCACATCGTTACAGAATGACGCCTCACCAAAGGAAAGCTTCAGGGAGTTGTTTTTGTGTTGGAGGTGATGTCAGGTCCTGGCGTCAGGACCGAGGCAACTAAGGAGGTCTCAGCCGGCTCATCAGGCTCTCAATCCTCAGCCGATTAGTCAGATTTCTGAGCCTCAGCGGAGGCGACCGGTCCGCTACTGATCCCCAGGATCCTCCCTGTGGTTGGCGTCCTGCAGCTGGAGCCGAACGCGCTGGGGAGAGGGTACTGTCACGTATGCTCTCTCTCCTCTGCGCTCTAGGTCGCCATGCTCCTGCGCCTCAGCTGGATCGACAGGTTCCTGTGCCTGAGCAGAGGTGACTGGTCCGCTCTTGATCCCCGAGATCGTCATCTTGGTCGGCGTCCTGTGGCTGGAGCCGCTCGTCGGGAGGGGGTACTGTCACGTGTGCTCTCTCTCGACCTCTAGGTCACCAGGCTGCTCGTTAAGGTGCACACCTGTCACCATCATTACGCTCATTAGCGCAATATGACACTCACCTGGACTACATCACCTCCATGATTACCTACCCTATATATATCACTCCCCTTGGTTCCTTCCCCAGGCATCATTGTTTCTGTTTCTGTTTCATGTCTGTGCTTTGTTTGTGTTTCTTGTTTTGGATTATGTTGCGTTTTTTTTCTCATTAAAACACTCACTCCCTGAGCTTACTTCCCAACTCTCATCGCACATCGTTACAGATGTACTGTATCTACAGTGCTTTAGGAAAGTATTCAGACCCCTTGACTTTTTCCACATTTTGTTACGTTACAGCCTTTTTCTAAAATTGATTAAATTATATTTTTCACTCATAAATCTACACCCAGTACCCCAAAATGACAAAGTAAAAAAAGATTTTTAGAGATTTTTGCAAAAAAAATTTAAATGACATTTACATAACTATTCAGATCCTTTACTCAGTACTTTGTTGAAGCACCTTTGGCAGTGATTACAGCCTCGAGTCTTCTTGGGAATGATGCTACAAGCTTGGCACACCTGCATTTGGGGAGCTCTACCATTCTTCTCTGCAGATCCTCTCAAGCTCTGTCAGGTTGGATGGGGAGCGTTGCTGCACAGCTATTTCCAGGTCTCTCCAGAAAGGTTTGATTGTGTTCAAGTCCGGGCTCTGGCTGGGCCACTCAAGGACATTCAGAGACCTGTCCCGAAGCCACTCCTGCGTTGTCTTGGCTGTGTGCTTAGGGTCAATGTCCTGTTGGAAGGTGAACCTTCGCCCCAGTCTGAGGTCCTGAGCGCTCTGGAGCAGGTTTTCATCATATGCTCCGTTCATCTTTCCCTTGATCCTGACTAGTCTCCCAGTTCCTGCCCCCTAAAAACATCCCCACATTATGATTCTGCCACCACTATGTCACAGTAGGGATGGTGCCAGGTTTCCTCCAGACATAACGCTTGGCATTCAATTCAAAGAGTTCAATCTTGGTTTCATCAGACCAGAGAATCTTGTTTCTCATGGTCTGAGAGTCCTTTAGTTGCCTTTTGGCAATCTCCAAGCGGGCTGTCATGTGCCTTTTAATGAGGAGTGACTTCTGTTTGGCCACTCTACGATAAAGGCCTGATTGGTGGAGTGCTGCAGAGATGGTTGTCCTTCTGGAAGGTTCTCCCATATTCACAGAGGAACTCTGGAGCTCTGTCAGAGTGACCATCGGGTTCTTGGTCACTTCCCTGACCAAGGCCCTTCTCCCCTGATTGCTCAGTTTCGCCGGGCGGACAGCTCTAGGAAGAGTCTTGGTGGTTCTAAACTTCTTCCATTTAAGAATGATGGAGGCCGCTGTGTTCTTGGGGACATTCAATGCTGAAGACATTTTTTCGTACCCTTCCCCAGATCTGTGCCTCGACACAATCCTGTCTCGGAGCTCTGAGGGCAATTCCTTCGACCTCTTGGCTTGGTTTTTGCTCTGACATGCACTGACGACTGCGGGACCTTATATAGACAGGTGTGTGCCTTTCGAAATCACGTCTGAATCAATTTAATTTACCACAGGTGGACTCCAATCAAGTTGTAGAAACATCTCAAGGATGATCAATGGAAACAGGATGCACCTGAGCTCAATTTCGATTTTCATAGCAAAGGGTCTGAATACTTATGAAAATAATGTATATACATTTAATAAAACATTTCTAAAAACATGTTTTCACTTTGTCGTTATGGGATATTGTGTCTAGATTGATGAGGAAAAAGGGAAGGAGTCTGTGTCACAGTATCCACAGAAAATGGTGCCCCTCCTCGGCCAGGCGGCGCTCGGCGGTCGTCGTCGCCGGTCTACTAGCTGCCACCGATCTATGTTTCTGTGTTCGTTGTGTTTTGTCTGTTTAACCTGTTATGGCTAGGGGGCAGTATTTTCATGGCTGGATAAAAAACGTACCCGATTTAATCTGATTATTAGTCCTGCCCAGAAACTAGAATATGCATATAATTATTAGCTTTCTAAAACTGTTTGAATGGTGTCTGTGAGTATAACAGAACTCATTTGGCAGACCAAAACGTGAGAAGATTCTGTACAGGAAGTACCCTGTCTGACCATTTCTTGAACTTCTTTGCCATCTCTATCCATTACAAAGGATCTCTGCTCTAACGTGACACTTACTATGGCTCACATGGTCTCTCAGAGCCCGGGAAAAAGCTGAATGACGTAATTCAAAGCCCTGGCTGAAACACACGAGCGCTTTTGCTAAGTGGTCTATCAGAGGACAAAGGGCTTAGGCTCGTGCACTGGCCGCCCCCGTCTTTCTGTTTTTCCCTTTATTTGCCGAAACACAGATTCCCGGTCGGAATATTATCGCTTTTTTACGAGAAAAATGGCATAAAAATTGATTTTAAACAGCGGTTGACATGCTTCGAAGTACGGTAATGAAATATTTAGAAATCTTTTGTCACGAAATGCGCCATGCGCGCGACCCTTATTTACCATTCGGATAGTGTCTAGAACGCACGAACAAAACGCCGCTGTTTGGATATAACGATGGATTATTTTGGACCAAACCAACATTTGTTATTGAAGTAGAAGTCCTGGGAGTGCATTCTGACGAAGAACAGGAAAGGTAATCAAACTTTTCTAATAGTAAATCTGATATTGATGAGTGCTAAACTTGGTGGGTGTCTAAATAGCTAGCCCTGTGATGCCGGGCTATCTACTGAGAATATTGTAAAATGTGCTTTCACCGAAAAGCTATTTTAAAATCGGACATATCGAGTGCATAGAGGAGTTCTGTATCTATAATTCTTAAAATAATTGTTATGTTTTTTGTGAACGTTTATCGTGAGTAATTTAGTAAATTCACCGGAGGTTTGCGGGGGGTATGCTAGTTCTGAACGTCACATGCTAATGTAAAAAGCTGGTTTTTGATATAAATATGAACTTGATTGAACAAAACATGCATGTATTGTATAACATAATGTCCTAGGTGTGTCATCTGATGAAGATCATCAAAGGTTAGTGCTGCATTTAGCTGTCTTCTGGGTTTTTGTGACATTATATGCTAGCTTGAAAAATGGGTGTCTGATTATTTCTGGCTGGGTACTCTGCTGACATAATCTAATGTTTTGCTTTCGCTGTAAAGCCTTTTTGAAATCGGACAGTGTGGTTAGATTAACGAGAGTCTTGTCTTTAAAATGCTGTAAAATAGTCATATGTTTGAAAAATGGAAGTTTTCGGGTTTTAGAGGAATTTGTATTTCGCGCCACGCCCATCATTGGATATTGGAGTCGGTGTTCCGCTAGCGGAACGTCTAGATGTAAGAGGTTAAGTCCGCACCTGTTTCCTTTTCTGTAATTAGTAGGGGGGGTATTTAGTTTGTCCCTTTTGGTTTGTGTTTTGTGCGGGATTGTTTATTCGTCAGCGGGCAGGTCTGTGAACGTTCTGTGTTTTTGCAAATTTTTCCCCAGCAGATTCTCGCTAGAGGAATGTTATAGTTGCCGGGCTGCGCCCCGTGTGTATCTTTGTTTTCTCGGGGTTTACTGTGTTCCCGTGTGGTATCTGGGCATACCCTATGCCCTTTTGTTACACCGAGTGGTTTTTCGGTGCAATAAATATACTGTTCTACGGCACTACTGGACTACGTCTCCTGCGTTTGACTCTGCCTTTTCCTCCTGCCTTACGGAATCATGACAGAATCCCGCACCAATAAAAATATGGAGTCAGCAGGAGCGGAAGCACCATCAGTGGCAGAGCAGGTGTCACAGCACTCCAACCTCCTCCACCGCCTGGGCTCGGCGATGGACCAAGTACTGGCCAGATTGGAGAACTGGGAGAGAGGGGCTTCAATCACCGGACCAGCTCCGGTTCCTCAGCCGGCGCCTCTACCAACCCCTCCTGAAGCGTGCGCGAGCGGCATCCGGATTATGCCACCGAGGGAGTTTGACGGGACAGCTGCGGGATGTAAGGCGTTTTTACTACAGATTGAACTCTACCTGGCGACCGTTCGCCCCTCTCCCTCCGACGAAGAAAAGGTGAGCGCCCTCGTCTCTTGTCTTACGGGTAGAGCCCTGGAATGGGCCAACGCGGTTTGGGATGGCCCAGACTCGGCTCGGTGTGACTACCCGGAGTTCACCCGCCGCTTCCGGGCGGTATTCGATCATCCCCCGGAGGGCAAGGCGGCGGGTGAGCGATTGTTTCACTTAAGACAGGGGACGAGGAGCGCTCAGGACTTCGCCCTGGAGTTCAGGACTCTCGCCGCGGGGTCAGGGTGGAATGAGCGGGCCCTGATGGATTCTTATCGCTGCAGTCTCCGAGAGGATGTCCGCCGGGAGCTGGCCTGCAGGGACCACGCCATCACACTGGACCAGCAGGTGGATTTATCCATCAGACTGGACAACCTGCTGGCTGCCCGGGGACGTTCCAGTCGGGCCTGTTCGTTCCACCTCCCAGCCCTCCTGCTCCACAGCCCATGGAGATAGGAGGAGCTGCATCGAGGAGGCCCGGGGGGAGGGGCCTCTCCTGCACCCACTGCGGGCGCAGAGGACACACTGCGGACCGGTGCTGGAGGGGTCCCCCCGGGAGTTCGGATGGCAGGCAGAGCACCACATCGACCCACCAGGTGAGTCAGCACCAGCCACACCCAGAGCCCCCTGTCGACCACCTGTACCTTTCAGTTTGTTTTCCCGATTTTTCCCCTCACTTCCAGTATAAGGCACTAGTCGATTCAGGTGCAGCTGGGAGTTTTATGGACCGTGGGGTCGCTAAAAGGTTAGGGATTCCCCTGGTTCAGCTGGACCACCCCTTCCCTGTGCACGCCTTAGACAGTCGACCACTAGGGTCCGGCCAAGTGGGGGAGGCTACTGTACCACTGGTTATGGCGACGTGGGGGGGTCATGTGGAACGTATCAGCCTCTTCCTCATTGACTCCCCGGCGTTTCCAGTGGTACTGGGTATCCCCTGGCTAGCCACTCACTACCCTCAGATTTCGTGGGGACAGAGGGCTCTTAAGGGGTGGTCGAGGGAGTGCTCAGGTAGGTGTATAGGAGTTTCCATCGGTGCAACCACGGTGGAGAGTCCAGACCAAGTCTCTACTGTGCACATTCCCTCTGAATATGCCGATTTGGCTATCGCCTTCAGTAAGACGAAGACGACCCAATTACCACCCCATCGAGAGGGGGATTGTGCGATAAACCTCCAGGCTGACGCGGTCCTTCCTAAAAGCCACGTGTATCCTCTGTCTCAGGAGGAGACAGTGGCTATGGAAACATATGTCGCTGAGTCAAGGCGGTGACCCGATCCTGTAGGTTCATGCTCTACAACATTCGCAGAGTACGACCCTGCCTCACACAGGAAGCGGCGCAGGTCCTAATCCAGGCACTTGTCATCTCCCGTCTGGATTATTGCAACTCGCTGTTGGCTGGGCTCCCTGCCTGTGCCATTAAACCCCTACAACTCATCCAGAACGCCGCAGCCCGTCTGGTGTTCAACCTTCCCAAGTTCTCTCACGTCACCCCGCTCCTCCGCTCTCTCCACTGGCTTCCAGTCGAAGCTCGCATCCGCTACAAGACCATGGTGCTTGCCTACGGAGCTGTGAGGGGAACGGCACCTCCGTACCTTCAGGCTCTGATCAGGCCCTACACCCAAACAAGGGCACTCCGTTCATCCACCTCTGGCCTGCTCGCCTCCCTACCTCTGAGGAAGCACAGTTCCCGCTCAGCCCAGTCAAAACTGTTCGCTGCTCTGGCACCCCAATGGTGGAACAAGCTCCCTCACGACGCCAGGACAGCGGAGTCAATCACCACCTTCCGGAGACACCTGAAACCCCACCTCTTCAAGGAATACCTGGGATAGGATAAAGTAATCCTTCTAACCCCCCCCTTAAAAGATTTAGATGCACTATTGTAAAGTGGTTGTTCCACTGGATATTATAAGGTGAATGCACCAATTTGTAAGTCGCTCTGGATAAGAGCGTCTGCTAAATGACTTAAATGTAAATGTAAATGAGTCCTTGAGACAGGGATACATTCGGCCATCTAAATCCCCTGTCTCCTCGAGCTTCTTTTTTGTGAAGAAGAAGGAGGGAGGTCTGCGCCCGTGCATTGACTATAGAGGTCTAAATTCGATCACAGTGGGGTTCAGTTACCCGCTACCTCTCATTGCTACGGCGGTGGAGTCATTTCACAGGGCGCGCTTCTTCACCAAACTAGATCTCAGGGGCGCGTATAACCTGGTGCGTATCCGAGGGGGAGACGAGTGGAAAACCGCATTTAGTACCACATCTGGCCATTATGAGTACCTCGTCATAAAATGCTCCCGCTGTCTTCCAATCCTTTGTGGACGAGGTTCTCAGAGACATGCTCGGACAGGGTGTGGTGGTGTACATCGATGACATTCTGATCTTCTCCGCCACACGCGCCGCGCATGTGGCTCTGGTGCGCAAAGTGCTTGGAGCATAACCTATACGTCAAGGCTGAGAAATGTGAGTTCTCCAAATGAGCCGTCTCTTTCCTGGGATATTGCATTTCCACCACAGGGGTGGTGATGGAATGTGACCGCGGTACGGCCGTGCGTAATTGGCCGACCCCTACCACGGTGAAGGAGATGCAGCGGTTCTTGGGGTTCGCCAATTATTACCGGAGGTTTATCCGGGGTTTTGGTCAGGTGGCAGCTCCGATTACCTCACTGATGAAGGGGGGTCCGGTGCGACTGCGGTGGTCGGCAGAGGCGGACAGAGCCTTCCGTCGTTTGAAGGTTCTGTTTACCGACGCTCCGGTGCTGGCGCGTCCGGATCCCTCTTTGCCATTCATAGTAGAGGTGGACGCGTCCGAGGCTGGGGTCGGAGCAGTGCTGTTGCAGCGCTCGGGTGCTCCTCCGAAGCTCCGCCCCTGTGCATTCTTTTCTAAGAAGCTGAGTCCGGCGGAGCGCAACTATGACGTGGGGGACAGGGAGTTGTTGGCCGTGGTCAAGGCTTTGAAAGTGTGGAGACATTGGCTTGAGGGGGCACGTCACCCTTTTCTCATCTGGACCGACCACCGTAACCTGGAGTACATCCGAGCAGCGAGGAGACTTAATCCTCGTCAGGCCAGGTGGGCCATGTTCTTTACGAGGTTCCAATTCACCCTTTCCTACATTCCGGGGTCTCGGAACCGGAAGGCCGACGCACTGTCGCGTCTCTACGACTCTGAGGAGCGGACCATCGATCCGACTCCCATACTCCCAGCGTCCTGTCTAGTGGCACCGGTGGTATGGGACGTGGATGCGGACATCGAGCGGGCGGTTCAGGCGGAACCCACTCCCCCTTCATGTCCCGCGGGTCTGAAGTTCGTTCCGCTTGGTGTTCACGATCGCCTGATCCGATGGGCTCACACTCTACCCTCCTCGGGTCATCCTGGAGTGGAACGGACAGTGCGAGGCCTGAAAGGAAAGTACTGGTGGCCCACCTTGGCTGAGGATGGAAGACACTATGTCTCTTCCTGTTCGGTGTGCGCCCAGTGCAAGGCTCCTAGGCACCTGCCTCGGGGGAAATTACAGCCCCTCCCCGTCCCACAGCGACCTTGGTCTCACCTCTCCGTGGATTTCCTTACGGATCTCCCGCCATCTCAGGGGAACACTACCATCTTGGTTGTTGTGGATCGGTTCTCGAAGTCGTGCCGCCTGCTCCCATTACCCAGTCTTCCTATGGCCCTACAGACCGCGGAGGCCCTATTCACCCATGTCTTCCGGCACTACGGGGTGCCCGAGGACATCGTATCTGATCGGGGTCCCCAGTTTACTTCCAGGGTGTGGAGGTTGTTTATGGAGAGGCTGGAGGTCTCGGTCAACCTGACCTCGGGTTTTCACCCCGAGAGTAATGGGCAGGTAGAGCGCATTAACCAGGATGTGGGCAGGTTCCTGCGGTCGTATTGCCAGGACCGGCCAGGGGAGTGGGCGAGGTTCGTGCCATGGGCCGAGATGGCCCAGAACTCTCAGCGCCACTCCTCTACTAACCTGTCACCTTTTCAGGTTGTGTTAGGTTATCAGCCGGTCCTGGTGCCCTGGCAGCAGAGCCAGACGGAGGCTCCTGCGGTGGAGGAATGGGTACAGCGCTCTCAGGAGACCTGGAGGGCTGTCCAGGAATGCCTGAGGCGAGCGATAGATCGACAGAAAGAGAGCGCTGACCGCCACCGCAGTGAGGCTCCCGTTTATAATCCGGGAGACAGAGTCTGGCTCTCGACCCGGAACCTGCCCCCCCGCCTGCCCTGCTGGAAGCTGGGTCCGCGATTTGTGGGGCCGTTCAAAGTCCTGAGGAGAATTAACAAGGTGTGTTATAGGTTGCAACTCCCATCATACTACCGTATTAACCCCTCGTTTCATGTGTCTCTACTCAGGCCGGTGGTAGCTGGTCCACTACAGGACGCTGAGGTGCGGGAGGTCCCTCCGCCCCCCCCTGGACATCGGGGGGGCCCCGGCGTACACAGTCCGGGCCATCCTGGACTCCCGGCGTCAGGTAGGGGGCCTACAGTACCTCGTGGACTGGGAGGGGTACGGTCCAGAGGAGAGATGCTGGGTTCCGGTGGGGGACATTTTGGATCCCACTATGCTCCAGGAGTTCCATCGTCTCCGTCCAGACCGGCCGGCGCCTCGCCCTCCGGGCCGTCCCCGAGGCCGGCATCGGCGCGCTGCGGGAGCCGCGCGTCAGGGGAGGGGTACTGTCACAATATCCACAGAAAATGGTGCCCCTCCTCGGCCGGGCGGCGCTCGGCGGTCGTCGTCGCCGGTCTACTAGCTGCCACCGATCTATGTTTCTGTGTTCGTTGTGTTTTGTCTGTTTTAGTCCGCACCTGTTTCCTTTTCTGTAATTAGTAGGGGGGGTATTTAGTTTGTTCCTTTTGGTTTGTGTTTTCTGCGGGATTGTTTATTCGTCAGCGGGCAGGTCTGTGAACGTTCTGTGTTTTTGCACATTTTTCCCCAGCGGATTCTCGCTAGAGGAATGTTATAGTTGCCGGGCTGCGCCCCGTGCGTATCTTTGTTTTCTCGGGGTTTACTGTGTTCCCGTGTGGTCTCTGGGCACACTCTATGCCCTTTTGTTACGCCGAGTGGTTTTTCGGTGAAATAAATATACCGTTCTACGGCACTACTGGACTACGTCTCCTGCATTTGACTCTGCCTTTTCCTCCTGCCTTACGGAATCATGACAGTCTGAATAATTTCCAGAACTACTGTATGTTCGTATCTATGGAAAGGTAGAGGGGAAATTACAATGAGGTGTCTGCAATTGAACCTGCCACTCTAAACTGCTGAATCATGATTATGTCTGTTTTAATAACCTGTCCCCTGTTGTCTGACAACAAATTGTTCATGTCTACTAATGAAAGGTTAACTGCATACTTTGACCTTTTGCAGGAAAAGACCTTCCTGTACAGTTATAGAACAAATTGAGACGGCCTTGCTCTTACTACTGCTGGTAGCATAAAATATTAACTTCATGAGTTCCTTCAACCTTCCTTACAGCGTGTAATTTTTATGACAGACATGCTAAAAGAGTCAAGCAGTTGAACGTGTGGTGCTGAAATCTGTCCTTGGTTACCATGGCCTTGCAGGTCTCCCTGTTCTGCTGAAGTGATACCTGCGCTCCAGTTTCGATGCAGTTTCACTCAACCGGGTAGACCAGGGATATTCCTTAGAAGTGCAGGGCCACATTTACAGAACACACACACCCTGTCACACCACAAAATTCATACACACAGGGACAGCATCCTGTGATGTGTTTCTTTGCATAACATGTGAAGTGGTGGAATGAGTATGTATGACCACAGAGATCATTACAGAGGCTTAGATGTGTGTGTTTCAGCACCTCTGTCTCGTCTTTGACAAGAGCTGACTGACCTTAATCACCTCAACACTTGCAATGCAAGTGTCACAGTTCCTCAAGTCCCTCCATGTTCCACAACTTCAATGAAAATGGTAATGGTAACATGGCACGTAGCATGACAAGAAGCTATTTCAAACTGTTGCAAAACATGATCAGTAATGGAGACTGCCATGAGTAAGATACTACTCAAAAGAAAATCCTGTGGTAAAAACAACCCAACCAGCGCTGGGTAAATATCGGACCGAACAAACTCTGGGTTATTTTAACCTATGCCAGTTGGGTTGCGTGAATAACCCAACATATTGGGTTGTTTGGAATACCCAAACATGGTGTAATTTAACCATCCTTTTTTTACCATCAGTTGGGTTGACCTAGCAGCTGGGTCTTTTTAATTTAATCCATATGTTGTTTTCAGGAGGCATGGCCTATTAAGGGCATAACTTTTTGATCTTTTTTTTGTGGGGAGGGACCTGTAAGAGTAAATGTCATTCCCATTCAGGATGTTAAGTTTGTACACTGCAGTGCAAATTTAAATTTCCTTGAATATATTTTTGCACTTTACATATTCTATGTAATTCAAACATTATTATTTATATATCCCAACTGTCACGTCCTGACCCTAGTAAGATGTCATTTTCTATAGTAGAGTTGGTCAGGGCGTGTTTTTTCTATGTTTTCTATTTCTATGTTTAGTTCTAGTTTTCTATTTCTATGTTGGAGTTTTTTGGGATGATCTCCAATTAGAGGCAGCTGGTTCTAATTGGAGATCATCCCAAAAAACTCCAACATAGAAATAGAAAACTATAACTAAACATAGAAATAGAAAACATTAAAAAAAACACCCAAACACCCCCTGTCACTCCCTGACCCACTCTACTATAGAAAATGACATATTTCTAGGGTCAGGATGTGACACCAACATTGAGATACAGATGAACTGGTATGACATTTACTCTCACGGGTGGCCAAAAATAACTATCTGAATGACACGCCACTACTAAGCCACGCCTCCAGTCTTCTGAGTTGATCCGCTGGGTCACATCTCAATAACCCAGCAGATTTGAAAGAAAACAACCCAACTAAATAACCTAAATAACCCAATGCCTGCAACCCATTCATTAATTTATTCATTAATTTGTTTATTCAATTATTCATTCATTCATTCACATCATAAAGAAAATTGACACTCACGGTGAGATACTCAAGGAAAGTGCTCAAGGCCAAATGATCAAAGGGAGTAGCACAACAAGGAAAACTTTTAAGGAATTTGTCATTTCACAAATACTTTCCTCCTATTAACAGGACAACATATAAATAGACTTGTTAGGCTCTTGACATAAACAGCATCTTTAATAACATCTTATTAAACATGCCAAAAACTAACAGCTGGCTCTAACTAACCAGACATAAGTCCTTCCCTCTCAAGAGCTTTTGACAATACTCTTGAACATAGAGAAGTGGAGAAGGTGCATAGCTCATCACCCGCTTGCTTTCTTCACGCTTTTGGCTGGATGTCGTCGGTCGGCCCAGCTGCTGCCGATGTCAGTCGTCACCATCACGGCCGTGGTGTGGAGCGCTCAGAGCTACTTCATCACACGGCTAAGTGGTGCTCCATTTAAAAGGGGGCTAAAATGACCGCAAAGGCACTAATAAAGCCATTCAGATGAGAGGGCTTCTCCCGAGGTTCATGGGGCTGCTCATGAATACATGAAACGTTCTCCCTTCCAAAATGCCTAGGTGTATCCTTCAACTGTAACTTTCACTGCTCAATCACTCATTTATGCACTGGGAGGGCGGCTTTCAAAGCATGCCAGCACGTGCAGGTGCATGGGACGTTTACTTTGCATGTACACTAACTAAACCACAACCAACAGTATCTTTTTTTCCAGGAGGAAAACAGCTCCTGATACGGTCATTATATTAATTAGTGTGGCTTTTGATTGGCTTTGATATTGCAATAACTGCCACTGCAGCAAAGTTGGTAATTAAACATATTTGAAACTGCATTGCTATCATGTGGAAAGACATCTATAGTGAAGTTCACATTTTTCCAATGGAAGTTAATTACTCTCTGCCAATTTTGCAATGATGACAACAATGGTCTGCAATGCAGTTGAAGGCCATTTGCTTTTTTTGGGACAAAATAGTTGATGCGCTTCCCATCAAGTGGTGAAGAGACATGCATCTGCTACCCAAGGTATATTCTACTATGACATAACAACATTAGCCGCAAAACAACGCTGTGTTGGATCTGTTCAGATTGAGTTGTGCTAGAGACTGTCGGACAGAGGGTGACATTGATATTCCCTCCAGGTTTAACTCACACACACAGAGAAGTGTGTCTGTAGCTCTGGGATAAACACCATAAGGCCAATTAACCATACAGAGATAGCAACATTTGTGTAAGAATTCATGGGGATAGAGACACCTGTCTGGCTGTAAATATGTTTTTTAAGAGAGCCTCAATCATACCTTAATGGGATGAGACAGTACATATCTTATATGGGGCGGCAGGTAGCCTAATGGTTAGTGCATTGAGCTAGTAACCGAAAGGTTGCAAGGTAAACAAGGTAAACATCTGTTGTTCTGCCCCTGAACGAGACAGTTAACCCACTGTTCCTAGGCCGTCATTGTGCATAAGTATGTCTTCTGACTTGCCGAGCTAAATAAAAAAATATATATGTACTGGATCGTGGAATCAAATCCCTCGTCACTGAACCCCCTCACAGTTTTTTTTGGCAACCTGGGATTCACCTCAAAGGCATCCTAAGTCTATAAATTAAAAACAATTACAGCATTGGTTGAAAAAACACAATGCTTGTGCATCTGTGTGAAGCTTGACATTTCGGGAAGCCTGCCAACACATAATAGATGGCCCTGGCTGGGTGTGAACATGAGTTTGTAAATCAATCTTCTGCTAGTGCACTGAGGGACAGAAATGCTAAACTTCTGCTGCAAATAAATCATGGCTGGGCCTATTGAGGTACACTACCGTTCAAAAGTTTGGGGTCAATTAGAAATGTCCTTGTTTTTGAAAGAAAGCACTTTATTGTCCATCAAATTAACATCAGATTGATCAGAAATACAGTGTGGACATTGTTAATGTTGTAAATGACTATTGAAGCAGGAAACGGCTGATTTTTTATGGAATATCTACATTAGCGTGCAGAGGCCCATTATCAGCAACCATCACTCCTGTGTTCCAATGGCATGTTGTGTTAGCTAATCCAAGTTTATCATTTTAAAAGGCTAATTGATCATTAGAAAACCCTTTTGCAATTATGTTAGCACAGTTGAAAACTATTGTTCTGATTAAAGAAGCAATAAAACTGACCTTCTTTAGACTAGTTGAGTATCTGGAGCATCAGCATTTGTGGGTTCGATTACAGGCTCAAAATGGCTAGTTGACGTCAGAAGTTTACATAAACCTTAGCCAAATACATTTAAACTCAGTGTTTCACAATACCTTGACATTTAATCCTAATAACGATTCCCTGTCTTAGGTCAGTTAGGATCACACAATGACAGAATAATAATAGAGAGAATGATTTATTTCAGCTTTTATTTCTTTCATCATATTCCCAGTGGGTCAGAAGTTTACATACACTCAATTAGTATTTGGTAGCATTGCCTTTAAATTGTTTAACTTGGGTCAAACTTTTCAGGTAACCTTCCACAAGCTTCCCACAATAAGTTGGGTGAATTTTGGCCCGTTCCTCCTGACAGAGCTGGTGTAACCGAGTCAGGTTTGTAGGTAACCTTGCTCGCACACACTTTTTCAGTTCTGCCCAAATTTTCTATGGGATTGAGGTCAGGGCTTTGTGATGGCCACTCCGATACTTTGCCTTTGTTGTCCTTAAACCATTTTGCCACAACTTTGGAAGTATGCTTGGGGGTCATTGTCCATTTGGACGACCCATTTGCGACCAAACTTTAACTTCCTGACTGATGTCAATCTATCCACATCATTTTCCTGCCTCATGATATCATCTATTTTGTGAAGAGCACCAGTCCCTCCTGCAGCAAAGCAGCCCCAAAACATGATGCTGCCACCCCCTTGCTTCACGGTTGAGATGGTGGTCTTCGGCTTGCAACCCTCTCCCTTTTTACTCCAAACATAACGATGGTCTGTTTGAAAAATGAGGTTTAATGACTCCATCCTAAGTTTATGTAAACTTCCGACTTCAACTGTAGATGTACTTCTTCAGGCTAAGGTCTATTTTTCTGCACTTCTTGTCTGACTGACGTGCCCAAAGTAAACTACCTGTTACTCAGGCCCAGAAGCCAGGATTTGCATATAATTGGTACCATCGGATAGAAAACACTTTGAAGTTTGTGTAAATGTTAAAATAATGTATGAGACAACACAATTGATATGGTGGGAGAAAATCCAAAGATTTGTTTTTTAGAGAGTTCATGCTCTTTCAATGGATAGCTATGGGTCCTATGCAATTCATATGGCTTCCACTAGATATCAACAGTCTTTGTTCAAGATTTCAGGCTTGTTTCTTCCCAAAGGAGGAAGTATTTTGAGTTTTGGTACAGGGAGTCAGAGTTGGAAATCAGTCGCGCACACTTGCTAATTTAGCTTTTCAATCAAATGTATTTATATAGCCCTTCTTACATCAGCTGATGTCACAAAGTGCTGTACAGAAACCCAGCCTAAAACCCCGAACAGCAAGCAATGCAGGTGTAGAAGCACGGTGGCTAGAAAAAACTCCCTAGAAAGGCCAGAACCTAGGAAGAAACCTAGAGAGGAACCATGCTATGAGGGGTGGCCAGTCCTCTTCTGGCTGTGCCGGGTGGAGATTATAAAAGAACATGGCCAAGATGTTCAAATGTTCATAGATGACCAGCAGGGTCAAATAATAATAATAATCACAATGGTTGTCAAGGGTGCAACAGGTCAGCACCTCAGGAATAAATGCCAGTTGGCTTTTCATAGCCGATCATTCAGAGTATCTCTACCGCTCCTGCTGTCTCTAGAGAGTTGAAAACATGGGGTTGGGAGGGGCTGCGCGTAGGGAGACTGGAGTAGGAGCCATCACGTGCACCATCTGTGGCCGCAGAGGGTACACTGCTGGTCAGTGCCATGTCGGCTCTTCTGGGAGTCGAGGCAACAGGCAGGGCACTCTGGTGTCACCCCAGGTGAGTCTGCACCACACTCATCCAGAGTCCTGTTTGTTTCCCTGATTTTCCCCCGCATTCCCAGCATAAGGCGTTCGTCGATTCAGGCGCAGCTGGGAATTTTATCGACAGAGCGTTAGCCCTTAGTTTAGGGATCCTCATTATTCCTGTAGTTAGACCTTTCCCGGTTCACGCTCTGGATAGTTGACCATTAGGGTCCGGGCTAATCAGGGAAGCCACCATCTCCCTGGGCATGGTGACGCAGGGGGGTCACAAGGAGAGAATCAGTCTCTTCCTCATTGGCAATAGAGGGCTCTGATGGGGTGGTCGCGAGAGTGCTCGGGGAGGTGTGTAGGGGTTTCATTGGTGTAACCAAAGGTGTAAAGTCCAGACCAGGTCTCCACCGTGCGCATCCCCCCTGAATATGCCGATTTGGCTCTCGCCCTCTGTAAAAAGAAGGTGACTCAATTACCACCTCATCGACGGGCGGATTGTGCGATAAATCTCCTGGCAGACGCTGCGCTTCCCAGGAGTCACGTGTATCCCCTGTCGCAAGCGGAGACGGTGGCTATGGAGACATATGTCTCTGAATCCCTGCGTCAGGGGTACATTTGGTCTTCCACTTCACCCGCCTCCTCGAGTTTCTTTTTTGTGAAGAAGAAGGATGGAGGTCTATGCCCGTGCATTGACTATAGAGGTCTCAATCAGATCATGGTGAGGTACAGTTACCCGCTACCACTTATCGCCACGGCGATTGAGTCAATGCATGGTGCGCGCTTCTTCACGAAACTGGATCTCAAGAGTGCATATAACCTGGTGCATATCCGGGAGGGAGACGAGTGGAAGACAGCGTTTAGTACCACCTCAGGGCATTATGAGTACTTAGTCATGCCATACGGGTTGATGAATGCTCCATCAGTTTTCTAATCCTTTGTCGACAAGATTTTCAGGGACCTGCACGGGCAGGGTGTAGTGGTGTATATCGATGACATGTGTCCTTGGTACGCAAGGTACTTGGACGACTGTTGGAGCATGTTCTGTATGTCAAGGCCGAGAAATGCCTGTTCTTTCAGCAGGTTGTCTCCTTCCTAGGGTATTGCAATTCCACATCAGGGGTGGAGATGGAGAGTGACCGCATTTCAGCCGTGCGTAATTGGCCGACTCCCACCACGGTAAAGGAGGTGCAGCGATGTTTAGGGTTTACTAATTACTACCAGAGATTTATCCGGGGTTTGGCCAGGTGGCTGCTCCCATTACCTCACTGCTGAAGGGGGGTCCCGTAAGATTGCAGTGGTCGGCTGAGGCGGACAGGGCTTTTGGGCAGCTAAGAGCTCTGTTTACTTCGGCGCTCGTGCTGGCCCATCCGGATCCATCTTTGGCGTTCATAGTGGAGGTGGACGCGTCCGAGGCTGGGATAGGAGCCGTGCTCCCACAGCTCTCGGGTACGCCACCATAACTCCGCCCCTGTGCTTTCTTCTCGAAGAAGCTCATTCCAGCGGAGCGTTACTATGATGTCGGGGACCGGGAGCTATTGGCTGTGGTTATTGCGTTGAAGGCGTGGAGACATTGGCTTGAGGGGGCTAAACACCCTTTCCTCATCTGGACTGACCACCGCAAGCTGGAGTACATCCAGGCAGCGAGGAGAATGAATCCTCATCAGGCAAGGTGGGCCATGTTCTTTACCCGTTTTGTGTTTACCCTGTCCTACAGACCAGGTTCCCAGAATACGAAGGCAGACGCACTGTCCCGGCTGTATGACACAGAGGAGCGGCCCATGGATCAGACACCCATACTCCCGGCCTCTTGCCTGGTAGCGCCGGTCGTGTGGGAGCTGGACGCGGACATTGAGCAGGCGTTGTGTACAGAGCCCGCTCCCCTCCAGTGTCCTGTCGGGCGTATGTACGTTCTGTCTGCTGTCCGTGACCAGTTGATCTATTGGGCCCACACGTCACCCTCCTCTGGTCATCCGGGGATTGGTCGGACGGTGCGCTGTCTGACTGGGAAGTACTGCTGGCCCACCTTGGCTAAGGACGTGAGGGTTTATGTTTCCTCCTGCTCAGTGTGTACCCAGTGTAAGGCTCTGAGAAACCTGCCCAGAGGTAAGCTGCACCCCTTACCCGTTCCACAACGACCTTGGTCACACCTGTCTGTGGATTCTTTAACCGATCTACCTCTTTCACAGGGAAACACTATGATCCTGGTCGTTGTGGATTGTTTCTCTAAGTCCTGTCGTCTCTTCCCTCTGCCCGGTCTTCCTACGGCCCTACAGACTGCGGAAGCCCAGACTGTGGAAGCCCCTACACATGTCTTCTGGCACTACGGGGTGACTGAGGATATAGTGACTGATCGAGGTCCCCAGTTCACGTAGAGAGTCTGGAAGGCGTTCATGGAATGTCTGGGGGGTCTCGATCAGCCTTACCTCGGGTTTTCACCCTGAGAGTAATGGGCAGGTAGAGAGAGTCAACCAGGATGTGGGCAGGTTTCTACGGTCCTATTGTCAGGACCGGCCGAGGGAGTTGGCGGCGTTCATGACATGGGCCGAGATGGAGCAGAACTCGCTTCGCCACTCCTCCACTAACCTCTCCCCCTTTCAATGCGTATTGGGGTACCACCCGGTTCTGGCACCGTGGCATCAGGGTCAGACCGAGACTCATGCGGTGGACGACTGGTTCAGGTGCGTGGAGGAGACATGGGAGGTCACCCATGTTCACCTCCAGCGAGCCGCGCTTCGCCAAAAGACCAGCGTGGATCATCACCGCAGTGAGACCGGGTCTGGCTCTCGACCTGAAACCTGCCCCCTCCGCCTGCCCTGCCGGAAGCTGGGTCCGCGGTTTGTGGGGCCATTCAAAGTCCTGAGGAGGGTGAACAAGGTGTGTTTCAGATTACAGCTTCCCTGTGATTACCGTATTAACCCCTCGTTCCATGTGTCTCTCCTCAGGCCGGTGGTGGCTGGTCCTCTCCAGAGATCTGAGGTGCGGGAGGTCCCTCCGCCCCCTCTGGACATTGAGGGGTCCCCGGCGTACTCCGTTCATTCCATCCTGGATTCGAGGCGTCGGGTAGGGGGCCTTCAGTACCTCGTGGAGTGGGAGGGGTACGGTCCGGAGGAGAGGTGCTGGGTTCCGGTTGCTGATGTTTTGGACTCCGAACTGCTGCGGGAGTTTCACAATCGCCGGCCGGATCGCCCTGCGCCTCGCCCTCCGGTTCGTCCCCGAGGCCGGTGTCGGCGCGCCGCTGGAGCCGCACGTCAAGGGGGGGGGGCACTGTCACGACTTCCGCCGAAGTCGGCTCCTCTCCTTGTTCGGGCGGCGTTCGGCGATCGACGTCACCGGCTTTCTAGCCATCCCCACTCCATTTCTCATATGTCCATTTGTTTTGTCTTGTTCCATACACACCTGGTTTTCATTCCATAATCACACTGCATGTATTTAGTCCTCTGTTACCCTCCATGTCTTTATGTGTAATTGTTTCGTGTTACGTGGTTATCATTACGCGCCCAACTGGGTTTTCATGTTTCCGTGTTTTTTGCACACGGTTTGTTTATTTTGTATTACAGTGTCTTTTGCCTTGTGGGCTGGAGGTTTTCAAGAAGCTGCGTTCTTCTGTTATTTTCTTTACTGCCATAATAAAGTGTGCGCTTGTTCAATACTCCCTGCTCTCCTGCACCTGACTTCTCCACCAGCAGCACACAGCCCTGACAGATGTGGGGCGCCGGCCTCAAACAATCACATGGCATGCTTTCGCTGTAAAGCCTATTGTAAATCAGACAGTGCAGTTAGATTAAAAATAATTTAAGCTTTTAACCGATATAAGGGGGGCACTGTCCTAGATGTTTAATATGTCCTAGATGTTTAATATCCATAATATCCATAATTTTTATGATTGTCTATTTGAATTGCGCGCCCTCCAATTAAATGATATCTTTATATAAAACAATTCCAGTCATTTCAATAAATGTTATACCCCTTGATCTTCAAGAATAGGACTTGGAAATATGGAAGTGTAGATTAGCCAAATTGTTTTACCTAAGCATAACCCCAAAACTAAGGACTTATTTGCCAGCCCTACTCTGTTTTTTATACTTTTTGTTGTCATGAAGGCCTGATTGGGCTCATTGATTCGAGTTGAAAAATACATGCTGCTCTCGTGAAATGGCATGCTTTGAGCACTACTGAAAAGTGCTATTTACATGTGAAAAATGAAAGCCACATGCTACATTTGCTCTAGGCCTAATATTTACATTTTTGTTGGTGACACTTTGATATCGTGATAATACGCTACTGTTTAAAAGGAACATCCACAGATGAAGCTGGCTGAGAGAATGCCAGGAGTGTGCAAAACTGTCATCAAGGCAAAGGGTGGCTATTTCAAGAATCTCAAATCTCAAATATATTTGGATTTGTTTAACACTTTTTTGTTTACTACATGATTGCATGTGTTATTTCATAGTTTTGATGTCTTCACTATTATTCTAGTCCACAAATAAATGTAGCAACTACAGATTAGCCCTTTAAATATATCAAAAGTGTACCAGTTAGAGCTTGTGTCCATTAGGCCTATGGATTTTTTTATTTTTATTAGCATGAATTAGATTGAGCACCACTTTTATTCCATAGGTTGGGATCCGCACTATGCAGCTGTTGCAAAAGCACATTTTTCACTGGCTGTCCACTGGTTTCAAAATCAATGACTGATAGGTAGCTTAAACTTCTTGAATTCAACCATTATTGGGTTCAAACACATTTAGATTTCTGAACAGCCATCCACAACAACCACAATCCGTAAGGCGAGAGAGCAGCAGTGTAATTCACATCAATGCGCTGTGTAGATATCAATAATATGTTATATCTGTATCACAGTAGACTACACCACCGCTATTATTCTTACCTCCAAGCATAAATAAAAGTTGTATAATATTTGGATGCTGACAGCAGTCGCTCCATTGGAAGACATACCTTGGACTGTAGCCTACAAAAGCCTATTCCTGCGCTTTTCCCTCGATCGATCAAACACATTTGGTTTGTCATCAAAGTGGTCTCTGACCTGTGGTCAGACTCGCTCAGGTGGATCAAACTTAAAATTGGGCCTTTTTTCAATGCTGATTTGAATGTCATTGAGATAACCTCTAGGGGACCCCTTCCCGTTCTTATCCTGTTAACGGGATTGATTTTGACAACAGCCAGTGGAAAATCAGAGCGCCAAATTCAAAACAGCTAAAATCTCATAATTCCATTTTCTCAAACAATCAACTATTTTACACCATTTTAAAGATAAACTTCTCGTTAATCCAACCACATTGTCCGATTTCAAAAAGGCTTTACGGCGAAAGCATAAAATTAGATTATGTTAGGACAGTTCCAACACAAATAAAAACCACACAGCCATTTTCCTAGCACGGACAGGCGTCCCAAATACCAGAAATTCAGCTAAAATTATGCACTAACCTTTGACGATCTTCATCAGATGACACTCCTAGGACATTATGTTACACAATACATGTATGTTTTGCTTGATAAAGTTCATATTTATATCCAAAAACAGCATTTTATATTGGCGCGTAATGTTGAGAAATGTTTTCCCTCCAAACCTCCCGGTGAATGAGCACAATGAGCACACATATTACAGAAATACTCATCATAAACTTTGATCAATATAGAAGTGTTATGCACAGAATTATAGATACACTTCTCCTAAATGTAACCGCTTTGTCAGATTTCAAAAAAGGTTCACGGCGACAGCACAATTTGCAATAATCTGAGTACAGCCCAGAAGACACCAATAACAAGCAAACAGAAACCCGCTATCTTGGAGTCAATAAAACTAAGAAATGACATTATAAATATTCACTTACCTTTGATTATCTTCATCAGAAGACACTCCCAGGAACCCCAGCTCCACAATAAATGTTCGATAAAGTTCATATTTATCTCCAAATAATCAATTTTGTTCGCACGTTAGGTTCACTATCCAAATCCACAACGCGCATGCTTACTTAGTCCAGACGAAAAGTCAAAAAGTTATACTACAGTGTCACGTCCTGGCCAGTATAAGGTTAATTGTTTTTGTAGTTTGGTCAGGACGTGGCAGAGGGTATTTGTTTTATGTGGTTCGGGGTGGTGTGTTTGTGTAAAGGGTGTTTGATTTAGTATTTCCGGGTTTTTGGTTGATGGTCTATGTGTTTGTATTCTATGGTTAGTCTAGTGTGTGTGTTTCTATGTTTGGTTAATTGGGGTTGGGACTCTCAGTTGAAGGCAGGTGTTGTCTATCTGCCTTTGATTGAGAGTCCCATATATTAGGGTGTGTTTGTGTGTGTGATTTGTGGGTGATTGTTCTGAGTTTAGCCTTGTGCCTTACCAGACTGTCTGTATTTCGTTCGGTCACTTGTTTTGTTATTTTGTACGTTCATTTTGGAAGTTAATAAATCTCAAGATGAGCATACACATACCTGCTGCGTTTTGGTCCTCCATTACCGACGACAAGCGTGACAGAATCACCCACCAACTATGGACCAAGCAGCAGAAGAAGGAGCAGAGGGACTTCGAGTTGGACTGGCGGGAGAAGTGTACCTGGGATGAAGTTCTGGACGGGGCCGGACCTTGGCACCAGGCTGAGGATTATCGCCGCCCGCAGTGGGAAATTGAGGCAGCCAAGGCAGTGAGGCGTAGGTACGAGGCCATGGACGCGCTGAGGGAGAAGCACGAGAGGCACACCCAAGATTTTTTTTGGGGGGGGCACACGGGTAGTTTGGCTAGGCGTAAGAAGAGCCGGAAGCCAGCTACCCGTGGTTATATGGAGGAGCGTATGGGGTGGAGAGCGCTATGTTTCGCTGAGGAGCGCACTATCTCACCCATACGCACGCACAGTCCGGTGCGCGTTATTCCAGCCCCTCGCAGGTGCCGTGCTAGAACGGGCATCCAGCCTGGTAGGAGGATGCCTGCGCAGCTAATCTGGTCGCCGGTACGCCTCCGAGGACCAGGCTACCCAACTCCCGCTCTACGCACGGCTACCATCAGGCCCCTGCACAGCCCAGTCTGCCCTGTACGAGCACCCCGCTCGTACAGGGCTACTAGTTCCATCCAGCCAAGGCGGGTTGTGCAGGAGGTAAGATCTAGACCGACTGTGCGCCTCCATAGCCCTGGGTTTCCAGCTCCTGTCTCTCGTGCGGACCCGGAAGTGCGTCAACCCAGTCCGACTCGTCCTGTTCCCGCTCCCCGCACTAGCCTGGAGGTGCGTGTTCATAATCTGGTAAGCCCAGTACCAGCACCACGCACCAGGCTACAAGTGCGTCAACCCAGCCACGCCAGTCAACAGTCACCAGAGCTGCCCGCCAGTCAACAGTCGTCATCAGAGCTGCCCGCCAGTCAACAGTCGTCATCAGAGCTGCCCGCCAGTCAACAGTCGTCATCAGAGCTGCCCGCCAGTCAACAGTCGTCATCAGAGCTGCCCGCCAGTCAACAGTCTTCATCAGAGCTGCCCGCCAGTCAACAGTCGTCAGAGCTGCCCGCCAGTCAACAGTCGTCAGAGCTGCCCGCCAGTCAACAGTCGTCAGAGCTGCCCGCCAGTCAACAGTCGTCAGAACTGCCCGCCAGTCAACAGTCGCCAGAGAGGTCAGACTGCGCTGAACTGCCGGAGTGGCCAGACTGCGCTGAACTGCCGGAGTGGCCAGACTGCGCTGAACTGCCGGAGTGGCCAGACTGCGCTGAACTGCCGGAGTGGCCAGACTGCCCTGAACTGCCGGAGTGGCCAGACTGCCCTGAACTGCCGGAGTGGCCAGACTGCCCTGAACTGCCGGAGTGGCCAGACTGCCCTGAACTGCCGGAGTGGCCAGACTGCCCAGACTGTCCCGAGTTGCCAGACTGCCCAGACTGTCCCGAGTTGCCAGACGGTCCAGACTGTCCCGAGTTGCCAGACGGTCCAGACTGTCCCGAGTTGCCAGACGGTCCAGACTGTCCCGAGTTGCCAGACGGTCCAGACTGTCCCGAGTTCTCCAGACGGTCCAGACTGTCCCGAGTTGCCAGACGGTCCAGACTGTCCCGAGTTGCCAGACTGTCCCGAGCTGCCAGACTGCCCCGACAGCCTGGAACGGCCTGAGCCGGAGCCACCTCCAGAAATAGGTGGGTTGGAGAGGGGGGGTGTAGCACAGTGCCGTCGTTGACGGCAGCCACCCTCCCTTCCCTCCCTTTAGAAAAGGGGAATTTTTTTTGGTGTTGCTTGGGGTTATTTTTTGTTAAGGTGCTTCTGGGGTAGCACCTTTAAGGGGGGGGGGGGGGTACTGTCACGTCCTGGCCAGTATAAGGTTAATTGTTTTTGTAGTTTGGTCAGGACGTGGCAGAGGGTATTTGTTTTATGTGGTTCGGGGTGGTGTGTTTGTGTAAAGGGTGTTTGATTTAGTATTTCCGGGTTTTTGGTTGATGGTCTATGTGTTTGTATTCTATGGTTAGTCTAGTGTGTGTGTTTCTATGTTTGGTTAATTGGGGTTGGGACTCTCAGTTGAAGGCAGGTGTTGTCTATCTGCCTTTGATTGAGAGTCCCATATATTAGGGTGTGTTTGTGTGTGTGATTTGTGGGTGATTGTTCTGAGTTTAGCCTTGTGCCTTACCAGACTGTCTGTATTTCGTTCGGTCACTTGTTTTGTTATTTTGTACGTTCATTTTGGAAGTTAATAAATCTCAAGATGAGCATACACATACCTGCTGCGTTTTGGTCCTCCATTACCGACGACAAGCGTGACAGAATCACCCACCAACTATGGACCAAGCAGCAGAAGAAGGAGCAGAGGGACTTCGAGTTGGACTGGCGGGAGAAGTGTACCTGGGATGAAGTTCTGGACGGGGCCGGACCTTGGCACCAGGCTGAGGATTATCGCCGCCCGCAGTGGGAAATTGAGGCAGCCAAGGCAGAGAGGCGTAGGTACGAGGCCATGGACGCGCTGAGGGAGAAGCACGAGAGGCACACCCAAGATTTCTTTTTGGGGGGGCACACGGGTAGTTTGGCTAGGCGTAAGAAGAGCCGGAAGCCAGCTACCCGTGGTTATATGGAGGAGCGTATGGGGTGGAGAGCGCTATGTTTCGCTGAGGAGCGCACTATCTCACCCATACGCACGCACAGTCCGGTGCGCGTTATTCCAGCCCCTCGCAGGTGCCGTGCTAGAACGGGCATCCAGCCTGGTAGGAGGATGCCTGCGCAGCTAATCTGGTCGCCGGTACGCCTCCGAGGACCAGGCTACCCAACTCCCGCTCTACGCACGGCTACCATCAGGCCCCTGCACAGCCCAGTCTGCCCTGTACGAGCACCCCGCTCGTACAGGGCTACTAGTTCCATCCAGCCAAGGCGGGTTGTGCAGGAGGTAAGATCTAGACCGACTGTGCGCCTCCATAGCCCTGGGTTTCCAGCTCCTGTCTCTCGTGCGGACCCGGAAGTGCGTCAACCCAGTCCGACTCGTCCTGTTCCCGCTCCCCGCACTAGCCTGGAGGTGCGTGTTCATAATCTGGTAAGCCCAGTACCAGCACCACGCACCAGGCTACAAGTGCGTCAACCCAGCCACGCCAGTCAACAGTCACCAGAGCTGCCCGCCAGTCAACAGTCGTCATCAGAGCTGCCCGCCAGTCAACAGTCGTCATCAGAGCTGCCCGCCAGTCAACAGTCGTCATCAGAGCTGCCCGCCAGTCAAAAGTCGTCATCAGAGCTGCCCGCCAGTCAACAGTCTTCATCAGAGCTGCCCGCCAGTCAACAGTCGTCAGAGCTGCCCGCCAGTCAACAGTCGTCAGAGCTGCCCGCCAGTCAACAGTTGTCAGAGCTGCCCGCCAGTCAACAGTCGTCAGAGCTGCCCGCCAGTCAACAGTCGTCAGAGCTGCCCGCCAGTCAACAGTCGCCAGAGAGGTCAGACTGCGCTGAACTGCCGGAGTGGCCAGACTGCGCTGAACTGCCGGAGTGGCCAGACTGCGCTGAACTGCCGGAGTGGCCAGACTGCCCTGAACTGCCGGAGTGGCCAGACTGCCCTGAACTGCCGGAGTGGCCAGACTGCCCTGAACTGCCGGAGTGGCCAGACTGCCCTGAACTGCCGGAGTGGCCAGACTGCCCAGACTGCCCAGACTGTCCCGAGTTGCCAGACTGCCCAGACTGTCCCGAGTTGCCAGACGGTCCAGACTGTCCCGAGTTGCCAGACGGTCCAGACTGTCCCGAGTTGCCAGACAGTCCAGACTGTCCCGAGTTGCCAGACGGTCCAGACTGTCCCGAGTTGCCAGACGGTCCAGACTGTCCCGAGTTGCCAGACGGTCCAGACTGTCCCGAGTTGCCAGACTGTCCCGAGCTGCCAGACTGCCCCGACAGCCTGGAACGGCCTGAGCCGGAGCCACCTCCAGAAATAGGTGGGTTGGAGAGGGGGGGTGTAGCACAGTGCCGTCGTTGACGGCAGCCACCCTCCCTTCCCTCCCTTTAGAAAAGGGGAATTTTTTTTGGTGTTGCTTGGGGTTATTTTTGGTTAAGGTGCTTCTGGGGTAGCACCTTTAAGGGGGGGGTACTGTCACGTCCTGGCCAGTATAAGGTTAATTGTTTTTGTAGTTTGGTCAGGACGTGGCAGAGGGTATTTGTTTTATGTGGTTCGGGGTGGTGTGTTTGTGTAAAGGGTGTTTGATTTAGTATTTCCGGGTTTTTGGTTGATGGTCTATGTGTTTGTATTCTATGGTTAGTCTAGTGTGTGTGTTTCTATGTTTGGTTAATTGGGGTTGGGACTCTCAGTTGAAGGCAGGTGTTGTCTATCTGCCTTTGATTGAGAGTCCCATATATTAGGGTGTGTTTGTGTGTGTGATTTGTGGGTGATTGTTCTGAGTTAAGCCTTGTGCCTTACCAGACTGTCTGTATTTCGTTCGGTCACTTGTTTTGTTATTTTGTACGTTCATTTTGGAAGTTAATAAATCTCAAGATGAGCATACACATACCTGCTGCGTTTTGGTCCTCCATTACCGATGACAAGCGTGACATACAGTTTGTAGAAACATGTCAAACGATGTATAGAATCAATCTTTAGGTTGTTTTTATCATATATCTTGAATAAAATTCCAACCGGACCTATCCGTTCTCTTTAGGAGTGAATATGAACTCAGCTCGCTCCCAAGTCCTTGCGCATGACTGAGCCCATGCCTTATAATGGGACACCTACTTCCTTGTGCTGTTATTCCCATCAAATTCACCATAGAATCTTCAAACACCATTCTAAAGACTGTTGACATCTAGTGGAAGCTTTAGGAAGTGCAAAATGAACCCTAAGTCACTGTATACAGTCAAGGCAATTACTTGAAAAAACTACAACCTCAGATTTTTCACTTCCTGCTTGACTTTTTCTCAGGTTTTTGCCTGCCATATGAGTTCTGTTATACTCACAGACACCATTCAAACAGTTTTAGAAACTTCTGAGTGTTGTTTATCCAAACCTACTAATAATATGCATATTCTAGTTTCTGGGCCAGAGTAATAACCTGTTCAAATTGGGTACGTTTTTCATCCGGCCGTGAAAATACTGCCCCCTAGCCCCAACAGGATAACAGAGAAGAGTCAAAGATTTTTTTCTGAAAAACATCCTTTCTGAATATAAAAGTAATCCTCGAAGTAATGTAGTTTTTCAAAAGTATCTGTAAACTGATTACAATATTTTTGCTGGTAACATAACGGATTACAGTTACCGTTTTTTGTAATCCCTTACATGTAACGGATTACATGTAATCTGTTACTCCCCAACCCTGTATACAATATGTCAGACACCAGTGGCCCGATTTTGACTAAACTTGGGTGAATTATGAGTCTTGCCATAGACATTTGTCATTTATAAAATTACACTGATTGGCCCAAAGGAGGGACAACATGTTTACTGTTGCCTAGTTTGATTTGGTTATTAAATTAACAAAATAATACCATCGGAAGCTAAAGCATCCTGTTATACTACTGAACATCCAAGGAAATGTACTGGACCATCTAAATCACTCAAACAAATCAACCGAACAAACCATGAACCGTTTTCGGGCCGTTTGCCCCAAAATAGACCAAAACGTACACAGCCCCAGAGGATAATGCTTTACACTAGGTTTGATAACGTCACGGCTGTTCGAAGGAGCGGACCAAAATGCAGCGTGTTCGTAGATCCACATATTTATTAAACATGAAACTGAATGCAATACACTTAAATACTTGAATATACAAAAACAACAAACCGTGACGCAGAGGGGAAAACACACAATTCAAAATATAATAACCCACAAACGACAATGAGAAAAACCCCTACTTAAATATGATCTCTAATCAGAGGCAATGAGGATCAGCTGCCTCCAATTAGAGATCAACCCCAAACAATCCCAACATAGAAATAGACAAACTAGAACTTAAACATAGAAATAGAAAACATAGAACAACCCAAAACACCCCCTGTCACGCCCTGCCCAACTCTACTATAGAAAATGACATCTTACTAGGATCAGGACGTGACAGATAAACTAACTGTAGACAGATCTATGCTATGGTATCTTACTGTGCAAACACAGAGAGAGAAAATAGTTAACCTCACTCAGCAGGACAATAATTCCTGGCATTCATTTATCACAGAGTAGAGAGCGAGCTGCAAATCTTGACATCTATCCAGCTGTGACAACAGCATTTCCCAGAGTCAAACGCTCACATTATGAGGAACTACTATCTTGACTACTTTGTGCAATAATCATTTTGTCAGGTCTAACACACCACTTGCAAAAACTTGCTGGATTTGAGTTAATGTTGTATTGATAAATCTCATAATGCTGGGGGATCAACTCACTGTGCGTCTGACTGATGTTGTCATAACAGGCAGGCATGGCATGGATAATGGAAAGTTTAACAATCTATCATGTGTGCATTACGACCAGAGCAGTTCTCCAAAATATTCACTGCTAAAGAGCAACAATAAAGAGAAATAGATTGGAGAGAAGGAGCCAAGGAGGTGAGGAAATGCAAGGAGGGAATGCAAGGAGGAGGAGATGGGAATGCAGCAGATTCATATTGCTGGAGACCCAGGTAGCTTAAGTTTCCTCAGGTTTCAGCTCGAGAGCCCATCAGTGTTTACAGTGAAAAAAGGACATCTTAGGGCCTCCCGTTGTCTATCTCCATGGCTGTAGGATTCAACAAACACTTCCATTAATCTTAATTGGCTGTCAGCCCATTCCTGCATCAGGCTGGAGCACAGGCATGAATCACAGGCCTCCGACCCAAACATTGCCACAGGTTTCCGTGGAGACACCCGAGCAATCTGGGGATAGCATTATCCATCGTGTGAAAAGTGCCCTCTGTGTTGTGTCACTTGATTGGAATCTCTACACGATTCTGACTCTCATGAGGTTTGCATTGCTGTTTTGTGGTGTGGTTGACTCACTCTGAGATTTAATTCATAATAAAATAAATAAACCTTCTCATACAGGAATCTTCTGTCATATCGGTTCACGATGCAACAGCAACAACAATGGGATGCACCAGAGTTTTTCTCTGACTTTGATGGCAAAACAGTATGCTTTCAAAAGCAATAGAATAATTTGTTTTATAACATTTATGGATTCAACCATTTAATTTCAGACAAACCAGTACGAAAACCCATGTGTTTACTCTTCATGACATATGAATCCCCCTCATTAAGTTAGCGAAATAGAGAAGTGGAGAAGGGGGCCCTCGAACCTAGAGTCTGTCCCCAAAACACTGGACTATTATCTGGCCTCAATCCTTCTCTGTTCAGAGGTTCTATTACGTGCAAGCAAAGACCATTTATATATATCTGCTCCTGGGCAAAACTGTATAGAAGAGGAAGTAAGAAAAGCATCTATTCATAACTGTTAAAAAACAGAGCCCTTCCTGCAGGCCTATTGCTGCTGATAGACTTATTCCCATTGACTGATAAGGAGAAGCACATCTTTCACCAGTTATTCACCTGGAGGGCTTACTTAGAGAGATGCACAATTCACCATTCAGGATCTGGTGTTACACACGTCTATCTGTCTCTTAAGTGGCATACACGAGTTGAGTTGTGGCATAAATAAAGATAATCTGTCAACTGTATGAAGAGGAATAACCATACTGAATGACTGCACGGGGGAATACAGTGCACTGAGGTTAGAGAATAAACCACAGCAATCAAGTATAGGTCAAAAAAGAAAAAAAATTGTGATTCTGAATAGTGCAGTAACTTCGCCCACATTGGGCATAAAGAGGAGAGCTGAAGGCAGTGCAGAGAGTTGGTGGGGAGCCCAGCCAGGCTCGGAAGCCGTCCAACAAAGATGATGTAATAGAGTTTTAAGTAGTTCTGCTGCTTTGGCAGTTAGAGAAAAGTCTGTCTTCTTGGGGTGCCTTCTTGGGGTGCCATAACAATCCCTCGATTCATTTCACCCTCTTACCGCCTTGAAGGAGGCCAGGTCGTATCACTGTGAAGGGGGACGATTGAGAGAGCTGCAGCCCCTTGCCCCCTCCCCCTCCTCTCTCTTGGTGGCGGTGGTGTAAGCAACAAGCAAAGAGGCCTGCAATATGTCAGTCTGAGACATGCAGTCTTCGCTCCCAGCCACGGTCTCAGTGTGGTGTGATTGGGCAGGACTGAAGGATGAGCTCTGAACACCCAAAACTTAAAGAGACATCTCTGCTTCCCCCCAGAACTGCTATACTAAATCAATGGAAGAGAGTCTGACACATTTGATATATTATATTGAATATACATTGAATCATTGAGCCATTGTTCAAAAAATTCATTATATAGTTTCCTTCTCAAATATATTTGATAGGAGATATGGGTATCACTTTAGAAACAAATAGCTGAGTCTAAAAAAGCAGGTTGCTAGCTCTATGTATGTGAGTGATAGATTTAAGGTGGGAATGACAGAAGTACAAAAACACCCACTACATAGCCCTGTCAGTGAGGGTAATAGTACAGTGATTCATTGCAGTAGCTCAATTAAATGCAGGCTTATTCCTCTCTTTCAGAGAAGTTGGGCAGTGTTGGTTTACACAAGGTATATTTACACAAAACTAGCATCTCAGTACACGTTCAGATGAGTCACGTTGCTAAAATTGAACAGTTTATACAGCAACCGAGAGTGCATTGTCCGACTACGGTGTGCAATCACATCCATTCAGACAGAGCCCATTCAGACACACTGTGGGGGCCGTTATCCTGCACTAATCCTAGGTAAACACAGAGGATGTTATGAATGCAGGGTCAATGAAGCAAATGCTTGTGAAGGTAAATCGTTTTCTGTGCGATATCAATGGGTCAAATAATCCTTGACACCTTTACACAATTGGCTTAATCTCTGGAATAAATCATGAAATTAACCTGTTTTCAATGGTCGTTTATTGACAAATCTGCTAAATCACACAAGGAGGGAGTATATTCAGAGGCACAGAAAATGTTTTACAAAAATAACAATTAATGAAAAAGGGAAGGGAAAGGGGGATACCTAGTCAGTTGTACAACTGAATGCATTCAACTGAAATGTGTCTTGCACATTTAACCCAACCCCACTGAATAAGAGAGGTGCGGAGGGCTGCCTTAAGGTGTGACATACTTCATTGCTGACAATGTCTTACTTTACCTTGTGATCAGAAACAATTAATCAGTCACATTCCATTATTATTGTCTGCATACATTGCTCTGAGGGTGGAACAGATTTAGTGATAAGTCATAAACCCTTAAATCTGTTTATTCTTCCCACAGGAATCAGTGGTGTGATTTGGCAGCTACAATGACCTTATCATAAAGAATAAATTAAAAGTAGAATAGAAGCAAGAACATTAACTACAGTACATGAAGAGACATTTATTACAGTAACTACAAATGTTTAATTGGAATTTATCTGTCCATTCTGATCCTCATTGTGACAATAATGCTAGTACGAACTCAGACGCAGAGAAACACAGCAGGCAGAGGTAAGGGTAAATCCAGAACATTTACTAAGGTCTTCACAGAAAAAAACTAAGCAATACTAGCACACAGACCAAAACATAAGACCTAAGCAAAGATCCCTGCCCACAGAGGAACCTAAATAGCCAGGCAACAGGTGAACCGAGAGGGCAATCAACCACAGGTGAAACCAATAATAACAATCAGGGTAACCTGGACACTAGAAACAAAGTAAGGGTGCCCTCCAGCGGTAACCTAAGGGAGCACACTCAAAAATGAAACAGAAACTGTGACACCCGTGTAGTCATAACAAAGGAGAGTGATAGAGTGCTACATCAGATGACCTGGCCTCCACAATCACCCGACCTCAAGCCAATTGAGATGGTTTGGGATGAGTTGGACCACAGAGTGAAGGAAAAGCAGCCAACAAGTGCTCAGCATATGTGGGAACTCCTTCAAGACAGTTTGAAAAGCATTTCAGGTGAAGCTGGTTGAGAGAATGCCAAGAGTGTCATCAAGGCAAAGGGTGGCTATTTTGTATATTTTTTAAATTTATTTAACCTTTATTTAACTAGGCAAGTCAGTTAAGAACACATTTTTATTTACAGTGATGGCCTACCGGAGAACAGAACTGCCTTGTTCAGGGGCAGAACAAAATATTTTTGCCTTGTCAGCTCGGGGATTCGATCCAGCAACCTTCCGGTTACAGGCCCAAAGCTCTAACCGCTATGCTACATTCCGCCCCAGAATCTAAATTCTAAAATATATTTGTATTTGTTTAACACTTTTTTGGTTACTACATGATTCCATATGTGTTATTTCATAGTTTGATGTCTTCACTATTATTCTGCAATGCAGAAAATAGTAAAAATAAACAACAACCCTGGAATGAGTAAGTGTCCAAACGTTTTACTTGTACTGTATATAAAACCAACCAGTCAGTGTATGATCTAATAATAACTGTTTGTATTCCCCAGCCTTCAAAAACAGCCAGTAGCCCTATGGCAGATCTATTGAATGCCAATTTAATAAAGTCGCTATTTTTTGGCCCCATGGCAATGATAGTGAATGCTGCCTGTGTTACAAAACAGTCAAGGTTACTCGGGAAATATTGAAAATGACGAGATGTTCATTTGAATACATTTTTTTATTTAATGTCAACAGACTGTTGTGCCAGGCAGCCTAATATTACCGGTTGGTTTGAGTCTCTGTGCAGCATTTAAAGATCATTGATATAAATGGTGGTAGTGGGAAACACTCGCCTTAGGCTTGATTGAAGAGAGTACAGAGACCAAAGATCTGCCAGTGCATATGAAGCTAACCCAGTCTCATATCCACATTACATTATGCCACACTTGATCAGACTAAAGCTCTATTATTGGTCACAGGAGAGGACATTTGCAGAGAATGGTTTGTTTTATGAAGCAGGTCATAAAAATACAGGGGTACAGCACTTAAAAAGTTTGTAAAAGGGACATGTCACAGGAGTAATTACTTTAAGCCACCACTTTAATCTGTATAGAAGAATGTTTAACTTCAAATCAAATGTAATAGTCTGGGTGGCCATTTGATTAATTGTTCAGTAGTCTTATGGCTTGGGGGTAGAAGCTGTTAAGGAGCCTTTTGGTCCTAGACTTGGCGCTCCGGTACCGCTTGCCATGTGATAGCAGAGAGAACAGTCTATGACTTGGGTGACTGGAGTCTTTGACAATTTTTTGGACTTTTCTCTAGTACCGCCTTGTATAGAGGTCCTGGATGGCAGGAAGCTTGGCCCCAGTAATGTATTGGGCCATATGCACAATCCTCTGTTGCGCTTTACGGTCAGATGCCGAGCAGTTGCCATACCAGGCGGTGATGCAACTGGTGAGGATGCTCTTGATGGTGCAGCTGTCAAACTTTTTGAGGAACTTGGGACCGATTTAACTGGGGACCGATGCCAAATCTTTTCAGTCTCCTGAGGGGTAAAAGGGGTTGTGCCCTCTTCACGACTGTCTTTGTGAATTTGGACCATAATAGTTCGTTGGTGATGCGGACACCAAGGAACTTGAAACTCCCGACCCGGCTCCACTACAGCCCCGTCAATGTTGATGGAGGCCTGTTCGGCCCGCCTTTTCCTGTAGTCCACGACCAGCACCTTTGTCTTGCTCACATTGAGGGAGAGGTTGTTGTCCTGCCACCACACTGCCAGGTCTCTGACCTCCTCCCTATAGGCTGTCTTATCGTTGTTGGTAATCAAGCCTACCACTGTTGTGTCGTCAGCAAACTTAATGAAGGTTTTGGAGTCAGTGTTTGGCCAGTCGTGGGTGAACAGGGAGTAGAGGAGGGGACTAAGCATGCACCACTGAGGGGTCCCAGTGTTGAGGATCAGCTTGGCAGACGTGTTGTTGCCTACCCTTACCACCTGGGGTCGGACCGTCAGGAAGTCCAGGATCCAGTTGCAGAGGGAGGTGTTTAGTCCCAGGGTCCTTAGCTTAGTGAAGAGCTTTGTGGGCACCATGGTGGTGAACACTAAGCTGTAGTCAATGAACAGTATTCTCACATAGGTGTTCCTTTTGTCCAGGTGGGAAAGGGCAGTGTGGAGATTGCGTCATCTGTGATCTGTTGAGGCAATATGCAAATTGGAGTGGGTCTAGGGTGTCCGGGAGGATGCTGTTGATGTTAGCCATGACCAGCCTTTCAAAGCACTTTATGGCTACCGACATGAGGGCTATGGGTCGGTAATCAATTAGGCATGTTACCTTTGCTTCCTTGGGCATAGGAACTATGATGGTCTGCTTGAAACATGTAGGTATTACAGACTCGGTCAGGGAGAGGTTGAAAATGTCAATGAAAACACTTGCCAGTTGGTCCGTGGATGCTTTGAGTACATGTCCTGGTAAGAAATGTCTGGCCCGCGGCTTTGTGAATGTTGACCTGTTTAATGGTCTTGCTCACATGGGCTACCGAGAGCATTATCACACTGTCGTCTGGAACAGCTGGTGCTCTCATGCATACTTCAGTGTTGCTTTCCTCGAAGCGAACATAAAAGGAATTTAGCTCATCTGGTAGGCTCACGTCACTGGGAAACTCGTGGCTGGGTTTCCCTTTGTAGTCCATAATACTTTTCAAGCCCTGCCACATCCGACGAGCATCAGAGCCGGTGTAGTAGGATTCAATCTTAATCCTGTATTGACGCCTTGCCTGTTTGATCGCTCATCTGAGGGCGTAGTGTAATTTCTTATTAGCGTCTGGATTAGTGTCCCGCTCCTTGAAAGCGGCAGCTCTAGCCTTTAGCTCGATGCGGATGTTGCCTGTAATCCATGGCTTCTGGTTGGGATATGTACATACGGTCACTGTGGAGACAATGTTGTCGATGCACTTATTGAGGAAGCCGATGACTGAGGTGGTATACTCGTCAACGCCGTTGGATGAATCCCGGAACATATTCCAGTCTGTGCTAGCAAAACAATCCTGTAGCGTAGCATCCGCGTCATCTGACCACTTCTGTATTGAGAGAGTCACTGGTACTTCCTGCTTTAGTTTTTGCTTGTAAGCCGGAATCAGGAGGATAGAATTATTGTCAGATTTGCCAAATGGAGGACGAAGGAGAACTTTTTATGCGTCTCTGTGTGTGGAGTAAAGGTGGTCTATAGTTTTTTTCCCTCTGGTTGTGAAATGCTGGTAAAAATTTGGTAAAACAGATTTAAGTTTGCCTGCATTAAAGTCCCCGGCCAGTAGGGGTGCCGATTCTGGATGAGCATTTTCTTGTTTGGTTATGGCCTTATACAGCTTGTTGAGTGCGGTCTTAGTGCCAGCATCGGTTTGTGGTGGTAAATAGACGGCTACAAAGAATATAGATGAGAACTCTCTTGGTAGATAGTGTGGTCTACAGCTTATCACAAGGTACTCTACTTCAGCAATTAGTTAAATTTTAGACATATCTGTCACAAGGTGTGGCTCAAGGAAGCAGGAGAGGTAGAGTCAAGCGCAGGAGACAGATGATTCCGTGAATACTTTAATATATACACATGGAAAAAAGGTACAAGCACGGTCGGGCAGGGCGTATAAATAAAATGCACCACCCTCTCCAAACATAACGCAGGGATGCAGCCCAATATAAACTCCGCGTAAAACACGGGCAGAGGAAAAACACAGAACCTCACTTCAAAACATGAGCCCTGACAAAAACAATCCCACACAAAACACAAACCTACCTAGCTAGACTAAATACCCCCCCCCCCCCACTAACAACTAATACAAAACAGGTGCGTGCCTATCCTAGACCTAACTAACAGAACGTGAAACAGAGGATCGATGGCAGCTAGTAGGCCGGCGACGACGACCGCCGAGCGCTGCCCAGGCGAGGAGGGGCGCCACCATCCGTAGGTGTCGTGACAATATCGCACCAGCTGTTATTGACAAATAGACACACCCCCCACCCCTTGTCTTACCAGACGTAGCTTCTCTGTCCTGCTGATGCATGGAAAATCCCACCAGCTCTATATTTTCTGTGTTGTCGTTCAGCCACGACTCTGTGAAACATGTCCCGTTGGTAGGATAGTCTTGATTGTATATCATCCATTTTGTTTTCCAATGATTGCACGTTGGCCAATAGAACAGATGGTAGTGGAGGTTTACTCACTCGCTTACGAATTCTCAGATGGCATCCTGACCTCCGCCCCCTTTTTCTCTGTCTTTTCTTCACTCAATTGACAGGGATTTGGTGACGTCCCCGAGAAAGCCACGTTGGACTCATGAAAGAAAAAAGATGAACCTTCCAATTACATTGAGGTAATGGCCATGTTAGATCACAGAAAAAGCTCAAATAATTTGGGGGGTGATTACGTTGGGTAAAGCCATTACATTATTTTCAAACTCGTTGGATATGAAGGAAAGATTAAAACTAATGGTAAGCGCAAACATTCAAGGAGAGTAAATTGTCCTAATGGATGTTTATCACAAGGTACCTGTCATTTAACATGTTCATCTGGCTTGAGCAGTCAGGGGATATATATATTTTTCAGTTTTTTATGGCCATGGCAGAGCTTTTCAGCTTTCCTTGAAATATGAGAGCAGCACAATAGGTTACCTATTCACACAGACCTCAGACAAACCCATCACTACTCCAACAACAGCACAGAGCCAGTCAAAAATCACTTCATTTTACACTCCCATCGAGAGCAGACACACTTATTGCATTTGGCGTTTTACCTCTTGATCCTTGTATGACCATAAAATATGTTTCCAAGTAAAGATACTCACGATCTCACACATGCACCTCACACTCAAAGCCTCTGCAATGACTGAAGTGAATGTCCAGTTTGTTGAATGACGTGTTTGTATTCCTTAAAGAGTAATTGATTATTATTACATAATATGTGCAGCAATTTACAGTATTTTATTTACATTTCTACATGTATTCAGTCATATTATCCACAGTTAATATGCAAGAAAATACTGAAACTGACTTACAGCACAGTAGCAACAAGTGGGGTAATATGTTGTGTAATTACCATGTAAGTTAGTAAGTTCAGAACAATATCTTCATTCGCCTTTTTGCATATTCATGGCACCAGAATAGTGAGAACCATCATTCCCTGGTAGTAGGCTAATGTAAAGTACGGTACAGCCCTGCGTATTTGGATGTATTTTTTATATATTATTTTGACAAATCATATGAATTACTATTTTGAAAACATTATTAGAACTTATGTTGTGTTTGCAGTATATCATAACTGTAACAGGCGTCGTTGTGAAGAGACCAAGGTGCAGCGTGGAATTTGTTCATCTTTGTAATTTAATGGAAAAATGAACACTTTACAAATAAACAAAACGACTGCCAACAGTTCTGTCTGGATAACTAGAACTAAACAGAAATTAACTACCCACAACAACCCTGTGGGAAAAGGCTGCCTAAGTATGGCTCCCAATCAGAGACAACGATAGACAGCTGTCCCTGATTGAGAACCATACTCGGCCAAAACAACGAAATGCCAAAACATAGAAAAAAGGACATAGAATGCCCACCCTAGTCACACCCTGGCCTAACCAAAATAGAGAATAAAAACCTCTCTATGGCCATGGCGTGACAATAACAATATGATATTTTTCACTGGCTCACCACATGAGAGTAGAACTAGGCTGCACCCAGGCAGATACACAAGCTGAGCGACCACTACGTCAACAGAGTTTTGCAAATGAAACACCTCAGGCTTCCCTTTTTCCCTTCCCTGTCAAGTAGAGGGAGGATTTGCAACATATTAAGACTTTTGATTCTCTGTCATTTAGTAATTATGTGTGTCGTGTGGGGGAAATAGGGAGAAAATCCTCATGGACGAGATGAAAGGACACCATCTCTGGGACAGAGAATTGAGCTAAAACACAGGACTTCTGCTAGAGTGTGAATTACCCGCCGTGGTCTCTTTCCTCCATCTCTGTCTCTCTGTGGAGAGTCACCGAGTGGCCACCTTTGAGCATGGCACTGAGCTGATGTGATCTAATGGCAATAAAATGCCAAATAAAACTTATGGACAGCAATTGCCAGAGCCGGAGCCATGTAGCACAATGGATCATTGTTATGGAATGGGTGAAGTCATGCCGTATGCTCAATCTATCAGTCCTGCTTCTCTCCACTTTCTTTTTTTAATTCGACAGATATTAACTGGTATCTATGTGTTATGATGTCATGTTTTATTTCAGGGCTCTTCTGAAAAAGAGACTTTGATCTCAGCATGACTCCCTGTCAAAATAAAGGTTAAATAAAACATTTATCTTCTTGTACATGTACATGTGCTTAATAGTTATGTGAAGGGTTCTCAGATAAAACAATACTAGGACCAGAGAAAAAATCTTTGATGCTCAATCTCTCACAACTATGCTTTGAACAGTTAGAACATCGTAGTCTTAAGATCATGATTTATGAGTGTCTGTATACCGTCAATAATAGGGCATACAGTGGCTTGCGAAAGTATTCACCCCCTTGGCATTTTTCCTATTTTGTTGCCTTACAACCTGGAATCCAAAATGATTTGTTGGTGGTTTGTATAATTTGATTTACACAACATGTCTACCTCTTTGAAGATGCAAAATATTTTTTATTGTGAAACAAACAAGAAATAAGACAAAAAAACTGAAAACTTGAGCGTGCATAACTATTCACCCCTCCAAAGTCAATACTTTGTAGAGCAACCTTTCGCAGCAATTACAGCTGCAAGTATCTTGGGGTATGTCTCTATAAGCTTGACACATCTAGCCACTGGGATTGTTTCCCATTCTTCAAAGCAAAACTGCTCCAGCTCCTTCACGTTGGATGGGTTCTGCTGGTATACAGCAATTTTTAAGTCATACTACAGATTCTCAATTGGATTGAGGTCTAGGCTTTGACTAGGCCATTTCAAGACATTTAAATGATTCCCTTAAACCACTCAAGTGTTGCTTTAGCAGTATGCTTAGGGTCATTGTCCTGCTGGAAGGTGAACCTCCGTCCCAGTCTCAAATCTCTGGAAGACTGAAACAGGTTTCCCTCAAGAATTTCCCTGTATTTAGCGCCATCCATCATTCCTTCAATTCTGACCAGTTTCCCAGTCCCTGCCGATGAAAAATATCCCCACAGCATGATGCTACCACCACCATGCTTCACTGTGGGGATGATTGTCTTGGGGTGATGAGAGGTGTTGGGTTTGCGCCAGACATAGTGTTTTCCTTGATGGCCAAAAGGCTCAATTTTAGTCTCATCTAACCAGAGTACCTTCTTCCATATGTTTGGGGAGTCTCCCACATGCCTTTTGGCGAACACCAAACATGTTTGCTTATTTTTTTCTTTAAGCAATGGCTTTTTTTATGGCCACTCTTTCGTAAAGCCCAGCTCTGTGGAGAGTACGGCTTAAAGTGGTCCTATGGACAGATACTCCAATCTCCACTGTGGAGCTTTGCAGCTCCTTCAGAGTTATCTTTGGTCTCTTTGTTGCCTCTCTGATTAATGCCCTCCTTGCCTGTTCCATAAGTTTTGTTGGGCGGCCCTCTCTTGGCAGGTTTGTTGTGGTGCCATATTTTTTCAATACTTTAATGATGGATTTAATGGTGCTTCGTGGGATGTTCAAAGTTTCAGATATTTTTTATAACCCAATCTTGATCTGTGCTTCTCCACAACTTTCTCCCTGATCTGTTTGGAGAGCTCCTTCATGGAGCCTCTTGATTAGTGGTAGCCCTTGCTTAGTGGTGTTTCAGACTCTGGGGCCTTTCAGAACAGCTGTATAAATACTGAGATCATGTGACACTTATATTGCACACAGGTGGACTTTATTTAACTAATTATGTGACTTATGAAGGTAATTGGTTGCACCAGATCTTATTTAGGGGCTCCATAGCAAAGGGGTGAATACATATGCATGCACCACTTTTCCGCAAATTTTTTGAAACAAAGATTCAAAAAGTTTTTTTTTTCATTTCACGTCACCAATTTGGACAATTTTGTGCATGTCCATTACATGAAATACAAATAAAAATCCATTTAAATTACAGGTTGTAATGGAACAAAAAAGGAACAAAGCCAAGGGGGATGAATACTTTTGCAAGGCACTGTAATTCATAGTTTAACACATACAGGGATAGGTGTTCCGTCAACGGGACAGGTGTAAGTCATGTAGCGCCGTGTGTCATGATTGCACATTTTAGAGAAACAACAAATGTTGGTACATATAAGTGTCTTATATTGGCTGAAAGCTTAAATTCCTGTTAATATAACTGCACTGTCCAATTTACAGTAGCTATTATTACAAAACAATGTCATGCTATTGTTTGTCGAGAGCTCCTAACAACAAAACACTTTTTTACTGCGATAGGTTTGATAAATTCACCTCTGAAGGTGAAATGTGTACTTACATTCTGAAATCTTGCTCTGATTTATCATCCCAAGGGTCCCAGACCATGAAGTGTGGTTTTGTTAGATAACATCATTTTTCATATCCTAAAAAGGTCCATATAGCATGCACGATCGATTTTGTATTTCCACTTGTTCAATTTGCAAAGAAAGGAATCTGTGAAAATCTAACCCTAACCATTGTTTCAACCAGTCAAATTACGTTCGTATTTTTTCCTCAGAGATCCTAGAACGTAACCAGACTTCACTATATCATCAGGAGTGTCGTATATCCGATAGGACACCAAATGTGGTCAGAGAGCGACGCCTTTATAGCGTGCCGATGACACGGGCGGTCTTCACTTGATTGACTGTAACTGTGTCAAATAAGCACCAATTGGGGCCAAACAAAGCTAGCTAGATAGCCAATGAGCTGGACTTTACGGGAGTATGTGGAAACCCTGTAACTGTCGCACAATTTTGCTGCTAACCTTGTGCGACCGCAAGCCTTTTCCTTTTGGACAAAAATTGCAAGAATATGGAGAGGTATGAAGCTATGAAAAATGAGTGTTTTGCAAATGTTGAACTTACAATATGGCTACTAATACTGTAAAAGCTAAATCAAAGTCCAAGTATACAGATTTGACGATTTTCTTGCAGAAAAATGTAATGTAAATGTAAATGCGTCCTTCACGATTTTCCCAAATGTACCTGGGTGACTTCCCACTAAATGTCATGTAGTTTGCTCATAATTCAAGTTATCAGTCTGAAGCTTTGCACATACACTGCAGCCCTCTGGTGGAAACCATCTGAATTACAACCAGAGTGATGGCTAGATTAGATTTGGGACCTTTCTGTTGCATTTCAAAGATAGGGGTAGAAAAAAATTCAGACCATTTGCTATGAGACTCGAAATTGAGCTCAGGTGCATCCTGTTTCCATTGATCATCCTTGAGATGTTTCTACAACTTTATGGTCAATTCAATTAATTAGACATGATTTGTAAAGGCAGGTGTGTACCTGTCTATATAAGGTCCCATAGTTGACAGTGCATGTCAGAGCAAAAACCAAGCCATGGGGTCGAAAGAATTGTCCGTTGAGCTCCGAGACAGACAGGATTGTGTCAAGGCACAGATCTGGGGAAGGGTACCAAAACATTACTGCAGCATTGAAGGTCCCCAACAACACAGTGGCCTCCATCATTCTTAATTGGAAGTTTAGAACGACCAAAACTCTTCCTAGAGCTGGCCACCCGGCCAAACTGAGCAATCGAGGGAGAAGGACCTGGGTCAGGGAGGTGACCAAGAACCTGATGGTCACTCTGGCAGAGCTCCAGAGTTCCTCTGTGGAGATGGGAGAACCTTCCAGAAGGACAATCATCTCTGCAGCACTCCACCAATCAGGCCTTTATGATAGAGGGGCCAGACGGAAGCCACTCCTCAGTAAAAGGCACATGACAGCCCACTTGGAGTTTGGGCAGGGACTGGGAGACTAGTCAAGATCTAGAGAAAGATGAACGCAGTAAAGTACAGAGTACAACATTTCCTTGATGAAAACCTGTTCCAGAGTGCTCAGGACCTCAGACTTGGGCGAAGGTTCACCATCCAACAGGACAAAGACCTTAAGCACACAGCCAAGACAACATAGGAGTGGCTTTGGGACAAGTCTCTGAATGTCCTTGAGTGAACCAGCCAGAGCTCGGACCTGAACCCGATCGAACATCTCTGGAGAGACCTGAAAATAGCTGTGCAGCGATGCTCCCCATCCAACCTGACAGAGCTTGAGAGAATCTGGAGAGAAGAATGGAAGAAACACCCCAAATGCAGGTGTGCCAAGCTTGTAGCGTTATACCCAAAAGACTCGAGGCTGTAATCGTATTATTTTATATTCTTTAATAAATGTGCAAAAAAAGTATTTGTCATTATAGGGTATTGTTTGTCGAATAATGCATGCAAAAATTTATTTAATACACTTTTAGAATACGGCTGTAACGTAACAACATTTGGAAAAAGTAAAGGGTTCTGAAAACTTCCTGATTGCACTGTATCTTGATTTGTATTTTGGAATCTAATGCAGAAACATGTAATGCATGTAAACTTTGTGTAAACTCCACTGTTGGTATTCTGTCTCTAAATGTTATCTATCACTAGCAGCACCATATCACCAAGTCACATTCTGAGTATGTGTAAACGTACTTGGTGAATAAAGGTGATTCTATTTCTGATTCTGAAAAGTGTCAGTCAGCCATTAATCAACAAGACATTAATCACAAACACTTTATAATGCATTCATCATGCATAACACCATATGTCTTACATTGAACTGAACTCAGATTTTTGTAAACACATAATTACATACCTTCTAACCCGCATCATCGACATAAATCATGATAAGTCTTCCTGTCATTACCCGTTCTGCAAGCTAGGTAATAATTTAGTATGTTACCCTGATCTTGGGCATAAAGTATGCATGGGTAGTAATTCATTCCAGACAGTATCAATGGGCAGGTGAAATTTAACTAGGACTCCTAAATCTCTCACATCATTTATGTGGACTCTACGCTTCTTGTTCAGGATCGTCTTTCATCAGGACTTTTTAATTGCATTTATCGTTGTGTGATTGTAAACACACGACATTTGAAAGGATGTTTACTAGAGTGACTCAGGCCAAACAGGCTGAAGTTTTAACACTCACAGCTGAAACATCTGTTATTTCCCCTATGGGCATAAAGGGGCAGATATTTCATCAGTGTTGGTCTTGTGTAGAGAGAAAATCTACTACACCATCACTCTTGCTTAATCCCAAGCATTTAGCTGAAACTGTGCAATTACTTTGAGTACTTCTGATCTGTTACATTCAATTAGTTGTTTCATGTATTTAGAGGTAAATTTACTCTAGCAAGGGCACCAAAACAGGTTCAGTACTTTCTAAGGATCACAGACATGTAACCGCCGAGCGGCCCTCAGAGCTACATTCCCTTTCTCTTGCTGCGTCCCCACCACCACCAGTCCTCTTCAGAGAAGCCGCCACGGCCCTGCCACTGCCAGCACCAGCAGGCCGTCCACGTCCCACCCTCCGCCATCCTCCGTTACTCTGGCGTCGCGTGACATTCTTTCCCACAGGCAGTCACATAGTTCCAGCGTCTCCTCATGCAAGGGGGCCTGGGACATTGCAACAGGCGAGGGGCACTTCAAGGCCACAGCTGCAGCCTGTCGCTCCAGCAGCCAGCTCCGGTTTGTAATCATTATTAAAGGCTTGACCCCAGAGGCATCTCTGCCGCTGTTCGCACCCCCACCCACCCCCAATAGTGCTGCAGAGGGCTCCTCTAAAGGCGACTCCAGTTACCCATCAGTGGCCGGGGGGGGGATAGGTTGCCCGGTGGTGATGGGAGTGCCATGGTTTGGGCAAGGGAGGGCAGTGCTCACTGTCCAGGCACTTTCCACCTGTAGAGCCACATATTCAGGTGATAATCCAGCTAATGGAGCTTTGTCTCAGGTCTGACACCGAGTAAGGAAAACCCTAAAGCTTTGAAGGGCATAATGGTGGTCATTCATAATGCTAAATGTGAGTGAGAGCCACATTTTCAGGTGATACTCCAGCTAATGGATCTCTGTCTCAGGTCTGACACAGTGTGAGGAGAAACCCTAAAGCTTTGATGGGCATAATAGTGGTCATTCATAATACTAAACGTGAGTGAGAACATGTCTGGTTCTGAAAGCACGGCTGATCCCGTGCCCCAGCGTGGCCTTGCCCTCCTGTCTGTCTGGCCAGGACTGTGGGGGTGGCAGGCGTCTGTTATTAGCTCGTTAGCCCTGGTGTGATGAAGAAGGAATTTATAGATACAATTTGCAACCTATATCAGTCCTTGGGAAATCTGATCGTCCCTTTATTACAAGAATACAATATGCAGTCATTGCTGCTGGAGCTTTCCTGCTTTCCTCGTTAGCCACCGTTAAAGCCCATGCATTAGTGGTTGGCTTGGAAACCAGTGGACCCTAAACACCACCCACCTATTGGCCGAATAACATCTCACATGCTCTGGCTACTGGTCACCTCCAGTGACCCCTTCCATTGGCCATCATCTACTTGTAAAGCCTATTGTGAATAGGCCTAATACTGCCAAGGCAACCATATACAGTACCAGTCAAAAGTTTGGACACACCTACTCGTTCAAGAGTTTTTCTTTATTTTACTACTTTCTACATTGGAAAATAATAGTGAAGATATCAAAACTATGAAATAACACATAGAGTTGATGTTGAGATGTGTCTGTTACTTAAACTCTGTGAAGCATTTATTTGGGCTGCAATTTCTGAGGCTGGTAACTCTAATGAACTTATCCTCTGCAGCAGAGGTAACCCTGAGGCTTACTTTCCTGTGTTGGTCCTCATATGAGACAGTTTCAACTTAGCGCTTGATGGTTTTTGAGACTGCACTTGAAGAGACTTTCAAAGTTCTTAATATTTTCTGGATTGACTGACCTTCATGTCTTAAAGTAATGATAGACAGTTGTTTCTCTTTGCTTATTTGAGATGTTATTGCCATAAATAGGGCTATCTTCTGTATACCACCCCTATACCACAACTGACTGGCTCAAACGCATAAAGAAGGAAAGAAATTCCAGAAATTAACTTTTAACAAGGCACACCTGTTAATTGAAATGCATTCGAGGTGACTACCTCATTAAGCTGATTGAGAGAATGCAAAGAGTATGTAAAGCTGTCATCAAGGCAAAGGATGGCTACTTTGAAGAATCGCAATTCTGAAATATATTTTGATTTGTTTAACACTTTTTTGCTTACTTCATGATTCCATATGTGCAATTTCATAGTTTTGATGTCTTTACTGTTATATACAATGTAGAAAATAGTAAAAATAAAGAAAAACCTTTCAATGAGTAGGTGTGTCCAAACCTTTGACTGATACTGTATATTTACTTTCCCTATATGCATGATTTTTCCCCAGTTACCTGTGTTTATCACACAACTGCGTGCTTCCTGATAACAATCATTAGGACAAGTGTTCCTTGCGCTCATGGTAGCTTGAGGACATGTGGGCCAGATGGCGAGCCGTTAACAGCTAGGATGCAGCAGTCTCTTCGTTCCTTTTTTTATTCCACACGTCAGATATTGATGTAATATCCTTGAGTCACTAAAAACAGCAGCAGCAGGTGTCAAATAATGGCAGCCTTGTCAGACGAGGGGGAGTTGTCTTTTCAGGTGCGCTGTTGTGGTAACAGGTTACATGGACTTTGATAACTATTCATTAAAGATTCCATGCTAGGTACGCCATGCAACTGGAGCATGATTTCCCCCCAGCAATTCACCGTACACATACTATAAACAATAAATCAGCGGTTTTATTGCCCATCTACCTATGGATGATGACTCACCTCGTGGCAACTGACATTCTATAAACCAACATCAAGTTTATTGACCTTTTGTTGTTCTATACCGAGGAAATAAATCATGCAGAGAGGACATTGTTTCCATATTTTAAGAAAAACAACAACATGCGACAAATTGTACAGTATAATTTGCCTTTTGAAACAATAGTTTTACCTTTAAAACTTTCCATATAGATTGGATGTCCAGTCATCTGTCATCAGGAGCTTAACTTAGACAATCTTTATAGTAGACTGTGAAGGCTTGTGCTTAACTGTATAAGGAGCCTCTTTATCATCTCCATAATGCAGTATGCCTCAACCCTTAATGTTGACTGCAACCTTTGACCCCAGCTCAACTTTCCATATCCAAGGATTTATAATGCACTGGGTAGTATTATTCTCTACAAAACTGAATATACAGCCAAAGGTGAATTGCATTGTTTGGCTAAAAGAAAATAATGAATACAATGAAGTATGCCTTCTACAATTACCATAGCTCTTCAATATCATGGCTATTATTTGAATAGATAATTCCTCTGGATAAAGCCTCAACAGAGCCATCTCATTAGCACATTTCATTATGGAATCTAAACTTTTTACATAATCTTGGTATTGTGGGATGAAATTATTTTGCGAAGATAACAGTAATGAAAATATGGATAACGTAATCAATTAACAGCACAAAGCAAAATGTCACATTATGTTTATACAAAGCAATAGACTCAGAGCTTTGTATGGATTATCATATTTGCTATTAGATGCTATCTACAGACAGCCATTAAGTATGATGTGCCAGCTGTGATAAAAATTCCCATGATTGTTTATCTTTGCTTTGTTGCACCATATCTATACAAACATACCTCACAAAGAACCATTGAAGCCCGGAAATGAAAACAGAACTAAAACAAAAGTACACCCAAATTGCTAATTGGTATGCATCCTGAAAACATATCATCCTAAAAAAATGTCCGCTGCCAATCTTCTCTATGTACTACGTTCACCATAGTAATGCCATGTAACACCATAATGTACTCTGGCAATAATGAGCACCTGGCAATGTATTTTATACAGTATGGCTAGCCTGACCCTGAAACAGAGCAGTCACTAGTGGCGAGGATCATCCAGCACTGTGGCCAGGGTTGACAGAGCTTCAGCAGGGTTCTGTGGTATTGGGGGTGGGTAGGTGGTACTGTCTCTCTATGGTATGGATTCACTCCAGGAACAACAGTGACATATATAGATAGATGCAGAGACAGTCAGGCTCTGCCCTGCCTCTTTGTCCACCTTCCCTTTTGCTTTGTTGATTTGTTGATTTTTGGTTTCTATACGATCAGGCCCCCTGAGCGCTGAGTGGGCGGGCCAGGACCCCTGAGCTCTGTGTGGGCGGGCACTAGACATAATATGGTAGTGGTGATGGACGAGAGGGGGGTGGGAGGGGGGGACCCCCAGGAGTGCTGCCTGAGAGGGGTACACTGTAGCAGGATGCCAGTCATGGCTCAGTGGTCCCAGCGGCACGAGCCTCCGACACTTAACAAGCACCTTCCAGTTGTCCCGAGCCTTGACCCTGTCTCGTCTTAAGACCCTTATGGAGCTTAGACAGCAGGGAACCTCTGGGGCATTATCAATTACACTCTGTCATACTATAAGAATATCTTAGATTACTTTTTTGCAGTGTGGTTTAAGGCAACTTTAAGTTAACGTTAATTGGAGCAATTATCTACTAAAAAGTGCATCAAGTGTCTTAGATCAACTAGACAGTTTGGAACTGAGTATTTTGACCAGTCTCATTAAGAGAGTGGCGCTGTAGTAGCCTACTACTACGATGGTGACATATCACTCAGAGGGTGGGCTGGGTAGACAGACAGACAGACAGACAGACAGACAGACAGACAGACAGACAGACAGACAGACAGACAGACAGACAGACAGACAGACAGACAGACAGACAGACAGACAGACAGACAGACAGACAGACAGACAGACAGACAGACAGACAGACAGACAGTGACTTCACTAACCCCATGTCCGGGGATATGGGTGCTACATTTAATATATTCTAAGGCTGGCCAGGCTGACCTCAGCTGCCCAAATCCCAGTGTTTGACAGGCAGGCCGGGCCAGGGCAAGGAGATGTCTCAGCCACAGCATCCCATTACAAGACCATAACAGGCAGTGCTTCGGAGTAACAAGGACACATTCTCTGGCTTCTTGCAGTCCTCTGGGATGGAATGGATCACATTCTGAAATCCATAATGTAGACTGAAGGGGTGTAAGAACCAAAATGGTGTTGCGAATTCATTTAAAAAAGTGCCAACGTGTATTGAAGGGTGATATAAGGTTGTGGACCAGTGAAATGTACAACTGGAGCACGTCCAAATGGATCTACTGGCCAGGGACCATGGGAGCGGTATTTAAACAGAGCTCGTTGTACACTATCAGGGACAGAATGTGCCAGTGCTGAAACACGTTGGGTAATACTGATGCTACCCAATGGCATGTAGAGTAGAGCAGGGATGACGAATACCACTGTTTGTGTTTGAAAGTGTTTTAGAGGCAGTAAAAAGGCTGGGCCGACCGTTGCAAGTCACAACCTGGAAGGCCTATGGTTTTATTAATATTTCCACACAAGGAAAAGAGGAAGAGCCATGCTATGCTAATGTTTTTATTCCCTTGGTTATGTGGGATACTGCCAAAAATATCACAAGGTGTTATTATTCCAACAGAAAGGCATACGTACGTACTTCAAACCACGAGACAATACATAATTCAGGAAAATAAAAGGTTTGGTTGTGTTGGAAGGGAAACAATGGAATACATTAATGAGCCACGTATGACAAGAATAACAGTACTTTATGAATATTTGCAATTCAAGTGAGGATAAGGCAGAGTTCATGGAACAATGTTAATGACAAATCGTAAAAACCAAAGTCTTTGAGCTACATTCTTCTCCTCATTCAAAGCATACTGAGTTATGTTATGTATTCTGAAGCCTTTCTATCTATACATGTCCATCATCCTTTCCCAAGCTGACACATTTAAGATCAGCACTCCACATGCTGGCCAATTAATGTGTTGGACAATTGCCAAGTGTGGATTCGATGGAAAATTAGCTGCCCCCTTTGTCTAATGGAAAGGGAATATAGACAAAATGCTCCACACGTGTTACGTAACCCTCAATTGTGCTTTTGAAATGTGTCTTAATGTTGCTCTAATTTGGGAGCATTAAACAATTGTGCTCCATCAGCAGAGAGAGGTTGAGAGGGCCTTCCTCCTACCCTCAGTCCAGCTCTCTGCCCCTGGACCAGCTGGCTTATAACAGCACCACACTCACCCTCAACAAATCACTTTTGTCTCCATCCATCAAAGCAACATTAATATTCCAAACCCGCCCACCTCTATCTTGGACTCTACTGTATGTCTTAATTACCTTGGGCCATGCCAGGAGAAGACGACCTCACTGTATCAGCTCTCTCGTACTGTCAATTACCAAACACTTACACCCCATCAGGGACTTGAGACTCTTTCAAGCTCGCCCTCCATCGCATTGGGTAGCAGCGGCTCAGGGGGCTTGGGTATCAGAAACCCGGGACAATGGCAACAACTGCACATCTAATTTAGCCCCTTGTTTATCGTGAGTTTGTAACAGGATCTGGACTACAATACCGTGGAGCACAATGGAATGGCGATCTGGTTGCTATTGTTTTTCAAGCTAATTAGACCTCAGGCATGCCAACGAATCCTCCGAGGTGCACCCCCAGAGTCAAATGACGGCTAAAAGCGGCACCGTTAGAAAAGAGCCCTATAAGTCCATGGTATTTGGGGATGTGTAACGTGGCGGCCCAGTTATCTGGTCGTTATATGGTCCGATGATGGCAGGCCCGGGATTCAACAGGTCACTTAGGGAGAAGGGTGTCCACACCACACGGAGGTTGTTTTTGCTTTTAGGGAGGTTTAATGTGGCCCTCTTAATCTTTTTTTGTGTGCTGCCAATTCACATTGTCCTATCCAGGACTGTCACTTGAGGCAAGCAGGGGATTGGGTAACAGAAGGGGTGGTGTGGACTGTTGCCTATACACTTTACCCAGCCATTTTCCTTCATACTGTACATACTTCTAAACCAATCAACCCAAGCCTCAGAACAAAGGATTATAATTAGTCTATTCTTAGAGGAAAAGTTTACGGTAACGCTGGCTCTATTATTATGTTATAATTAGCTCAACAAGAGTAGTCCAATAAATGTGAATAATTTTACTCTTACACTTTAAATGTCTATATATGTAGATCTATTGTGATAGCTCTGCCACTAGTTAGCTCCCTCATCTATAAATGTGGTTTGCTCCATTCTCACTTCACTTATAGAGCTTGCCTGTTGATTGAAGCCAACCCAGTTTTGTGGAAACAACCTCTGCCCTTAAAGCATTAGCCTCTGACCTGCGACAGGTGGAGAGAGTGTCTTTTCAGCGAATTGGACCAAGTGTGAGGGGCCGCTAGCATCTCCTCTCAGCTCTCTGGACAAATATTATCATTTGCTGAGGACTACCGAGATGAGGATGGTGCAGACTACATGTGAGGTCCAGCAACACGTGTTCTCCAGGAGTGAATGCTGTGTCTGGGCATATAGAGCGTCTAGGAAGAGATGATCCACCATGCAAAACAACCCAGACATCTGTCTCACTTTCAGTTGCACACAGCACACTCATAAAGCCAGCTAGGACTGTGAATGCTGAGATAAAATCATGTATAAGACATTAGGTTAATGATGAATGAATAAGTTATCAATTAAGCTGTGATAGAGCAGTAAGAAGTTATAGAGTGGTAATAGAGTGGTTATAGAACAGTAATATATTACAGGGCCTTTAATTGACTCATTTTCAGACTAGCGTAGCACATGGGGATTTGTGAAACTCACTCTTCAACCTGAAGTATACCCACTTGTCCCACTGAATAGCTAGCTTTTCACCTGGCGTGACTTGGGGAGGGTGTTCACGTGTGCTAGCAAGGCAGAGGTTCTGGGTTTAAGCCTCATAATAGCTGAATCAGGAGAAAGTGGTACTCGCTAAGCAAGCAGCATGTCATCTGCTACAAATGGTTCCATGACGGATCTGCAGATGCACTCAGCTCAATGATGGGGTCACTGTGGGGTCGCTGTGGAGTAAGTTTGGGGTGTGAATGTAGCACATGGGGATGTGTGAAACTCACTCAGCCTGAAGTGTCCCCACGTGCACCGCCCAATAGCTAGATTTTCCTTTGGTGTGACTGGTAAGATGCTTCGGGAGGGCGGTCACATGTGCTAGCAAAGCAGTGGTCCTGGGTTCAAGCCTTGGTGTGAGCCAAATCAGGAGGAAGCTGCACTCACTAAGCAAGCAATATGATTGATGTATGTTGCACTAGCTTCAGCATGTAATGTAGGATTTAAATGTACTTATTTCTCAATCAAACAACATTATTTCACTATAATTAAAATGGCTATTTGAACCAGAGAATGAACTTTCCTTTAAATAAAATCCCCTCTCCTTCTCCCGATCTTCTCCCATTAAACCCATATGTCTCAGGCAGACACTGTGTGTTATAGCGGTTGTGTGTGCTCATGCCAGGGCTGAGAGCTAGGGACCTGTTGGCTCAGCACCACATGTACAATCTTTGATGTGCAGCTATGTACAGATGTAGGATCTTAATTTGAGCCAGTTTGCTACAGCAGAACAATTATCCTGCATCAACAGGAAATGTGAATTATTATATTGATTATACCTAATGGACATTCTCGTAGGGGTTGATGCATTTTTTTTGTAAGTGAAAACCAAGTCGGAAATTTCAAAGTGGAAATTACCAACTTTAGATGCCTTTTAAAACCTAAAATACACTACAGGTTTTACATTTCCTGCACTCCTATATCTGTAGTTTTTCTGGGGCCAGGCTGTTGGGCAGCAAAGAGGAGGTCAGATAAGCTTTTCCAATAGATATCGGCAATCTCTCTGGTCTGTCCTCATCACGGGGGAGATTGCTTGCAAGTGGCCCTCGGAGACTCAGCCTTACGTGGCTCTGATGGCAAACAAGTTTTGTGTGTATGTCAGGGAGAGTTCCCGGGCCTGCAGGGCCAGGCCAGGTGACACATCAAAGCGTCCCACTGCGCTGCTATCCCCAGAATGCGACACTATGGTGTCGGCAAGTTTGCCTCTGATCAGGACGGGAGAGGCTCGCCAAATGCAGGGGACTTGGGCGCTGGCTCGATTTGAAACGTAGGCTGTACAGTTTGAAAAAGCCATTCGCTTGCCGTTTTTCTGAATGGAGTCTGGACTGAGGCAAGTAGGAACGATTTATTTATTTTCAGCCCAAGGTAAATAAAAAAGTAAAGGCTCTTATTTTTGGTTTTCTTCAGCTGTCTGCTCTTGCTTTTTGAATATAAAAGCATTCATATAATTTAGCAGAAACTCTTATCCAGAGTGACTTACAAGAGCAATTAGGGTTAAGTGCTTTGTTCAAGGTCACATCAGCAGAGTTTTCTCTTAATCGGCTCAGGGATTCAAACCAGCAACCTTTTGGTTATTGGCTCAACACTCTTAACTGCTAGGCTACCTGCCACACATTTTATAGCCTGCCTCAATGAGAATGGAAATCATTGTGTTATATTTGATGATGATTGAATGCACATATTATTAATACAATGCTACATAGCTATAGAGTTTAAGAAACTATTTGTGATTTTTGCCTGTTCTAATGCAATGCTGGTAATGTGCTTAACTTAATGACATCAACATAGTAATTTACAATGTCAGGAAGATCTTATGACAGGAGACAGGTTAAAGATTGATTTTTAAGCCTTGAGACAATTGAGACCTGGGTTGTGTATGTGTGCCATTCAGAGGGTGGATGGGCAAGACACAATATTTAAGTGCCTTTGAATGGAATAGGAGGTGCCAGGCGCACCGGTTTGAGTGTGTCAAGAACTGCAAGGCTACTGGGTTTTTCACACTCGACAGTTTCCTGTATGTATCGAGAATGGTCCACCACCCAAAGACATCCAGCCAACTTGACACAACTGTGGGAAGCATTGGAGTCAACATGGTCCAGCATCCCTGTGGAACGCTTTCGACACCTTGTAGATTCCATGCCTGACAAATTGAGGCTGTTCTGAGGGCAAAAGAGGTGCAACTCAGTATTAAGAATGTCCACCTAATGTTTTGTACACTCAGGTTATATTGAGATGTCAAGAGAGTGAGACACTCCAAGATATTCTCACACTGGTGCTTCACCAATGCCCTCTGCTGGAGGAGCCACATACCTCAGGTTTTCTGAAGAAAATCACAGATGTAAGAACAATAGCAAACACTTCACCGAAACTGAATTTTCAATTTTTCTGATTACGATACCCACACACGAACACACCTGTCAACACTACAGGGCTCAGGTTACATGGGGGCCATTTGGGTTCCCTCTTTCAGTCGCATATTGTAATTCTTTAGTAGTCTGTAGGCCATTTTGGAAAAGGACACTAATTAGCTCACTTACGGCCCACCAACTGACTCTGTCATCTAGTGGCTATTGAGAAGAGAAGAGGCAGCCCCCTGCTTCTCCCAGCTGCTCAAATACATTATTGTAGAAAACCCTCTGTGTCTGGCCAGCTGTCTCATTATTTTCACCACACAATCCTCCTAAAGTCCTCCAAAACCACATGCTTTAAATATGGCAGCGTGTCTGTCTGACCGTCGAAAGTCACATCAGGAGCACTTACTGTACGAAAGGCCCTATCAGGTGGCTGCTGAGTAATATACAATGAGTATTCTAACCTAACAATTTCACAACAATTACCTTATACACACAAGTGTAAAGGAATGAATAAGAACATGTACATAAAAAATATATAAATGAGTGATGGTATAGAACGGCATAGGCAAGATGCAGTGGATGGTATAGAGTACAGAATATACATATGAGATGAGTAATGTAGGATATGCAAACATATAAAAGTGGCATTGTTTAAAGTGGCTAGTGATACATTACATCAAGATGGCAAGATGCAGTAGATGGTATAGAGTACAGTATATACATATGAGATGAGTAATGTAGGGTATGTAAACATATTACAGTGGCATTGTTTAAAGTGGTTAGCGATACATTACATCAAGATTACAAGATGCAGTAGATAGTATAGAGTACAGTATATACACATGAGATGAGTAATGTAGGGTATGTAAACATTATATGAAGTGGCATTGTTTAAAGTGGCTAGTGATACATTTATTACATCAATTTTTCCATTATTAAAGTGGCTGGAGTTGAGTCAGTATGTTGGCAGCAGCCACTCAATGTTAGTGATGGCTGTTTAACAGTCTGATGGCCTTGAGATAGAAGCTGTTTTTCAGTCTCTCGGTCCCTGCTTTGATGCACCTGTACTGACCTTGCCTTCTGGATGATAGCGGGGTGAACAGGCAGCGGCTCAGGTGGTTGTTGACCTTGATGATCTTTTTGGCCTTCCTGTGACATTACCCTGAGGAAGGCACAGTGATGCCAAAACGTTGGTAAATACCCATTAAATTGCTGGGAGTTATTACATGGAGTGTGCAACTTCCTTTATTTTGATAGTTTATAGTTTATTCGCCGTTAGTCAGCACCTCCACACAAACTATTATTTTGGGTGTGCGCCAGCTCATGTTTTTTTATCTGTATTTCAAGGCCAACATTCAAACTCAGTGCCTCTTTGCTTGACATCATGGGAAAATCAAAAGAAATCAGCCAAGACCTCGTTTTTTTTTTAGGCCTTCACAAGTCTGGTTCATCATTGGGAGCAATTTCGAAATGCCTGAAGGTACCACGTTCATCTGTACAAACAATAGTACACGAGAATAAACACCATGGGACCACGCAGCTGTCATACCGCTCAGGAAGGAGACGCTTTCTGTCTCCTAGAAATGAACGTACTTTGTTGCGAAAAGTGCAAATCAATCCCAGAACAACAGCAAAGGACCTTGTGAAGATTCTGGAGGAAACAGGTACAAAAGTATCTATATCCACAGTAAAACGAGTCCTATATAAACATAACCTGAAAGGCCGCTCAGCAAGGAAGAAGCCACTCCTCCAAAACCGCCGGTTTGCAGCTGCAGATGGGGACAAAGATCGTACTTTTTGGAGAAATGTCCTCTGGTCTGATGAAACAAAAATAGAGCTGTTTGGCCATAATGACCATCGTTATGTTTGGAGGAAAAAGGGGGAGGCTTGCAAGCCAAAGAACACCATCCCAAACGAGAAGCACGGGAGTGGCAGCATCATGTTGTGGGGGTGCTTTGCTGCGGGAGGGACTAGTGCACTTCACAAAATAGATGGCATCATGAGGATGGAAAATTATGTGGTTATATTGAAGCAGCATCTCAAGACATCAGTGAGGAAGTTAAAGCTTGGTCGCAAATGGGTCTTCCAAATGGACAGTGACCCCAAGCATACTTCCAAAGTTGTGGCAAAATGGCTTAAGGACAACAAAGTGAAGGTATTGGAGTGGCCATCACAAAGCCCTGACCTCAATCCTATAGAAAATTTGTGGGCAGATCTGAAAAAGCGTGTGCGAGCAAGGAGGCCTACAAACCTGACTCAGTTACACCAGCTCTGTCAGGAGGAATGGGCCAAAATTCACTCAACTTTTTGTGGGAAGCTTGTGGAAGGCTACCCGAAACGTTTGACCCAAGTTAAACAATTTAAAGGCAATGATACCAAATACTAATTGAGTGTGTGTAAACTTCTGACCCACTGGGAATGTGATGAAAGAAATAAAAGCTGAAATAAATCATTCTCTCTACTATTATTCTGACATTTCCCATTCTTAAAATGAAGTGGTGATCCTAACTGACCTAAGACATTACATTTTTACTAGGATTAAATGTCAGGAATTGTGAAAAACTGAGTTTAAATGTATTTGGCTAAGGTGTATGTAAACTTCCGACTTCAACTGTATATCACCTATCTTGGCTAGCTAGCTATCAGTCTCAGACCAGACACATCTATATGACCACAGGGTCTTTAAGGGAAGCAAAGTCTTTGGACTGTGTAGTAAAGCTCTAATGTACTCACTGAATACCATTTGCATATACATTCCCCCAGTGAATAATTCACACAGTATCACGTATGAAGGTAAGACCCAGATGCAGACATGTCAAATTAACAATGGTTTAATGATCCAACAGTGGCAGACAATAGACAGGTCAAGGCAGGCATGGGTCAGTAAACCAGAGGAGGGGCAATGGTACCGGACGGCATGCTCAGGGTCAGGGTAGGCAGAGTAGTCAGCGAGGCAGGCTTAGCGTCAGGACAGGCAAGGGTCAAAACCAGGAGGGTGAGAAAAAGAGACTGGGAAAAGCAGGAGCTGAGAACAAAAACGTTGGTTGACTTGACAAACAAGTCGAACTGGCAACAGACAAACAGAGGACACAGGTATAAATACATAGGGGATAATGGGGAATATGGGCGAAACCTGGAGGGGGGTGGAGAAAATCCCAAAGACAGGTGAAACAGATCAGGTTGTGACACACAGTTTTGCCAGTAAGTAACATTTAATTGTTTCATCAGAATGCTCATTAGTGTAAAACACAACACTGGGTGTAATGTCATCTTGGCTCTGCTGAGTGAACAGCATTTGTTGTTTGTTTGCAGCCTATTTACACCTCAGCAGTTTAATTAGGAACTTACACCTCCAGAACCAGCTAATTTGTGTATTTATTTATTTTCTAGTGGAACATTCATTCATAATGCAACTACCCTATTGTGAGTTTATAATCCTCTCATGCCAGACTCACACCATGTAGTTCTGAGCAGTGGCATTACAGCTTTCTCTCAGTCAGATAGAATACTATTTTCAGTTTTACTAAAATGTCCATGTCAATCCTTTCTCTCCCCTTTGTCACATGGTCCATGTCCAGTATTTTCATAAAGTAATGTTTTAAAGAACTAACAGAAATACACAACAAGCCTCAGTTAATCTCCACAGAGTTCAGTCAACGTTTACATTGTTTTCCCACACAGAGGCCAGAACAAAACCACCTAGCAATTTCCCTCTCTCTCCCTTCCCCTCATTCACAGATAAGATGAAGATGAGAGAGTGATAAGGGATGTGTTGTGCTGAATTAATAGTGCCAGTCTGACCTGACTGATCCAGGGAATGCACTGCCTCTTGCATACAACTAAGGAATAGCACCATCAGAAAACGTATGTTTATTCTCACCGGAGGTACTGTTGTGTTAAGGGCAGTCTTCCAGAATAACTCATTGATTGTGTAACGTAGCGAGAAGCAACCATTTTGGAATCACAAGCTCTCTGATTCAGCTCAGGAGTTGTTTTCCAACGTAAGAAACACAAAACGTGCAATGTTTATGGTAACTGGGATGCAAACACCTTTAAAAAGTTTAACAGGAACCTGTTTTTCTCACTTTCTGCTTGAAAATTTGATTTCCGCACATTGACAATTTGTCTGTGTAAATGCGTGTGGGTAATTATAGCACAAGGCTGTTGGCTATGAAAATATCTACTATGAAAATTCATAACATTCGCATGTGTGGTTTCACTAGGGGAAAGTTAGACGTCAATAATGTAATCATACAATCTGAAGTGGAATAGAGTGACAGCAAATATGGTGTTTTGTTTACAAGCACAGATACTAGCTCTCATATGAATATGCCACTCGCTGAAGTGTGAAGTGGGTAGTAGGCCTACTGGAGTTGTGAATCGTCCTGTCAGTTTCAGTCAGTCAAATTCACCACTTCAAACGGTCCTAATTAACTGAACCCTGCTTCCTCAAAGAGGTGAGGATGGCTGCCTGTTATTGTAACTCACTAAAGAGCTTTATTGACCTTGATTAGGTCTCCACAAGTGCTTTAAGCTGAGATAAAAGACCAGATAACACGTAAGCGGCAATGATTTATTCCTGTTTCCCCTTCAGTAAAGCTGACAGCTATTACATTCGGACATTGTAAAAACGTTAAGACCCTTAGAGAGCTCCAATAAAGCAGCTCCTCCATCAGGCATGACCGCTGGTTAATGAGCTCTGCCATATACTAGTGTGACACAGGACATGAACATGGTCATGTTGTGTTTATACAGTATGTGACTGAAGCATGGTTGTTTGTTGTTGTTGTGTTCTGGTCATACAGCCCTGTAGGTGTGACACAGGAACATGTGTTAGGGATAGATAATTGTTCAATATCATTTTCTCTCTGCTGACCCAAACAGTTATTATACAGAACCAAGAGGGTCTAATAAACCAAGGCCTGGTACCAGAACCAATACATAGGCTGGGTAAAATGTTTTATGACAGAGTTTGATATTTTATTATTGAGAAATGTGTTATAGTGTGTTTAGGGTATAAGCTACATGTACGTATTTGGCATAACAGAGAAATGCATATGAACAAAAACCTAATATGCAACAAATATAAGAGCATCCTCCAATACCTTTATGAACAACATCCCCCGACCCTGCAGCAAATGCTAGTTTGTGACTCACACACATAGTGCAGGGCGCTTTAAGTTATCTCTGTGTAGCCTAATCAATGATCATAATCTGTTGGATGAACCTCCTTAGTAAATCAGAAGAGGCGCGATAAACATTAATTCTGTTGTTATCTTCGTTAGGCTTTACGTGGATCATATTTCAAACGTCTTCTTCCACATCACGTGTTTCACGTAGCGTGCTATTGTCAATCCTGTCTCTTCTCATTTAATAAGGAGGTTTATTGGACCTTCCTTAGAAAGCCTTGTTTCTGTTTACTGATTGACTGGGTCAGCAGAGAGACAATAATCTTGAACATTCAATTTTCCCATACACATAGGCCTAGTCGTGTTGTTCTGGCCACACAGGGCTTGCATTCATACTGGCCAATCAGACAATAGCATCATAGGTGGGAGATTGTGAGTGTCATTGTCATACTCAAAGCAATATTGATGAACCATGAATGTCATGACTATGGCTGAAGAAAATGTAATGATGATGATAACAAGTGAAGTGCAGTGGCTGGTTCAATAGGTTTGGGGTCTGTGTGTTTACCCAGGGCTTTGAAGCTACAGTACAGTATGGACACTGGAGCTGGGGCTTTTGGGCTTAAGATAGACTGGGGAAAATAGAGAGAAAGCAAAAGAAGAGAGAGGGAGAGTGACGAGAGAGAGAGAGAGAGAGAGAGAGAGAGAGAGAGAGAGAGAGCTATGCCAGGACAAATCAAGGTTTGGAGAGGATTAAAATCTGGTCTCAGTATACTGGCCTCCAGAAACAAACACAGTCCTCAGCAGTGTCCAAATCCTCCATGCTGGCCCTGTGTGTCTCCACACTGCCATCCATGGCTGACTTCCCTTGCAGATGTAAGCATTGCCTTACTTTGATCAAAGCTTTATCATGCATTGCTAAACCCTGGCCATATCACACTTAGCCAGCCCTACGTTTTAAATTATTTAATTATTCCCTGACAGTCCAGTAGATGGTGCCAAAGCAGTGTCAGAGAGCTGAGATAAACTGAGTGTGCTGCCAGGCAGATATCCCCACAGACGGAGAGGAAGTGGGTCTGATGAACAGGGTTTTCACCACCACTGAGGGGGTGAGATTTGGATGAGTGGGTGGAATGGGAGATGTTGTGAAAATAGGAGGTCTAAAGTCCCCCCCACCGCTAACAAGATTTACTAAACATCTGCTGTGTTCTGCAGATTGATCTGTTATTTATGTAACCATGCGTTCCCTTTAACGCCCTGCTTGCACAAAGACCTGGGTGTATTTTTACATGTAATACCTCACGTCCCTTTAATCTGGCATCCTCTTAACGGTGTGCATCTATTCAAAACACTGCCATATCCCTAGCTCTAAGCTCCTTAGTGTGAAAAGATACACAAATATGTAAATTTATGTTTTTTTTCCATCTTCCTTTCTTTCTCTCCCTGGGAGACAAATGTTTATTTTCAATAGAATTGAATGCATTGAAGTTTAAAATTGATAATTGTTAATCCTAAGAACATCCTTCTTTCCATTTCATATAGGCCACAGAATATTTTTGGTGAAGATGCTACAGTACAAAATAAACCTACATGCCTAACTAGTAGCTAGTATCTAAGACTATATAACTCATTTATATATATGTTTAAATTCAATGGGTCATAAAATTATTTAGGAAAACAATTAGAACCTGTATCTGTCAGTGATTGTCTACTCCACCACTGTGATTTTCAGTTGACATTGCTAGAGTAGACTAGAAGTTATTTTTCTTATCTGAGAAATGTCCATTGAACGCAACACTTTGTATGAGGGTGAATAGGTAACTGATTGAGTTCTCCTTTTCTTATAGTGAATTGGATAGTCTGCACAACGTACACTGAATGTATAAAACATTAGGAACACCTACCTAATATTGAGTTGCATCCCTTTTGCCCTCAGAGCAGTCTAAATTTGTCAGGGCAGGGTGTCCATGTTGACTCCAATGATTCCCACAGTTGTATCAAGTTGACTTACCTAGTTAAATAAAGGTTAAATAAAAAAGTTGTTTGGATGTCCTTTGTGTGGTGGACCATTCTTGATACACACAGGAAACTGTTGAGCGTGAAAAACCCAGCAGCATTGCAGTTCTTGAAACAAACCAGTGCCGCTTGCACCTACTACCATACCCCGTTTAAAGGCACTTAAACTCTTAAGGATACGCCCCTTTTTTTAAATGTTCACCTAAAATGACATACCCAAATCTAACTGCCTGTAGCTGAGGCCCTGAAGCAAGGATATGCATATTCTTGGTACCATTTAAAAGGAAATCTTTTGGACTTTGGGAAATGTGAAAGGAATGTAGGAGGATATTTCAGAATAGATCTGGTAAAAGATAATACAAAGAAATAAAACAACCATTCTTTTGTATTTTTTTTGTACCATCATCTTTGAAATGCAAGAGAAAGGCCATAATGTATTATTCCAGCCCAGGTGCAATTTAGATTTTGTCCACTAAATGGCAGCAGTGTATGTGCAACGTTTTAGACTGATCCAATGAACCATTGCACTTCTGTTATAAATGTTTTATCAAGACTGCCCAAATGTGCCTAATATGTTTATGAATAACTTTCCATGTTGAAAATTATGCACTCTCCTCAAACAATAGCATGGTATTCTTTCACTGTAATAGCTACTGTAAATTGGACAGTGCAGTTAGATTAACAAGAATTTAAGCTTTCTGCCAATATCAGATATATCTATGTCCTGGGACATTTTCTTGTTACTTACAACCTCTTTGTAATCACATTAGCCTATGTTAGCTCAACTGTTCCGTTGAACAGGAAGTACAGAAGTGACTGCTACGGGGTGATAGTCATTTAGTTCAGTTACCTTTGCTTTCTTTGGTACAGGAGCAATGGTGGACATCTTGAAGCAGGTGAGGACAAAAGACTGGGATAGGGAGAGATTGAATATGTCGGTAAACACTCCAACCAAGTGGTCTGCGCATGCTCTGAGGACCCGGCTAGGGATACCTTTTGGACCGGCAGCCTTGCAAGGGTTAACACACTTGAATGTCTTACTCACGTCAGCTGCGGAGAATGAGAGCCCACAGTCCTTGGGAGTGGACTGCGTCGGTAGCACTGTGTTATCCTCAAAGCAGTCTAAGGTGTTTAGCTTGTCCGGGAGCAAGTCATCGCGATGTGGCTGGTTTTCCCTTTGTAATCCATGATTGTCTGTAGACCCTGTCGTATACGTCTCATGTCTGAGCCATTGAATTGCGACTCCACTTTGTGTCTATACTGACGTTTTACCTGTTTGATTGCCTTACGGAGGGAATAACTACACTGTTTGTATTCAACCATATTCCCAGACACCTTGCCGTGGTTAAATGTGGTGGTTCGCGCTTTCAGTTTTGATCTGTCCACGGTTTCTGGTTTGGGTAGGTTTTAATATTCACAGTGGGAACAACATCCCCTATACACTTCCTAATGAACTCAGTCACCGTTTCAGTGTATACGTCAATGTTATTCTCAGAGACAACCCGGAACATATCCCAGTCCGAGTGATCGAAACAATCTTGAAGCATGGATTCTGATTGCTCAGACCAGCATTGAATCGACCTTAGCATGGGTACTTTCTGTTTGAGTTTCTGCCTATAGGAAGGGAGGATCAGAATGGAGTCGTGATCTGATTTGCGGAAGGGAGGGTCGGGGGGGGGTGGGGGCTTGTAGCCATCCCGGAAGGGAGAGTAACAATGGTTGAGAGTTTGTAGCACGAGTACTACAGGCAATGTGTTGATAGATCTTCGGTAGCATTTTCCGCAAATTTGCTTTGTTAAAATTCCCAGCTACAATAAATGTGGCCCCGGGATATGTGGTTTCCAGTTTGCACAAAGTCAAGTGTAGTTCCTTGAGGGCCGTCGTGGTGTCCGCTTGAGGGGGAATATAAATAGCTGTTACTATAATCGAAGAGAATCACAATCACACCATGAGTAGTTCATCAGGAAACATAAGCCACCGCCTTTCTTCTTCCAGGAGAGTTCTTTATTCCTGTCTGCGCGATGTACTGAGAACCCAGCTGGCTGAATGGACGGGGACAGTATATCCAGAGAGAGCCATGATTCTGTGAAACAGAGTATGTTACAGTCCCAGTCTCTGGAAGAAGATCCTCTCCCTGAGCTCATCTACTTTATTGTCCAAGGACTGAACATTAGCGAGTAAAATACTCGGAAGCGGTGGTTGATGCGCACGCCTCCTGAGTTGGACTAATAGTTCACTTCGAATACCTCTTCTCCGCCGGTGGCGTCTTGGAGCAGCATCTGGGATAAGTTCAGTTGCACTGGAGGTAACGAACAAAGGATCCAATTCGGGAAAGTCTTATTTCTGGTCGTAATGCAGGTGAGTTACCATCGCTCTGATACCCAAAAGTTGTTTCCGGCTGTATGTAATAACACAAAAAACATTTTGGACCAATAATGTAAGAAATAACACACAAAAAAACAAAATAATTCAACGTTGCTTAGGAGCTAGAAGCAGAGCTGCCATGTCTGACGGCGCCATCTTACTCTTACCTGTCTATGTCTTGGAAAGAGCAGGTGTTCCTAATGTTTTGTACAATCAGTGTGTACTGGCTCTTGCTCATGTGCTATAGATGTGTAGAAGGCAGAAAGAACACAGAAAAAGCTCAAGATGTTTCCACAAAGAATGGGACAGGCTTTGGTGATTTCCCTGCATATTAGTGTAGTTGTCTGGTGCGAAATGTGACGTGCTTAGTTTTCCAATGGGCATATTTTCATGTTGAATCTGCCTGCATGGCAGGAGCACAATAAGTCCTAGCCTTCACATTCTGATTGAAAATATTTATTTTCTTCACTTTTCAATTACAGCTTGCTCAATGCCGAAGCCCGTCTCCCGCATCACTTGCCAATCCAAAAATGGACGGAAGAGCCCTAGATAGTAGAAATAAGACAAATTAGACGTGTCCTGTCGAGACAAAATGAGAGATGGTATGCTAAATATTTCCATGACATCCAGGAGATGGGGAGAGTAGGGTTGTCAGTGCATCTGAATAGAATGCAGTCTCAATGCATCATCCCCATCCAAAAACAATGAGGATGACTGACTGGCTCTCCGAAGTGAACGTCTCAACATTAAAAAACTCAAAAAGAAAGTGGCCGGTGTACAGGCCTGTATCTGTGTGTATAGAGAGCAAAGACGCTAACGATAAAAGTTTAACCTAGTTTCTTGAATGAGTTCAAAAGTAATATCAAGAAATCCCTGCTGTGCTACCACTGCCATGTATACTCTACAGTGCAATTAATGCAGATTGAGGAAGGCTAAACCACTGTGGGGCTAAACCACCATTTGCATGTAGAGGAATGGCCTGGATAAGAGAAATAGAGTATATGTTCCCTCAGAGGATGTGGTTTAGAAAGTCTAATTTCAGTGTTTCCCCTATATGCATTTAAGATGTATAGATATTACCCCCCCCCCCCCCCCCCCCCCCGCTAACTCTGCCACTGCTGCTGAAAAACATCCTAGGGGAAACACTGACTTTGATTCTCCATTGGTATTCATGACTGATATTTGGGCTAGCTTGGGCCGCCCTACACCAGAGACCTAGTCTGCTGCTTTTAAACGAACCGCCCACCTCAATCAATGTGTTCATGGTCTACAGTTCCTCAGAGAAAAAATTGGACTGACCCAATGCAACACTTACAAACACTTATCCTTCCCCTCGTCAACAACAGACACAGAGGCTATTAGTTCAGAATGCTCTGAGTGAAGCAAAATCATTACTGTGAACCGTTGGTCTGCACTACCCTGCAGATTTATGTATACGGTGTGAAAAGCTGACCACTAAGATTTCATTAGATCTTCAGGGGTTAAACCCACCAATCTAAAGTGCGGGAGCTATTCAGTGTTTTCTGAATTTCCTAGTGAGAAACATAAAGTATGGATATTTGCAGGGAAGAGAAGGGGAATCGGTTACCAATCGTGCTTTGAAGTGCTTCACAGGCTATGTTCCTTTTTAGGTACCTCAGCCTGCTGTCCTCTGTCAACTCAAAAATGTTTCCTCCTTTTAATAACCAGGTGAAGAGCCCCCTCTCTCTCCTCTGTACTCCAGCTTTTCTCTTTATTTGGCAATCCACAGGCTCCTGCACAGTGACCCGGAGTGAGGAAAATTAAAAGATAAGGCCCTGTAGGGGAACGAGGATCATACAACTAATAAACTCTCCTGACCGTGAACGCTGCCCTCGATATGCCCTAATTTCTTTTAGAGGCTTTTTTTCACTTAATTCAGAGCAACCCTTGCCAAGGCTTAGAGATGCCTTTTACGGCTTAGCTTTTCTCTTTCTTCCTCCTCTGCTACTCCTCTGTTAATAGCTCCCTCTCACCCAGACGGTCAATAATTCAGGATTTCCTAGTAAAGTGATAAGAGTACATGGCTTGCTAGGTGCCAGGAACATCCCCAACACTCTTGTCTCTAGTATCTGTTAAATAATTGGTAATGCATATTTCTTCTAAATGCTTTCATCGCTACAATTTTCTACCATAGTGGAGTAAGGTGCTTTCACAAATCTCCCATTCACAGTGTGACAGCTATAGAACATGGCAGAGGATGGTAAAGCAATAGACCCAGCCTCCTTTTGAGAAGCGTCCACTGCCAAAGTACAGTAAGTACATCATGTAGCTCGCAGGGACATTATTGTCATGAAGTATGATGCTCTAGACTTATTCAGTGAGTCCCTTGGCAAGATGGCTCTTTTTATGGGCGCCAGCAAAGCACAAGGTGATGACACGGCATTTGTGTACGGCACAGTTTAAGTGGTTCAACCGAGATGTGTTCTCTGAGTTTAATACTGTGACGTGGATTGTAAAGTCTACAGAGTAATGGGCAGAGCAGGTCACCAAGGTAAGACTTCTAGCAGTGGGCCTGACAGGCAGCATGAGTTTAACAAACTTGAGTGATTTCTTAAGCAAAGCCTTGAGAAGGGGGGGGGGGGGGTGTGACCTGGCCATGACCTGAGTCAGAACACACTAGGTGAGGACAGCAGAGGAGTCAGTAGCTGCTGCTGGCTCACAGCTCAATTGAGAGCAGGAGGAGGAATGGAGGGCTGTTTTCTTCACCCTCTCTCTTGCTTTATCTCTCTCTCTCTCTCTCTCTCTCTCGTTTGAATAGTGCAGCCTAATGAGCCATGCAAGGTAATTAGCAGCAACAGCAGCCTCCACAAACATTCCCCGCCCCCTCCCTCTCTTCTCTCCTCTCCTCGCCCCCTCTTTCCTCTCTTCTCTCCTTTCCTCTCTTCCCTGCCATGGAGGTCTTACCTGCTAGTGACGAGAGAGGGCAGTAGGGCCATTCTCAGCAAACAGGCATATGGACAGCATCTAAACAATACTACCAGCCAGCCAGGCAAATGGATAGAAAGACAGACACATGAGATGATAGACAGATATTTTTACAGTTGATTAACTGCAATAGGGATCCCTCTTTCCCAAGGGACTTTCCACTAAAAGTGAATGGTAGGAAATTGATTCAACTATGTGTAATCTGACCTCCAGCCTATGGATATGGGGTCTTCACCTGAGGGGCATTGGTGAATGTCCTTTGTGGAGAGCAAATGGGTTGTTCATACCAGTAGATTGAAGATCTGTATTAAAACTGGCAACACATATGATTCAAACCATTGCGATCTATTCAACCATGTATTTTCTAACTTTGAAGGTGCATTAGGTTTACATGAAAGATGCCCTCCATGGGAGGACCATAAAGTGATTGGCAGGGGGAATGGGGATATTAATGGTCTACTAGCCTAACCAGCCATGCGGATGGATGGACAGGGGTTCAGGATGGGAGTGGGGTGGTGCTGGTGGGGGTGGTGCTGGTGGAGAGTGTTGGAAGTCAAACTGGCTTACAGGACTGATCCGAAATAAACCGGTGAGCTGGCCCCGTCCACTGTTCCCACTCCAGCTTACATTCCAGCTATTGATTCCATGGATTGTAATGAGTTGTTCAGGGCCGTGTGGGATTCCCCTCTGGCTGCCTTCCACTCGTTGTCCTCTGTTTGTCTTTTCTTGATGAGACTAGGAGTTGTTGTTGTTTTGTTTATTAGTGTTTGGTTACCCCTCTCCCCTCCATGAACAAGGTTGCTTATCACAGTTTGATAAAATAAGCATTAATCCTCACACGTCTCTTCTTGTATTTCCATTTCTAAGTCTTGTTGGTTTCATAACATGTTTACCTCAGCCTTATGCCTAAATCAATATAGATTTCTAACTTTGGATTTATTAGAATCCTCCCCTTGCAGCTAGATGGATGCACTGCAGGTGCTTAGTATGAGATCTGGGGTACTTGTCTAAATCCTCCTACTCTACAGGGTTGACATCACACAGTCCCTAACATACATTAACATATGTTCAATTGCAGGTCTCTTTTAATCTGCCCTTAGTGTATGGAGCTCAAGATCTATCATTGTGCCGCTGGCATTACTCTGCAAAGCATTCCCATGAATCATTGCTGAAACCTGCTCTAAGGCCAAACAGTGCAAATAAGCTTTTGGCGGTGTCATATATTTAAGACAGCAACATAATTTAATCTTGTGCAATGTGAGAGTCCTATGTATGTGAGGGTCCTAGGTATGTTGCAGGACCATATCACAGCACAGGAATGTTGGTGGGGTTTTACGAGATGAGGCAGAGGAAGGAAGAATGTCACTGTGACCAGAGGCTAAGGAGGCATTCTACTGAGATGTGCTAATGTTATTCATATCTAGACGTGTCAGTACACTTTGTCATAGGATTCATGATTTATGGATGGGATGTTTTGGCACCACTTTTTGGCACCAAGGGCGTAGCTGTAATTTTATAAATCTCAGGCCAGATAACTCCACCATTAGAGGGTGAAGGAGTTGCCCATCCCTGAGATACAGGGTACAAGTTATTAAGTCTTCTGGAATGCAACACATCAAGGATTTCCTTTTTGAGGCAAGACATTCAATAGGTAATTTCAGCCAAGTCATGTACAGTACAATCCAATGGACATCCAAATACCTAGTCATCAAAACACAAAGTGAGCACATGTTAAATACACTGTTGAATGTATCCAAAGGTTTTTTATTTAACTTAGGCTAGGGGGCAATGTTCGGATGAATGACGTGCCCAAAGTAAACTGCCTGTTACTCAGGCCCAGAAGCTAGGATATGCATATAATAACATGGTAGCATTGGATAGAAAACACTGAAGTTTCTAAAACTGTTAAAATAATGTCTGTGAGTATAACAGAACTGATATGGCAGGCGAAAACCCGAGGAAAATCCATCCGGAAAAAGTATTTTTTGAGGTCAGTCCATTTCAATGCTTGTCTATGGGATATACAAATAAATAGCTCCCAGATTGCAGTTCCTATGGCCTCCACTAGATGTCAACAGTCTTTAGAAAGGGTTTCAGGCTTGTTTTTTGAAAAATGACCGAGTAGTTGTAGTTTTTCCAAGGTGTCTTCCAAGATGTTCTCCAAGATGGAGTAGCAGTCAGACGTCTTTGTCCTTCGTCTTGTCCCATGTGTATATATATATTTACATATTTTCTTCGCATATCTTTTTATATTTTTTCTAAAAACTCAACCTCAAAACTCTCCCCTGCAACCCGCCTCACCAATTTAAAAAAATAAGTATTATTTACCTCAAATCTGAAATCCTCAACAGAAGCTAGCCAGAGGTTAGCCAGTTCACTGGCTAACGTTGGAGTTCAGCTAGCCACGGTTAGTGGTCATCAGCTATCCCTTAGCTCGAAAAGCTATCGGCAGTTTTGTACAGCGCGACTCAGACCAGAGCATACCAGACCTATTTTATCTCTATGTCCCCGGATTTCTACCGCAGGCTCTGGACACCTACACCTGGATCTTGCAGCTAGCTAGCTGCTACCCGAGTGACTATTGGCTAACGTCGGTCCTGGAGCTAACATCAATTATTCTGGAGCTAGCAAGCTGAAGAGTTCCAACAGCCACTCCTGGGCTACAATCACCTATCCGGACCCGTTTTTACTGCCGATGCGGAGCCCCATTGGGCCTTCACGACTGGACTACCGACGTTATCTGCCCGAGGGAGCTATCCAACTGGCCCCTCCGTCGCGATGTAACCTGAACGCCCATCTGCGGCCTGCTAATCGTTAGCTGTCTTATCGGCTGATATCTGATTAGGTCTATCGGACAATTTTCTTGGGCCACTATAACTATAACTATTTTGCCAATTGGACTGGTCCCCCCTACCACACGGAACCCCACTAATCTACAGATGGAAACGCACGAGGTGGCTAAAAACAGACCTCCCTCCATCTTCTGCCAGCTTGCTACCCATGATCCGGCTAGCTGTCTGAATCTCACGGGACCATTATGATCACTCAGCTAAGCATGCCTCTCCTTAATGTCAATATGCCTTGTCCATTGCTGTTCTGGTTAGCGTTTATTGGCTTATTTCACTGTAGAGCCTCTAGCCCTGCTCATTATACCTTATCCAACCTTTCAGTTCCACCACCTACACATGCTATGACATCTTCTGGTTTCAATGATGTTTCTAGAGACAATATCTCTCTCATCATCACTCAATGCCTAGGTTTACCTCCACTGTATTCACATCCTACCATACCTTTGTCTGTACATTATACCTTGAAGCTATTTTATCTCCCCCAGAAACCTTCTCCTTTTACTCTCTATTCTGGACGTCATAGACGACCAATTCTCATAGCTTTTAGCCATCCCCTTCCTGCTCCTCCTCTGTTCCTCTGGTGATGTAGAGGTGAATCCAGGCCCTGCAGTGCCTAGCTCCACTTCTATTCCCCAGGCGCTCTCTTTTAATGACTTCTGTAACCGTAATAGCCTTGGTTTCATCCATGTTAACATTAGAAGCCTTCTCCCTAAGTTTGTTTTATTCACTGCTTTAGCACACTCTGCCAACCCGGATGTCCTAGCCATGTCTGAATCCTGGCTTAGGAAGTCCAAAAACTCTGAAATCTTCACCCCTAACTACAACATTTTCAGACAAGATAGAATGGCCAAAGGGGGCAGTGTTGCAATCTACTGCAGAGATAGCCTGCAGAGTTCTGTCCTACTATCCAGGTATGTACCCAAACAATTTGAACTTCTACTTTTAAAAATCCATCTCTCTAAAAACAAGTCTCTCACCGTTGCCACCTGCTATAGACCACCCTCTGCCCCCAGCTGTGCTCTGGACACCATATGTGAACTGATTGCCCCCCATCTATCTTCAGAGCTCGTGCTGCTAGGTGACCTAAACTGGAACATGCTTAATACCCCAGCCATCCTACAATCTAAGCTTGATGCTCTCAATCTCACACAAATGATCAATGAACCTACCAGGTACCACCCCAAAGCCATAAACATGGGCACCCTCATAGATATCATCCTAACCAACTTGTCCTCTAAATACACCTCTGCTGTTTTCAACCAAGATCTCAGCGATCACTGCCTCATTGCCTGCATCCGTAATGGGTCAGCGGTCAAACGACCTCCACTCATCACTGTCAAACGCCCCCTGAAACATTTCAGCGAGCAAGCCTTTCTAATCAACCTGGCCCGAGTATCCTGGAAGGATATTGACCTCATCCCGTCAGTAGAGGATGCCTGGTTATTTTTTTTAAATGCCTTCCTCACCATCTTAAATAAGCATGCCCCATTCTTGAAATTTAGAACCAGGAACAGATATAGCCCTTGGTTCTCTCCAGACCTGACTGCCCTTAACCAACACAAAAACATCCTGTGGCGTTCTGCATTAGCATCGAACAGCCCCCGTGATATGCAACTTTTCAGAGAAGTTAGAAACAAATATACACAGGCAGTTAGAAAAGCCAAGGCTAGCTTTTTCAAGCAGAAATTTGCTTCCTTCAACACAAACTCAAAAAAGTTCTGGGACACTGTAAAGTCCATGGAGAATAAGAACACCTCCTCCCAGCTGCCCACTGCACTGAGGATAGGAAACTCTGTCACCTCCGATAAATCCACTATAATTGAGAATTTCAATAAGCATTTTTCTACGGCTGGCCATGCTTTCCAACTGGCTACCCCTACCGCGGTCAATAGCACTGCACCCCCCACAGCTATTCGCCCAAGCCTTCCCCATTTCTCCTTCTCCCAAATCCAGTCAGCTGATGTTCTGAAAGAGCTGCAAAATCTGGACCCCTACAAATCAGCCGGGCTAGACAATCTGGACCCTTTCTTTCTAAAATGATCTGCCGAAATTGTTGCAACCCCTATTACTAGCCTGTTCAACCTCTCTTTCATGTCATCTGAGATTTCAAAAGATTGGAAAGCAGCTGCTGTCATCCCCCTCTTCAAAGGAGGGGACACTCTTGACCCAAACTGCTACAGACCTATATCTATCCTACCCTGTGTTTCTAAGGTTTTCGAAAGCCAAGTCAGCAAACAAATTACCAACCATTTCGAATCCCACCGCACCTTCTCCGCTATGCAATCTGGTTTCAGAGCTGGTCATGGGTGCACCTCAGCCACGCTCAAGGTCCTAAACGATATCGTAACCGCCATCGATAAGAAACAATACTGTGCTGCCGTATTCATTGACCTGGCCAAGGCTTTCGACTCTGTCAATCACCACATCCTCATCGGCAGACTCAATAGCCTTGGTTTCTCAAATGATTGCCTCGCCTGGTTCACCAACTATTCTCTGATAGAGTTCAATGTGTCAAATCGGAGGGCCTGTTGTCCGGGCCTCTGGTAGTCTCTATGGGGGTGCCACAGGGTTCAATTCTTGGGCCAACTCTTTTCTCTGTATACATCAATGATGTCGCTCTTGCTGCTGGTGAGTCTCTGATTCACCTGTATGCAGACAACACCATTCTGTATACTTCTGGCCCTTCTTTGGACACTGTGTTAACAACCCTCCAGACGAGGGCTTCAATGACATACAACTCTCCTTCCGTAGCCTCCAACTGCTCTTAAAAAAAAACTAAATGCATGCTCTTCAACCGATCGCTGCGCGCACCTGCCCGCCCGTCCAGCATCACTACTCTGGACGGTTCTTACTTAGAATATGTGGACAACTACAAATACCTAGGTGTCTGGTTAGACTGTAAGCTCTCCTTCCAGACTCACATCAAACATCTCCAATCTAAAGTTAAATCTAGAATTGGCTTCCTATTTCGCAACAAAGCATCCTTCACTCATGCTGCCAAACATACCCTTGTAAAACTGACCATCCTACCGATCCTCGACTTCGGCGATGTCATTTACAAAATAGCCTCCAATACCCTACTCAATAAACTGGATGCAGTCTATCACAGTGCCATTCGTTTTGTCACCAAAGCCCCATATACTACCCACCACTGCGACCTGTACGCTCTCGTTGGCTGGCCCTCGCTTCATACTCGTCGCCAAACCCACTGGCTCCAGGTCATCTACAAGACCCTGCTAGGTAAAGTCCCCCCTTATCTCAGCTCACTGGTCACCAAAGCAGCACCCACCTGTAGTACGCGCTCCAGCAGATATATCTCTCTGGTCACCCCCAAAGCCAATTCCTCCTTTGGCCATCTCTCCTTCCAGTTCTCCGCTGCCAGTGACTGGAACGAACTACAAAAATCTCTGAAACTGGAAACACTTATCTCACTTACTAGCTTTAAGCACCAGCTGTCAGAGCAGCTCACAGATCACTGTACCTGTACATAGCCCATCTATAATTTAGCCCATACAACTACCTCTTCCACTACTGTATTTATTTATTTTGTGCCTTTGCACCCCATTATTTATATTTCTACTTTGCACTTTCTTACACTACAAATCTACCATTCCAGTGTTTTACTTGCTATATTGTATTTACTTTGCCACCATGGCCTTTTTTGCCTTTACCCCCCTTATCTCACCTCATTTGCTCACATTGTATATAGACTTATTTTTCTACTGTATGTTTGTTTTACTCCATGTGTAACTCTGTGTTGTTGTATGTGTCAAACAGCTTTGCTTTATCTTAGCCAGGTCACAATTGTAAATGAGAACTTGTTCTCAACTTGCCTACCTGGTTAAATAAAGGTGAAAATAAATAAATAAATAAATAAAGTGTCTCTCATTAGAAATGTAGTCTTGTTGCGCGTGTGAATGAGGTGCGCGCTCTTCGTGATTTATCTTCCCTATTGAACATACTACTCTCCGTCTTAAATTTGATCATTTATTTAGATATTAGAGTACCTGAGAATTAATTACAAACATCATTTGACTTGTTTGGACGAACTTTACTGGCAACTTTATATATTCGTTTGTATGCATGTTGAAAGAGTGGATTACTGAATCAAGTGCGCCAACTAAACTGCCATTTTTGGGATATAAAGAAGGACTTTATCAAACAAAACAACCATTTGTTGTGTAGCTGAGACCCTTGGGATTGCAAACAGAGGAAGATCTTCAGAGTTAAGTGATTTATTTTATTGCTGTTTGTTACTTTTGTGACACCTGTGCTGGTTTGGAAAAGTATTTTGGTTTGGGGCGCTGTCCTCAGATAATCACATGGTGTGCTTCGCCATAAAGCCTTTTTGAAATCTGACAACGCGGTTGGATTAACAAGAAGTTAAGCTTTTAAATGATGTAGGACACTAGTATGATCATGAATGTTTAATATAACATTTTTGTATTTTGAATTTGGCGCGTTCCAGCTTCACCGGATGTTATCGATTTTGATCCCTTTGGCGGGATCCCTGCGCTAAGAGGTTTTAATCCCCTTGGCTGTTTTTATTCCACACTATGAAGCCCTTGCCAATTTCCTGTTTTGTTTGTGTTCATAATAAAATAAAATCGTCCTCAGGTCACCCCTCTATCTTCCCTTGACGACATATAATTCCACAATGGGAAAAGATAAAGTCATGGAAAAAATCTGGTCTCGGGTAAACAGCATTATTCTCAAGTGGGAATATCATAGATTAATTCTGCAGCACACACATATGTCTGTGACTAGTTATATTTGATGCCATTTGCCTGTTTGTCTGTTTGTCTGCATGTCTGTCTGTTTGTCCCTGGGGACCCTCAAACTCAGATTACCTGCTCCCTCCCTCCCCCATCCCACGGCTGGGCCGTTGCCATTGGAGACAGAGGTCAAGGCCCAGTTTTTCGGACATTCCAGTCAGATAGGATCAGAGCAAATCCCCTCCATCGTCCCACAGGGAGGATTTTGGATGTTCCTACTGACATTGCTCTTTTTGTCCCCTGTTAAATCCCTCTGTATCATGCTATGAGACCACAGCAGCAGCAGGAAAGGAGAGGCACGTTGGTCTGTCTGACTCCCTGGTGCCTGGCTGGCCTTGAACACAGCATTCTCTGTGCCTGATATGTGTCATCATGGCATGCGACACCCCGCGGCTGTGTACAAGCCCTGTGTGCTGAACCGTGTAGTGAAGGCAGGGGTCCGTGGGCACTGTCAAGGCTGTGGTGAGAGGTGGGGGTGCTGGAGCGCGGGGATGCCCCAGCTGTCTCTGACATGGTGGCCTACCTGGTGTTTTGACAGCTCCGAGCAGAGCAGTCAATCCTTTCTCTGTGTCACTGCATCCTCTGCCCTGAGGCACTCTCAGGTCAGTATGGACGCACCTAGCTGCCACGGATCCACTCATGACATGAACACGATTAAGGTTATGTGTTCTTTCCTGCTCTGGTTGGGCTAGACTCTTCTTTCCTTTTATTTTTCCCTTTCACTTCCTCTCTAGCTTTTTCTTCTTCTTCTCTCTCTATTTTTCAGAAGTATCACAGACTTCTCTGCATGGTCAGAGTTTTCTGTACAACTACTACCCTTCCCCCCTGTAGACCTTGGATAGTTTTATACACAGTGTTATTTTAATTGCTCCTGTTCATGTATGTTGGCAACTAATGGTTGAGGCATTACTTTACTATAACAACACTACTTATTCTCAGAAGTTGACAAGTTGTTTCTGTTGGGAAAGGTGAAACTTTGAAGAATTGGTCAGGCGAGTGCAACACAGTTTAGACTTATTTGACAGTTTAACCACTTATTTCTCCAGGGAGCGGGATCTGAGTAATTGGTTGGGATCCTACTGGACTGTGCAGACACAGATGTTTTGCTCTCTTCCTGGTGATGTGTCTCAGTGAAGAGCCAGGGAAGCAACAAACTGCACCGCTCAACCATCTCACTCTAACATCCAGCCACTGGTGGGTCTGGTTCTCTGCTAATGAGGCTTGTTTGTGACTTCACTCTTCAATCTTGTGTTTGCGTGTGTGCGTGTGCAAGTTTGAATAAAGAACGCTGGCAGGGGGGCATTCTCTGTCATTCAGTGATCTTTATGTCTCTACGAGTCTGCCTTCACAAACAAATCCCACTGTGAAGCTATTTATAACACACACCTTCCTGTCTGGGAGTGATTAGAGAGGAGAGGAGAGAGCACAGCAACTCCAACTACTGTACGTCTACATCTCTAAGTCACCTCTTACCATAATTCAACAAGAAGCGGGATGTTTTTTGATCAACATAATTTCCTTAGCAGCACGTTTCCTTTGTTGTATCATATCAATGGTGATAAATATGGCCAATTTCCACTGGAAAGGGGAAAGTAGGATTAACACATTGTTTGTTCAGTTCAAGTAGGATCCCAACCGAAAGATACAGACCCTAGTATTTGATACTTGATTTATAATATCACCTGTTACGTTGCCACTAAGACAAACTCAAAATGTCAGAAGTAACAAAGTAACAGGTTTTGTTTTTAAAGATTTCTGAAAGACACAAATGGGGGTGTCCACAGAAAGTTAACAAGAAACTAGAAAATGGGTCTTAAAAGACACCCACCATGGATGTCCACAACATTTGCCTAAAAAAAGGCAAACTAAAAGAAAACCCGACACCAACTTAGGATAGGAAGAAAACAGAAAGTGGAGCAAACCAAACAGGGGAGAACACATGTTTCAGGCTTTGTCTGACAACTTAAAGTGGAAGAGCTAACAAAAGGTGTTGCTCTCCTATCATATATTTTGCCAACAGAAGCACCGCAGCTTCTGCAGCCAGCAGCTCTTAAATATCAGCTTGGCCAGCCCAAGTGAAACACCTTCTGGCTAACGAGGACGACAGGTGAAACACATCCTGCCCAACGAGGATGATTCAGTTGAGTGAGTGCCATACCCAAACAGAACCAACCTCGAAAACGAGAGAAAAAAACTAATCCTGTAACACACCACTGACATCCAGACAGGAGATAGGAAGTCTAGCACAAGTCATCTGGGAGGGATGCTTGGCTGTAGGCCACAGGACAAAGCTGTGAGGAGCCATGAAGAGCCTCAAGGCACCTCTGCCTGGCTAACGAGTCTCAGTAGCCTTGATTAGGTCTGTTGTTGCCAATGCACCCTACATAGCAAATTGGCCAGTGTGACAAGTGTTCATTTTCTTGGTGTTACATTTTTAGTGTAAAGAGGTGTTGATTTCAGAGTTGTTTTTACACCATCTATGCTAATATAACTCCCATGTGAGAGTTATTGTACAGAGGTTGGGCGGTGGCACTGAGCAGTGTTGATTGAGCTACCGGTTTTAACTTCCTTTTCATCTAATTGCTGATGGCGCAAGGACAGCTGGAATTGCGCTATTAATTAGCTATCTAGCTAAACGTCAGCGGGAACTTTGTCTCAACTTCATTAGTTTGCTAAAATTAGCAACCTATTAGATTTCTGTAAATGAATCGAAATCCGAGTTAGGCCGTACCGTTAGATGATTTCAATTATGTGCGTGTTGAGTTCACAATGCCAACTAATATTAGCCGTGCAGCACGTGCATGGTGTTAGTTGGGGTGTGACCTAGTGTGATCAATTCGAGCCTCATTTTGTGCAGCATGTAGCTAGCCAGGAAGTGAAGGTAACAACATGGCTAATATCTACTAATTTGTTCTTCATAATGCATATAACTAAGAATGTTTGTCTGGCCCAAAATGGTTAGCTAGCTAGCAGGGAAGACAAAGGGGAGAAGGTATAAGGGGGCATTTTGAGTGATTGTTTATATATTTTACCCTTGTCCTAAGTGATTGTTTTGAGAATTCTTGAGTCTTTACGCTAAAGATATGTGTGCATCCATCATAGCCAAGTTGCAAGCTAGTGGTGTTGCAAATAGTGTTGTCAACAGTAGTGTGTGAATTAGAAGAGCTCACTACTGGGCTGCACTCTCAAATTAAACAAGTTCTGTCAGTTATGCCTATGGATAACCCCTATACATCTGCTGTAAAGGATAGTTTCGAGAACTTTGAAAACCAATTTGTCAGTTTTAACTCAGAAACCAAGAGAACTAAGTACTTCAACCAAGAATGGGGTATTGTGGAACCAGTAGAAGTAGTGTTGGGAGTTAGATATGATAGCAGGCGAAATAAATAAACTGGCATGTATGATCAAGTTCAAGTGAAATACATTTTTGTATATATTCCTATACTGGAAACATTGACATTCATGTGTCACAATTGTGAAATCTGTAAGTTATTGGAAAATGCACCTAGGGATATATCTGTGGAAGACACTTATGAAGACTTTAGTGATGGAAGTTACTTTACAAATGCTTTACAGATCCAAATGTACTATAATGCCATTTATTATGTCCTCAGGAATTTGCCACCCAAGTTTAACTCTGCTGTGATGAATATTAATTTAGTGTCATTATTTCATTATCAAGTTCTAAAGAAATTTGGTGTTGATGCCATTCTAGAGCCCTTGGTTAATGATGTTAAAAAACTGGAGAGTAATGGTGTAAATTTGCCTTTTTCAAATATCTGCCAAATAACTGGACACAATTTGGGGATGTATGCAGTCCTTGGTTTCAGAGTCTTTCAGTGGTCATTGCTTTTGCCAGTTCTGTTTGACAGAAAAGTCTAATGCTCAGACAGTTTACAGTGAGGATGACCCTAAGATTGTCTTGCGTGGTAAAGATAATTTGAAATGCATTTGAATCGGTTGCAATCAGACCCACAGCTCTTATCTGTGTATGGTGTAAAGAAAAATTCTGAACTAAACAGTTTGCAGCACTTCCATGTTTGTAGTAATTTTTCTGTGGATATAATGCATGACATTCTTGAAGGGGTGGCTCAGTTTGAGTTAAAATTGTTGTTTGAATATGTCTCAGAATCTACTTGTTTGACTATGGGTACTTGGAGTGCAAAGCCGTCTAACTAAAGTCAACCTAGAGAACAGTAGACATGGCATAGCACTTAATTATATTCAAACTTTGTCTTGTGAGAAACATTCCCTTGATTTTGGGTGATGTTGTTCCACCAGGAAATGAAAACTGGAATTTTCTGCTCAGCTTACTGCAAATAATCACCCCCCCTCCTTCATATTCTTAGACAGGGCATGACTGTGTATCTGAAGCATTTGATAATTGAACAAACAGTTGTACCTGCATAACTTATACCCAGACATCACTTTACGATAAATTACCCAGCATACATAAGACAAATCGGTCCTTTATTACATTGGTGGAGCATGAGGTTTGAGGCAAAGCACAAACTCTTTAAGAACACCCTCAAAAACATTAGTATGTCCAAAAAACACCAATTTGCTATAGGCCATCACCATAGCAACATATTGAGTATGAACCAATGAAACCATTTTCCCAGAGTGGTTTTACTGGTGGTGAGGAGTTGGCAGCATCACTTCAGGTCACTATGCAGAAAGCCATTTACTCTACCAGCTGTGTTAAGATGGATGGCACCGAGCACATTATTTTACATTTACATCATTTAGCAGACGCTCTTATCCAGACCGACTTACAGTAGTGAATGCATACATTTCATACATTTTTTTGCATACTGGTCCCCCGTGGGAATCAAACCCACAACCCTGGCTTTGCAAACACCATGCTCTACCAACTGAGCCACACAGGACCTAAGTGATGGAGAGAGAGAGTCTGTTAGTTTGCAGTAAGATGGAGCATGAAACATCATTGTGGTTGACAATATTGAATACCTATTGCTGGACAAGTTTCATACTGATAATTTCAGTGAACATTACCATGCATTCACTGTGTTTCATGGTGGTGTCAAAGTTGATCATCTGAAATGTTATACACCTTTTGTCCTTCAAAGTGCTTATGGTGCTGATGAGAGCCTTTGCTCCTTTGTTTGAAATGATTGAGTATTAGTAAGAGTATTGACAACTTTATCAAGAAAATGGAGTACCTAGTCTTAAGACTTCCACTTGTGTTAAATAGCAACTCTGCAAATACTCTTGTTCTCATATAGCACATGTACTGATGCACTGATTTTCATGTGCCTGTGATGCACTGATTTTCATGCGCCTGTGATGCACTGATTTCATTCTGATGCACACTCTCTTTGGGGCCTAAATAAATGAAACAATGCAGAGTCCCTACTCTTGTAACAGATCCTTTATCGCTTCTGTTTAACTCACCTACAACTTGCAGGATTTATTGTTATTTCCTAGTGTGAATATTTAGCACTTCCTGGTGTCAATTCAGCTACAGGATGCATTCTCTAGAGTTGATCCTCAACACTGAAAGATGTTCATGCTTAATACTGAGTGTTGAAAAAAACTCTCCCATTGGCCATTTGAACAATATCTGAAGTGTTATATTTTAACACTCAGTGTTTCAATATTAACACTACAAAAACTGTTACATTAACACAGAGTGGACCTATATAAACACTGGACGAGTGTTAAAACTAACATTTTCAAATTTGCTGTGTAGCCTGCTCTGCTGTGGCATCCTCCCTGATCTGGTGGGATGACAAGCTGTTTGAAGAGAAGCTCCCTAATGAAAGCACAGAGGAGAGATGGAGGCAATGCAGAGGATGCAGTCTTCAGACAGATTTTCTACACTGGTTCATGAATGTGTTCTGGGTCATTCGCCGTCGTGGGGTTTCTGGTCAGCCCAAGCTCACATCTCCGTGTCAACCACTCAAAGCGATGTTGACAAACCGAGGGGATCGAAGTTCTGTAGAAATGGGGAAAAGCAAGTTAACAGGCGTGGATACAAAATGCAGCAGCGGACAGCAGCATGTTTGGTGGGTGGAGGATTCTTTGGCTTAAATTTCATTGTCAGACCAAAACACTGTGTAACCGAATATACTGCAGCATGGACACAGTCACATCTTTGGGCATGGATGTTGAAGATTTTTATCAACCCTCTTCAGGTTGAATAGGTAGGCATTGCTGTACCTTTAAGTGAAAAATGTCTTCCTGGTCTAGCGAGCGTCCCTGTTGTGTGCGCTCACATCGAGAGGGGAATGGCAGAGTGAGGAGTAATGGGAGCTGAAGGAGGAAGTGTTGATTTGATAAATCATTTTTACGGTGCCCAGACGACTCTGGCTCTGCTAAGCAACGCTGACCCTTAGTGTGACGGCATGCACTAATAAAATGCACCACGAGACACCCTAAGCATCCTAATATGCCTGTGTCAGGCTCGATGAGCAGCCTCTTTAAAGTTGAAGAGGTGTACCTGCACACCTGTTTGTTTGTGTGAATGTGTGCATTCGTGTGAGTTTTTGGTATGTATATGAAATTATTTTGTGTGTGTATTAAATCTGTGCATGCAGGGGGTGGAGACAGGCACAGTGTCTAATCTACAGTAAATATAATTTCATTTGAATACAGCCCTCATTTCAGTGATGATAATGATCTGTTCTCCAGTGAAGAGAAGAGAGGAGAGGACAGGTTCCCACTGTGTTTTTCCACTCTGTCACTCTGTGTCAGTGGTGCTAGACACCGATAGGACGACACCACAGCAGCCCACCATCGTGTGACCCATGACCAACCACTGTTGAGAGTAGGGATTATGGCACAAAATAGCAGTTGTTTCAGTATGTGGGACATGGTACACTACATGGCCAAAAGAAAGTGGACAGCTTCTCGTCTAACGTCTCATTCCAAAATCATGGGCTTTAATATGGAGTTGGTCCTCCCTTTGGTGCTATAACATCCTCCTCCTCCTTCTGGCAAGGCTTTCCACTAGATGTTGGAACATTGCTGCAGGGACTTGCTTCCATTCAGCAACGAGCTTTAGTGAGGTTGGGCACTGATGTTGGCGATTAGGCCTGGCTCGCAGTAGGCGTTCCAATTTATCCCAAAGGTGTTTGATGGGGTTGAGGTCAGGGCTCTGTGCAGGCCAGTGAATTTCTTCCACACCGATTTCGACAAATCATTGTTGTGTGTGGAGGCATTGTCATGCTGAAACAGGAAAGTGCCTTCCCCAAACTGCTACCACAAAGTTGGAAGCACAGAATCGTCTAGAATGCTATTGTATGCTGTAGTATTAACAATATCCCTTCACTGAAGCTAAGGGGCCTAGCCCGAATTATGCAAAACAGCCCCAGACCATTATTCATCCAAACTTTACAGTTGGCACTGTGCATTGGGGTAGGTAGCGTTTTACCTGTCATCCCACACACCCAGATTTATCCGTCGGGCTGCTAGATGGCGTGATTCATCACTCCAGAGAACGCGTTTTCACTGCTCCAGAGTCAATGACGGCGAGCTTTACACCACTCCAGCCGGCGCTTGGCATTGAGCATGGTGATCATAGGCTTGTGTGTGGCTGCTCGCCCATGGAAACCCATTTCATGAAGCTCCCGATGAACAGTTCTTGTGCTGATGTTGCTTCCAACAGATTGACAGACGATTTTTAGGCGCTATGTGCACAGTGGTCCTGTTCTGTGAGCTTGTGTGGCCTATCACTTATCAGCTGAGTCGTTGTTGCTCCTAGACATTTCCACTTCACAATAACAACACTAACAGTTGACCGGGGCAGCTCTAGCAGGGTAGAAATTTGACGAACTGACATGTTGGAAAGGTGGCATCCTTTGATGGTGCCATGTTGAAAGTCACTCAGCTCTTCAGTACGGGCCATTCTGCTGTCAATGTTTCTCTATGGAGATTGCATGGCTGTGCGCACAATTTTATACACCTGTCAGCAACGGGTGTGGCTGAAATAGTAGAAACCACTAATTTGCGGGGTTGACCACATACTTTTGACAATCGAGTGTATGTGTGAATTGTGTGGTCATGGTATGTTTTGAGGTAGCGAAGCATAATATCGTTGATGTCCTGTAAAGTCCTGCTCTTAGTGGGAAGCTTTGCTATACTATAAGGACATGCTTGTGTCCTTAGAGGTTCATCCAATGGGACAAAGGTCAGGAAGGTGTCTCACTAAGCCAACGGTCCAAAAATGACACATGGAAGATGGTTATATGACATTATACATGGACTGACTGTTGTTGTTTGCTGTCATTTTATGATGGATGACCAGGGTCAAAATGATCTGTCTAAAATACCAAGGGCACATCCCCCCCCAAAACACAAAAACCCAACAAATCCTAAAAAGTGCCATACTGTAGGAGTAATATATTTATAAAACACTGAACTATATCGTAGGGCTGTGACAATGCCAGTGTCGCAATATTTTTTTCATGTCAAAAATGAAAACATGAAGCAGGCCAAACTCTTTGGTCCATTAAAAACCAGCTGTGTGTAAAAGATTGTGTGTTATAGCTTTGAATATACATACATGTGACTCAGGATGACAACATAAGGATGTTTGCTTTCCTAAAGAAGTTAAATTCTCTACGTGTTTTGTTTCTTTGTCACGATAGTAACGAGTATTTGCAATACTGGTGTCGTCCCAGCCCTAATATCCAGTGGGGACCCCCATTGGGATTTATCCTTTACGTCCATGGCTGCCCTGGGTATGTCATAACTTGTACCTGTCACACTCGAGGTGACACAGTGACATGGTAGAATTGATTGTACTTGCCTTTCCTATTTACTGTCATTGTTATTGATGTCATTAACCAGACATAAACACCTCTCCTATTAGCTGATGAGATGCATTTGTATAATGGTATAATGGTAAACCTTTCACCTTGCAGAAGTAGCAGGACATTCAGGTAAAGACAGTGAAAGGATAACAGATTAAGCTATGTATCCATCGACAGTGCTACTGTTTACTTGTACTGAACTCTGAGCTTCCACTCCACTTGGCCTGATCTCGTGGAGATGCTAGCAGACGTCAGCCTGCATTAAAAAAGATCCCAGTCATGTTGGAGCTAGGCTGCAGCCAGCTTCCCTTTCCCCTACAGTGGTAACAATGTTCTCTGCCTCTGTTGAACCTCTGTGGTGGAGCCGCAGCCTCTCACGGAGAAAGGGCCACAAATGGGATCGAACAGGTGTCACTTTAATTATGGTCCCTCTCAGGCAAGGAGGGAGGCGGTGGCTCCCTTAATTAACCCCGCCGCTCTGCTATTGAATCGCATTGACAGCCCTGCACTGGGCGGGGACAGATAGGTCGACAATATGTCCGCCGGTATATACGACTCTCCAGCTTTTAATTTCAAGTGCCTGGGGAATACGCTGACTTGTCTTCCCATCTCACCTCTCCCTCCTCCCCCTAGATCACTACTTATGGTCACATCAGTTTCACATCTCTCTCACACACTGCCATCAGTCCACTCCACTAACTCCACACACCAGTCTAACCCAGACCTTCTACTTGTTGTACATCTTTCCCATCTTTCTCAGTCTAATCCACTACCTCTAAACAGTGAGTCCCTCGCACTTCCATGAAATGATGCCTGTGTCATTCAACCAACCCACTGTACTTTTCAATGGTATAGTAAAACAGTCCATAATCTTTTGTGATTATGGACTGCAAATGTTTAATTTTCCCCCTTCTCCAGATGATGCTGGGTGACAGTCTTTCAATAGCTCCTGATTTGACATTATCATCCAATTATAGTGCTCATTATTGTACTAGATACAGATGTTCCACCTTGCACGTATTTCCAGGTTGGTGAGAAACATGTTGTGGATCAAAGTTTACCTCCATGCAACTCCATCTTCCATCTAGCTTCCTGCTTTGTTGTTTTTCACAGTCCAGGAGCATGTGTGCTCAGTGTTTTGTTATTCCACTCCACCAATGTACATAAAAAATACGGTATATTCCGTGAGTTAGGGGTCAGGTCGCTCTCAGGGCACTAAGTAGAGTGCTATGTATACACAGCTCTGGATATTGATTGTTTTATGCTAGCTGGTGAGATAGCTCCAGCTCTGTGAAGGTGAGTCCGAAAGAGGAGACTATTATTTTTCTTCATTTGGCAAGTAAGAGTGGGCAGAGACAATTTTTTGAGCTTTTCTGTGTGTTAATGCAAAGCTAGAAGGTCAGAGTAAATTACTGCTCAACAGGCAGAGGCCAGATTTAATTTCCACATTCCTAAATACCAAGACGGAATGACTTATGCAATATCGTTGGATGTCAGTCTCCCAGCAAAAGACAAGCAATTCAATAACATGTTAAATAATATATCTATAGAGATAAAGAAACAAACAAAAGGGAGTTATTTGTAGCCTCCACACACACACACACACACACACACAGGCAATTTGTTTGTTGTATCATCTTAGTACAATATCATTACTGTACTATATCACCATTGTTTGTGTATTGTTTTCTTTTTTTTTGTAAAATATTTTTTTTTTAAGTTTGAGAGTAGAAACATTCAAGTGACACTATCAGAAGCCTGACCAGCAGCTAACTCAATCCAAGGAGAGGTGGGCATTATTGAAAGGCATAGGAGGAATGACTGTCCAGTCAAAGCCCCAGAAACGCAATAGCCTCCAGCGAGAGGACTCCCTGTGATTCTGGAAAGAGAATGAGAGTTAGAGAGAGAGAAAAGGAAGGAGAGATAGGAACAGAGGATGTAACCAAAAACTGGGCTGCAGATTGAATAGAAAATGTTTTGTGTGTGCATGCGTGTGTGTGTTTGTGTGTGCGCGTATTAAGTTTTCCGTTAGGAAAATGTGGCACTGGACAACATGACCGGGAAGATTTTAATTACCGGCCTTTAGGCAAATTTAACGGACCCAATTATTGGGTGTGTAACCAATTAGGGTGTCAACCAGGATTGCCCCTGTGTGTGTGTTTGTGTTTGTGTCTCTTTAAGCTTGTTCACATTACACAATGTCGATACCCAGTATCATATATTGATGCACATAATTTGTATTCTACATTGGTGCAGACCACGTCGACATCAAGTCTAGTTTTCAGCAGCTGAAGTTCACTGTCAATAATGCCATTCTTCAACAATATCCAATTTGCCAGATCTGAACAGCTCAGAAGTGGATACTAATATCTTTTGAGTCAACAGGACATTTCATCATTGTACCTTTGTGTTGAGTAAATGAGGAATGAAGCCTTGCTGTTATCGACACATCTCCTGTCTCTTCTACTGGAGTTTTTGAGCTATGGAGGTGATTGTCAGCTGCAGTACACAGGAAACTCATCTCCAAAAGGTCAACAGGCTAAGGAATTTTCAGAAATGCGGTAAAATGGCAGAAATTCTTGTTTTAATGGTCCATCGTGTACAAGGTCATGCCTTTCTTGGAGCTTTGAGCACTGCATATGTGCGTTGGGTATTCAAGACTGCTGTTATCTATAGTGAGTTTGCCGAAAGTACTGATGATAAGCTAGGTAATGTGTGTAGAATGGAAGACCTTAGAAGTCTGTTTTCTGAGGAACTGTTGCTGAGACTGAATAGTAGAGTAGCACAAAATTATTTGTGGCGTTGGATGCCTATCCAATGCACAATAAAACCCTGATTTCCAAGGGTGTTGCTTTTAATAAAAGCATTCGTTATTAGCTGATCGCAATGATCAAAGCTAGCCTTTTACTCAATGCTATAGGCCTACTTCCCTGTTCTTGTTAGGGCTAGGGGGCAGTATTGACACGGCTGGATAAAAAACATACCCGATTTAATCTGGTTACCACTCCTACCCAGTAACTAGAATATGCATATACTTATTACATATGGATAGAAAACACCCTAAATTTTCTAAAACTGTTTGAATGGTGTCTGTGAGTATAACAGAACTCAAATGGCAGGTCAAAACCTGAGAGATTCCTTTACAGGAAGTGGCCTGTCTGACCATTTGTTGAACTTCTTTTCCATCTCTATCATTTACTAAGGATCTCTGCTCTAACGTGACACTTCCCACGTCGTCCATAGGCGCTCAGAGCCCGGGAAAAAACAGAATGTCGTCATTCCAGCCCCAGGCTGAAACACATTATCGCCTTTCTCAAGTGGCCGATCAAGGGACACGGGCTTATGCGCGTGACCCCGACCGCCCCCGCCCTTGGGATTTTTTCCTCTGTTTGCCGAAAAGGAGATTCCCTGTCGGAATATTATCGCTTTTCTACGAGAAAAGTGCCGTAAATATTGATTTTAAACAGCGGTTGACATGCTTCGAAGTACGGTAATGGAATATTTAGAATTTTATTGTCACGAATTGCGCCATGCGCGTGACACTTCTTTACTATTTCGGATAGTGTCTGGAACGCACGAACAAAACGCCGCTATTCGGATATAACGATGGATTATTTTGGACCAAACCAACATTTGTTATTGAAATAGCAGTCCTGGGTGTGCATTCTGACGAAGACAACAAAAGGTAATCAAACTTTTATAATAGTAAATATGATTATGGTGAGTGCTAAACTTGCCGGGTGTCTAAATAGCGAGCCCGTGAAGCCTGGGCTATGTACTTAGAATATTGCAAAATGTGCTTTCACCAAAAAGCTATTTTAAAATCGGACATATCGAGTGCATAGAGGAGGTCTGTATCTATAATTCTTAAAATAATTGTTATGCTTTTTGTGAACGTTTATCGTGAGTAATTTAGTAAAATGTTAGCGAATTCCCCGGAAGTTTGCGGGGGGTATGCTAGTTCTGAACGTCACATGCTAATGTAAAAAGCTGGTTTTTGATATAAATATGAACTTGATTGAACAAAACATGCATGTATTGTATAACATAATGTCCTAGGGTTGTCATCTGATGAAGATCATCAAAGGTGAGTGCTGCATTTAGCTGTCTTCTGGGTTTTGGTGACATTATATGCTGGCTTGAAAAATGGGTGTCTGATTATTTCTGGCTTGGTACTCTGCTGACATAATCTAATGTTTTGCTTTCGTTGTAAAGCCTTTTTGAAATCGGACAGTGTGGTTAGATTAACGAGAGTCTTGTCTTTAAATGGCTGTAAAATAGTCATATGTTTGAGAAATTGAAGTAATAGGATTTTTAACGTTTTGAAAATCGCGCCACTGGATTACACTGGCTGTTACGTAGGTGGGACGAATTCGTCCCGCCTAGCCTAGAGAGGTTTTAACAAGAAACCAGCAGCATACCACGCTGCATCCCTACTGCTGGCTTGCCTCTGAAACTAAGCAGGGTTGGTCCTGGTCAATCCCTGGATGGGAGGTCAGATGCTGTAGGAAGTGGTGTTGGACTCTTTCCTCTGGTCCCCAATTTATTTTCCCAGGGCAGTGATTAGGGTGCTGTCTTTCGGATGGGATATTACACGGGTCTCCTGACTCTCTCTGGTCACTAAACATCACATGGTACTTATTGTAAGAGTAGGGGTGTTAACCCTCGTGCCCTGGCTAAATTCCCCCATCTGGACCAGATTGAGGTGCTTTTAAGGTGGAATCTTGAAAGGTTAAGGTGGACTCGATGACAATAACTTCATATTTATTATGTTGATGTAACTTGTTTTTTCCTTCATATCATCTTTGCTATGTTTACTGGGACCCCCCATACATAAAATGTATGAGTGTAAGTCGCTTTGGATAAAAGTGTCTGCTAAATGGCATATGTTACTATTATTACTGAGCCACTAACAATGTGCATGTGCTCTATAGTCTAATTGCTCACTTCAGAAAAGGGAAATCTGTATAGCAAAGCAGTTGGCCCAGAATAAACCGTTTTTCTCTCTTGATTAATTTGTTAACACAATTTGAATTACACGCTGGTGGAAAAAAAGGTTAATGCAATTATATAGCATCAAAGAAATGGATCCTCGGGTGATTATTATATATTTTTTTCACAAGGAAATGAAACGCCATTGATCCCTTTTCAAGCGTCTTCTCTGTTCTATAGTCTTGTAATGACTTCTCAATTAGAGGTGTTTCTTAAATTGCCCAATTAGCTACACTGACTAGGCTTGACATTCCATTCTGGATTGCAATACATTTTCCTAAGGTGTGTAAATGACTCATAGTTTCCCTAAGTTATGCAAACATAATCACTAGCATTTCAGGTGCTGTGGAATGTTGGAGGACCAATGTGAAAAATAAATAGCTTGTGACAAATAACTTGTAAGACGAGTAATAACATGTTCACATAATTGGCCAAAAGATCAAACCAGGCTCCATGTGTAAACGCAGCCATTGTGCTCTCCATAGGCAGTGGTGTCAAACTCATTCCATGGAGGGCCTAGAGTCTGCTGGTTTTAGTTTTTTCCTTTCAATTCAGACCTAGACAACCAGGTGAGGGGATTTCCTTAGTGACCTTAATTCCCTCAGTGACCTTAATTCATCAATCAAGTACAAGGGAGGAGTGAAAACCTGCAGACACTCGGCCCTCAGAATGAGTTTGACACGTGCCATGGCAATCAAAGAGACATGTCATAATGTAGTTATACCACACGGGGGCAATAGGGATTCACTGTGTTGGAAGTGACACAGACACACCATCAACATGTTAATGACCTGCATGTAGTCATACACATTTGTACAGAGTAAAGAGTTCTTAGAAGTCTTGGATAGGGAAAGGGTGTTTGATCAAAGCTGAGTTTTACAATCTCTCTCTTGCCTGTAGTCACCACTGCAACAAATCAGTTACCTTCTACATCCTTCAACCCACTACCTCTATCTTTAATACTGGAGACACTAGCTGTTCTGGGGGGGCAGGGGGGGCGGGGGCAGTGCCCCTGTGACAACAATTTTGGACCCCCTTGTGGCCCCCCTAAATGTGGAGTATGAAATAATTTTTGCATAACAAATTTTTGCTATCGTTCTTTTTTTACATCCGTTATTAGACAGTGGCAACGATGATGATTATGAACATGGTCTTTTGCCTGCTAATGCCTGCCATGCAGTGAAGAAAATGATATGACAACAATAACATCTAATGTAACCGGCCCCTCTAACAGTACAACTGGCCCCAGCTTGGCCCCCCCAGTTGAAGTGGTCTAGAACCGCCACTGACTGGAGCACTCACACTACAAGTTCGATCATCCCTAATACTTCACAATCCACAACCACATGCAGCCACTGTAATAATAGGCTAAACTTACAACTACATATGTTTCTAGGACTGAAACTGGTTAGTCATAGTTAATATCATGTCGCCAAAGCAGATGCTCTCTAATATGATCGAGTCACGTCTGACTGCACATGGAGCTGTTTTAAAGACAGCATGCTCATTCTCATTAGGGGATGACTCATTGTTCCCAGAGCCCAGGCTTCTTGACCGCTGGCTTAGCTGCCTCACCCCAAGCCCCTGTGTCAATAACTCAATAACTCCCATCTGTGGCACAATTAAGACATTATAAAACCGTATGTTGGAACCTGAGCTCCAGGCTCAACCAGAGGTGCCTTCCCCTCCACACTCCCCTCCTTCCCATCGCCAACCCTCTCCATCCCCATATGTGAAACCCTGGCAACCCCCTCCTTATCTCTGACCCATTTCGCCCCACTCCCCCTTCCTCCCCCAGCGGGCAAAGCCATGGCATCGTGAGTCATGTCAGTGCCAACAGCTGTGCAGTGAACAGTCCATGTGGGCACTCCTCATCTGCCAGAGAGGTGGGGGTGTGCGTGGTCTGATGTGCTACAGTGTAATGTCACAAAGAACCCTTCCACCTCTCATCTGCCTACCCTCCTCCAATTTGCCCCTGTCACAGTGATCTGTGTGAGTGAAGGCATCTGTTTTAGCCAGTAGCGGTGTGTGGGTAAAATCACAGATGAAGCCAGGACAGGGGAAAAAAGCCATATTACTACCTGCGTTGTGATAATTGCGTTGTTTGCTCTATAACCTGTTAGTTCATATACCTTGACACTGTGATGTATAGGCCTACGGCCGAGACAATAAGAAGTCACAGTGGCAGAATAAATTCAATCACACATTTGTTTCATCACAAAACCGGAGAGCAACATCTGTCCGGTGAAGTCCACAACACATATTGCATGTAACAAACAGTTACATGACCTAGAGCATAGCCAAGCAAGTTAATATTTCAGACATTTTCGGGCTACTAAACAACTATTGATTTAGAACCACGGAGAGTTATCACAAGTAGCTAAGAAAATCAGAGCTGCCTCCACTTTTCCGGCACCATTTCGACTTCCAACAGTTCAACATCATCATATCAGCCATGATTAGTCTAGTACAGTGACAACTAAGATACCAAAAACAATTTAGTCCATTCAACGTCAGCTAAATATGACGTGGCTGTCCATGGCACTGATTTGTGTGTGTGTGTGTGTGTGTGTGTGTGTGTGTGTGTGTGTGTGCATGCATGCAAGCAGTGATAGAAAAAGTACTCAATTCTCATACTTGAGTAAAAGTAAAGATACCTTAATAGAAAACGACTCAAGTGAAAGTCAACCAGTAAAATACTATTTGAGTAGTATTTTAAATATACTTAGGTATCAAAGTAAATGTAGCTGCTAAAATATACCTAAGTATCAAAAGTAAAAGTACGAATAATTAAAAATTCCTTGTATTAAGCAAACCAGACGGCAGAATTTATTTACATTTTTGTATTTATTTACGGATAGCCATGGTCACACTCCAACACTCAGAGATCATTTAAAAACAAAGCATTTGTGTTTAGTGAGTCTGCCAGATCAGAGGCAGTAGGGATGACCAGGGATGTTATCTTGATAAGTGTGTGAATTGGACCATTTACTGTCCTGCTAAGCATTCAAAATGTAACGAGTACTTTTGGGTTTCAGGGAAAATGTATGGAGTAAAAAGTACATCATTTTCTTTAGGAATATGAATAGTAAAATGAAGTACAGATACCACCAAAAAATACTTAAGTAGTACTTTAAAGTATTTTTACTTAAGTACTTTACACCACTGCATGCAAGTAGAAAAACATGTTGACTTACCCTACTTGTAGAGAAATACCAGGCTAAAATGCTTGCTAGCTAGCCTAACTTCCTTTCATGTGCAAAGATGCGCCAGGCCAGCAAGTTACCATTAGCCTACTACATCAAGCTACTTCCCTCCTCTTAGACCAGGCACACAATGTATGAATTTTGTTTTGTGCAAAGATGCGCCAGGCCAGCAAGTTACCATTAGCCTACTACATCAAGCTACTTCCCTCCTCTTAGACCAGGCACACAATGTATGAATTTTGTTTTGTGCAAAGATGCGCCAGGCCAGCAAGTTACCATTAGCCTACTACATCAAGCTACTTCCCTCCTCTTAGACCAGGCACACAATGTATGAATTTTGTTTAGACCATAATCGCTGTTATAATCATTGACCAGTACGGAGAATTAAGTAAAACCACAAGCCCAAATACCTATCCACATCCATGGCTAATTTACGAATAGCTAGCTAGCCAGCCACCTGAGGATAACACAACGAGATGCAACAATTCAAATGTTTTCTGTAAATGACGTGTGCTTTTGATGTGATGATATTGGGGTGAAGCCAAATCCAAACTCTCTGGCTGCCCTTGCATTCAATGCTATGGGTGGCAACAATGTCATACTCTTTTTGACCAGACAGCATCAGATAGATGGCATACGCATACTGAGACAGAGGGGCGCTGTTTCTCTCCCTCGGATTCTTTCTCCGATAAGATACATTCAGCCTCTTGCAAATTGAAGGAAAATTATGAAACAGAGAGACAAACGAGAAACAAACAAAGCATTTTTTGGGGGGAAGCCAGGCTTCCCTTGGCATCCATGAATACATGCTACTGGTTTTAGCTCAGCACGCTGCCTCAGTAGTAGACAGACTTCAACTCTCAAGATCTGTGGTGTAATAGGATGCACTCTGCACCTCAACCCCTCTGTCAACAGCAATCACCTCTGTCCATCTGCTATAATTATTTATTTGTGACTACTACGGCGGTTCACCCACTCACTCTCAGTCCCATAAGAGACCATTTTCAGAGTATTAAACATATGTTACAGTTCTTACCTCAACATACGTATGAGCCAACATACTGTATTTGGTTTTGTCATGATGTTTGTTAGATGCTGCTTGGAATGTTGTTCTTTGTTATTGCTTGATCAGTCCTGAAGGCTATACTACATACTGGGTTTGAGGAGCTAGCGAGGTAACTTTGGTCAATACTGAGTTCAACGTGGGTTAACCTGTCACAAGAAAGTGGCTCATCTTTTAGCTAGGTACATTTTTAAGGCAACAAATTATTCAGAACTAACCTGTCCGGGGGAGGCTAACTCCATTTATCCAGAATGAAGTGTCTGAGCCACGAGTTGAGGACCAATGGCATCAGATAACTTCACTCTCGCAAAGATTGTGTCATCATCCCCTTCATTTGATGGAGATTTTATTAATAAAATGTTTTTGTTGTTGTTGTGAAAGACAATAACAATCACCTGACACGTTTAGTAAAGACAGGATTTGCTTTCCAAACTGTACGTTTTACGTGGAATTGTATTTTGAAATTTGCAAAGGCAAACTGACAGCCGCAAACAACCATAGACATATAATTCGTAGATGGCAGTTCCCACTCAAATCAAGATTTGCAGCCATTGCTAATATGCCCATAAATTTAAATGTCAAATTGCCAGGGTTAGAGGTTCCAAAACCATTCCATGGATTATATGGCTATGGCAACAATGCAACAAGTTGTTCCACAGATAGAAGAAAAAGCAGGAAGCACCAGTGACTCGGTCTATAAAAAAAGTGCTTAGATGAAGCCGATGCTAAACTACAGGACTGTTTTGCTATCACAGACTTGAACATGTTCCAGGATTCTTCCGATGGCATTGACGAGTCCACCACATCAGTCACTGGCTTTATCAATAAGTGCATCGAGGATGTCGTCCCTATAGCAAATGTACGTACATACCCCAAACAGAAGCCATGGATTACAGGCAACATTCGCAAGAAATCCTGCTATGCCCTGCGATGAACCATCAAACAGGCAAAGCGTCAATACAGGGCTAAGATTGAATCATACTACACTGGCTCCGACGCTCCTCTTATGTGGCAGGGCTTGCAAACTATTACAGACTACAACGGGAAGCACAGCCGCGAGCTGCCCAGTGACACGAGCCTACCAGATGAGCTAAATAACTTCTATGCTCACTTCGAGGCAAGCAACACTGAGGCATGCATGAGAGCATCAGCTGTGTGATCGACTGTGTGATCACGCTCTCCGTAGCTGACGTGAGTAAGAACTTTAAACAGATCAACATACACAAGGCTGCGGGGCCAGACGGATTACCAGGACGTGTGCTCCGTGCATGTGCTGACCAACTGGCAGGTGTCTTGTCACGTCCTGACCAGTTAAGGGTTATTTGTTGTTGGAGTTTGGTCAGGATGTGGCAGAGGGTATTTGTTTTATATGGTTTGGGGTGGTGGTGTAGGTAGTAGGTCGTTTTATTTATGTATTCCGGGGGTTTTGGGCACTGCTCTGTGTTTATGTATTTCTATGTTTAGTTAGTTAGTTGTGGGTATAGGTTCTAGGTCCGTTTTCTATGTATAGTTAATTGGGATGGGACTCCCAATTGAAGGCAGGTGTGTTGAGTTGCCTTTGATTGGGAGTCCTATATAATAGGGTGTGGTTGTCTTTGTCTTTGTGGGTAGTTGTTTTTGCACTGCGTTTTGTATAGCCTGAAAAACTGTTGCTGTCGTGAGTATCATTTATTGTTTTTTCCCTGTGGATGCTTTACTTTTGTTTATTAAAAAACTATGAATATCCACATACCCGCTGCAGTTTGGTCAATTCAACACGGCACCTTTTGTGACATGTCTTCACTGACATTTTCAACATGTCTCTGATTGAGTCTGTAATACCAACATGTTTCAAGCAGACCACCATAGTCTCTGTGCCCAAGAACACATAGGCAACCTGCCTAAATGACTATAGACCCGTAGCACTCATGTCTGCAGCCATGAAGTGCTTTGAAAGGTTGGTAATGGCTCACATCAACACCATTATCCCAGAAACCCCAGACCCAGTCCAATTTCCATACCGCCCAAACAGATCCACAGATGATGCAATCTCTATTGCACTCCACACTGCCCTTTCCCACCTGGACAAAAGGAACACTTATGTGAGAATGCTATTCATTGACTACAGCTCAGCATTCAACACCATAGTACCCTCAAAGCTCATCACTAAGCTAAGGATCCTGGGACTAAACACCTCCCTCTGCAACTGGATCCTGGACTTCCTGACGGACCTACCCCAGGTGGTGAGGGTAGGTAGCAACACATCTGCCACACTGATCCTCAAGACTGGATCTCCCCAGGGGTGTGTGCTCAGTCCCCTCCTGTACTCCCCTCCTGTACTGCATGGCCAGACACGACTCCAACACCATCATTAAGTTCCCAAACGACACAACAGTGGTAGGCCTCATCACCGACAACGACGAGACAGCCTATAGGGAGGAAGTCAGAGACCTGGCCGGGTGGTGCCAGAATAACAACCTATCCCTCAACGTAACCAAGACTAAGGAGATGATTGTGGACTACAGGAAAAGGAGGACCGAGCACGCCCCCATTCTCATCAACGGGGCTGTAGTGGAGCAGGTTCAGAGCTTCAAGGTCCTTTGGTGTCCACATCAACAACAAACTAGAATGGTCCAATCACAACAAGACAGTCGTGAAGAGGGCACGACAAAACCTATTCCCCCTCAGGAAACAAAAAAGATTTGGCATGGGTCCTGAGATCCTCAAAAGGTTCTACAGCTGCAAAATCGAAAGCATCCTGACTGGTTGCATCACTGCCTGGTACGGCAATTGATCGGCCTCTGACCGCAAGGCACTACAGAGGGTAGTGCGTACGGCCCAGTACATCACTGGGGCTACGCTGCCTGCCATCCAGGACCTCTACACCAGGCGGTGTCAGAGGAAGGCCCTAAAACTTGTCAAAGACCCCAGACACCCCAGTCATAGACTGTTCTCTCTACTACCGGATGGCAAGCGGTACCGGAGTGCCAAGTCGAGGACAAAAAGGCTTCTCAACAGTTTTTACCCCCAAGCCTTAAGACTCCTGAACAGGTAATCAAATGGATACCCAGGCTATTTGCATTGTGTGCCCCCCCAACCCCCCCTAACCCCTCTTTTAAGCTGCTGCTACTCTCTGTTCATCATATACTCATAGTCACTTTAACTATACATTCATGTACATACTACCTCAATTGGGCCGACCAACCAGTGCTCCCGCACATTGGCTAAACGGGCTATCTGCATTGTGTCCCACGCACCACCCGCCAGCCCCTCTTTTACGCTACTGCTACTCTCTGTTCATCATATATGCATAGTCACTTTAACCATATCTACATGTACATACTACCTCAATCAGCCTGACTAACCGGTGTCTGTATGTAGCCTCGCTACTTTTATAGCCTCGCTACTGTATATAGCCTGTCTTTTTACTGTTGTTTTATTTATTTACTTACCTATTGTTCACCTAATACCTTTGTTGCACTATTGGTTAGATCCTGTAAGTAAGCATTTCAATGTAAGGTCTACACCTGTTGTATTCGGCGCACATGACAAATAAACATTTATTTGATTTGAAAAAGGTGCTTGTGCATGCATTGATAGGCACATCTAAAACCGAATTAACGATACGTATAAAGACAGCACTTCTAAAATAAAGACGGCACAAATTAAAATGTTGTATTGACTCGACCATGGATTGATGTTTCAGTGAAGTGTTTGGCGTTCCTTGGTTACCCGAAGGCTTTGGTGCCTCTGCTGTCAGACTCTCCTTTCAAAGATCTGTTTGTAATGCCTTCAGAACCTTCAATAGGCAACGATGGATTTTGAAGATTTCAATTATATTCAAGATTGTTTCAAGGTTGTACAACGTCTGGCATTACATCTCCTATTGAGAGCTTTGAATTCAGCTCTAACGAATGTTAAACTACGATTTTTTTTTAAGACTATTTATGCCACCGAGATGTGATGTAATGTACTCCACTCGACATTTTGTAATGTCCTCAACTCGATCTCGAAAGTTAATCTATTTTGGTGTGTCCTGAGCAACTCTCTGATAATATAATGACTTCCTTCCAAATTGAGGAGTATGCAAGTCCGACAAATGGATTGGTGAAAGGAGAGGGGACACTCCAAATGCCACGTCTGCTTGCTGCTCCATTCGTTTTGAATGCACTCCAACTGAAAAGCAATTTGAGAGCGCCAACCTTTAGAAAGAGCCCTAGTTGTTGAAGTGCAAAGGCAAACTTAATTAGGAAAATTATAATTGTGCACTGCGCAGTTTCCTTTACATTTGGCTCAGCCACTTTGTCAGCACTTCCTCACGCAAATTAAGTGACGGCGCACGTTGACATTTACAAAATGTCAATACATCAGTAGACAGTAAATTATAAGCAATACTCTGTCAAGAAGCTGCATCTGTCACATCAATACCAGCAGTTGATTAACTGGGTGACACTTCTCTTCTCTTGCTGGCAGTGTGTAGACTGTCATTTATGTCCAACGGCAACAATAAGACCTGAACTACCATGCTCCCATCCGCGAGCCCTGTCGAATGCACAACGCATGATGGGAAATGTAATTATGTTGAAAATCTGACATGCTTCTGTAATTGCTATTGCTTTTTCCCCAAAAAAGTGTATTGATTTAATTTAGTTTTCTAATTCCACATGTCGACGAAAATGTGTTATTAGACTACTTTGTTCAAAATGTCCCCCAAATCAATATACACTCTTAGAAAAGAAAAGTGCTATCTAGAACCTAAAAGGGTTCTCCTGCAGTCCCCACAGGAAAACCCTTTGAAGAACCCTTTTTGGTTCCAGCTAGAACCCTATTTGGTTCCATGTATAACCCTTAACCCAGAGGGTTCTACATGGAACCTAAAAGAGTTCTACATGTAACCAAAAATGGTTCTAATATAGGGACAGCTGAAGACACTTTTTGGAACCCTTTTTTTGAAAGGTGTAGCAATAAATCACGCATCAGAATGAGATCAGTGGAATATAGCTTTCTCGAACTTTGGAAAAACCATTATAATGAGGATGTTGTGCCATAATTCAGGGTAATGTTATACTTCAGCCCTATAATGAAATAGATTTTTGTGGCTTACATTTATTTTGTATATACACAATCTATACAAAGGTATGTGGACACCCCTTCAAATTAGTGGATTTGGCTATTTCAGCGACACCCATTGCTGACAGGTGTAATAAATTGATGACACACAGCCATGCATTCTGAATAGAAAAACATTGGCACTAGAATGGCCTTACTGAAGAGCTCAGTGACTTTCAACGTGGCACCGTCATAGGATGCCAGATTTCCAACAAGTCTGTTCGTCAAATTTCTGCCCTACTAGAGCTGACTCGGTCAACTGTAAGTGCTGTTATTGCGAAGTGGAAACATCTAGGAGCAACAATGAAATGGTAGACCACACAAGCTCACAGAACGGGACCGTGAGTGCTAAAGCATGTAGCGCGTAAAAATAGTTTGTCCTCGTTTGCAACACTCACTTTCGAGTTCCAAACTGCCTCTGGAAGCAACGTCAGCACAAGAACTGTTCTCCGGGAGCTTCATGAAATAGGTTACAATGGCGGAGCAGCCGCACACACGCCTAAGATTACCATGCGCAATGCCAAGCACCAGCTGGAGTGGGAAAAAGCTCATCGCGATTGGACTCTGGAGCAGTGGAAACTGGTTCTCTGGAGTGATGAATCACGCTTCACCATCTGGCAGTCCGAAGGACAAATCTGGGTTTGGTGGATGCCAGGAGAACTCTACCTGCCCCAATGTGTAGTCCCAACTGTAAAGTTTGGTGGAGGAGGAATAATGGTCTGGGGCTGTTTTCATGGTTTGGGCTAGGCCCCTTAGTTTCAGTGAAGGGAAAGCTTAATGCTACAGCATAAAATGGCATTCTAGATGATTCTGTGCTTCCAACTTTATTTATTTATTTATGGTTCGGGCTAGGCCCCTTAGTTTCAGTGAAGGGAAATCATAATGCTACAGCATACAATGGCATTCTAGATGATTCTGTGCTTCCAACTTTATTTATTTATTTAACCTTTTTTTAACTAGGCAAGTCAGTTAAAAACAAATGCTTATTTACAGTGACAACCTGCCAAAAGGCAAAAGGCCTCCTGCGGGGACGGGGGCTGGGATTAAACATACATCATGACAAGAGAGATACCACAACACTATATAAAGAGAGACCTAAGACAACAACACAGCATGGTAGCAACACATGACAACAACATGGTAGCAACACAACATGGCAGCAGCACAACATGGTAGCATCACAAAACATCGTACAAACATTTTTGGGCACAGACAACAGCACAAAGGGCAAGAAGGTAAAGACAACAATACATCACTCGAAGCAGCCACAACTGTCAGTAAGAGTGTCCATTATTGAGTCTTTGAGTGTTTTTTGCAGCTCGTTCCAGTCGCTAGCTGCATCGAACTGAAAAGAGGAGTGACCCAGGGTTGTGTGTGCTTTGGGGACCTCTAACAGAATGTGACTGGCAGAATGGGTGTTGTATGTGGAGGATGAGGGCTGCAGTAGGTATCTCAGATAGGGGGGAGTGAGGCCAAAGAGATTTTTATAAATAAGCATCAACCAGTAGGTCTTGCGACGGGAATACAGAGATGACCAGTTTACAGAGGCGTATAAAGTGCAGTGATGTGGCAACAGTTTGGAGATGTCCCTTTCCTATTTCAGCATGACAATTCCCCCGTGCACAAAGCGAGGTCCACACAGAAATGGTTTGTTGAGATTGGTGTGGAAGAACGTGACTGGCTGGCACAGAGCCCTGAGCCCCACCACATCAGTCACTGGCTTTAACAATAAGTGCATCGAGGACGTCGTCCCCACAGTGACTGTACATACATACCCCAACCAGAAGCCATGGATTCCGGCAACATTTGCACTGAGCTAAAGGGTAGAGCAGCCGCTTTCATGGTGTGGGACTCTAACCCAGAAGCTTACAAGAAATCCTGCTATGCCCTGCGATGAACCATCAAACAGGCAAAGCGGCAATACAGGGCTAAGATTGAATCATACTACACCGGCTCCGACGCTCATCTTATGTGGCAGGGCTTGCAAACTATTACAGTGACACGAGCCTACCAGATGAGCTAAATAACTTCTATGCTCGCTTCGAGGCAAACAACACTGAGGCATGCATGAGAGCATCAGCTGTTCCGGATGACTGTGTGATCACGCTCTCCATAGCCGACGTGAGAAAGACCTTTAAACAGGTCAACATACACAAGGCTGCGGGACCAGACGGATTACCAGGCTGTGTGCTCCGGGCATGTGCTGACCAACTGGCAGGTGTCTTCACTGATATTTTCAACATGTCTCTGATTGAGTCTGTAATACCAACATGTTTCAAGCAGACCACCATAGTCCCTGTGCCCAAGAACACAAAGGCAACCTGCCTAAATGACTACAGACCCGTAGAACTCACATCCGTAGCCATGAAGTGCTTTGAAAGGTTGGTAATGGCTCACATCAACACCATTATCCCAGAAACCCTAGACCCACTCAAATTTGCATACCGCCCAAACAGATCCACAGATGATGCAATCTCTGTTGCACTCCACACTGCCCTTTCCCACCTGGACAAAAGGAACACTTATGTGAGAATGCTATTCATTGACTACAGCTCAGCGTTCAACACCATAGTACCCACAAAGCTCATCACTAAGCTAAGGATCCTGGGACTAAACAGCTCCCTCTTCAACTGGATCCTGGACTTCCTTACAGGCCGCCCCCAGGTGGTGAGGTTAGGTAGCAACACATCTGCCACACTGATCCTCAAGACTGGATCTCCCCAGGGGAGTGTGCTCAGTCCCCTCCTGTACTCCCTGTTCACCCACGACTGCATGGCCAGGCACGACTCCAACACCATCATTAAGTTTGCAGATGACACAACAGTGGTAGGCCTCATCACCGACAACGACGAGACAGTCTGTAGGGAGGAAGTCAGAGGTGGTGCCAGAATAACAACCTATCCCTCAATGTAACCAAGACTAAGGAGATGATTGTGAACTACAGGAAAAGGAGAACCGAGCACACCCCCATTCTCATCGACGGGGCTGTAGTGGAGCAGGTTGATGGCTTCAAGTTCCTTGGTGTCCACATCAACAACAAACTAGAATGGTCCAAACACACCAAGACAGTCGTGAAGAGGGCACGACAAAGCCTATTCCCCGTCAGGAAAGCAAAAAGATTTGGCATGGGTCCTGAGATCCTCAAAAGGTTCTACAGCTGCAACATCGAGAGGATCCTGACAGGTTGTATCACTGCCTGATACGGCAATTGCTCGGCCTCTGACCGCAAGGCAATACAGAGGGTAGTGTGTACGGCCCAGTACATAACTGGGGCTAAGCTGCCTGCCATCCAGGACCTCTACACTAGGCGTGTCAGAGGAAGGCCCTAAAACTTGTCAAAGACCCCAGCCACCCCAGTCATAGACTGTTCTCTCTACTACTGCATGGCAAGCGGTACCGGAGTGCCACATTTAGGACAAAAAGGCTTCTCAACAGTTTTTACCTCCAAGCCATAAAACTCCTGAACAGGTAATCAAATGGCTACCCAGACTATTTGCATTGTGTGCCCCCCCCAACCAAACCCCTCTTTTTACGTTGCTGCTACTCTCTGTTTGTCATATATGCATAGTCACTTTAACTATACATTCATGTACATACTACCTCAATTGGGCCGACCAACCAGTGCTCCCGCACATTAGCTAAACGGGCTATCTGCATTGTGTCCCACCCACCACCCGCCAACCCCTCTTTTACGCTTCTGCTACTCTCTGTTCATCATATATGCATAGTCACTTTAACCTCTTGACGTTACCCTAGGATAAGGGGCGCCACAGCGCATTTTGGAAAAAATTCGTGCCCATTTTCAACGGCCTACTAATCAGACTCAGAAGCTAGGATATGCATATAATTAATACCTGTGGATAGAAAACAGCCTAAAGTTTCTAAAACTGTTTGAATGGTGTCTGTGAGTATAACAGAACTCATATGGCAGTCAAAACCCCAAGACCGATTGAACCAGGAAGTGGAATTCTGAATTGTGGACTCAACTTCACGTCGTCGCCTATTATTCACACCGTGAGATATCGTTTATTGAGCACTTCCTATTGCTTCCACAAGATGTCGCCAGTCTTTACAAAGTGTTTTGAGCCTTCTACTGTCGAAACTCAGTGAATGAGACGCGTTGGAAATTGGTCACAGCGGGAGGGCCATCACCATTATGACGCCGGCGGCCCTGTCTACCCCCACCTTTGGAAACGTTTTTGAAACACAATGAAATCATCCCCCTCAAATCTTATTGGCTCTCTTGTTGAAACAGGCCCTGAAGATTTATGTTATACAACGTTTGACATGTTTGAACGAACCTAAATGTGAAAAAAAAGGATTATTTCGAAACTGCTGTGGCGCGCACGGCAGAGTAGTTGGATACACCCTTGGGACGCGCCAACAACAGCAAGCTAATGGAACATAAAGGATGGACTTTTTTTACCGAAAATACATCTGTTGTGGACCTGGGATTCCTGGAAGTGCTTTCTGATGAAGACAACTAAAGGTAAGGGATTATTGACAATATTATACAACATTAGATGTGATATGCGATTGTTCCAAGATGGCGCCGAGCTGTATTTACTAGCTCATTTTCTGAGTATCGCATCCCCTTTTATCGCTAAGTGTGATTACCCAGTAAAGTTATTTTTAAATCTGGTATGACAGGTGCTTTCAAGAGATATTCATCTATAAATCTTAGAATGACAATATTACATTTTAAACATGTTTTCGAATAGTAATTCAGTAAATTGTAGCACTGTTTCATCGGATGCTTTTGACGGGAAAATAGTTAGTCAACGTCAGACGCCGATGTAAAATGATGTTTTCATATATAAATATGAACTTTATTGAACAAAAGAATGCATGCATTGTGTAACATGATGTCCTAGGTGTGTCATCTGATGAAGTTTGTAAAAGGTTAGTGCTGCATTTAGCTGTTTTTTTGGTTATTTGTGATGCATGTGGTTGGTCGGAAAATGGCTATGTTGCTGCTTTTTACGATGGACTCCTCTAACATAATCTAATGATTTGCTTTTCCTGTAAAACCTTTTTGAAATCGGACGACGTGGGTCGATTCAGGAGAGGTGTATCTATAAAACGATATAATTTGAAAAAAAATTAAATAAAATAATAATATTAAATTTTGTTATGCTAATGGCGATATGATTTTTCGCTGGATTTTGATCCCTCTGACGGGATGAGACGCTGAAGAGGACCATATCTACATGTACATACTACCTCAATCAGCCTGACTAACCGGTGTCTGTATGTAGCCTCGCTACTTTTATAGCCTCGCTACTGTATATAGCCTGTCTTTTTACTGTTGTTTTATTTCTTTACCTACCTATTGTCCACCTAATACCTTTATTGCACTATTGGTTAGATCCTGTAAGTAAGCATTTCACTGTAAGGTCTACACCTATTGTATTTGGTGCACGTGACAAATAAACTTTGATTTGATTTGACCTCTACACCATCAAAAACCTTTAAAATGAATTGGAACGCCGACTGCGAGCCAGGCCTAATCGCCCAACATCAGTGACCGACCTCACTAATGCTCTTGTGGCTGAATGGCAGCAAGTCCCCGCAGCAATGTTCCAACATCTAGTGTAAAGCCTTCCCAGAAGGAGGAGGAGACTGTTATAGCAGCAAAGCGTGGACCAACTCTATAATTATGGCCATTATTTTGGAATGAGATGTTCGACGACCAGGTGTCCACATACTTTTGGTATGTAAGCATTTGTATCTGTCATGTGTGAATGTTGCTGTTTATATCTTTATCTTGTCCAACAACTGAAGGTCCTTCCGGAAAAATAATGTAATTCAATTCAATACTAAAGTGCAACTATGTCCAAACATGCTGAGAAGCAGGGGATAGAGGTACTGGAAAGCGACTCCTCATTCTTACGTGTCACCTGTTTAAATTATCTGCAAACATTGGCGTGGGTAATTAACAGTCTAATATGTACAGCTAATGTTTCATTAATCAACATTGTCTATAGTGCGAGTTAAGTCAACACCGCTGGAACAAACAAGAGAACCTTAAACCAGAGAAAGGTCACAGGATCAATAATCCATTTAAGATGCTTGGATGGATTCTGCTCTCAACTCTGCTTGTAATCAAGAGGGGAGATTTATTTATCTATCTAACATTGTATCCAGATTCCCTTGTAAAGAAAAGCCCAAAGTGCTACGGCAGTTGATTTTCAGTGCCCTGGCAAGGCCAAGGAATAGTCTGAAATCAAATAAAAATGTATTTTCACATGTTTTGTAAACAGGTGTAGACAAACATTGAAATGTTACTGATGGGTCATTTTCCAACAATGCAGTGTTAAATATAAAAAACACACACAAAAAACAAAGAATAAATGCACAGTGAATAACCAGTGGTGTAAAGTACGACATAAGTCGTTTTTATGGGTATCTGTACTTTACTATTTATATTTTTGACAACTTTTACTTTTACTTCACCACATTCCTGAAGAAAATAATGTACTTTTTACTCCATACATTTTCTCTGACACCCAAAAGAACTCGTTACATTTCGAATGCGTAGCAGGACAGGAAAATGGTCCAATTCACGCACTTATCAAGAGAACATCCCTGGTCATCCCTACAGCCTCTGATCTGGCAGACTCACTAAACACAAATGCTTTGTTTGTAAATAATGTCTGAGTTTTGAAGTGTGCACCTAGCTATCCGTACATTTTTAAATCAAGAAGATCGTGCCGTCTGGTTTGGTTAATATAAGGATTGTGAAATGATTTATACCTTTATTTTCACTTTTGATAATTTAGTATATTTTAGCAATTACATTTACTCTTGATAGCTTCAGTAAGTATATTTAAAACCAAATACTTTTAGACTTTTAATCAAGTAGTATTTTACTAAACAGTAAAATAGACTTTAACTTTTTACTTGAGTAATTTTCTATTAAGGTATCTTTACTTTTACTAAAGTAAAAGTAACATATATACAGGGAGGAGCAGTACCGAGTCGATGTGCAGTGGTACGAGATAATTGATGTAGCAATGTAGGCCTACATACTGTATAAAAACTCTTTACACACACACACACTTTTTTGCACTAACTATCCTGCCTGACTCTATGCACACACACACACACACACACACACACACACACACGACACGCGCACACTGACGTCAAACACACACACACACACACACACACACACACACACACACACACACACACACACACACACACACACACACACACACACACACACACACCACATAAGCTGCTGCTACTGTCTATTAGAAGGTTGAGAGCTTCAAGTACCTTGGTGTCCACATTAACAACAAACTAACATGGTCCAAGCACACCAAGGCAGTCGTGAAGAGGGCATGACAAAACCTATTCCCCCTCAGGAGACAGACATATTTTGGCATGGGTCCTCAGATCTTCAAAAGATTTTACAGTTTCACCATCGAGAGCATCCTGACGGGTTGCATCACTGCCTGGTATGGCAACTTCTCGGCCTCCGACCGCAAGGCACTTCAGAGGGTAGTGCGTACAGCCCAGTGCATCACCGGGCCAAGCTTCCTGCCATCCAGGACCTCTATACCAGGCGGTGTCAGAGGACGGCCCTAAAAATTGTCAAAGACTCCAGCCATCCTACTCATAGACTTTCTCTCTGCTACTGCATGGCAAGCGGGACCGGAACGCCATGTCTAGGTCCAAGAGGCTTCTAAACAGCCCCCAAGCCATAAGAGTCCTGAACAGCTAATCAAATGGCTACCCAGACTATTTGCACTCCACCCCCCCCCCCCCCCCCCCCCCCCACACACACACTGCTACTACTCTCTGTTAATATCTATGCATAGCCACTTTAAAAACCTTACCTGCATGTACATAATTATCTCAATTACCTCGACACCGGTGCCTCCGCACATTGACTTTGTACCGGTTACCCCTGTATATAGCCCCGCTATTGTTATTTACTGCTGCTCTTACTTTTATCTCTTAATCTTATCCACATTTTTTTAAACTGCACTGTTGGTTGGGGCTCGTAAGTAAGCATTTCACTGTAAGGTCTACACTGTTGTATTCGGCGCATGTGACAAATTAAATTTGATTTGATATTGTCAAAGACTCCAGTCACCCAAGTCAAAGTCTCCAGTCATAGACTGTTTTCTTTGCTACTGCACGGCAAGCGATACCGGAGCGCCAAGTCTAGGACCAAAAGGCTCCTTAAAACCTGTTAGGGCTAGGGGGCAGTATTTGCACGGCTGGATAAAAAAAATGTACCCGATTTAATCTGGTTACTAATCCTACCCAGTAACTAGAATATGCATATACTTATTATATATGGATAGAAAACACTCTAAAGTTTCTAAAACTGTTTGAATGGTGTCTGTGAGTATAACAGAACTCATTTGGCAGGCAAAACCCTGAGACATTTTCTGACAGGAAGTGGATACCTGATGTGTTGTATTACCTTTAAACCTATGCCATTGAAAAACACAGGGGCTGAGGAATATTTTGGCACTTCCTATTGCTTCCACTAGATGTCACCAGCCTTTACAAAGTGTTTTGAGTCTTCTGGAGGGAGATCTGACCGAACAAGAGCCATGGAACGATGATGGCCCATTAGACACCTGGCGCACGAGTTCATGTTGGGTACCCTCGTTCCAATACGTTATAAAAGAGTATGCATTCGTCCACCTTGAATTTTATTCATGTTCTGGTTAAAAAAGGCCCTAATGATTTATGCTATACAACGTTTGACATGTTTGAACGAACGTAAATATATTTTTTCCCCTTGTTCATGAGGTGAAGTCCGGCGGGCTTAGATCATGTGCTAACAAGACGGAGATTTTTGGACATAAATGATGAGCTTTTTTGAACAAAACTACATTCGTTATGGACCTGTGATACCTGGAAGTGACATCTGATGAAGAGAATCAAAGGTAATGGATTATTTACATAGTATTTTCGATTTTAGATCTCCCCAACATGACGACTAGTCTGTATCGCAACGCGTATTTTTCTGGGCGCAGTGCTCAGATTATTGCAAAGTGTGATTTCCCAGTAAGGTTATTTTTAAATCTGGCAAGTTGATTGCGTTCAAGAGATGTAAATCTATAATTTTTTAAATGACAATATAATATTTTACCAATGTTTTCTAATTTTAATTATTTAATTTGTGATGCTGACTTGACTGCCGGTTATTGGAGGGAAACGATTTCCTCAACATCAATGCCATAGTAAAACGCTGTTTTTGGATATAAATATGAACTTGATAGAACTAAAAATGCATGCATTGTCTAACATAATGTCCTAGGAGTGTCATCTGATGGAGATTGTAAAAGGTTAGTGCATCATTTTAGCTGGTTTTATGGTTTTGGTGACCCTGTCTTTGAATTGACAAAACATTACACACAACTCTTGTAAATGTACTGTCCTAACATACTCTAAATTTATGCTTTCGCCGTAAAACCTTTTTGAAATCGTAAAACGTGGTTAGATTAAGGAGATGTTTATCTTTCAAAGGGTGTAAAATAGTTGTATGTTTGAAAAATTTGAATTTTGACATTTATTTGGATTCAAATTTGCCGCTCTTGAAATGCACCTGCTGTTGATGGAGTGCACCACGGGTGGGACGCCTGCGTCCCACCTAGCCCATAGAGGTTAACAGTTTCTACCCCCAAGCCTTAAGACTGCTGAACAGTTAATCAAATGGCCAGCAGACTATTTACATTGATGCCCCCCTCCCACTTTGTTTTCACACTGCTGCTACTCACTGTTTATTATCTACCCTCTTTATATAGCGTTGTTATTGTTATGTCATTTTCTTGTGTTACTTTTTGATTAGATTTTTTTACTTTAGTTTATTAGGAAATATTTTCAATGCTTTATTTCTTGAACTGCATTGTTGGTTCAGGGCTTATAAGTAAGCATGTTATGGTTGGGTCTACACCTGTTGTATTCAGTTGTCACGTCCTGACCAGTGAAGAATGTCATTTGCCATAGTAGAATGGTCAGGGCGTGGCAGGGGGGTTTGTTTTGTATGTATTTTGGGTTTTCTGTTTCTATGTGGGTTTGTTCTAGTTATCTATTTCTATGTGTTGGTTTTCATGTTCGGCCGGGTATGGTTTCCAATCAGAGGCAGGTGTCTTTCATTGTCTCTGATTGGAAGCCATACTTAGGCAGACTGTTTTCCTTTGGGGTTTGTGGGTAGTTGTTTTCCGTTTTAGTCGTATGTACCTGACGGGACTGTTGTTGGTCGTTTTTTCATGTTTTGCTGTTGAAGTGTTTTAATTAAAGAATTAAGAATGAGCACTATCCACGCTGCGTCTTGGTCTCCATTCCACGACCCCTGTGACAGAACTACCCACCATAAAAGGACCAAGCAGCGTGAGAGGAAGTACCTGGAGTCATGGACGTGGTAGGAGAGCCCTTGATGAAAAGGGACCATGGAGCCAGGCTGGGGAGTACCAGTGCCCGAAGGAGGAACTGGAAGAAGCTAAGAGGGAACGACGGTATTACGAGGCGTTGTATTACGAGGCGGAAAGGGCACGACGGTATTACGAGGCGGAAAGGGCACAATGGAGCAGACGCACAGATGGAAGAGCTATGCAGTATGGAGGGGTTGAAGAGGCAGCCCCCCAGAATTCTTTTTGGGGGGGCATAAGGGGAGTTTGGCTAGGTCAGGGGGGAACCCTGACCTAACTTCCCGGGCATTTCGGAGGGAGCCATGGAGTAAACCAGAGCCAGTCGGGGAATCAAGAGCGGATTACAACGCTAGATTCCGGAGAGAGGGACTGGCGGAAAGGGCACAATGGAGCAGACACACAGAGGGAAGAGCTATGCAGTATGGAGTAATGTGCACTATGTCGCCCATACGCACTCACAGCCCGGTGCGGTCGATACAGGCTCCTCAACGTTGTCGTGTGACAGTTTGCCGGCAGCCAGGTAAAAGTGCGCCGGCTCAACGTATCTGGCCTCCAGTGTGGCTCCTCGGCCCAATATATCCTACCCCTGCTCCACGTACGATACCCAGCATTCTCCAGCACAGCCCAGTTCGTCCTGTGCAAGCGCTTCGCCCTTGCCGGGCTAAGGCCAGCATCGAGCCAGGACCGGTTATGCAAGCTGTAAGCGTCAGATCTCCAGTGAAAATCCATGGCCCAGTATATCTTACGCCTGCTCCACGCACGGTACCCCGCATTCCCCAGCACAGCCCAGTTCGTCCTGTGCCGGAGCTCCGCCCTTGCTGGGCTAGCATCAGCATTGAGCCAGGACGGGTTGTGCTAGCCGCAAGCACCAGACCTCCAGTAAGCCTCCATGGCCCAGTACGTCCGGTGCCGGCTCCGCGCACTCGTCCCCCAGTGCGCCCTCCGCTCCTCAGTCCGGAGCCTCCAGCGACGCTCCTCAGTCCGGAGCCTCCAGCGACGCTCCTCAGTCCGGAGCCTCCAGCGACTCTCCTCAGCCTGGAGCCTCCAGTGACGCTCCTCAGCCTGGAGCCTCCAGCGATGCTCCTCAGCTCGGAGTCTCCAGCGACGCTCCGCAGCCCGGAGCCTCCAGCGACGCTCCTCAGCTCGGAGCCTCCAGCGACTCTCCTCAGCCTGGGGCCTCCAGTGACGCTCATCAGTCCGGAGCCTCCGGCGACGCTTCCCAGTCCGGAGCCTCCGGCGACGCCTCCCAGTCCGGAGCCTCCGGCGACGCCTCCCAGTCCGGAGCCTCCGACGACGCCTCCCAGTCCGGAGCCTCCGGCGACGCCTCCCAGTCCGGAGACTCCGGCAACGCCTCCCAGTCCGGAGCCTCCGGCAACGCCTCCCAGTCCGGAGCCTCCGGCGGTGGTCTGCAGCCCAGAGCCTGCAGTGGTGGTCTGCAGCCCAGAGCCTTCAGCGGTGGTACTGTCACGTCCTGACCAGTGAAAGAGGTAATTTGCCATAGTAGAATGGTCAGGGCATGGCAGGGTTTTTTTTTGTATGTATTTTGGGGTTTATGTTTCTATGGGGGTTTGTTCTAGTTATCTATTTCTATGTGTTGGTTTTCATGTTCGGCTGGGTATGGTTTCCAATCAGAGGCAGGTGTCTTTCGTTGTCTCTGATTGGAAGCCATACTTAGGCAGCCTGTTTTCCTTTGGGGTTTGTGGGTAGTTGTTTTCCTTTTTAGTCGTACGTACCTGACGGGACTGTTGGTCTTTTTTCTTGTTTTGCTGTTGAAGTGTTTTCATTAAAGAATTAAGAATGAGCACTATCCACGCTGCATCTTGGTCTCCATTCCACGACCCCTGTGACATCAGTGCATTTGACAAATAACATTTGATTTGATTTAATAGGCAGTAGCAGCAGGGTATGTTTGTGTGTGGCGTCAGTGTGCATGTGTGCACGTGTTATGTGTGTGTGGGCGTATGTAGTGAGTGTATGGGTAGTGTCCAGTGTGTATGCATAGAGTCAGTGCAAGATAGTTAATATAAAAAAGGGTCAGTGCAGGTAGTCCAGGTAGCCGTTTGATTTAGCTATATAGCAGTCTGGTTTAGCATTCTTATTGCGTGAGGGTAGAAACTGTTCAGGGTCCCATTGGTTCCAGACTTAGTGCACTGGTACCGCTTGCCGTGCGGTAGCAGAGAGGACAGTCTATGGCTTGGGTGGCTGGAGTCTTTGACAATTTTTAGGGCCTTCCTCTGACACTGCCTTGTATAGAGGTCCTGGATGGCAGGGAGCTCGGCCCCAGTGATGTACTGGGCCGTGCTCACCACCCTCTGTAGTGCCTTGCGGTCGGGTGCCTTGCAGTTGCCATACCTTGCGGTGATGCAGCCAGTCAAGATGCTCTCAATGGTACCTGCTGTAGTAATTTTTGAGGATCTGATGGCTCATGCCAGATCTTTTCAGCCTCCTGAGTGGGAAGAGGCGCTGTCGTGCCTTCTTCACAACTGTGTTGGTGTGTGTGTGGACCATGTCAATTTCTTGGTGATGTGGACACCGAGGTACGTGAAGCCCTCGACCCGTTCCACTACAACCCCATCAATGTGGATAGGGGTGTGCTCGTCCCTCCGTTTTTCTGTAGTCCAAGATCAGCTCCTTTGTCTTGATGACGTTGAGGGGGAGGTGGTTGTCCTTGCACCACACTGCCAAGTGTCTGACCTCCTCCCTATAGGCTGCGTCATTGTCATCTGTGTTCAGTCCTACGACCGTTGTGTCATCAGCAAACTTCATGATTGTGTTGGAGTCATGAGCGGCCAGGCTGTCGTGGGTGAATGTGAAAGCAATGATTTGAATTGTGGAGCTCATTACAGCCTAAATAATGTTATTTTCCTCATCGCAATGCAAACAAGGCTGATTTTCCATGACAATTTCGCTGTTTAACTTTATCGGGGTAGGGGGCAGTATTTTGACGTCCGGATGAAAAGCATGCCCGTAGTAAACTGCCTGCTACTCAGGCCCAGAAGGTAGGATATGCATATTATTAGTAGATTTGGATAGAAAACACCCTAAAGTTTCTAAAATTGTTTGAATGATGTCTGTGAGTATAACAGAACTCATATTGCAGGTAAAATCCTGAGAAAGAATCCAACCAGGAAGTGTGGAAATCTGAGCTTTGTAGTTTTTCAAGTGATTGCCTATCTAATACACAGTGTCAATGGGGCCATTTTGCACTTCATAAGGCTTCCACTAGATGTCAACCATCTTTAGAACGTGGTGTCATGCTTCTATTGTGAATGGGGAGAGAATAAGAGCATATGGAGTCAGATGACTGAGAAAATGACATGAGCTCAATCGCGCACACTCACATGAGAGTTAGCTGTGTTCCTTTTAATTTCTGAAGACAAAGGAATCATCTGGTTGGAGTATTATGGAAGATTTATGATAAAAACATCCTACAGATTGATTCTATACATCGTTTGACATGTTTCTACGAACTGTAATATAACTTTTTTGACTTTTCGTCTGAACTCACTGCGCGAGCACAGTGGATTTGGAATACTCGACTGAACGCGCAAACAAAATGGAGGTATTTGGACATAAAGATGAACTTTATCGAACAAAACAAACATTTATTGTGGAACTGAGATTCCTGGGAGTGCATTCCGATGAAGATCATCAAAGGTAAGTGAATATTTATAATGTTATTTGTGACTTCTGTTGACTCCAAAATGGCGGGTATCTGTTTTGATGTCTGAGCGCTGTACTCAGATTATTGCAAAGTTTGCTTTCGCCGTAAAGCTTTTTTGAAATCTGACAAAGCGGTTGCATTAAGGAGAAGTTTATCTATAATTCTGTGCATAACACTTGTATCATTTATCAAAGTTTATGATGAGTATTTCTGTAAATTGATGTGCTCATTCACCGGAGGTTTTGGAGGCAAAACATTTCTGAACATTACACGCCAATGTAAAATGGGGTTTTTGGATATAAATATGAACTTTATCGAGCAAAACATACATGTATTGTGTAACATGAAGTGCTATGAGTGCCATCTGATGAAGATCATCAAAGGTTAGTGATTCATTTTAGCTGGTTTTTGTGGGTTTTGTGACGCCTCTCCTTGCTTGGAAAATGGCTGTGTGGTTTTTGTTGTCTAGGTGCTGTCCTAACATAATCTAATGCTATGCTTTCGCCGTAAAGCCTTTTTGAAATTGCACAGTGTGGTTGGATTAACGAGGAGATTATCTTTAAAATGGGATATAATAGTTGTATGTTTGAGACATTTTAATTCTGAGATTTTTGTTGTTTTGAATTTGGCGCCCTGCTATTTCACTAATGCAGGACATCAGGTGGATCCACGTCTGGGTGTTGGGCAGAAACTCTCAGTCCTGGAGAACAGGAGCAGAGTTTAAGGGAACAGGATAGAAGACATAGACGTAAACAAGCAAACACACAGGTTACACTTTACTGTTAGAAAATTTGATGGATTAGTGCAGTGTTATAAATGGGAGATATGTACTTTTCAACACTTTTGGAAGGCATAGCCTACCTCAAGCTGGTCCCCCTCTGACTCAAAGCACAGAGAATCAGACTAATCCGAACTCACTGGTTCTGGTACATGGGATACCTCCTGGGGGGCTTGGACAGTCAATGATTCTAAAGTCATTTGGAGAGGTAAATTGAAGAGAACTACCATTACTTGCTTTCTTAAATGTCAACCAAAGTTTAACATTCTTTGTCTATTGGGCTTCACTAAAGTGTAGGACGTTAGTGCGTCAGTGCGACTGTCCAACTGCTCTAACTGGAGAAGGTAACCCTAGGAAGACAAAGAGAAAAATATCAGTGTTAGGGAAACTAAAACCAGCTTCAGGTTATTTTGTGTGCAAATGAAAACAGTTATTATCTGAGATTTTTTATAGATGGAGACCCCAGCTAGGAGCGAAAGAGCAGTCTCTCCTTCCTTTCGGCCTTTTTCCAAACCAAGTAATTCACCTGGATGTCGTAGCATTTGGTCCCCTTCTTGATTCTGCTCCGGTAACTCTCCTACTGTTTGCTCCTGCGCCTTGTCAATGTTCAGTCTCACCTTGATTGATAACATGAATAAATGTAATTTATATTTCATATTACAAATACATTAATTACATATCGCTTGGAGGGACAGAAAATAAATTAACAGTGGACAATCATTTTTACCTGGTCAAAAACCTTCACATCCTTCTCAGTCTGTGCCTGAAGGCGTTCTGATCTGGTTCGACAACTTCCACCACATCTGCTCTGACAGCTGATGCTTAAAGTTGGAGAGGGAGATATAAGTCTCCAGTGATTTTTGCAATTCGTTCCAGTCATTGGCAGCAGAGAACTGGAAGGAAAGGCGGCCAAAGGAGGTGACCAGTGAAATTTACCTGCTGTAGTGCGTGCTATGGGTGGGTGTTGCTATGGCGACCAGTGCGCTGAGATAAGGTGGTGCTTTACTGAGCAAAGACTTATAGATGACCTGGAGCCAGTGGGTTTGGCGACTAATATGTAGCGAGGGCCAGCCAACGAGAGCATACAGGTCGCAGTGATGGGTAGTATATGGGGCTTTGGTGACAAAACGGATGGCACTGTGATAGACTACATCCAATTTGCTGAGCAGAGTGTTGGAGGCTATTTTGCAAATGACATCGCCGAAGCCAAGGATCAGTTGGATAATCAGTTTTACGAGGGTATGTTTGGCAGCATGAGTGAAGGAGGCTTTGTTGCGAAATAGGAAGCCGATTCTACATTTAATTTTGGAATGGAGATGCTTAAAACCTCTTACATCTAGACGTTCCGCTAGCGGAACACCTGCTCCAATATCCAATGATGGGCGTGGCGCGAAATACAAATTCCTCTAAAATCCGAAAACTTCCATTTTTCAAACATATGACTATTTTACAGCATTTTAAAGACAAGACTCTCGTTAATCTAACCACACTGTCCGATTTAAAAAAGGCTTTACAGCGAAAGCAAAACATTAGATTATGTCAGCAGAGTACCCAGCCAGAAATAATCAGACACCCATTTTTCAAGCTAGCATATAATGTCACAAAAAACAAAACCACAGCTAAATGCAGCACTAACCTTTGATGATCTTCATCAGATGACAACCCTAGGACATTATGTTATACAATGCATGCATGTTTTGTTCAATCAAGTTCATATTTATATCAAAAACCAGCTTTTTTACATTAGCATGTGACGTTCAGAACTAGCATACCCCCCGCAAACATCCGGTGAATTTACTAAATTACTCACGATAAACGTTCACAAAAAACATAACAATTATTTTAAGAATTATAGATACAGAACTCCTCTATGCACTCGATATGTCCGATTTTAAAATAACTTTTCGGTGAAAGCACATTTTGCAATATTCTCAGTAGATAGCCCAGCCATCACGGCTAGCCATTTAGACACTGACCAAGTTTAGCCCTGATCAAACTCCGATTTACTATTACAAAAGTTTGATTACCTTTGTTGTCTTCGTCAGAATGCACTCCCAGGACTGCTACTTCAATAACAAATGTTGGTTTGGTCCAAAATAATCCATCGTTATATCCAAATAGCGGCGTTTTGTTCGTGCGTTCCAGACACTATCCGAATGGTAAATCAGGGTCGCGAGCATGGCGCAATTCGTGACAAAAGATTTCTAAATATTCCATTACCGTACTTCGAAGCATGTCAACCGCTGTTTAACCTGTTAGGGCTAGGGGGCAGTATTTACACCGCCGGATAAAAAACGTAACCGATTTAATCTGGTTACCACTCCTACCCAGTAACTAGAATATGCATATACTTATTACATATGGATAGAAAACACCCTAAAGTTTCTAAAACTGTTTGAATGGTGTCTGTGAGTATAACAGAACTCATTTGGCAGGCAAAAAACTGAGAAGGTTTCATGCAGGAAGTGGCCTGTCTGACAAGGTGTCGTTCTTCTTGTCTCTGTTTATTGAAGAGTGAGGATCTTAGCTGTCCCGTGACACTTCCTACGGCTGCCATAGGGTCTCAGAAGGCGGTAAAAAGCTGAATTGTGGCTTTGCAGGCTCTGGCTGAAAAAAAGTAGCGCGTTTGGGTAGTGGCTGGTTACAGTACTGTGAGACTCAGGCTCGTGCCCGCGTCGACCGAAAGCTTTGTTTACTTTCCTCTGTTTAGCTAAATGGACATTCCCGGTCGGAATATTATCGCTTTTTACGAGAAAAATGGCATAAAAATGGATTTTAAACAGCGGTTGACATGCTTCGAAGTACGGTAATGGAATATTTAGATTTTTTTTGTCACGAATTGCGCCATGCGCGCGACCCTGATTTACCATTTCAGATAGTGTCTGGGACGCACGAACAAAACGCCGCTTTTCGGATATAACGATGGATTATTTTGGACCAAACCAACATTTGTTATTGAAGTAGCAGTCCTGGGAGTGCATTCTGACGAAGACAAGAAAAGGTAATCAAACTTTTATAATAGTAAACCTGATATTGGTGAGTGCTAAACTTGCCGGGTGTCTAAATAGCTAGCCCGTGATGCCTGGGCTATGTACTTAGAATATTGCAAAATGTGCTTTCACATTTCGAGTGCATAGAGGAGTTCTGTATCTATAATTCTTAAAATAATTGTTATGCTTTTTGTGAACGTTTATCGTGAGTAATTTAGAAAAAAATTTGTGAATTCGCCGGAAGTTTGCGGGGGGTATGCTAGTTCTGAACGTCACATGCTAATGTAAAAAGCTGTTTTTTGATATAAATATGAACTTGATTGAACAAAACATGCATGTATTGTATAACATAATGTCCTAGGGTTGTCATCTGATGAAGATCATCAAAGGTTAGTGCTGCATTTAGCTGTCTTCTGGGCTTTTGTGACATTATATGCTAGCTTGAAAAATGGGTGTCTGATTATTTCTGGCTTGGTACTCTGCTGACATAATCTAATGTTTTTCTTTCGTTGTAAAGCCTTTTTGAAATCGGACAGTGTGGTTAGATTAACGAGAGTCTTGTCTTTAAATAGCTGTAAAATAGTCAAATGTTTGAGAAATTGAAGTAATAGCATTTCTAAGGTATTTGAATAACGCGCCACGGGATTCAACTGGCTGTTACGTAGGTGGGACGAATTCGTCCCGCCTAGCCCAGAGAGGTTAAAATCCATTTTTATGCCATTTTTCTCGTAAAAAAGCGATAATATTCCGACCGGAAATCTCCATTTAGCTAAACAGGGGAAAGACAACAAAGCTTTCGGTCGACGTGGGCACGAGCCTGAGTCTCACAGTACTGTAACCAGCCACTACCCAAACGCGCTACTTTGTTTCAGCCAGAGCCTGCAAAGCCACGATTCACCATTTTGCCGCCTTCTGAGAGTCCATGTGAGCCGTAGAAAGTGTCACGTAAGAGCAGAGATCCCCTGTAATTGATAGAGATAATCAACAAGGCCAAGAAATGGTCAGACAGGGTACTTCCTGTACAGAATCTTCTCAGGTTTTGGCCTGCAAAATGAGTTCTGTTATACTCACAGACACCATTCAAACAGTTTTAGAAACTTTGGAGTGTTTTCTATGCAAAGCTAATAATTATATGCATATTCTAGTTTCTGGGCAGGAGTACTAATCAGATTAAATCGGGTACGTTTTTTATCCGTCCGTGAAAATACTACCCCCTAGCCATAACAGGTTAATGTGAGTCTGGAAGGAGAGTTTATAGTCTAACCAGACACCTAGGTATTTGTAGTTGTCCACATATTCTAAGTCAGAACCGTCCAGAGTAATGATGCTGGTCGGGAGGGTCGATGCTGGCAGCAATCGATTGAAGAGCATGCATTTAGTTTTACTAGCATTTAAAAGCAGTTGGAGGCCACGTAAGGAGTGTTGTATGGCATTGAAGCTCGTTTGGAGGTTTGTTAACTTGCCTTTCGAAGATTTTAGAAAGGAAGGGCAGGATATATATAGGGCTATAACAGTTTGGGTCCAGAGTGTCTTTGAAGAGGGGGATGACCGCGGCAGCATTCCATTCTTTGGGGATCTCAGACGATATGAAAGAGAGGTTAAACAGGCTAGTAATAGGGGTTGCAACAATTTTGGCGGATAATTTTAGAAAGAGAGGGTCCAGGTTGTCTAGCCCAGCTGATTTGTAGGGATCCAGATTTTGCAGCTCTTTCAGAAAATCAGCTGTCTGGATTTGGGTCAAGGAGAAGCGGGGTGGCTTGGGCAAGTTGCTCGGGGGGTGCAGAGCTGTTGACCGGGGTAGGAGTAGCCAGGTGGAAAGCATGGCCAGCTGTAGAAAAATGCTTATTGAAATGATCGATTATCGTAGATTTATCGGTGGTGACAGTGTTTCCTAGCCTCAGTGCAGTGAGCAGCTAGGAGGAGGTGCTATTATTCTCCATGGACTTTACAGTGTCCAGAAACTTGTTGGAATTAGTGCTACATGATGCAAATTTCTGTTTGAAAAGCTAGCCTTAGCTTTCCTAGCTGACTGTGTTTATTGGTTCCTGACTTCCCTGAAAAGTTGCATATCGTGGGGGAAATTCGATGCTAATACAGAACTCCACAGGATGTTTTTGTGCTGGTCAATGGCAGTCAAGTCTGCGGTGAACCAAGGGCTATATCTGTTCTTAGTTCCACATATTTAGAGGGCAAGTTGGTCAGGACGATATCTATGAGGGTGCCCATGGTTACGGATTTAGGGTTGTACTTGGTAGGTTCCTTGATAATTTGTGTGACATTGAGGGCATCTAGCTTAGATTGTAGGACGCCCGGGGTGCAAAGCATATTCCAGTTTAGGTCACCTAACAGTACAAACTCTGAAGATAGTTCCTCTTAATCAGGGAACATGAGAGGACTTAGCTGTAAATACAAATAGTAGATACATTCCATTACAGCTGAGCCATTGTAGGATTGGACAACAAGTTTCTTGTTAAACTCAGACATCTCAAAAATCATGAAGTCAAACACAGACTGCACATCTCATCCACTTGACACATCAATGTAGCTCAAGAAAACGTTCCTGAATAAAGCCCTGATCATCCACAAACCTGACAATAACTGACAACTGCAAGCAGACTGGTGGCACCATAGGTCCCAGAGTGGTTGGGCAATTTCTACCCCTTAGGACCTGGAGTTTTTTCTTATATGTTAACCTAGCTAGGAAAAATCTGGACTTTATAAGGTACGACGGTGATTAATCAGTTGTATTTGTTCATCTAAATCAGCTACCTTATATTTGTTCATATAAATTATATTTAGACTAGATTAGGAGGGGGATTTCCTCTACCCAGACACATAGACAACAACTGATAGACAATAGAACTCACAGGGCTGAGCTTGCTTTATGCATGTTTGCATCATGCAGGCCTATGCAACTGTAGGCCTTATAAAAAAATACTCACATCTGCCATCACTCTTATGTCGATTGATTAATTCCAGGTAATCATTTTGGATTTAAAAAGTATAGGCATTCCTTATTTGGAATATAATCTAAATTTGATCACACTCACATTTTCTCCTGACACACAAATGGACAATAAATACATAACGTTATCAATTAGTTTACCCCGACTAGACGGACAGGGCGCATAGGCTGTATGCAGCTGCACTTATTAGTAGCTTACAGTTGTTTTGCTTACAGTTGTCTTGTTTTCGTCCCATACAGCATGTCAGATATCTAATGTTTAGGTGTAGCCTAGTGTGCTGCGTCAACCGCTCTCTTTAATCCTAACGTTTAATGGATGATGCGATGGAAGCTATCAAATCATTTGGAATTGTTTTCGACATCCCAGAAAAGATGTTCAGCATGTAAAGCATCGTAACGTGTAATTACAGGCGGCTTGATGATAGGCTCCCTCTTAACCAGATATACATCTGATACCAGGTATTAAACGCTCTCACCTTTTCATCCTTCTTCATGAAACTGATCTCAGGCAGAGGTCGACCCTCGCTTTTAATTCACACCTTTTCCGTGTACCCCAGAGAATGAAAGGGGTTCTTCAACAAAAAGTCCACAACATCTTCAGCAACATTGGCCATTCTACCATTCTGGTGGAGAAAAATGCACACTGGAGCTAGTAGCTAGCTACTGAAGTTAGCAAGGCAACGTTAAATAAATTGCACTAACTAGTTCTAAACCCAAGAAAACAATGTATAATATACCTCCTTCATCTCCTGTAATTTGAAAAAACAAATTTGAATTGAATAATGTCCCAAAAATGCTCAACTATCACTCTTCACTCTTAATCTCTATCCAGCAATGTCACCAAGCTTCTCAACACATACAACTCCCATAATGCTCTGTGGCACAAACCCAATTCAACACACTAGGTTCGTTCTCTGATCCTACATCTATGATAGGATGGACAACATGTCAGTTCATACTGCAAAAGCTTTGATTGTTTAGAGGACGTCTTCCGGAATTGGTCATAATTACCATGTTTATCTATGGAAGGGGGTGAGGTCTACCAGCCTCCTAGGTTTTGAATTGAAGTCGCTGTAGCTAGAGGAGGATGGAAGCTAGATGTCCTCCGGCTACACCATGGTGCTGTTGAAATTACTGTAGACCTTCATTGCAAAACAGTGTATTATTTTTGTCACATATGAATATATTTAGTATAGTTTTATCTAAAAAGGATAACTTTTTAAATGTTTCGCTATTTATATTTTTATGAATTGTCACTGAGGAGGATGGCCCTCCCTTTCTCCTCTGAGGAGCCTCCACTGGTAGATACATATGATTGCCTAACAAGTTGGAAGAAAAGAGTTGTTGAAATACTCTAGTCTAAGTACATTTGCACTGCTGTCTTTCTCTCTGTTTCTCTCTCATCTCTCTCTCTGTCTGTCTTCCACTCTCTTCCCACCTCTCTCCCTCTCTCACTTTCATCCTTTCTTTCTTACTTTCTTCCTCTCTCCCCTTTACTCCAGACATTATTATGAGCCATCCTCCCCTCAGCAGCCTCCACTGAACTATACGTATAGCTAGCAACATGTAGATGACCAAATAGCTAGATTTAAAATGGTTGTTGAAAAATAGTTGTACATAGCTAAATCCATCCAGTTATCTAATAGATGTTAACTGCTTAACGTTACCCTGAATTGTGCATTTCTCTGAATGTTGAGCCTCTTGTCGAGATCAGTGGTGCCTTCATAGTACTTTGCCTGGTTGGAAAGATAAAATAAAATCTCCTTGAGGGATGCCATTGAAGTGCAAGCTCCCTAAAAACAGAAAGCTACAATAATGGTTACAGTAGCTAGCTAGCTAGCTAACGTTAGCTAAATAAAACTGTCTGGCTACTGTAGCTGGCTAGCTGACAAGGCAGGCTGAGGTAAATAAGTACAAAAGCTAGCAATGGCAATCTAAAAACAGCTTAAATGATTCCTTCCAATTTATTTATTTTGTATTATTATATAAAGACAAATATATGTGACCGACTGGCTCAAATCAACCTTATGTAGCAAAATCTTTTATTTGTAATTTTTACATTGGATAAAAGTAGAGACTCAGAGCTACATAATGGTAAATCATACACTACAGTTGAGGAACAATGGGAAATACATTTTGCTTTGAGAGTTGATAAACTTGTAAACTCACTTTTGAGAAAATGGCCTTTGAATGTTTTGGTACTACTACTGGAGAGCCCTTCTTAAGCTTTAGCCCCACCCATCTCCTTAACTTCTCTAGGGTAGGTGGGACGGTAATGTAACGGACGGTAACGTCCCACCTAGCTAACATCCGGTGAAAATGCATAGCTTTAAAATTCTAAATACACCATTAGTAATATTAAACATTTATGTAAATACATGTATATTACATAATTTAAAAGCTTAGCATCTTGTTTATCCAGCCGCTGTGTCAGATTTCAAAAAGGCTTTATGGCAAAAGCACACCATGCGATTTTCTGGGGACTGCGCCCCAGACACACAAGTATTACTAGCATTTTCCAACCAAGCATTAGCATCACTAAAGTGAGAAATAACAATAAAATAAATCGCTTACCTTTGAAGATCTTCCTCTGGTGGCAATGCCAAGTGTCCTAACTACTTAGTGAATGTCCGTTTTGTTTGATAAAATCCATTTTTATAGCCGAACACGAAACATTTGTAAACCGCTTGCGTCGTGATTTCCGTCTCGTTCAACTTTGGACGAAACATTCGTGGTAATTACTCACACAAAACAAACGTTTATCCAGTTGTCGTGTCTTTGGCTATGCCGGATTAAGTGATATGACATGCTAACCTATAAAATTATTTCTCTGTAATTAATATTACCTGATTAAGCTAATCATGTAAATGTAATTAACTAGAAAGTCGGGGCACCACGGAAGAACGTTTATAGAGCCGTTATCTTCCGAATAAACTCTTAAAATACTTAGTAATACTTTACATCGGTAGCAGTCAATATTAACCCTTATCTTATTTTCAGTCTCATAATGAAAGTTGTAAATTCTTGGCTATCTTCACGAACCCTGGCTAACAAGTTGAATCAGCAATACCAAATTGGGTTTCATTATTTATTTACTAAATACCTAATCACACAGAATTACATATACACAGAATACAAATGATGTCATACAGAAAACGTCCTGGTGGACGGAACCTGTATGATGGCTGGTTACACAAAGGAAAGGGGGTTGGGCTTGAATGAAAGAGCGGGAAGACTTAGGAACGAAGAAACAGCAGCTATGCTATCGCAAATACATTATCTTATGCATTCAAAATTACCGCCCATTTGGAAAAGGAAAATGCAATAAATATTTACTCTGAGCTGCGCTTCGGTAGATTGGTCGTAGATGCTGGCCGGGTTGGCCAACAGATCTTCCTGTCCTCGGAAGAATGTCTCTGGTGGTAAATTGGATACGTGGTGGTATCTTCGTCTGTCTGTTAGACTGGATCCGTCGTCCGTCCTTTCCTAGCCCACGTCTACAGCGGCCGCTGCTAACTCAACGGCTAGGAAGTATCACTTCTGTAGTGAATAAGCTCAAAGTTCATACCATTTTCCACCAAAGCTCACGCCGAGGTTGGCTTAGTTCTGTACTTGACGTGTGTCCTTCTAACGTAGAGGCTGCGGACCTCACGTACTGGAACAACGTTGTTATCTTTTCGTCAAAGGCTTATATAGTGGAGAGGGGGAAGGATGTGTTTCATCGTTTATAACCCCTCCTCTTCACAGGGGTGGGCCACTGATCAAGCAGGGCACTTTCCTTATGAAAACCCAATTCTCTCATTTGGAAGCTAAAATTACATTTAATCTCCTAACAAACAATTTCAATATCAAACATTTCAATTGCATAACAATTCCATGTTACTCTGATAACTAGAGGGTGTATACTTTCTCAGGTACAGTTTATGTCGTCCTGTCATCAGTCATAATGTCTCAGATGACAACCGAACTGACATACATACTCATTACGTTCCCAAGCATATTTCCAACTGGTTTTATTACCAAAATATGGTTCCTTTTCCCCATTTGTTTGATGTTCCCAGACTCTCTATATTTAACACAGGCTATTCAAGTCCTTCAGTAGGGTCAGAGGGGAAGGGAGAAAGGTATTTATGGGGGGGGGGGGGGTCATAAACCTTACCCACAGGCCAACGTCATGACACAGTCATGGTTGGTTTCATTGCAATCCTCTGGTTGTTACTAACACAACTATACTTGATGGTTCTATTCCTGGGACGTATTGACCGAAACAAACCGATACAGCAATCAATGACCTCATTGCGCACCAATGGTAGGACCGGTCTATTGTTGATTGACTGTATTTTGGCCCAATGACCACTGATCATCTTGAAATCTATCTTGGAAGATAGCCAATGAGCTAAGGTAAACGACAATGTGTAATGGTTATACGTTCGAAGACCAGCCTTTGTCGTAAACTCTGCCGTAAAAGAGGTTCATTCGCCATTGCAAATCCTACTTGACGGAGCCACGAGTGTTACGCATAGCAGTACATAGTCAATAGCATTTTCAGCAAGTTTATATATTGTAATTATGGCTAGTAAATCAGGAAAATCTAAAACAAAGTCTCGGTATACAGATTTAACGCAAATTATAGAGGAAATTGACAGAGAAAGCGAGACTGAGTTGCTAGAGGAAGATGAAACTTTCAGCGAAGCTAGTTTTGACTCCCAGGCGGAGGCATGTTTCTTCATGGAGATGATGCCATGCTGGACAAATAAGTTCTAATGCTAATGTCGTTGTTTGAAATTAATAATATCAAATATTACTAATTTGAGATTTTTTTTTAGATGTTCTTATTTTATTTGCAATATATAAAAATATCATCAGTAATGAAATGTGTAAAGTACACAGTGGCTATACTGTGTGTGTGTGTGTGTGTGTGTGTGTGTGTGTGTGTGTGTGTGTGTGTGTGTGTGTGTGTGTGTGTGTTATATATATATATATATATATATATATATATACACTGCTCAAAAAAATAAAGGGAACACTTAAACAACACAATGTAACTCCAAGTCAATCACACTTCTGTGAAATCAAACTGTCCACTTAGGAAGCAACACTGATTGACAATACATTTCACATGCTGTTGTGCAAATGGTATAGACAACAGGTGGATGAGAGGATGGTAGCCTCAAAGGCCAGAATCAGCCTCAAACAAACCAACCAAATGGGGTTACAAACTGTTTGTTTTGGCTGATTCTGTGTGTGCCTACACATGTAATTTTTTTGTTTATGAGGGGAAAAACAGTTTTGCTACCAGTAATGGACTGAGATATGATTCCGTTATGGAGTTATTCAATTTTCAACTGCTGGGGAAGGGCTATAAACTATTTGTAGACAACTTCTACACAAGCCCTTTTCTACACAAGCCCTTACACAAGCCCTTTCCTGTTTACAGAGCTGAGGAAGTGGGATGTGTGGGCTTGTGGCATTCAGACCAACAGAATGGGCTTTACGAAAACAAAGGAGAACGACATGCCTAAGCGGGCTGAGCGGGGTACCATGCGATGGATTCGTGAAGATGGCCTGCTCTTTGTGAAGTGGGTGGATACCAGAGAGGTAGTCATGTGCAGTACTATCCACAAGTCCTTCAGTGGCGATCACGTCGTCAGGCGTGTGAAGGACGGTCACGGGGCATGGACAACAAAAAATTTCCCCATTCCAGCTGCTGTGAAGGACTACATGAAGGGCATGGGAGGTGTGGACCTGTCAGATGCACTGATAGGATACTACAATGTTCTCCACAAGACCATGAAATGGTATGTCATGACGTTGGCCTGTGGGTAAGGTTTATGACCCCCCCCCCATAAATACCTTTCTCCCTTCCCCTCTCTGACCCTACTGAAGGACTTGAATAGCCTGTGTTAAATATAGAGAGTCTGGGAACATCAAACAAATGGGGAAAAGGAACCATATTTTGGTAATAAAACCAGTTGGAAATATGCTTGGGAACATAATGAGTATGTATGTCAGTTCGGTTGTAATCTGAGACATTATGACTGATGACAGGACGCCATAAACTGTACCTGAGAAAGTATACACCCTCTAGTTATCAGAGTAACATGGAATTGTTATGCAATTGAAATGTTTGATATTGAAATTGTTTGTTAGGAGATTAAATGTAATTTTAGCTTCCAAATGAGAGAATTGGGTTTTCATAAGGAAAGTGCCCTGCTTGATCAGTGGCCCACCCCTGTGAAGAGACAGGGGTTATAAACGATGAAACACATCCACCCCCTCTCCACTATATAAGCCTTTGACGAAAAGATAACCACGTTGTTCCAGTACGTGAGGTCTGCAGCCTCTACGTTAGAAGGACACACGTCAAGTACAGAACTAAGCCAACCTCTGCGTGAGCTTTGGTGGCGAATGGTATGAACTTTGAGCTTATTCACTACAGAAGTGATACTTCCTAGCCGTTGAGTTAGCAGCGGCCGCTGTAGACGTGGGCTAGGAAAGGACGGACAACGGATCCAGTCTAACAGACGGACGAAGATACCACCACGTATCCAATTTACCACCAGAGACATTCTTCCGAGGACAGGAAGATCTGTTGGCCAACCCGGCCAGCATCTACGACCAATCTACCGAAGCGCAGCTCAGAGTAAATATTTATTGCATTTTCCTTTTCCAAATGGGCGGTAATTTAGAATGCATAAGATAATGTATTTGTGATAGCATAGCTGCTGTTTCTTCGTTCCTAAGTCTTCCCGCTCTTTCATTCAAGCCCAACCCCCTTTCCTTTGTGTAACCAGCCATCATACAGGTTCCGTCCACCAGGACGTTTTCTGCCTCGCGTGTTTCAGACGCGTGTTGGCTAGGTCATTATTAATTTCTCGAGCGAGGACAAAGAGCCAGCCGATTGAAATTTAGGAGAGATTAGCTTGACCAGCGATAAGTATCTCTCTGTCTCTCTCGCGTTTCGATGCGAGTAGACCACGGTGCATTTCGTTGTTTGCCGCGAGTTCCGGTTAAAACATCGTCAAATATCGCCGAAAAGGGTTTGAACATAATACGTTATAAGTAAAACCTTTCCCTTGCCAAGGGAATCCTATGTTGAGCATTTTTCAGGCATAAAGTAGCATTAGCTTGCTCGAGATGCTAAGCTAACAAAAGGGAAAACAGCCATTTTGTTATGTGCCACATTGTAAATCCTCCGCCTTGGGTACTTCCGCTTGATTTCAGCGTGTGCCAGCAGGGACCTCTGAAGAGTCACCAGTACTTTCCTTCAAGAAGAATTAGTCAGGTGACACTCAAGTCGTTACTCGTGATATCCAGACGGATATCGATGTCTTATTCAATTGAACTAATAAGTGAAATTGCCAGATTTACATTCTCAAGTGGATCTTTTAAATAATATCCAAATTGATGAGTTTTCTAAATTAGACATTGTAATCTTTTTTCCACATTAACCTAGATGAATAAACCTCTCAGGTTAATTAAAGTTTAAATCCCAAATAGCCTATACAGGTTTGATTTATCATAAAAATTGATCAATCAGTAAAATTTGGTTTTTGCAAAACCCATTCAGTAATCCAGTACTGACAGAAGTCCCGCCCCCGCGGGAATCCCATGTGGCTTCGGCCCAAGGAAGAAGTGTACCATAGTGGGGAGTGTTCCCAACATTTGAACTACTGTTTACACTTATGATATCCAATCAATGGAGATTGTATGGATTATCATCTCATTCAATTTAATAAGTTAAATTGTTGAACATACCTTAAAGTTCTTGCAATCAAATGAGACACTTTTAAACTTCCCATATTAACCTGGATGAAGCAACCTCTCAGGTTAATTCAAGTTTAATACCCAGATAGCCTACCCAGGTAGGATTAATCATTGGCATTGATTAATTAATTCAATTTGCTTTTGCAAATTCATTCACGTCCAACTTCCACATTACTGGTACAGTACTGATGGTTCGTCAACATCTATGAATAGATTAAATGTGTCTTTGCAGCTTCCAATGAATTCCAAACCCAAACATTGAAAAAAAATAGGAACATTTTTCCTCTAAATGTTTCTAATAATGTGCAAGCTACCAAAGGAGGTGGTCACCACTCCTCCGCTAATTAGTGAACCTCAACCCATAAAAGGATCGATCTCTGACCTCAGCAGGGATACCAACCCTAATTATGACATTAGCGAAAACACAGCCGAAATTGCGAACGCTCTCCAAAATCAACCATCAAACACAGGCTTTGTGATGGTTCTCTCCACTTTAGCACTTATGTATCGCCATCAAAGGTTGGCATCGATCCAATACCACAGTGCACAGCTGAAGCACGTGCAAGACATGGCTAACATGAGGGCAAAGGTGGAGAGAACTGAGCAACTATTGACAAAAGCAGGAAATGAAAACATTCTGCTAGCCGAGGAACTGCGTTTGAAATCGGAAGAATTAAAAGTAATTGCAAAAACTTATGACGATGAACGAGCACAAACTCTCCAACAAAATCGTCATCTGCAGGAACAACTCAATTTAGCCAAAACTAAATGCGATGTAGTCCACGCCAAACTAGATAAATCTGTCGAGTTATCTACAAACAGGAACGCGCAATTTGATAACATGCAGGCAGTTTTGTTGAACGTTACTCAAGGTAACAATGTTCTACTCCAAATTCTGCAGACCAAAGACGATCAGTTGATGAACACAATGACAAAGTTGGATGACAAATCAGCAGAACTTATTGAAGTCGCTGACCAATTGAATGATGAGAGAACTCAGGTGATGAGGATGGAAATATTGATTTCTAAGCAAGCAAAGGAAATCTGATCACTGAACTCTCGCTCCGTCCTCAAGACCTCTATCTGCAAACCATGACAGATAAGTTTGAGACCGAAAGGAGCAGAGGTGACACTCACGTGTCCAAAATCGGTACTCTAAGCGCTCAAGTGGACTCTGCAATGCAGCCGAATATCACCCTTAGGTACCATCTGGAGGAAGTCCAGAATGGTCACGCTCTACAGCATGACTACCCATCCAAGCAACCGGAGTCCGGTACTCAAAGGAGTGAAGACAATAGGTTTCAGACATTGCCTCCATCATGTGTCCCTCAGTCTTCTCCTCTTGGCCATTCGGCACTGAGTAATATGGAGCCTCTTGGCCAACAAAGCCAAAGCTTGGCTTCTCCTCTTGGCCTGTCGGCCCCAATTTCTCCACAGGATGAAGCCAATCCTCTCCGCCCGCTTGGCGGGGAATACCTTGACAAACTCGTCAAGAATTTCCCCACCTTTGACCCCGTTCCAGGTCAGCCAAACGATACTGAGACGTTCCTAGCTGACATAGAGGACGCGTTGGGTGGCTACCCGAATGCTACGGGTTCTGACAGGGTTTACCTGTTGAAGCGAACGTCGAATAGACACGTGACGAGGTTCATTCGCCTACAACAGCAACACGTGCTAAATGACTACGCTAAACTTGCCACAGCTTTGAAATTAGAATTCAGTGGTTCTGCGACTCGCAAACACGATAGCTCACTGGCTAACACGGTCAAACAAGCTCGGAACGAACACCCACAAGCTTTCTATCATAGGCTTCGTTCAGCTTACTTTGGCCTACTCACGGAAACAGGAATGGAAGAGCTGTTACCATTCAAACAAATGTTTCTGTCGAACATGTATCCCACCTTCAGTACCTACTTGGGCCCTGCAGCCCACGTTGGCTTGCCTATCTTACAACTCAGAGAGCTTGCAAGCACAGCTTTTGAGGCATCAAAAGCTCGCAACTCTAAGAGCCCTGACCACTCGGTTTTGAAGTTTGACCAGGAGCACTCACTCCAGTTAGAGGGTGCATTATCAGGTATTGGAGCGTCGAGAGATGACGCACAACAACAGTTTCTACCACGAAACCATGATTCCAATAACCGCCGCGGTCTAAATAACTGTACGTCGCCTTCAAAACGACTACCGCTACAATCGACCTGTTCGCTACGTTCCTGCACCTAACCCACACAAAGTGTCAGAGCACAAGTGTAACAAAGGGTTGAAGGACGATCAAAACGTAGACCAATGTTCTCCAGAAGTCCCACTATGGGAAGAACTAAAGCGAGAACAATTTGAGAAAAGGGTAAAAGATAAGTCACAAGGACTAGACGGGGAATTACCGGACACCAGGTCCGCAGAAATGAACACCCATAGCAAAGACGTTAAAGTTCAAATTTCTCCCGCTATCATTCAAGACCCTATCCAGGGCCCGCCTGATCAAGAAACAAGCCCCCGGGCTTTGTCTGTAGACTCTGATACAAAATTTAAGAAGAAAAAGGTCAAACGCTTCGTTAAAGCCAAGCCCACTCAAAATCGGAAAAGTCAATCTGCTTCCACCTTGAACAGAAATGGCACATCACGTCGTTGCAAACGACCACTCCACTTTGTGGGGAATATGTCCACTAACCACGAATCTAAACGGCCATACCTGGAAACAGTCCTGGAGGACTGCTTAACTTGTCATGCGCTAATTGATTCGGGTGCGATAATATCACTCATCTCTCAAACATTGTTTGATGATCTCAAAAGGGCTTTGAAGCCAACTAAACGTTGGTTAAAAGTGGAACAATGCGAAACTACACTTCGAGGGGTCACTCAGACTACCTCGCCTCTCACATTGAGAGTCATGGTGAAACTACAGTTCAAGGACGTATCGCTCGTTCACCCTGTGTATGTTACCAGCCTCGAAACTGTACCCCTGCTACTTGGAGCAGACTTGATGGATCGATTACTCCCATTGATGGATTGGAAAACCAACCAGGTATGGTCACAGGCCACAGTGCTTTCTCCACTGACCACACTGTCTTCCCCTAACGCTAGCTGCAACGCAGTCATTCACGAGGGGTATCTGTCGAAAGCACCCCTTGGGAAAAAGACGTTTAGAAACCTCTTGGTGCAGAATCCGATCCAAGGAGATATTACGATATCTCGACACATTCCATCAGCCAATCTGATTGACCATTCTTTTCATGATTTTGAGCCAGCTGTCTCTGTGAATGAGCAACTTCCCTCCTCCTTGCAGTCGTGCAATACGGTAGTTGAGATGAACTTCTCTGGCCCTTCGGACACTTCCGCAAGCACTGCGGCCGTCTCAGCAAGAAAAACATTGATGCGCAGAGTACACTCTGCTTCCGATGATACACCTTCTGCTTTGTTGGGGACTGTCACCCCTTACAATGACACTAATGGCGTCAGTCCAGCAACTGACCCGATGACTCCCACTGGTGAAACACTTTGCGATATCACAGACCGATATCCTCGTCTCAGTTTGCAGGTACTGAAGAGGTTGCCACACGCGGATGCGGTGGTGACTGACAGACCTCGACAGCCACTGAGGGTGTTGAAGCACAAACACCAGGAGATTTGGTTGAAAGGTTACAGCCATTCTCATAATAACGCGGCCACTGACAACTCGTACATAGGGTCCGACCTTTTCGTTTGCGCCTCGGACACCAACACCACCCGCTGGTGGGGGGGTCCCGAGACACAAAGGGGGGGAATAGTAGCCCAGACCCATGATGAGCCTCATCGAGGCCGGTGGGGGGGGTCGAGACTACAGACAACACCGTACGAGGCCGCCAGAGCATAAATCAAATCTAGTTGTAAACTCCCCTATGAGAACAGTGAGGAGCAGACAGGCCCCTAGACGGGGATTATCTTAGAACACACCTAAGATAGTACTGAGGTGTACCACACTGGTCGTAAAGGAAGTCCAATGGACTCCACCTCCAAAACAAATGGCAACAATAATAATTCCTTGCCATGTGTAGGTTCAACTACAATACAACTAGTAATATGCTCCAATCATGTGTTCCGGTAGATAATATTTCAGAATAAATCGGTAGGACAACTGGACCCCTTGAATACCAGTACCAATACCACAGTCAGTCCAGCAACACTCAGTAAGAGGATTAGTAACCTCACAAGTTAAATTGCTATTGATAATAGCGACATAGGAGTCACTCAGAGTGCAACACGGGGAAGGGAATCTCCATTGCACTCTTCCAATGGTTAACACATGCCACTAATAAATAGAACCCTCCGTTCAGGAGAAAATTATTAGAAGTCATGAACCATGATCACACCACGTACGACTGGTCTAATACTTAGAGTACTTCCGTCGTGAGGTTAGCTCCTCCGTGGATAACATAGCTATGAAATAGACTTCATACCTATCGCCACTACAGTAGTGGAAGACACAGTGACTTGTAGAAAAACTACTACAGACTCCCTTGACACCAATTCTGACTGACCTCCAGGCATTGACCTGAAAATGACCTGACTACGTCACACTCATTCTGAACAAGTTGTAATCTGCCAGGATACTTGGCTTTCTTCCCTTGACATGCGCGATTGTGTAAGCATAAACGCACATGCACAACGGAACATCCAATTAGGATTTATGCTAGGATCACTTAAGGGTCCAAGCAAAATACCAGCCTTAGTAAAGTTGAACATTTACTTCTAGGCCTTTGACTCTACAGCACTCACCAGTTTTCTAACCAGAAGTCCATAGGTCATCCCTGTAGACTGCCCAAAACTAGTGCCTTACAGCTGTAGACTTATCATATAGTTGTCAACTTAGGATAGTACCCTAAGCGCCACCCCGCAAATTAGGAAAGCCCTAGATATGACCTTAGACAATGCCATGATAGGGTCATTTTGCCAAGACCACGGACGTAGATAGAATACAGTCCAATTAGATGATTAAGGTGGCATAACTATATTTTGTTTTGTTTATGCTTTCATTCATTTTGTTTCATTTTCTTCGGCACATAGAAAGTGATAGAGCCATAAACAACTCCCCCATACAACCATCAGTTAGTGCCACAATGCCGCTCATTTGGGAGGAAATGTAATGATATATTTCATGAGTGTGTGTGCGTTGTTAACATCTGCCTAAGTTACTGCCCAGATATTCCAGTCTGGACGACCAGACGACGGGTCCGGAACGGCGATCCCAATCCGGACATCCGCTGCCGAGCCATGGAACGGACTTCTTCATTTGCAGAGACCCTACCCGGGTCGACCACCAGAGGGGGGACTGCAATAGCAACCACCAACTGGACATCTGCTGCCCAGCCTTGGAGCGGATTTCTTCATTTGCAGACACCGTACCCGGGTCGACCGCCAGATGGGGACCACAACGATGATCCACAACCAGGACAACCCACGTTCATTTTTATGTTGGTTTACAACATGCAGTTTAATCGCAAGATTGAACCCAACATGGGGGGACTGTCATGACGTTGGCCTGTGGGTAAGGTTTATGACCCCCCCCCCCCCCATAAAGACCTTTCTCCCTTCCCCTCTCTGACCCTACTGAAGGACTTGAATAGCCTGTGTTAAATATAGACAGTCTGGGAACATCAAACAAATGGGGAAAAGGAACCATATTTTGGTAATAAAACCAGTTGGAAATATGCTTGGGAACGTAATGAGTATGTATGTCAGTTCGGTTGTCATCTGAGACATTATGACTGATGACAGGACGACATAAACTGTACCTGAGAAAGTATACACCCTCTAGTTATCAGAGTAACATGGAATTGTTATGCAATTGAAATGTTTGATATTGAAATTGTTTGTTAGGAGATTAAATGTAATTTTAGCTTCCAAATGAGAGAATTGGGTTTTCATAAGGAAAGTGCCCTGCTTGATCAGTGGCCCACCCCTGTGAAGAGACAGGGGTTATAAACGATGAAACACATCCACCCCCTCTCCACTATATAAGCCTTTGACGAAAAGATAACCACGTTGTTCCAGTACGTGAGGTCTGCAGCCTCTACGTTAGAAGGACACACGTCAAGTACAGAACTAAGCCAACCTCGGCGTGAGCTTTGGTGGCGAATGGTATGAACTTTGAGCTTATTCACTACAGAAGTGATACTTCCTAGCCGTTGAGTTAGCAGCGGCCGCTGTAGACGTGGGCTAGGAAAGGACGGACAACGGATCCAGTCTAACAGACGGACGAAGATACCACCACGTATCCAATTTACCACCAGAGACATTCTTCCGAGGACAGGAAGATCTGTTGGCCAACCCGGCCAGCATCTATGACCAATCTACCGAAGCGCAGCTCAGAGTAAATATTTATTGCATTTTCCTTTTCCAAATGGGCGGTAATTTAGAATGCATAAGATAATGTATTTGCGATAGCATAGCTGCTGTTTCTTCGTTCCTAAATCTTCCCGCTCTTTCATTCAAGCCCAACCCCCTTTCCTTTGCGTAACCAGCCATCATACAGGTTCCGTCCACCAGGACGTTTTCTGTATGACATCCTTTGTATTCTGTGTATATGTAATTCTGTGTGATTAGGTATTTAGTAAATAAATAATGAAACCCAATTTGGTATTGCTGATTCAACTTGTTAGCCAGGGTTCGTGAAGATAGCCAAGAATTTACAACTTTCATTATGAGACTGAAAATAAGATAACCTCTTGATGTTACCATAGGATAGGGGGCGCCACAGCGCATTTTGGAAAAAATTCGTGCCCATTTTCAACGGCCTACTAATCAAACTCAGAAGCTAGGATATGCATATAATTAATACCTGTGGATAGAAAACACCCTAAAGTTTTCTAAAATTTCTAAAACTGTTTGAATGGTGTCAGAACTCATATGGCAGTCAAAACCCCGAGACCGATTGAACCAGGAAGTGGAATTCTGAATTGTGGACTCAACTTCACGTCGTTGCCTATTATTCACACCGTGAGCTATCGTTTATTGAGCACTTCCTATTGTTTCCACAAGATGTCCCCAGTCTTTACAAAGTGTTTTGAGCCTTCTACTGTCGAAACTCAGTGAATGAGACGCGTTGGAAATTGGTCACAGGGGGAGGGCCATCACCATTATGACGCCGGCGGCCCTGTCTACCCCCACCTTTGGAAACGTTTTGAAACACAATACAATCGTCCCCCTCGAATCTTATTGGCTCTCTTGTTGAAACAGGCCCTGAAGATTTATGTTATACAACGTTTGACATGTTTGAACGAACCTAAATGGGGAAGAAAAAAAAATATTTCGAAACGGCTGTCAAGCGCCCGGCAGAGCATTTGGATACATCATTCAGACGCGCTAACAACAGCAAGCTAATGGAACATAAAGGATGGACTTTTTCGACCGAAAATACATCTGTTGTGGACCTGGGATTCCTGGAAGTGCTTTCTGATGAAGACAACTATAGGTAAGCGATTATTGACAATATTATACAAGATTAGATGTGATATGCGATTGTTCCAAGATGGCGCCGAGCTCGGTTTACTAGCTCATTTTCTGACTATCGCATCCCCTTTTATCGCTAAGTGTGATTACCCAGTAAAGTTATTTTTAAATCTGGTATGACAGGTGCTTTCAAGGGATATTCATCTATAAATCTTAGAATGACAATATTACATTTTAAAAATGTTTTCGAATAGTAAATCAGTAAATTGTAGCACTGTTTCCCTGGATGCATTTGACGGGAAAATAGTTAGTCAACGTCAGACGCCGATGTAAAATGCTGTTTTCATATATAAATATGAACTTTATTGAACAAAAGAATGCATGCATTGTGTAACATGATGTCCTAGGTGTGTCATCTGATGAAGTTTGTGAAAGGTTAGTGCTGCATTTAGCTGTTTTTTGGTTATTTGTGATGCATGTGGTTGGTCGGAAAATGGCTATGTTGCTGCTTTTACGATGGACTCCTCTAACATAATCTAATGATTTGCTTTTCCTGTAAAACCTTTTTGAAATCGGACGACGTGGGTCGATTCAGGAGAGGTGTATCTATAAAACGATATGAGACAGTCCTATATTTGAAAAAATATATATATTCAATTTCGTTATGCTAATGTCGCTAGGAGTTTTCCCTGGATTTTGATCCCGCATACGGGACGGGACGCTGGAGAGGATAAGGGTTAATATTGACTGCTACCGATGTAAAGTATTGCTAAGTATTTTAAGAGTTTATTCGGAAGATAACGGCTCTATAAACGTTCTTCCGGGGTGCCCCGACTTTCTAGTTAATTACATTTACATGATTAGCTTAATCAGGTAATATTAATTACAGAGAAAGGATTTTATAGGTTAGCATGTCATATCACTTAATCCGGCATAGCCAAAGACACGACAGGTACAAGACATTTTTCTATCATTTCATTGACATTGCTGTGGTGAATTCCTTCATCCTCCAGAAGGAAATGGCCAAGAGCTGTGGACAGCCCCCCATCTCACAGCTAGCCTTCAGGGAGCTGCTCATCCAGGGGCTTGCTAGCTACAGCAAGTCCACTGCAGCACCTTCTGTCCCCTCTACCTCTGTCCCTTCTGCTCCAACCAGTGGTGTTCACCTGTCCAGATTCATCTTTGCAGGCATGAATGTGCCTCAGGGCAAAAGGGCACAGTAGGGAGGCATCGTTGTGCCCTTTGTCACAGGGAGTGGCCCCCATCACCTGCACCACCTGCTCAGTAAGCCAGAAAGAGACTGCTATGGGCCATGGCACCAGCAGCACAATATTGTGTAGCGGACTGAGGGTCTTCACAATATTGTAAATAGAAAATGTGTTACTAGTTACCCTTGTTATTTTAGATTATTATTATTTTTTTGGGGGGGGGTGTGTTACAATGGCATTTATGTATTTTGTATATAGTTCTTTCCTTCAAAATGTATCACTGTACCAATTTGGCCACTTGGGTACATTTGGGTACATTTGTGTGGGACACAAGGGTGACTTCATGCTCAATGTCATGTAGCTCACTCATTTTTGAAGTTATCTGTCTAAAACTTTGCTCAGCTATTGTTGCCATCATATGTTCTTTATTCAAATCATCCCGAGCATCCTATCTGAATGTTTGGCTGTTCTTGGTCATTTGAAAGAGGATGCAGAAACAATACAAAACAGAAAACGTATGTTTATTTCCTTGTATTTTCTTCTACCAGATCTATTGTGTTATATTGTCCTACATTCAATTCACATTTCCACAACATTCAGAGTGTTTCCTTTCAAATGATACCAAGAATATGCATATCCTTGCTTCAGGGCCTGAGCTACAGGCAGTTAGATTAGGGTATGTCTTTAGGCGGAAATTGAGAAGAAGGGGGTGTCGTGTCTTTGGGGTACCATTAAACTGAAGACATGTTTATCAATTAACTCCCTGTAATTATTATCACGCGATTAAACTGATTAATCGTTTAATTGTAATTAACTAGGAGATCGGGGCACCAAGGAGAATATTCAGATTACAAAGTTATAATTTTCCTAATATAACTTTCCTATATTATAGTATAGGCCGATTATCTTCTGGTTTAAATGGTGTATTTTACCTCTAGTCCAGTCTCATTCCAAACGTCGTAAATTGTTGTATCTGCACGAACCCAGTCTTTACTAAAATCATCCATACATCAATTGTCTTAAAATCATTTATTTACTACACTAAGTAATTAACAGAAAACATACAAACAGTAATTATCGTCACAAAGGATTGGTAGAGGAATGTGCCCTTGTGGGCTAAACAGGCAGGTCGGCCTGTTGAACGATGGATCATAAAAGTCAGCTGAGGATGCACACCTACAGAGTTCATTAATATTACAATTGATATGCTAATCCTTTGCACATGAACGCTCACTCCTTCGGGAACAATTGCAATCAATATATATTTACGCTCAGTGTGTCGTCGGGATCCTTGTTGGAGAGTTCTGTTCTGTTGGGGAGTTTTGTCTCTCTCTCTCTCTCTCTCTCTCTCTCTCTCTCTCTCTCTCTCTCTCTCGGTTAGAATGGATCTTTCAGAGCGACATTCATTAATGTCGTCATAGAATGGATGTTTCGTTGGTCTTCGCGTTCGATGATATAATTTACTTAGCTGCAGACTAATAATTAATATCAAAGACTTGTTCTTATTCTGTCGGTCTCGATAGTCTAAAAGTTAACCACGTGGTGTAGTTCACTTTCAGTAGAGGAATTGGATGGTAATACCTACTGGCCAACTCACTAATGGAGTGGAGGCCTGGTCTAAAGAAATGTAGCTCAGGGTATAGTTTTATAGTGACCCTAGAACAGGCTTGTCAAATGACGCCTGGTCCTGTCTGTGTCCCTGGGGGCGTGCCGATGGCTGAGTTAGGCTTGGTACAGAAATCCAATTCTATCACATTAACATCAGTACATAGCATCTCAATGTATTACAAATAGCTTTATCCTTATTAATCATTTGCAATTATGTCTACTCATGATAAGGTAAAAAGTTTATGTTTCTGTCTCCATATTATATTGCAAATATATCCAATGCAAAAAACATCTACATTTAAATGGTATTAATATTAATTTGCATATAGCTAGCTAACATTAGGCTATAACTAGTCAAGCAAATGTCTTTGAAATAGAAATAGGAAGAATAAGATCATACACGTAATGTTAGCTAGCGAGACAGCCAACTAATGTTAGCTAGCTAACAATACACTTCAACTTGAAATGAAACCACTTTCTGTCAAAATTTGAAAAGTGTAATATTTGAAAATGTAGCTAGCTAGACTATCTTACTACATGTCCATACATATATCATGGATGGACATGTCTCCTGTTGGATGCCATGGTTACCCTTAGTTTGAAGATGTAATCCGGAGAAAGGTGTTTTCTCCAGCTCCTTAGCTGTCATACTCAAATTGCACTGATTTCAAAACTCTGTCCTCCAGAAAGTGGAGAGCATACATGTAACATTAGCTAGCGAGCCAGACAGCCCACTCATTATCTCAGCCAATCATGGTTAACGTGAAGGTCCCCCCTTTTTCTGTGGCTAAACCAACTAGGCTCGTAATTTAACAATTTTATTTGTATTTACAGATGGCATTCAAGTTTGTTATTAAGGGACATGAAAGTTCACATGTTGGAGAAGGCATTTCTGCCAAAAAACACATTTTGACAAAAACGTCTCTCCTGTGAAGTAGTGACCCACGACATACTGTACGCCTAGTTTCCTGAAACGGGTCACATATGGTAAAGAAAGAGTGTTCTCTTTCCAGTCTTTTCGGTCCTCTGAAGCAGCAGGTTGTCATTGTCAAAATACCATCTTTGGAGAACAATTGTGAGGTAATAATTTTGCACTGACTGAGTGAGCGTTTATGAGATGAAGTAGAACTAGAACTGCCCGCGTCCTCCTTTCTTAGAAAATTGGAAAAAGGGGCCAATCCTTAAGAGGTTTTTAAGGTCTTACTCACATAATCTATGAGAACAGCTGGTTCTCTCATGCATGGTTCAGTGTAGAAGGAATTTAGCTTGTCTGGTAGGCTCACATTGCTGAGCAGCTCGCGGCTGAGTTTCCCTTTGTTTACAAGCCCTGCCACATCCGTCGAGCGTCAGAGCCAGAGTAGTAGGATTCAATCTTATTCCTGTATTGACGCTTTGCCTGTTTGATAGCAGCTCTAGGATTTAACTCATTGTGGATGTTGCCTGTGGATGGCTTCTGGTTGGGATTTGTACGTACGGACACTGTGGGGACGACGTCATCGACGCACTTATTAAGCCAGTGACAGATGTGGTAAACTCCTCAATGTTATCGGATGAATCCTGGAACATATTCCAGTCTGTGCTAGCGAAACAGTACTGTAGCTTAGCATCCACTTCATCCGACCACTTCTGGATTGAGAGCATCACTGTTTGAGTTTTTGCATGTAAGTAGGAAGCAGGAGGATAGAGTTATGGTCTGATTTGCCAAAATTAGGGCGAGGGAGCACCAGGTATGCGTTCTTGTGTGGAGTAAAGGTGATGTAGTGTTTTGTCGCTACTAGTCGCAGAGGGGACATGCTGATAAATGAGGTAAAACTGATTTCAGTTTCCCTGCATTAAAATCATTAGCCAAAGTGAGTCCGGAAGTATGCCGGTTTGTCCTCCTTTTACCGGTATGTGGTAAATCTAAAAAGTAATTACCATTATCAACATCTTTTGGTTGGTTTCAACTTTGAATATGTTGAGAACTTTTTGGTTCAAAGAGCGAAAAGACACAGGACGCCTATAAATGAGTCATTTTATGCCAGCTTCAGTTGGGGGCTTTAGTTAGAGGATCTATAATTTACTAAAAGACAGATGTTGGTATAATGAGCTTTCCACTGCAACAGCTGTCCTTAAACAAATGACAGTAAGGGAGGGATTTTACAGGCAATTGCATTGAGGCTACAGCAGTGTAGGACTTTTTCATGTAATGACGTGTCACTGAACTCTATTCAATATCCCATAAGGACACAAGGAGGAAACATTTAGATGAATACTAGTCTGGCATATGCCTACAAGAATAGAATAGATGTATAACATTATTTCTAGAGAACCAAGGTACAAGGCAGATTTGAGAGTTCAGTTAATATTACTGGGTACATCCATTATGGTTGCTGGTATGGACTAAAGAGAGGGAGCACCTTTGTTTCTGTGTATTTCCGATAAACAAATGCTAGCAGACATAATTTGCATATCGGGCCTCACTGCGCAGGCCTTCATTGTACAGTTCCCTCCCTCTTTCCATCTTTCCATCTCTCTGCTACCTATTACATGCCATGTAATAGCTGTCTGTAGATAATTCTGTAATGGAGTGCTTCAGCGCATCAAACGCTGATTCTGCCATACGCACCAATTTTGGGCCTTTTGTCAAATTGGATTTCAAATCCAATTATCAGGCAAGGTAATCCACAACAGAATAACCTGCTGTAATCACTCATTTGGACGGATGCAGAGTCATTTGGGAGTCATTTCGGGAACAATCCTGCATCTGTGGGAAATTGGGAATAGGGGATGACGCCCGGGGAGGGTTTGGGGAGGGAGAGGTGGAGGTGGAGGAAGCCCCCTACTTTGACAGAAAATTGAACAATTAGAGGTCAGTCAGGAATATGTGTTTAAAATGCATTGGTGAGGTGCATGTGTACAACTTTACTGTAACGTTAATATGAGCAATTATGTACCGTCTGGGTTGTATTAAATTAGTTTATTGATGATTTTACTGTGCAATTCATATTGTATTTTCCCTACTATGCAGATGCTGTGTTTATTGTCAAATATATTTAAGACACCTTTTCAATGACAGATAGGTGTTCAATTTTAATACCACAAGAGAACTTGAGAACTTGTCATGGCATTGGCTTTGAAGAAACGTTCTGTACATCTTGGAACAATCACGTGCACAGTCTGTCTGGTTACCCTTATTCTTTTTCATAGCCTTTCAGGGCTCACAAAGAGAAATAATGCTGTCTGAGACAGGATTTCAAGACTGCGGCTAACACTGAGAAGGATAATTATTTGGTAGACAAGTGTTCTGTCTCAGTCGCCTCTTTCTTTCCCTTCCCACATATTTGATCCTCAATGGGAATTCGACATCTGGTCAGATGGTGAGCTGATTATACCTTTAAAGACTAAGAATAGCATTTTTTTCTCTGTATTATTATAATCATACAGCTATGTAGACAAGCACTCTCCAGGGTTGGGGAGTAACGAATTACATGTAATCCGTTACATGTAAGGGATTATAAAAAAACTAACTGTAATCCGTTACCAGCTAAAATATTGTAATCAGATTACAGATACTTTTGAAAAACTAGATTACTTCTAGGATTACTTTTAAATTCAGAAAGGATGTTTGCGTAAAAATAATATTTGACACTTCTCTGTTTCTCAATGACATTCAAATCAGCATTGAAAAAAGGCTCAAGTTGAAATTTGTTCAATGTGAGCAAGTCTGACCATAAGTCAGAGACCACTATGATGACACACCAAATGTGTTTGTGTGTTTTGATGGATTGTGGGAAAAGAGCAGGAATAGGCTTTTGTAGGCTACAGTCCAAGCTAAGTATTCTAATGGTGCGACTTCTGTCGGCATCCAAAGATTATCCAACTTGAATAAACGCTTGACAGCAGTGGTGTCGTCTATGGCGATACGGCTATCACTTATTATTGATATCTATATAGCACATTGATGTGAATCACACTACTGCTCTCTCATTTAGCTATTTGCGCATTACGGATTGTGGTTGTTGTGGATGGCTGTTCACAAATCTAAATGTATATTTGAACAGAATAATGGTTGAATTCAAGAAGTTTAAGCTGCTGATCAATCATTGTTTCTGAAACCAGTGGACAGCCAGTGAAAAATGTGCTCTTGCAACAGCTACATAGTGCAGATCCCAGCCTATGGAATAAAGTGAGGCTTTTATTGCTCAATCTAATTCATGCTGATAAAAAAAATTCAACCATAGGCCTAATAGACACATGCTCAAACTCGCACACTTTTGATAGACTTAAAGGGGCAATCTGTAGTTGCTACATCCATTTTTGGATATGTACATTTTATATACAATACCAGTCAAAAGTTTGGACACACCTACTCATTCAATGTTTTTTCTTTATTTTGAATATTTTCTAAAATGTAGACTAATAGTGAAGACATCAAAACTATGAAATAACACATGTAGTAACCAAAAAAGTGTTAAACAAATCAAAATGTACATATTTGTAATGTGTATACTAATAATTGGGAAGCAAGTACAGAGAGTGAATTTAATAAATAAATGAACATGGAACAAAACAAGAAACATGAATAGCCTGAGGAAAGAACCAAGTGGAGTGACAGATATAGGGGAGGTAATCAGGAAGGTCATAGAGTCCAGGTGAGTCTCATGAGGCGCAGGTGTGCATAACTATGGTGACAGGTGTGCGTAATAATGAGTAAACTGGCGACAATGAGCAACAGAGAGGAGGAGCGCTAGTGGACGTGACAATATTCTATATTCTTTAAAGTAGCCACCCTTTGCCTTGCTGACAGCCTTGCACACTCTTGGCATTCTCTCAACCAACTTCTCCTGGAATGCTTTTCCAACAGTACTGAAGGAGTTTCAGTACTGCTGAGCACTTGTTGGCTGCTTTTCCTTCACTCTGCGGTCCAACACATCCCAAACCATTTCAAATGGGTTGAGGTCGAGTGAATGCGGAGGCCAGGTCATCTGATGCAACACTCCATCACTCTCCTTCTTGGTCAGATAGCCCTTACACAGCCTGGAGATGTGTTGGGTCATTGTCCTGTTGAAAAACAAATGATAGTCCCACTAAGAGCAAACCAGATGGGATGGCTTATCACTGCAGAATGTGTGAATTCAAGGCACACTTGAATTTAGAATTCAAGTGTGCCTTGAATTCTAAATAAATCACTGACAGTGTAACCAGCAGAACACCCCCACACCATCACACTTCCTACTCCAGGCTTCATGGTGGGAACCACACATGCAGAGATCATTTGCTTACCTACTCTTCATCTCACAAAGACACGGCCGTTGAACCCAAAAATCTCACATTTGGAATCATCAGTCCAAAGGAATGATTTCCACCGGTCTAATGTCCATTGCTTGTGTTTCTTGGTCCAAACAAGTCTCTTCTTATTATTAGTGTCCTTTAGTAGTCGTTTCTTTGCAGAAATTCGACCATGAAGGCCTGATTCACGCAGTCTCCTCTGAACAGTTGATGTTGAGATGTGTCTGATACTTTAACTCTGTGAAGCATTTATTTGGGCTGCAATTTCTGAGGTTGGTAACTCTAATGAACTTATCCTCTGCACCAGAGGTAACTCTCGGTCTTCCTTTCCCGTGGCGGTCCTCATGAGAGCCAGTTTCATCATAGCGCTTGGTGGTTTTTGTGACAACACATTTTCCAGATTGACTGACCTTCATGTCTTAAAGTAATGATGGACTGTCATTTCTCTTTTCTTATTTGAGCTGTTCTTGCCATAATATGGACTTGGTCTTTTACCAAATAGAGCTATCTTCTGTATACCACCCCTACCTTGTCACAACACAACTGATAGGCTCGAACGCATTAAGAAGGAAAGAAATTACACAAATTAACTTTTAACCTCATGAAGCTGGTTGAGAGAATGCCAAGAATGTGCAAAGCTGTCATCAATGCAAAGGGTGGCTACTTTGAAGAATCTCTAATATAAAATATGTTTTGATTTGTTTAACACGTTTTTTGTTTACTACATTATTCCATATGTGTTATTTCATAGTTTATGTCATCACTATTATTCTATTATGTAGAAAATAGTAAAAATAAAGAAACATCCTTGAATGAGTAGGTGTATGCAAACTTTTAACTGGTACTGTTTATCCATTGATTCTTGAAGAATATAACTTATAAATGCCTCATGAGCTTAGTTCAACTGTCACATTCCACGATAACCCAAAATATAAACTTGTTTTTCTCCAATGTTTGTAAACTTTGTAAATGTAAACACACTGTATAGCCTCATAACATGGTTAAAACAATCATTTTGATATCATGGATGGTCAGTCCTTGCATCCATAGCTCTGTTCTATGACCTGAGAGGGGTTACGTTTCTCCAGGCCCATCCCTCAGCTATTTACTAAAACAGAGCCTCCGTTTTGTTATTGTTTCATCTGTGGATTTGCCCTTTAAACAGCTGCATATTATCAAGATATCAACATGTCCCCAACAAAAAGTTTAACAATAGGCCTATAGGAAATGCAGCATATATATGGCATTCTTTTTTCCCATGTAAATAGCACTTTTCAGTAGTGCTCAAAGCATGCCATTCCATGAGCGTAGCATTTCTTTTTAAACTCGAATCAATCAGCCCATCAATCAGTAGGGCTGGCTAATCCTTAGTTTTGGGGTTATGCTGAGGTAAAACAAATTGGCTAATCTATACTTCCATATTTCCAAGTCCTATTCTTGAAGATCAAGGGATATAACATTTATTGTAATTACTGGAATTCTAATAGACTTTGTTTTTTAATTTAAAGATATAATTGAATCGTATTATTATATGTATTAGAAAACGATGGGTTAGAGGAAGCCTACATAACCAAACCATATAGTCAAATTTAACATCCATATTTGGCCAGCTTTGTAAACTTTAACATTGATTATCCTGCAGTAGATGTCGTTCAATTGGTAACATACACTGTTGACTTCTTCTAATGCCTCTTAAGCAGAAGGTAATCTAAAAGCAACTGTATGTAATCAGATTACGTTACTGAGTTTGGGCAATCCAAAAGTTATGTTACTGATTACAATTTTGGACAGGTAACTAGTAACTGTAAAATATTACATTTAGAAAGTAACCTACCCAACCCTGGCACTCACACATCTGACTCATAGATAAACACTCACGCTTCTCTCAATGACAAACAAACAAGCACTCTTGAAGGTGAAATCAAGACACGTTCAGACAATTATTATAATTTTTTCCCCCAAATATACAGAGCAAAAGCATCATAGATTCACAGACCAGTACGGGTAAAATACATTTTTTCATCTTTTTTAAAATTTGTTTTAAATACAGAGGGCCACTGCGTGAAAATAGTGGTTTAGCCAGTACAATGTTCACTTTCTCTTTAAATTACAGTATATACGTTGAGGATTCACTATTTATATTGACTTTTAAAACTTCCATGTCAATATCTTTTTGTAGCAGACTATCAAGATATTGATTGGTAGAAAAGAAAATGGAGGACGTTGTAGCATATACTAGTGTCTGTAAACCACCATTTTCAGGCAGAGCTACATTATGACAGTGTCAGTGTTTGGCATGATATATTTCTTCATACATTTTTTTCTACTATTTAACTCAGACCAAGCAAAATGTTCTGTGGGGCACAAGTCACTGATGCAATATAGCCACATGTCACAGAAATCATTACAAAGAGAACTATCCACCAATCTGAGACTACTGTAGCGCCCCCCTCTCCCCTCTACCCCAGAAACAGCCTTGTGGGATGGGGAAAATGTGGACCAAACAGTGGTCTTCAACACCACTGAAAAATGGAGGATTTACCTCCCTGGCTCGGTGACCCTGGAAATGGATGTTGTGTTTTATCAGGGAAGGGCAGCAACCCTGTGTTATCATTGTGGGCATATTTATTCATCTGTTTGGCCAAGGCATATTTCTAAAACATGGCAAACAGCACCAGCTGGTGCCAAACAAACACCCCTCCTCAGGTCAAACATGCAGACTGGTGTATGTGTACCCACATGGGCTTTGATTCCCACAGCAGTATATGTGATGAGCATGGCACAGGTGATACTGTATACAGACTCCCACGGTAGCAAGTTGACGGTGGGGGGTTGGTAGAATAGCATTTAATTTATTAATCCATCCAGTTTGCTGGTCACACAAAGACAGATGTTAGAAAACCTCACGAACGTTGTGTGTCTGGAGTTGATGCACTACGGCTCCAGTTAGTTGGTACTATTCTAACCCATCAGTAAGACAGGGCTGAATCTGGGAAGGGAAGCAAGTGGAAGAGAGTCTCTTTTCTCTAGGGACATTCTAGCTCCCATCTCACCCCATGAACAGTTCCCGTGCCACACCCAAGGGCCAAACAGCTTTGACCGTGTGACTGTGTGAGAGAGACTGCCACAAAGAGATTAAAAACTGCTCACACAAACAACATGTTTGCAAAGACAAGCTTGGTTGGAGATGTCAATGAATGCTGAGAGAAAAAAAAGGAACGGAAAATTGATTGTCTGTCTGTACAATATTGATGGTATAGGGATTTGTTTTGCCCTAATATACTGAAAACTGACTGAGAAAATAAGTAACTGCAAAATTATATACAGAGAGAATTGGAGATTTATATACAGTGTTCTAAGAGCCAAGCTGAATTATCAGCATTGACACAGACCTTTTTGTGTTTAAGCCGTACAATGGGCACCAATCCATTTGTAAAATTAGAGTCAAACCACCACCACTCATGTAGAAAAGCCCATTGAAATGCCTTGAATATAATCATATGTAAAATGCTTACAGCAACAACTTTCTCATTGGTCGAAGGTACAGTCTAACTCTTAGAAAGGATTGTCAATTTTCAGCAAGACAACAAAAGTGAAGGACTAGTTAGTACATTTATCTATTCCATTGGCCAAGTATTCCTGCAGAAGAAGAGTCATGCAAAATAATGAGATACGAGAGGACTGTTTTAGATTTGAAAAACAGGAAATTACATCATCATTACAACTCGGTGTCTACTGTATTGCCGTTAAACTGGAGCATGTTGTTTTCCTGGCATTAGGCTACATTTTAACCTTCTCTGATGCTATATCTAATAATAATCAAACTGATGTTAGAAAGCAGGGCCTGTCTGTCCAGAACTAGAAGCCACCCACAGGCAAACATCTTTTAAAGGCTTTTGAAGGCTAACTGATGATGTAACCTATGATACTGTATAATTGCGAGGTTGAATTGCAGACAAGTAATATACTGTAACTAACTGACACTCCAAGAACTGCCCTTGAGAATTACTGTAATTCTTCCCCACCCTACTTAAGACCTCTACAATGGAGGACTCATAAGTCTTGTACTGTATGGTAGCGCAGGCCTGACTGTATGGTGTGTGGTGATATGTAGTGTGGTGGCAAAATGATGTACTGTATATTTTAGTCATTATCACCAACACAACCACATTGATTAACTCATCCAATATAGTGTGCTGTACTGGATTAACATTATCGTGGTTGGTATTGTCTGGTGTTAAAGTACTTGTCCTGTACGTGACATGCCCTGTGTTTCATGTGACCATGTCACCTTCCACAGCAGGCTAGCTAGCAGAGACGAGGCATTGTGGATCTACCCTACAAGTCCAGTTTGTATTTATCAGTGATGTTGTTTGTTTTTGTCTTTCCCTCATCTCTCGACTAAAATGACAAGAATGATAATGGTGAAAAAAGTGAAATTCCATATCTGGCATGAACAATACGCTCACTTAAAACAGTCAGCGTATATACAGTAGTCTCACAGCAGCCAAATGAACAAAATACAGGAAATAAAAATAAAAATGTACATAATATATTCCTATCCATTTCCATCGATGAGCAGCTAGATCACAGTAGGTATACAGTCTGGATTGACTGAGCTCCAGTGTTAACATGGTATTGGGAAAGCCACATGATGATGAGAAGCTCTGTTACAGTACACAGTGTTTACATTTGGTTCCGCAGGCAGCATCCTATCCTGTGGACATGGCTGATGATCTAAAGCATATAGTATGAAAGACTTCACATTACATGGGTAGGGCACACATTATAGTCAGGCAGCTATGCTCTCCTCCATTTGAGCTGGCATGGTGCCAACAGGTTGACTGAGTAACCAATCCCCTTCTTTAAATTAGAACATATCCCGTTCAGCTTCTGAATGCAAAAGTTTATCTCCTGAAATATCTCTGGGCATTTCAAATAGTCCCACTCAAGGCAAGACATAAAAAAGGGTAAAAACTCTATTCCGAGACCTCAAAACAAGTTAACTCAAACAGCCAAATAAAAATAAAGAATGCTGAATAAAGATGCATAATGTACACTGATATTATTCCTTTATCTCAGAGTGGCAAACTGTGAAACGACGACCCAGACTTTCCGGTTGAGATCACGGGCCTCCTTATCTACAGAGTTCTGAGAGCTGGGAGCCCGGGGAAAAGTCTGGCGTCGGTTAATTGTTTGGCAAGTCTGGGCAAATTTGGAGAGTTTTACTCCACCCACACACGGGATGAAGTTGAATCAGCCAAGCTTAACATGTAATGTGTGTGAGCGGATGCTGGGGGGAGAGAGGGGATAAGAAAGAAGAAAAGCTTTGACCATTAATACACATTCACAGTTGTGCTTAGAACAACAAGAGAGCAGCAGAATATTGGCTTACACGTACCAAGTGATGGGTTACTTTTGCCACCCATAAGAGAGTGGTCTCACTTTGTTTGAAAGAGAACTTGCTGTAGACCAAGACTCCTAGCCCCCAGCCTCAGTGTTTGGTTATTTTGCTGTCTTATATGGGATCCTATTTCCACTGAAATCAGTGCAGCAACCACCTCCACACTTGAGTTGTGTCCATGTTGGCAAAATACCTCTCTATGGCGCAGCTACTGTATGTTTATGGGTTAGTGGAAAACTGGGCAACAGGAGGTGGTTTCTGATGAGCTTAGGATGAGACGTGGGGAGAATGCAAGGCTTCTTGATCCACTGGTTGGAACACAGAGAAGTCTGAACAAGTTCAATGTGAGTTAAAGCCACCTATTTCAAGGCTTCCCACAAACACATCATGTGCTTTGAAACGTAGGTCCCTTCTCTGTCTCAGGAAGCTGTGTTTCCCATAGTCCCAACCCATGGCTGGATGCCCCAAGACAGGCAGGCCTTCTCTGACGGTCAGGTCAGACGTGGGTCTGCATGCGCTTCTGGAGGGGCCGTGTGAGGTCTGAGTTCTGGGAGGAGGACTGGGAGTAGTGGGATGAGGAGGAGGCGGAGGCCTTGCTGTCCTTGTCGAATTGCACGTAGCCATCCTGCTTGCTGTAGCTGCTGACGCTGCTGTCACACTGCGTGTCGATGAAGGAACTGGAGTCGCTGAGTGATCCTCTCTGGAACTCCCTCTCGCACAGCTCGATGGAGCTGCTGCCCATGCCCAGCACGAAGCGCTGGCTGTAGTCGTACAGACGGTTTGGCCCGGCACCTAGGGTGGAGTAGATGTTGGTGAAGGACATGCCCGTGGGTACCCGCTGCTTGCCCCCGGTGGTGGCAGCGGTGGGATTCCGCATCTCTGTAGTCTGGTTACCTTTCAGGGTGATGGTGGGGGTGGAGTGGTGCTCCTTGAAGGTGTTGACACTGTAGTATCCGTTGGTGGGGTCCTTAAAGAGGCAATATGGGAGAGGAGAGAAGAGGAGGGGAGAGCATTTTAATTAGTTTTATCATTGTCAAGTTTGAAAAATGACCCGACTAGGTATGCCTTGTTGGCAATGCACAATAGAGGACAAAAACTACTTTTCTTAGTAAGGAAAATGTCTGTAAAGCAGAACATCTCTGGGGGGAAACATAGAAAATTAAGTCATCCCATTATTTGTATGTGTTTATTCTTCTCAAAGCTTAACCAGTGTCAAGGTCAAACTGGTTTTAAGTACCATTCAAATTGGCAAATAAATAAGGATTTTTTTATAGCTAAAGCTTAAAATTATGATTTAGTCTTCTTCTGCATAAACCTCTACAATCATGTTACTTGCTAATTAACAAGCCTTGATGATTCACAGATGATTCACAGTCACTAATTCCCCAGTTTTAATTGGGCCCAAAATTGTTTGTGAAAACATAGTCTTGAATTTGATATGTGCAAAATAAATGACTTGTGTGGAGCCATGGCTGCCATGCCGAGGTTGCTGTTGTCACAGCTCCTGGCTCTTGCCTCGGTGATTGCTGTTGCTAAGAATCAGGTGTGACAAGGCTGTGAGAATGAACATGAATGTCAAGACCAATGAGCACAATGCCGCCATTGCTGCAGTGCAGAGGTTGAGGTTGTCACACAGCTCCTGGCTCCTGCCTTGACAATACTGTTGCTAAGAAGCAGCCGGGACAAGGCTGTGAGAATGAACGTAAATGTCAAGCCCAACGAGAACAATACTGGATCCCAGAGGAGCCATTCTAATCATGGGCAAATGACACAACTATGACAACCTAAAAGAATCCTCGTCATTATCAGACTTTGTGTTCCCTTATCTGGTGTCTGGTCCACAGTGATCTCCTCCCATACACAGACTCATCAGTGTGGATCAAAAGAGCCAAGTCCAATGGAAACAGGTATACAGACAGAACACCAGATGAATACTCTCGGGTACTGGGGAAACAATCATATGTACAATGGCATAAATAAACCTGACCACAATTTTGTTTTCAGCTCCTGATTGGCTTTGGCGTTCTGTGTGCTGAGTTTGAATTGGCCATCGTTCATAGTGAGTTGCTTGTTCCATAGTCTAATGATATTATCTGTGCGTCTTGTTTGGAGGTTTTTATTTCAATATTTATTTCTTTAGAAGTATAATGCCATATCTCCCACACTGTAGATGTGCTAAACTCTGCATAAATAGTGAGGTAATGGTGCTGTTAGCACAGTGCTTGTCTAATTGAGGAATTTGCATATCTGAGATCCAGGGGGCCTCTTGTTAAAACATCCCATACTGACTCTTTGCCTGTCTGTTTTAACTATAGCATCCTCAACTGCCTTATATACCACTCCAAGTGAGAGTGTTTATGTTGAAATAACAAGAATTGGTGTCATATCTGAGAAGTATCTGGAACAAAAGCAGTGCGGGAATCCCTTTCTATTCATAGGCTTACTGCTCTCCTCATTATGAACATAGAAAAGTACAGGATATCCACCTTTATATTATACAGAGGGATCATTGTTTAATATTCATAGCTTGTGCAGTAAGTCCAGACAGGTATAGTGCGCTGGATATTGAGTTTGTTATAGTGCTATTAACTTACAGTAATATATCTTTTGTCAGAGTGTTGGCAAATTAAAAGCATCTCCCTTCCGAGGCACAGACTCACCAAGTCCTCCAAACTGTATCTAAAGCAGCAGTAATGGGGCTTCTCTGGCATAACAAGTATTGTTGATTGAGCATACTGAAATTCTAGCACACTAACCTTCCTCTTAATTTTTGTCACATTAAGAGCTCTTTCATTACAGTGAAAATATGAGGGAGGCAATCATCACACTGAATGATACATTATTGGTTTTGGTTGAATATAATGGCTCTGGAAATTTGTTTCCACTTTTTAAGTGATTTGATTGCAGAAATGGTGAACTCTCATTACAAAAGTGTAACACTGATTCTGCTTTGCCGAAGTGTGACTAATGAATATTATAATGCATCACATGATTCTCTATCTGGTGAAGTTTACAAACGTAATTTTGCCATACACATACAGTACGTACTTTGTACTTTTAGTATGGTTTGCTTTCTAAGTCATTGGTAGCTGGTAGTGTCAGTGTGTTCTGCATTCTACAGCATGGCTCCTCCACTTTTAACCTCCAGAGCCAGACGCATCCTGATTCCATATACTGTACACCACCTTTGTTGACCACCTAATTAATCAAATTAAACCTTAATTGGATACATTTGACTCCTGGTCTTATCCTCTCCAAAGCCAAGGTGGTTGGAAAAAAGGTCCTGAGTTGAAGATCAGTCTGATCCCACTTTCCTGCATCCTCCCCTCTTTCTCCTTCTCTACCTCTATCTCCTTCTGTCCTCCCTCCATCCTCCATACTCCTGGACCTACCTTGATATTCTGGTACTCTTTCTCATCCTCTTGCAGCACCTCTAGCTGCTTCAGCACTGACTCCTGCTGGAACTCCCCACGTTCTACCTGCACATAGGCAAGGCACGGAAATATGAAAAGAAGTGTTGAGCTCGCAGCTTCTTTGGTCTCTTTGACGTTATCAAAACAGTCAGAATACAGGAATTTCCCTTCTGAAAAATTCTCTAATAACATTTCGACTTCAGTCGGGGCAAGTAACTATAAATAATGTATCCATGAATCTCATTAGAGAAATGCCGATATATAAGGTATCACATGCAGACACATGAACTCCCGTGAAGTGATACAGAGCATAATATTATCAAAGGCCCCTTGCTAAAACCATAGTCCTGCCCCTTTGCCATTTCAAAGTTCTTATGTAATTCCCAAAAATGAGGCAGGGTTTTTTAATAGGCATAGAGAGGGCATAATTAAAACTGCCTGCGACCCCATCCGAGTTTCAACATCTCAATAGCTACGCCTTACAGCGGCATTTTCTCTCACTGGGAGAAAGAACGTGGGCCTGTTCTCTAAATATAGGCCAACACAGTGCCTTGATCACAGTGTATACATCTACACACCTCAGTCCTGTTCCATTATTCAGCAGGTTGCTTTTGTGCCCTAGAACAGTGCTTTTAATCCTATCCTAGAGATAATTAGCATTCATTATCTGTGAGTATGAAGAGGGCTGGAAGGGATAGAGTTTTCTGTTGTTTTTACATTGGGTACAGGTGAAAATGGTGGCAGGACACTCACACTCACCATCAGTTGCTTCATGGCAGTGTGCTCCTCGTTTTCCCGGGCCGCGTTGTGGTCTTTGTGAACAATCTCTACTCGGATGTCGTTCTTGGCCGACACCACCCCTTTTAGATCTGATGGAAACAACAGTAAATTACAGCTCAAGATGCTAAGACACACAATATTCACAAAGACATTGCACTTCCCCCAATATCTTCAATACACTGGACTTCAAATTCCCTTGACATGGCTTTTGAGACAAGAGTCACTTTCCCCATCAATACAGAGCAAGATATGCAGTTTATTTTGTTTTGTTGTTAAGATAAGATTGTTTTCTGCGTACAGTACATAACAGTTGAAATCGGAAGTTTACATACACTTAGGTTGGTGTCATTAAAACAATTTTTTCAACCACTCCACAAATTTCTGGTGAACAAACTCTAGTTTTGGCAAGTCTACTTTGGACATCTACTTTGTGCATGACACAAGAAATTTTCCAACAATTGTTTACAGACAGATTATTTAACTTATAATTCACTGTATCACAATTCCAGTGGGTCAGAAGTTAACATACACTAAGTTGACTGTGCCTTTAAACAGCTTGGAAAATTCCAGAAAATGATGGCATGGCTTTAGAAGCTTCTGATAGGCTAATTGACATCATTTGAGTCAATTCGAGGTGTACCTGTGGATGTATTTCAAGGCCTACCTTCAAACTCAGTGCCTCTTTGCTTGACATCATGGGAAAATCAAAATAAATCAGCCAAGAACTCAGAAAGAAATTCTGGTTCAGTCTGGTTCATCCTTGGGAGCATTTTCCAAATGCCTGAAGGTACCACATTCATCTCTACAAACACCATGGGACCACGCAGCCGTCATACCGCTCAGGAAGGAGACGTGTTCTGTCTCCTAGGGATTAATGTACTTTGGTGCGAAAAGTGCAAATCAATCCCAGAACAACAGCAAAGGACCTTGTGAAGATGCTGGACGAAACAGGTACAAAAGTATCTATTTCCACAGTAAAACGAGTCCTATATAAACATAACCTGAAAGGCCACTCAGCAAGGAAGAAACCACTGCTCCAAAACCGCCATAAAAAAAGCCAGACTACGGTTCGCAACTGCACATGGGGACAAAGATCATACTTTTTGGAGAAATGTCCTCTGGTCTGATGAAACAAAAGTAGAACTGTTTGGCCATAATGACCATCGTTATGTTTGCGGGAAAAAGGGGGAAGCTTGCAAGCCGAAGAACACCATCCCAACCGTGAAGCTTGGGGGTGGCAGCATCATGTTGTGGGGGTGCTTTGCTGCAGGAGGGACTGGTGCACTTCACAAAATAGATGGCATCATGAGGTGGGAAAATTATGGGGATATATTGAAGCAACATCTCAAGACATCAGTCAAGAAGTTAAAGCTTGGTCGCAAATTGGTCTTCCAAATGGACAATGACCCCAAGCATATTTCCCAAGTTGTGGCAAAAGGACAACAAAGTCAAGGTATTGGAGTGGCCATCACAAAGCCCTGACCTCAATCTTACAGAAAATCCAACTGAAAAGGCGTGTGCGAGCAAGGATCCTACAAACCTGACTCAGTTACACCAGCTCTGTCAGGAGGAATGGGCCAAAATTCACCCAACTTATTGTTGGAAGCTTGTGGAAGGCTACCTGAAACGTTTGACCCAAGTTAAAACAATTTAAAGACTATACACTCAATTAGTATTTGGTATCATGTAAACTTCTGACCCACTGGGAATGTGATGAAAGAAATAAAAGCTGAAATAAAAAATTCTCTCTACTATTATTCTGACATTTTCACATTCTTAAAATAAAGTGTTGATCCCAACTGACCTAATACAGGGAATTTGAAAATAGGATTAAATGTCAGGAATTGTGAAAAACTGATTTGGCAAATTTGGCTAAGGTGTATGTAAACTTCTGACTTCAACTGTAAGCATTGTCCTAAATGAGCCACCATCAGGCCAGTTTCAGATGTGCAGTTCATACTGTCGTATAACAAAGTCTTACTTTCTGTCTTAATTTTGCTTGCAAGCTCTCTCTGGTGAGCACAGATGGAGACGGGTAGTGAGGGCATAACCAGGTGCGCTTCCTCTGTGGTATACAACAACAACATGCTGAACGCAAGTAAAAGGTCCCACACAGGTAAAAGGTCCCTCGCACGCAGCAACACAATTTTAGCAAAGCGCAATGGCTGACTGTTTCTAACCTGAGGCACTGTTAGGGATGGAGTTTTGATTTGAATATGAGAAAGGATGGAAGTAACTGTAGCCAGCAATTAATAGTGTGGTAAGTTATACTGCTCAATTATGAGACATGAGCCCTCACACCCTGTCTATCTCTTCCTGAGGACCATGCCTCATTAAGCTTTGGCATGCATTGGGTGACACAGGTACAGTGATACGTACTTCTCTGAGAGCGGGTACAACAGAAAGCTCCGATGGTTCCCATGAGGACGATGAAAGCTACTAAGGCCCCGACTGCCACCCCGATGATGACCGCCACCGGGAGAGACTCTGTGGATGACAAAACACATATAAAGTATACATAAATACAAACATGTAAAATGAGGACCAAAGTTCAAACAATTCCATTGTAAAATAATAAAGACATTACTTAGTTTTACAAATACACACATCTCCATAACATATTAATCATAAATATTTCCCCAAATGTTTTGGTGGCTAACATAAGAAATATATATATATATACATTTTAACATACACTACATGACCAAAAGTATGTGGACACCCGCTCATCAAACATCTCATTCCAAAATCATGGGGATTAATATGGAGTTGGTCCCCCTTTTGCTGCTTTTCACTAGATATTGGAACATTTCTGCGGGGATTTGCTTCCATTCAGCCACAAGAGCATAGTGAGGTCAGGCACTGATCTTGAGCGATTAGGTCTGGCTCGCATCCGGCATTCCAATTCATCTCAAAGGTGTTCGATGGAGTTTAGGTCAGGGCTCTGTGCAGGCCAGTCAAGTTCTTCCACACCGATCTCGACAATCCATTTCTTTATGGACCTCACTTTGTGCATGGGGGCTTTATCATGCTGAAACAGGAAAGGGCATTCTGTAAACTGTTGCCACAAAGTTGGAAGCACATGCTGTAGCGTTAAGATTTCCCTTCACTGGAAGTAAGGGGCCTAGCCCGGATCATGAAAAACAGCTCCAGACCATTATTCCAAACCAAGATTTGTCCGTCGAACTGCCAGATGGTGAGGCGGGATTCACTCCAGAGAACGCGTTTCCACTGCTCCAGAGTCCAATGGCGGTGAGCTTTACACCACTCCAGCCGACGCTTGGCATTGTGCATGGTAATCTTAGGCTTGTGGGTGGCTGCTCAGCCATGGAAACCAGTTAATTAAGCCAAATCCACAGTTTTGAAAGGGTGTCCACATACTTTTGTATATATGGTGTATTTATTATTACAGTGCTGATTCCTTCCATTCACATTTAATTCATCCTCATTTACAGAAGTGGCTGAGTGTTTTTTTTATTGAGTTGTTAAATAGCAACAGGGCTGTGAGTTGAATCAGCCTAATCCTTTAAGGGATACTTTGAGATTTTGGCAATGAAGCCCTTTATCTTGTTCCCCAGAGTCAGATTAACTTGTGGATATCATCTTTGTCTCTGCATGCAGTTTGAAGGAAGTAGCGCAATTACTAAATTGGCATTAACGCAATGACTGGAAATCTATGGGAACAGCTAGCATGCTCCTGTAGACGTTCAGTCATTTCGCTGACGCTACAGTAGTTAGCATTGTTAGCATCATACTGGACAGAGACATTAAAATGGTATGTACGAGTTCATCTGACTCTGGGTAAGTACAGTAGATAAAGGGCTTCAATGCAAACATCTTGAAGAATCCATTTAAAGTATCTATGAGTGGCCTGATTCCAACCCACCTACATGAATTACCTCCCTGCACTTTATACAAATGCAACAGAACAGAGTGGCTTAACCCCAGCATTAACGTCTATTTAATGCCTTCATTAATCAATGTCCCTGTCAAATAAGCCAGCAATACATGATCATTTATGGAGAGTGAATACAAACAAATCTTCACCATTGAAAAGACAGAGCAACACATCCAGCTATGAAACCCAGCCAGACAATTAAAGGCTTTTACTAACCGCACTTGTACCTTATCTTAACTAGATAATTTCAACAGTCTGGGTCATCCTATTGTCCTAAAGCGAAATAATGTGAAGTGCTGATAAACCAGACACAACAAAAATGTCCCACACAAACGAGATGGGTGTTGTCAACGCCTAAACACTGAATAGTGCATGCAGGTTTCATTGTGATTTGTGATAATGGTTGGTTGAACAGTTGTAAACCCATCAAATCCATTGACGTTCATACTCTCATGTTCGTTTACACACACACACACACACACACACACACACACACACACACACACACACACACACACACACTACACACACACACAACATATCACTACTCTATTTGTCTCTACACTACACTAAAACCACGGCCATCACAGTGTTAAAGTAGAGGTGGAACCTGTCGAACCTTGGCTCCCACCTTGTTCCTTGAGGCGGATGATCTCCGTGTCAGAACCAAAGCTGTTCCAGGCTGTGCAGTTGTAGATGGTCTGGAAGTCTGCAGGGACGATGTTACTCATGGTCAGAGTAGAGATGACCCCTTCCTCAGTGCTGACCGTCTCCACTGTGTAACGGCCAGACGTCCCTGACTCCAGCACTGTCTCCTTCCATGACCAGGCCTGTAAGGGAATCACAAGTTAAACATGAGGGGGGAGGACTTCCCTGTACTGTTCTAATTGACAACAATTGATTGCAAACAAAGAGGATAAATTGCAAGCACTATTCTGGTTGTTAAATCATATTCATAAGCATGAAAGCAAAATTACTTTCACATTTATCCTGGATAAATATGCCTCTTTAGACCCTCCCATCAAATCAACATCATATTAATTATGCAGCAAATTGATGGCCATCCTCAATACACAAAACACTAATTAGTATATTGCAATTATGCAAAAACATACACACTCACATGTAAACTCACATGTGTACACACACGCGCACACACACACATGCACACACACACAGTTAATGGAACAAGAGAGGGCTCTGAGAGTAAGCTGTTTATCTAAGGGCCATAAATCTTAATGGGATCTGTGCTAACAGAGCATCAGCATGCATTAAATGAGAAATTAAGGGTCTAAGCTTGCCATGCTTCATGCCTTCTTATTCATACAACAATAAATGGTTAGAATACTGTTATATTCATTAAACTGCTATCTTTCTCAAATCAAATTCAAATTAAATTTTATTGGTCACATACACGTGATTAGCAGATGTTATTGCGGGTGTAGTGAAATGCTTGTGCTTATCGCTACACCCGCAATAGCATCTGCCAATCATGTGTATGTGACCAATAAAATTTGATTTGAATTTGATTTGTTTTGAGAAAGATATCAGTTTAATGAGTATAATAGTATTCTAACCGTTTATTGTTGTATGAATACAACTTGTCACTTGTATTGCATGTGTTCTTAGATGGTGTAATCAAATGCTAATAACGCAAGAGGCACGCTGTCAGGGCACCATGGCCATAATGCAACCCATATACCATGCAATGCTGTGGCCAGTAGAGATAAGTAGAAGAGATACATTTTGAAGGAAGTGGTGTTGGTGATACTCACAATGCGGTCTGGAGGTGGAGTGCTCCGGATGAAGCACTTGATCTCTCCCTTCTCCCCGTGGAGAGCCTGATGTGTCTGGGTACTGGAGATGGTGGGTGGGCCTGTGGAGAGGGCACAAAGGAGAACATATCAACACTGTACCATGAAGGCCAATCACAAACCCACACATTACCAAAATCAACCACTTACAGATTCCTTTGGGTTCATGGTCCTGAGGGGCACAGCAGTCTAAGGCACTGCATTTCAGGGCTAGAGGTGTCACTACAGACCCTGGTTCAATTCCAGGCTGTATCACAACATGCCATTATTGGGAGTCCCATAGTGTGGCGCACAATTGGCCCAGCGTCATCCGGGTTAGGATTTGGCTGGGGTAGGCCATCATTGTAAATAAGAATTTGTTCTCAACTGACTTGCCTAGTTAAATAATGGTTAAAAAATGCCATGTAATACTGATTCAATCAAGTTGTGCCGCAGTCAGTTAAGCGGTATACCCCGAACAGCTTTCTTTCTCACAGAAAACCCTACTTCCAATTTCCAACCGACTCGGAATGCCGGCAGTAAACGCCAATTTTGGACTTCCGGCACTGAGGATTGAATTGTGGTTTGATAGGAACATCTCATCTAACCTCCACAATATCACCAAGGGCATGTCAGGGCTGTATGAAGGGCATCCATGTGGGCCCAGCCTTCATTCTGAAAAGTTGATTTATGGTGCCCTTGATTTCTCCCACTAAGATAAGGGTCATGGTGGCGAGTGGAGAGGCATTTATATGGGCGTAATCATGATGGGAGAAATGTCATTGCGGAGAGATTCCACTCCTCCCTGTGTCTCTGCACATCAATTTAGCTCTCCAGAGTCTTGCACTTTGACCCGCAGCGATGCCATCAATCGGATAACCTCCAGTCCTCCCTCACGACAACAGAGGAAGCAGTCTATCATCTTAAACAGCCATTAAAAACATTGAAAAAACAATTTCTAGTGATTTAAGAGGTTTAAGTATAGTGTAGTGGGGAAACAACTTCATTAGTAAGAAGGTGAGCTTCCTACCAACTTCCCTCCAACCCGTTTCCGTTCTCTCTGCCGATACATAATTGCAGTTTATTACCTGTTTCCTATTAAAATAAATTAGCATTTTAATGAGATTCTGGCAGATGGTGTCTTGGTATGCTACTGCATGCAGGAGACTGGGAGCTAGTTTGCTGCCGCTGTGGAATGATTGCTGCAAACTAACAGCACTGCATTGAGCACTATGCCCCAACACCACTGTCTTAGTAGCCTATGGTGGACTGGCATGGGGGGTCCGGTCTGTGTGGACCTGTGCGGATTTGTCAGTGTGGTTGCATGCATAAGAATGTGTGTGCGTGGGAGTGTGTGTGGCTGGAATGGGTTCCTGTGGTAAACACACTCAGATCTATTCCTCCCGGGTTGAACAAGGCGAGCGCTGGTGACTCAGGAGAATCTGCTCTGTGGATCAGGGCTGCAAATGAGGAATATAATTAGATGGTTTTATCTCCCTGCTTCAGACAACTGGGGTGTGGTGGCTCCTCCAGAGGATAGGGAGGTGTGTGTGTGTGTGTGTGTGTGTGTGTGTGTGTGTGTGTGTGTGTGTGTGTGTGTGTGTGTGTGTGTGTGCGCGCATGCGTGCATGCATGCACAGACAGTGTGATCAGAGAGAGAGGGAGTTGGTGGATGGTGTGAGTAGCACAACTACACTACTCCAACTGTCAGTGGACACAGTCGATACGGTATGAGACGTTTGTTTAGAGAGGCGGGGAGGCTATGGAGTGTGCCGCCTCACAATCTGAATCTTTGTTATCGTTTGTTCATCACCTTGTCGAGACCAGGCCTTGCATTTCCACTTCCAGAGTTGGAAGTATAGTCTGAGCTTTGAAAAGATGTCATTTTGTGCTTCCTTGCAACAGCTCATTTCAAAGCACCTCAGAGCTGTGTTACTGTGTTACTCTGTCACATCTATTTGAATGGCATTTCTCTACTGAATTATTCATTTGATCTGTTTTTTTAAATGTCTGTCTTGGCACTTGGAGAAGGAATTAAATGCTAATTTATTGAGCATATAAAGACTATATCTGGGAGAAGGAAAAAAAACTTCAACAACAAGATGCCCTGTGGGAGACTAAAAGGCTCATCGGGCCACTTTCTCCATTAATGTGTTAATGTGCTCCCTCTCCCTGGGCTGCCTGACATCTGATCAGACAGACAGACAGACAGACAGACAGACAGACAGACAGACAGACAGACAGACAGACAGACAGACAGACAGACAGACAGACAGACAGACAGACAGACAGACAGACAGACAGACAGACAGACAGACAGACAGACAGACAGACAGACAGACAGACAGACAGACAGACAGACAGACAGACAGACAGACAGACAGACAGACACCAAGACATACACACGTGGAAATATGGACGGACTCATACCTCTACGAACCAACACTCATTCAAATATAATATATATGATATATATGTTCTTTGATAGAGACAGAAACACATGCACGCTACCAATCTCATGCATATATTCACACATATACCTACTATTTTTTTTTCCCCTGTGTGCGTACAATGTATCAGGATGCATTGAACATACGATCAAAAGAACAAGCACAACACCATAACTTCACTCAAACAAATATTGAAGCTCAGACTGACTGTGTGAGGATGTTAAACTAGGGTGAGCGATATGTATCCATTAGTGACTTCAACATAAACTGCCTCCCCTGCTAGCTGTTTGATTATAATTAAATTACACCAGTCCCCAGGGAAGGAGAGGATTCTCTTGTCTGTGTTGCTGCACAGTGGGAGTCGTTGACATGCAATGGAGGAAAGAACATATTGACAAATTCTAAACACATGGATTTTAATTGTTTGGGTAAAATTATCCAGGCATAAGCGACGGGAAGCAAATAGCAAAACATCAAACACATACACACACACTCCACCACACTGAGCATATACTCTTGAGTATTCCTCAGTCATTCTGACACATGATCAAGGCAGTCTCCCAAAATGCACGGTCATCATTCATGACTTTCTCTGACTGTCAGAGCCAAATGGATCCTATTGGATGTCAAAGACTGCAGGTTGATGAGGGTGAGGAGGATGAAGCTTCATCTGCCATAAAGACGACAACTTAAAACAATCAAGCAGCAAACCGTCGGAGAGTCCTTTCCACGTGCTGCAACTTCAAAGACTCTGTTTGTACTTTGTCGGCTTGACAATCGGATTCACTGAGAGGACTTGGTAGGGTAGAAATGTGAACATTTTGTCTGAGGACCCCTTCTGTGGTTTTCAGAAAGCGTGGATTTAAATTATTCAAAAGTTAAAAAATGATGTGGCTTTTTAATGTCTGAGACAGATTCAGGCCATGAGGCAAAAGAGGCAGAAGAACAGGAGAACATAACAAAATAAAAGAGAAGTCAAAGACCGATAAAGAAGTGGGTAACACTTGACTGAAGTCTATAGAGACCAAGTAAACGTTTTCCGCTTCGTTATTTTTCACGATGAGTGTCCTATGAGTTCTGTTATCATATATAGTGTTGTATACAGAAGTACCGTAATTTCCGGACTATTAAGCGCACCCACTGAATTTAAAAAATGTTTTTATTTTGAACATAAATAAGCCGCACATGTCTATAAACCGCAGGTGCCTACCGGTACATTGAAACAAATTAACTTTACACAGGCTTTAACGAAACACGGCTTGTAACAAAAATAAATAGGCTTTAACGAAACACGGCTTGTAACAAAAATAAAAAATTTGCAGTAAGCTTTAGTTCTCTTTTTGCACTGAGTCAATTCCTCACGCTGCTGTTTCCAACGTCTTATCATCGACTCATTAAGACCAAGCTCCCGTGCAGCAGCTGTATTTCCTTTTCCAACAGCCAGATCAATCGCCTTCAACTTGAAAGCTGCATCATATGCATTTCTCCGTGTCTTTGCCATGATGAGGGTGACAAAATTACTACCGTAATCAGAATGATGGGAAGTTTGAGAGCGCTCGATTTAATCTAAACAGTAAACAAAAAAGTTGTTTGACCTTAACCCGTTCGCAAATTTCATTGGTCAAATGAAAGCTTCATGCCGCCAAAAAACTGAGCACGTCACAGAATGTGTTTTTTTGGAGAAAAAAAATTGAAAGCGGGGAAAATCCAATAATCTTTGAACCTCGCGTCATTGTTTAAGCCGCGAGGTTCAAAGCCTGGGAAAAAAGTTGCGGCTTATAGTCCGGAATTTACGGTAATGCAATTCCCATAGATAGTTGTACATAAAAGAAAGAACACATGAAATGGAAAATAAACCTGAACAGAGATTTTGTTTACTAGTTCAGACAGTAAAAAGGATGCTGGGATGAAACAAAACTGTTAAGATGTTAATTAGGAATGACTTTGCTCCATACTAGTGGAGCTCTGATCTTGAACAGAACTAGGCGATGGATAGGAAAGGGTCTCACAGCACACACTAGCGGTTGCAATCCAATGCCGAAGGAGACATTTGCATGCCATTCTCTTTTATGCACAGCTACTGTACAAGTTTGAAAATAAGTAATGTTTGGTACTTGATGTATATTCAGTCCCAATCTAGCAACAACGCCGCTAACGACAGACATTGTACGTTTGCATTCAAGATATCCAATATATTGTTGAGGACAATACCTCAGCTAAACATTCATCTCAACCTCCTTTCTTCTATCTATCACCCCATGCAAACGGACGTGGTGAGAAAAAGTCCTTTAAAGAACGTGTCAATTCTGCCACTGAAGGCTGCTGCAACGCTAATGCGCACTCTGTGAATACCAAGCGGTGTTAATGAAGTCATTTGTCTGAGAGTTGCCGGGTCTCCCACCATTCCATTCCCCGACATTCATTAGTCAGTCACTGCCTGAAAATGCCAACCTCCCTCTCCTCAACTCCTTCAGAATCTAATCTGCATTAAGCACATTTCCTGTCTTAAGGAACATAAGGCTACATCCTGGATGTGCTAGCTATATTTATCCATCCATCCCTGTGTCTTTTTTAATAAGGACTGATGAAACATAATGGAAAATAAAGTGTAAAGGAAATTAATTTTATCGCATCTGTTACTACGCTTGCAGTTTCAATAATGCTGTGAATCTCTCTGCTGTAGTCTACTACACTGTAGCAGACATGTCTGCAGAGTTGAATTTGAACCCTTCTTCTATTGTAAATACATTGAGAGACGGCCTCACCACAAAGATTTATTCAGAGCTTAAAGACCTGGACACTCTGAGGCCCAATAGCAAACTTTCTCCTTTCACTGTATTGTTGGAGAGTCCTTGGGGTAAAGATGTGTTTTTGTGTGTAAACCAGTGACAAATGACTTTCTTCTTAGCAGATGTGACCCCCAAACCTTCCAAAACATTCCTGACCTGCTTGACACTTACCGTTGACGGTGAGAGAAACCTCCTTCTCCCCGGCGCCGACTCGCGGGACCACGGCACGGCACACATATTTCCCAGCATCTTCCTGCCTCACAGCCTTGAGTGTCAGGATGTTCTCATTGCTTAGTACCTGCCACACAGAGGTTAAGGGTCACTGAATTAGCAGCAAGAGGTCACCTTCACATTTGAGGTAGCACATAGCAGCCCGTGCTCCTCTTAACGACTTAAAGGCCACCTCTCTTCTATTATTAAAATCCAATTTGGGACCAGGCTCATATGAGAGAGGGGCGGTTTTGATCTCCAGGCTCTGATGGTTGACGTATACGGAGTTGAGGAATGAGCCTGACTGGCAGATCAATTGCATGCCCCTATGCTCACCTCAACACATCTCCAGTCAGTATTCAGGGAGCAGGGGCACTAACGAGCCCGAACCGCTAGCTGCCTCTGGATTTTTTGATTAATGAGACTTTGAAAAAAACTGATTTAAGCTCAAAGGGCACTGCTTGGTCACATGAATCCTGAATTACCTATAGTGTTAGATATTTTAGGTTTTCAAATAGAATAGTTAATGAAGTTACTGTTGTGGCCAGCATGATATGAGGGTGGTTGTGGAAAATATATCACTATAAATTAAATGACATTGAAAGTATTGGCTAACCTGATTGTTCCAATCTATAGTGTATTGCACCTAGTCAAAACATATACAATAAATGATGAAAGACATTGAATATGGGAATACATACCACTCCAGAGCCCCTCTTCATCCAGACGATTGTGAGGGAGGGGTTTCCCGTCCAGGCACAGTTGAACACAGCATCAGACCCTAGATCCACCTGTAAGGACTGGGGCTCTGCAGCCATGCGTGGACCAACTGCCAGAACACAGAGAGCCACCCAGTCAGCATCTAATCAATACACCACCAGCACCACAACAGAATACTCTATTAACGGTCAGATACAGAATGTCTATAATCTAAATAGGATGCATAACGTTGGCTGGACATCATCACAGAAAGAGCAACACATTAGTAGCACTCACAGTAGACGTCGACGTTGCGGCTTATGTTGGTGCTGCCCAGAGGGTTGGTGACCTCACAGGAGACCGGCTCAGTGAAGAAGGAGTGGTCCACAATGACCTCATAAGTGTCCCCAGAGACCTCCTTGATCACGTTGCCTCCTTTGGCCCACCTGTAGTAAAGGGAAATACACAGAGAGAGAGAGAGAGCGAGAGAGAGGAGACCTTGCATGAGAGGGGTGATCTGATAAGAAACTGTTATTTGCAACTTGCTTTGACCTTAATATTGACCTATGGTCGCCTGGTTAATGGTGGTCAGGAAATACTCTGCTGAGGACACAGAATACCTGAGGTAGAAAGACCATTTGAACTAGCACCAGACCAGTATGAAGAATGGATTGCTTCTGATTTATAACGTTTCAGTTCCGGTCATCAGCGAAGGAGGATGGCATTTGTCTGAAGGATGGGAGGATGAGGGGAGAAGAGGGTGGGATAAAACATTAAGACAGTTTCTCTCCCTCCCTGTCAATGTCACATTGTTCTCTGAATAAATAATTCCTGTGCAGGTTATCTGCTGGCTTCAGCATGTTTATGTGGCAGCCATTCATGCTGTGACGTCACAAGCATCTCAGTGACTGGGAGAGCAGACAGCACGTTCTTCATTAGGACGAGTGGAGCAGAACAGAGCGCAGAGTGGCTTAGACAAACTAATCACAAAATGACAAATACGTAGAGTCCCTCCTGATGATGCCAGCTGACTTGTACTGTACGGTAGAGTCCCCCCTGACGATGCCAGCTGACCGGTACTGTACGGTAGAGTCCCCCCTGATGATGCCAGCTGACCGGTACTGTACCAGGGGCGAAAATGTGATATCAACTTTGGAGGGGACAATTACATGAAATTTTCTCAAGAGCAATTCCTGAGGGGGACACCAAAAGTAGTGCTGTAACACATAGCCTACATTGTAATATGGTAAATGTATATTGAGGAACCAAAGAAATAAGGTGTTTGCCGTACTCCTAACTACCGGTACCCAAAACTACACAACTAATCACAACAGCAATACCATTGCCTTTAACAAATCTTAGTTCAGTCACCAGTTTAAGTTGAGAGTGGGGGTATCCTTGGCATTTTCCAATTATGTTCCTATTTTACAAGTCAAAAAAATTGAGAACCTTTCATAATGTTGCCAAACAAAGACTCAACAAACTTACCTGAGACTCCCTGTCTCTGCCAGTCTGTCCCTGCATATCTGTCCCCAACTCTGCTGTCTGTGTGCCATCTGTTGCCTGTTCTGCCTAATGACATCATTGTGAAACATTTCCATTAGAATTTAATTTCTTTCTTATGAACATTTTATCGACTAGTCTTTGAGATATTAGGCTACTAGGGTTCTTACTATGCGTTTTGGTGTATTGAAAAATACTCTAATGTCCGTCTTTTATTTTTCTGCCATTTTTCTACCTGGCTGGCTGGCTGGCTACACACACACACACACACAGTGTGTAGGTTATTTACAGTAGGAGATGGGCTTCTATCATCTTCTATCATTCTATTTGGGCTTCGATCTAAAAGGTAGCTAGCAAATGTGAAACGGATTAAAATGACAAGAGTTGACAGCTGTATGAGTTCACCATTTACACAACATATGCTGCAACCTTTTGTAATTTTAATAGTTTGTTTCATATTGGCTGGCTTCCAACAATAGCTGAATTTGCAAAGCTAGCGAGCACCAATTCAGTTTCAGTGGTGTTTGCTATAATCTTTGCTACCCGGGTTAAATAAAGGTGAAATAAAATAAATAAATAAAAGTTCACTTGCGACAATTTAGCTTTTGCAACGAGACCATTAAATATATTTAAGACAATGGTAGAAGAGAGTGTAGTTCTGTTCAGTTTGGATTTCAGTTTATCGCTAACCTTATCACAGGGACTTTGAAGCACTAACTTACATCATCTGCATGCTGATTCCATCTTTGACGATGCCACATAAATGGAATAGGTACTAGCTAGCTTAATAGTTAATATTTGCACGCTAGCTCTGCATATTCAGCTAGTGTGTGTGCGCGATTGACTGGATTAACCTCACGTCAGTTATGTGCATTGAGTGCCTTTCAGACAGTAGAAACGACCTCTCTGTTACCTAGCAAGCTAAGGAACTGGCAGTGGATCAAACCATTGTAAGGCAAAGGGTGGGGGGGTTGCAATCTTTTGAAACTTAAAAACGCACTATTAAGTGTCTATAATCAGCACAATTGTTTTCATTGCGTATTATTAATATTATTTAAATTACATAGTTATGTTTCAGTGATATATTGGGGGGGACAAATCATATTTTTCCCAGGATGGGGGGGTCGTGTCCCCCCCGTCCTCCCCGGGATTTCCGCCCCTGTACTGTACGGTAGAGTCCCACCTGATGATGCCAACTGACACGTAGTGTATGGTAGAGTGCCCCCTGACGATGCCAGCTGACACGTACTGTATGGTAGAGTCCCTCCTGATGATGCCAGCTGACCGGTACTGTACGGTAGAGTCCCCCCTGACGATGCCAGCTGACAAGTAGTGTATGGTAGTGTCATGATGTTGCCCTCTTTGGGTACAGCGAGCACCATCCCCCTCTCTCTGCACCATCCCCCTCTCTCTCTTCCCCCTACACCAGGCTCTGTTAGGCAGGTCATAAATTCCTTGAGTTCTCACCTCATGGCCAGAGTATAAGAGAGAGTGTTTTCATAGAGAGAACAAATGAACTTCTTCCACCTCACAGAACTTGAGAACTGAACAATATTCATGTTCTGGAGAATGTATAAATGGTCAATGAAGTAGCCAGCTACGAACTGGTCCATTTTGTACAATTTTGTGAAACTCATGAGAGACAGTACAGCCACATTACCATAACCCTATTAATACAAGAGTCTCAGTTGTGAGGCTTGCATCTAATTGTTGTATAAAATTAATGAGTAAAGATGAAACTATTTGTGAAATTATGTAATGTGATTTTAAACTGTTTAATGAAGGAAACTCCAATTCCCTTTGGAGATTAACTAAATCATTGGCCCGCCCCATGAGCACAGACATTGATCTGGCGTCATGAGACAGCCCCTTTCTGCTCGTCCGAATATAACCCCCACCTTGGGAATTTATCTTCAGACCAGCTTACCTCGATAACCACGTTTACATGATTAAGTTAGTTTAATCACGTAATAATAATTACGGAGAATTTATTTGATAAAATTAAGTCTTCATTTTAATGATGCCGAAGACACTGATGATGCCGGCTGACACATACTGTATGTTAGTCCCCCCGGTGATGCAGGCTGAAATGTACTGTACGGTAGAGTCCCCCCCTGGCGATGCAGGCTGAAACGTACTGTACGGTAGAGTCCCCCCCTGACGATGCAGGCTGAAACGTACTGTATGGTAGAGTCCCCCCCTGACGATGCAGGCTGAAACGTACTGTACGGTAGAGTCCCCCCCTGACGATGCAGGCTGAAACGTACTGTACGGTAGAGTCCCCCCCTGGCGATGCAGGCTGAAACGTACTGTACGGTAGAGTCCCCCCCTGACGATGCAGGCTGAAACGTACTGTATGGTAGAGTCCCCCCCTGACGATGCAGGCTGAAACGTACTGTACGGTAGAGTCCCCCCCTGACGATGCAGGCTGAAACGTACTGTACGGTAGAGTCCCCCCCTGACGATGCAGGCTGAAACGTACTGTACGGTAGAGTCCCCCCCTGACGATGTCAGCTGACACATACTGTATGATAGTCCGCCCTGACGATGCAGGCTGAAACGTACTGTATGGTAGAGTCCCCCCCTGACGATGCAGGCTGAAACGTACTGTACGGTAGAGTCCCTCCCTGACGATGCAGGCTGAAACGTACTGTACGGTAGAGTCCCCCCTGGCGATGCAGGCTGAAACGTACTGTACGGTAGAGTCCCCCCCTGACGATGCAGGCTGAAACGTACTGTATGGTAGAGTCCCCCCCTGACGATGCAGGCGAAAACGTACTGTATGGTAGAGTCCCCCCCTGACGATGCAGGCTGAAACGTACTGTACGGTAGAGTCCCCACCTGACGATGCAGGCTGAAACGTACTGTACGGTAGAGTCCCCCCTGACGATGCAGGCTGAAATGTACTGTACGGTAGAGTCCCCCCCGACGATGCAGGCTGAAACGTAGTGTACGGTAGAGTCCCCCCCTGACGATGCAGGCTGAAACGTACTGTACGGTAGAGTCCCCCCCGACGATGCAGGCTGAAACGTACTGTATGATAGTCCGCCCTGACGATGCAGGCTGAAACGTACTGTATGGTAGAGTCCCCCCCTGACGATGCAGGCTGAAACGTACTGTACGGTAGAGTCCCTCCCTGACGATGCAGGCTGAAACGTACTGTACGGTAGAGTCCCCCCTGGCGATGCAGGCTGAAACGTACTGTACGGTAGAGTCCCCCCCTGACGATGCAGGCTGAAACGTACTGTATGGTAGAGTCCCCCCCTGACGATGCAGGCTGAAACGTACTGTACGGTAGAGTCCCCCCCTGACGATGCAGGCTGAAACGTACTGTACGGTAGAGTCCCCCCCTGACGATGCAGGCTGAAACGTACTGTACGGTAGAGTCCCCCCTGACGATGCAGGCTGAAATGTACTGTACGGTAGAGTCCCCCGCGACGATGCAGGCTGAAACGTAGTGTACGGTAGAGTCCCCCCCTGACGATGCAGGCTGAAACGTACTGTACGGTAGAGTCCCCCCCGACGATGCAGGCTGAAACGTAGTGCACGGTAGAGTCCCCCCCTGACGATGCAGGCTGAAACGTACTGTACGGTAGAGTCCCCCCCTGACGATGCAGGCTGAAACGTACTGTACGGTAGAGTCCCCCCCTGACGATGCAGGCTGAAACGTACTGTACGGTAGAGTCCCCCCCTGACGATGCAGGCTGAAACGTACTGTACGGTAGAGTCCTCCCCTGACGATGTCAGCTGACACAAACTGTATGTTAGTCCCCCCTGACGATGCACGCTGAAACGTACTGTACGGTAGAGTCCCCCCCTGGTGATGCAGGCTGAAACGTACTGTACGGTAGAGTCCCCCCCTGACGATGTAGGCTGAAACGTACTGTACGGTAGAGTCCCCCCCTGACGATGCAGGCTGAAACGTACTGTACGGTAGAGTCTCCCCCTGACGATGCAGGCTGAAACGTACTGTACGGTAGAGTCCCCCCCGGCGATGCAGGCTGAAACGTACTGTACGGTAGAGTCCCCCCCTGGCGATGCAGGCTGAAACGTACTGTACGATAGAGTCCCCCCCTGACGATGTCAGCTGACACATACTGTATGATAGTCCCCCCTGACGATGCAGGCTGAAACGTACTGTACGGTAGAGTCCCCCCCTGGCGATGTCAGCTGACACATACTGTATGCACATAAAGTTACCCGACGTTAATAAATTGACACAGGATTGGGAGAAGAACATCCGTTTGTGTTGGAGGCATCTGTCAGAGGGATGTTTTCTCCCAACTGCTGGGTTAATACTTTTCTTATGTCATCACTTCTGTCTTGCTCAGCATGCCATACTGGATGGCTCCCTGTTGCTGTGGGAGACAGGGACCATTTATTAAAGCGAGCCAAGGCATGAGTGGATGTATGGGGCTTCTTCTCTGGAAGATTTACAAGGTATTTTGGGACATACAACTCTATATCCTCCTAAACCTCTCACCTTGCCCAGACAGAGATGTGTTTGCATGCTGATATGGGCAAAGAGAACCTTTGAACTTCTAGCTGTCACAAAACATGGATCTATTTTCTCACCCAAGAGCACAGGGTGCACTGTGCAGTATTCCAGGGATCGGGAACTCGCAGTATTCCAGGGATAAGGGACTCATTTGTTATCCATGAGTGAAGCCTTGGTCTATGCTTAAAAGGAGTAGTATAATTTAAATGAGAATAGACCTCATTCATTCAGCAAGTGAAGTGAAGCACCTTTCTAATTGGCTCCAGTTGATTTTTCTCTGCTGCACATTGGGCTGCCGAGGAGACTGTTTCCACACTGTAGGAGCTAGTTTTTCACTGTGTGAAAAATGAAGTCGCTGAGAGCACTGTCAGCTTAATATGCACAGGGACACCTGTGTTTCCAATAATAAAAAAATGAGGGCAGATGGGTATGCATGGCTCATCTGTCCCTTCCTTACGTAATTGATCCTGGAGGAGAATGTGCTGGATTTGGGAAAAGCTATTATTACCGTTGCAGTAAGCTACACACAGCGTTCTGTAGGTATTGTCCCTCAAGAAAACAATTTTGTACACAAAATATATAATAAAAGATAATGATAATGACTATAGTAATGATGATGATGGTTTCTAAATCTCACAACACACTGTCTATGAATATAAGATAAGAATTCACTAGACAATGTCAATGATGACAGCGATCATCAATGCCCTCTGAATCTCAGTGTCGGATGATGAATGACTCTCCACAGGCTGTGACTGAGAGTGTATGGTCGCTAGAGTACTGGAGGAGTTAAAGTGAGTGAAGCACAGAAGTTTGTCCAGCAGGTCTCTCCCAATTGGATTGTGAGGCTGCAAGGGCTGGGAGGTCCACATTTCAGAGAGAGCAGAGACAGAATGCTAGTGCCTGCAGGGAGTGTGAGGCTGCCAGGGCTGGGAGGTCCACAGTGCAGAGAGAGCAGAGACAGAATGCTAGTGCCTGCAGGGAGTGTGAGGCTGCCAGGGCTGGGAGGTCCACAGGGCAGAGAGAGCAGAGACAGAATGCTAGTGCCTGCAGGGAGTGTGAGGCTGCCAGGGCTGGGAGGTCCACAGTGCAGAGAGAGCAGAGACAGAATGCTAGTGCCTGCAGGGAGTGTGAGGCTGCCAGGGCTGGGAGGTCCACAGGGCAGAGAGAGCAGAGACAGAATGCTAGTGCCTGCAGGGAGTGTGAGGCTGCCAGGGCTGGGAGGTCCACAGTGCAGAGAGAGCAGAGACAGAATGCTAGTGCCTGCAGGGAGTGTGAGGCTGCCAGGGCTGGGAGGTCCACAGGGCAGAGAGAGCAGAGACAGAATGCTAGTGCCTGCAGGGAGTGTAAGGCTGCCAGGGCTGGGAGGTCCACAGTGCAGTGAGAGCAGAGACAGAATGCTAGTGCCTGCAGGTAGTGTGAGAGATCGGCTGGTGTGCTGGTCCCCATCCAAGAGAGTCTAAACATAGCCAGCTCTGCATCCATCAGACACCTGCATCTCCTCTGAGAGGGCAGAGTGGCCAGCGAGAACTTACTCAACAGCTCACTTACCACCGGGACCTATTCAGGGATTTAGGTCATACAATGAGGTGCAAGTCAGGTGTATGCCTCAGGGTGTTTGTGTACATGTGTGTGTGTGCATGTGGCAATATCAGTGAAATCAGTGTGTACCATGGAAAGAACAACCTTGTTCTCTCTCACTGATATGATTAAGGGGATAGCAATGGTAAACTGAATTATATCAAATTAAACAGCTATCTATGTCATTAACATATAAAATAAATTATTATTATCGGCATGGTTAAGTACACCACAGCACAGATTATGTTGCTCATTTGAATTTTCATAATGTTGAATATATCAAAATACTTATTTCAATGGAAAGTAGAGACTTTCATAACGATGCTTTGATCAAATCGCACCCTGATGTTCCTTGAATGAAATGTGTATATGAAAATAGACAGAAATGTCTCTTTGTTTTACATAATATGACAAAAGGCCCAATATTAGAAGGGAGAACAAAAACATTGTCTATAGTTTCAAAACATTGTGAATGACATTTCAATATACTCTCTGCCATGAGGTAGGGGACATGAGCATAGATGATGTGACTGTCAGTTTGGTGTCTTACAATTCAAATAAAACCAGGGCGTCTGTTTGTCTGGCAATGAATTCACAGCATGGTAGAACATCACTGTTGTACCTTCGCAGTTGCGGATGCCTCGCGTGATGTATTGTTGTCTCTACCTTCTTGCCCTTTGTGCTGTTTTCTGTGCCCAATAATGTTTGTACCATGTTTTGTGCTGCTGCCGCCATGTTGTGCTGATGCCATGTTGTGTTGCTACCATGCTGTGTTGTCATGTGTTGCTGCCATGCTATGTTGTTGTCTTAGGTCTCTCTTTATGAGGTGTTGTGGTGTCTTTCTTGTTGTGATGTGTGTTTTGTCCTGTATTTAACATTTTTATTCCAGCCCTGTCCCTGCAGGAGGCCTTTTGCCATTTGGTAGGCTGTCATTGTAAATAAGAATGTGTTCTTAACTGACTTGCCTAGTTAAATGAAGGTAACAAAATATATATACAGTACCAGTCAAACGTTTGGACATGCCTAATCATTCAAGGGTTTTTCTTTATTTTAACTATTTTCTACATTGTAGAATAATAGTGAATACATCAAAACTATGAAATAACACAAATGGAATCATGCAGTAAGCAAAAAAGTGTTAAAAATATCAAAATATATTTTATATTTGAGATTCTTCAAAGTAGCCACCCTTTGCCTTGATGACAGCTTGGCACACTCTTGGCATTCTATCAACCAGCTTCATTAGATAGTCACCTGGAATGCATTTCAATTAACAGGTGTGCCTTCTTACAAGTTAATTTGAGGAATTTCAATCCTTCTTCATGCGTTTGAGCCAATCAGTTGTGTTGTGACAAGGTAGGGGTGGTATACAGAGATAGCCCAATTTGGTAAAAGAGAAAATTCATGTTATGACAAGAACAGCTCAAATAATAAAAGTGAAACAACAGTCCATCATTACTTTAAGACATGAAGGTCAGTCAATCCGGAAAATTTCAAGAACTTTGGACGTTTTTTTCAAGTGCAGTCATAAAAAGCATCATGCACTATGATGAAACTGGCTTTCATGAGGACCACCACAGGAAAGGTAGACATAGAGTTACCTCTGCTGCAGAGGATACGTTCCTTAGAGTTACCAGACTCAGAAATTGCAGCCCAAATAAATGCTTCACAGGGTTCAAGTAACAGACACTTCTCAACATCAACTGTTCAGAGGAGACTGCATGAATCAGGCCTTCATGGTCGAATTGCTGCAAAGAAACCACTACTAAAGGACACCAATAAGAAGAAGAGACTTGCTTGGGACAAGAAACACGAGCAATGGATATTAGACTGATAAAAATCTGTCCTTTGGTCGGATGAGCCCAAATTTGCGATTTTTGGTTCCAACGGCCGTGTCTTTGTGAGACGCTGAGTAGGTGAACGGATGATCTCCGTGTGTGTGGTTCCCACCGTGAAGCATGGAGGAGGTGGTGTGATGGTGTGTGTTTGCTTTGCTGGTGATACTGTCTATGATTTATTTAGAATTCAAGGCACACTTAACCAGCATGTCTTCCACAGCATCCTGCAGCGATACACCATCCCATCTGGTTTGCGCTTAGTGGGACTATTATTTGTTTTACAACAGGACAATGACCCAACACACCTCCAGGCTTTGTTAAGGCTTTTTGACCAAGAAGGAGGGTGATGGAGTGCTGCATCAGATGACCTGGCCTCCACAATCACCTGACCTCAACCCAATTGAGATGGTTTGGGATGAGTTGGACCGCAGAGGGAAGAAAAGCAGCCAACAAGTGCTCAGCATCTGTGGAAACTCATTCAAGACTGTTGTAAAAGCATTCCAGGTGAAGCTGGTTGAGAGAATGCTAAGTGTGCAAAGCTGTCATCAAGGCAAAGGGTGGCTACTTTGAAGAATATAAAATATAAAATATATTTTCATTTGTTTAACACTTTTTTGTTTACTACATGATTCCGTATGTGTTATTTCATAGTTTTGATGTCTTCACTTTTATTCTAAAATGTAGAAAATAGTAAAAATATAGAAAAACCCTTGAATGAGATGGTGTGTCCAATCTTTTGACTGGTACTGTATATATATTTTTAAAACATTACTGGCATTAGTGGCATGGCACCAGTCAAGATAGTGTGTTCAGCCAAAGTGTTTATGCCAGTAGAGCAGACAAGATGGATTTAATTTGCTTTGCCTGTTGCTTTGTTGTTTTTTTTTCTCTCGCTGTCCTTCTCGTCGGCTGGATGCACTGGGTGGCACAAAGCCAGTCACAGGGGAAAACAAACAGTGGCTTGTGCCCACAGACAACGTGACGGAAAATGCCATGATGTAAAACTTCTTCATTAACCACCTCAGAGACACAGACGAGGAAAAGGTAGATGATAGAACTGACCATTTTTTTTTTGAGAAACTAGCAACAACATCATAATTGTTTAACTGGGGAGAAAATTGGGGATGGTGTTTGCTGGGTGTGGAGAGGGATGTGTTTGTTGTCGCGTGGTAGATTGCGCAGACGAGGGACCTGAAACTCCTCTTCTGTCGTGTCCCTCTCTGGACCTCCTCTGCTTTGAGTAGTGAAAAAAAAGCTTTGTATATTTATCACCATGGCGTTGAATATGATGTATTGTGTTTGCCCCTCCTGCTTCCATTAGGTAATGAAGATTCCATAACAGCTCTATTGTTTTACGATTCCTCTATTCACACCAACACACTCAGACCAAAACACAAACTTACTCCAACAGTACTTCCCTCCATATCTAGAATATATGGAGTCGCCAGAAAACATTAACATCTGGTTTTGAGAGATACAGTATTTTAAACCTAACTTCCATTTCTCTGAAAAATATAAATGGGAACTCCGCTCAGGCGTCTTTCTATGCCTGCTACGTTAGGTCACTCCCTATACTCTACTCAGCAATATCCCTGAGACACATGTTCTCCCCCCAGGAGTTAGAGTGCTGGCTCTGCCTGAGAGATATCTGTCTCAGGGATAGTGCTTTCCATTCGCTTTTGTAAGCAAGATTCCTAGACCGGCCAATCACAGCAGATCATAGAGAATAGAAATCACCATGTCATTGACTCCTCCTCTGCTACCTTGGCTCTGTCTGTGTGTGAAGTGCTTATTGAAGTGGAGAATGGGATGGCAGAGTGGCGGGCTGGGGAGATTGGCAGAGAGGCCATCACTCTAAGGCCTGCCCTGTCCTTGTTCCATATCTGATCTCCAGAGACAGGGTGTATTAGAGCTGACTAACGGCCACACCACACCGCTGGCTCCCTGCTCTGCACTGCTGTAACTCTCTCCAGGGGACAAGGGGGGTTCTCCTCAGTCAACTCCCCAGTGGAGAGCTCTCCCTGGGAGACAGAAGCAGTCCAACACTCCCCCATTTGGACTGGGGTAGACTGGAGATAAAATAACCTATGGTTCTTTATGAGAACGTGTGCTAAAATGAATCAGAAATGAATCTGCACTGTTGCATATTAGAAAAAGGTTATATATTTCACAGTCCTGTGAACAGAAGTGAAATGTGGGTTCAGATGCAAATGACTCAACTCAAAGTGGTATTGGACCCTAACTCTAGTGAAACCCTTCTAGAGAGTGCCTATTTCAGCCTGAAGTTCTACCCCTCTCCTTCTTTCAATCCATTCTCCCATGGTTTCCCATGCCAAAGGAAAAGTCGTCTCAATGTAGACATGTCAGCGGAATGTTGATCTGGGTCCCACTACAATAGAGACTGATTTCCACAGTGATGGTAGCAGAAGACCTGCCTTTGGTGTATAGCTGTACAGTCAAACACAAGTCTTGTTTGCCTTGATATCTGTTTTTTGTAAAGGGCAGAATCCATCAAAGGAATGTCTCTGTTTTGCCACTTGTGAGTGTGTTGTAGATCCATTTCATTTCCCAATACAGCTTCAGACTCAGTGTCGGCCAGGTAATTCCCTTCGCTATTGATTTTGTTCCACTTATTCTTCCCTTGGTTTTAAAACCCACACAGAAAAGCATGTCTTGACAAATCACCTTGGCATTACACCTCTTCAAGGACCAAGTGAGATTTCATGAGAGTAAATAACTTCTATTTCACATTTCTTGTGAGAATTGAAAAACTCAGTGCTCCAAATCAAGCCTCTCAATGTGTGCTTGCAGTTGTCAGGCAGAATCCAAAAAGGATTGCGAAAAAGAATAAGACATGTGTTCAGCGAAGGTTCAGAAGATCAACCCACTCCTTCCACACAAATGTCCACTAGCCCTCCTTCAGTACTCTGACTCCCATGTCGCCCTTTTAACATGAGACCTTGTAACCTTGACAACCTCATCAGATACAACACAATACCAGCTGTTCTCCCACTCACCGTAGTGTATCTATCTTCAGGGTATATAGACAACATTATCTCAAAACAAAAGCCATGCAAGTCAATGCATTCATTAGCCTCTAAGTACATGACTGGGAAGCAATTTCAACAGACATTTGTCATTACATTTTCCTCTGTGAATATTTTCCAAATCGATGAGAGATTTAATAGTGTCATGGCATCATAAGAATTCTCTGACAGTGATTAATGCCATCAACACTGAAGTGTTGCTATAAGCAACATCTATCAGAGAGGACCTTTGTATATCATATGAAGTTTGTTTCAGTGTTTTTCTTTCTCATTACGGGGCATTGCATAATGCAGGATGTCTAGCCCACATATATTTTGCTATGATACATTTTTCATTTAGAGACTAGTAATGGAGTTTCGAGTAAAGTTCCCAGACAGCAAGTTCAAAGTCTTCACAAGGAACCAAGTTCAGAGTGAAAATAATCTGATATAGACTATCATGAGAGAGGGGTGGAGACAGACATACATTAGTTGTGCATGTACAGTATAGGTAGAGTTGAAGTCAGAAGTTTACATACACTTAGGTTGGAGTCATTAAAACTTGTTCTACAACCATTCCACAAATTTCTTGTTAACAAACTATAGTTTTGGGAAGTCGGTTAGGACATCTACTTTATGCATGACACAAGTCATTTTCCAACAATTGTTTACAGACAGATTATTTCACTTATAAGTCACTGTATCACAATTCCAGTGGGTCAGAAGTTTACATACACTAAATTGACTGTGCCTTTAAACAGCTTGGAAAATTCCAGAAAATGATGTCATGGCTTTAGAAGCTTCTGATTCATCCTTGGGAGCAATTTCCATACACCTGAAGGTACCACGTTCATCTGTACAAACAATAGTAAGCAAGTATAAACACCATGGGACCACGCAGCCGTCATACCGCTCAGGAAGGAGACGCGTTCTGTCTACTTGAGATGAACGTACTTTGGTGCGAAAAATGCAAATCAATCCCTGAACAACAGCAAAGGACCTTGTGAAGATGCTGGAGGAAACAGGTACAAAAGTATCTGTTACGTTCCCCAGTTTCTGTGTTCTGGTTTTGTTCGTATGTGAGTTTCAGGAAATGGCTTCCTGAAATTCCCCCCAAGCAGCTGATTGGTCGGCCCCCTTTGCTAATTGGAGCTGACCCCGCCCTCTCGTCAGAGGATACAGCTATATCCAATTACAGACTCCTCCAGCTTTAAAAGCCAGTGTTCCTTTGTAAGAGGAGAGCTGAGGGTTATGTCATAAGTTGGTTGTTTCACAGAAAGAGATTTGGTATGTACTATGTTAGTTGTTGCTAAGAGAACTGGTTATAGTCTGTGTTAGTTTTTTGCTCAGAGAGAGCTTCTTTATTGTCCTGAGAAGGTTTTTTCTCAGTTTTTGATGTGAAGTAGTTTGTGTTATTCTGTTTCATTTGTTCCCAGGGGGGAAGGCACCTAGGGAGTGCTTAGGCAAGAGGCCTGTGGGCATACATAACCCTTAGTATTTATTGTCTATACACACTAGGTAAGACCTGGGTGGGCCACCCTCTGTATTTTGGTTAGTGCACCAGGTGGTGGTAAGTAATGGGTAGGTAGGAGAGGGGGCTTTGACCTTTACTTTCTTAGCTTTGCTTCCGTTCAGCCCCTTTTCCCCAAATTTACCGTGTGAAGGAATAAATTCCCTGTAAACGGTAAATTCTCTGCTTTTGTTATCCTTACTTGCACCTACAATCCCATACCTCTTTCACTCCACGGGGAGTTGAGTTGTAGCAGGGTTTTGCGTTTCCTCTTCCTAGAGGCGTGCGTAACAGTATCTATATCCACAGTTTAACGAGTCCTATATCGACAACCTGAAAGGCCAAACAGCAAGGTAGAAGCCACTGCTCCAAAACCGTCATTAAAAAGTCAGACTACGGTTTGTAACCGCACATGGGGGAAAAACATTGTATTTTTGGAGAAATGTCCTCTGGTCTGATGAAACAAAAATATAATTGTTTTGCCATAATGACCATTGTTATGTTTGGAGGAAAAAAGGGGAGGCTTGCAAGCCGAAGAACACATTCCGAACCGTGAAGCACGGGGGTGGCGGCAGCATGTTGTGCGGGTGCTTTGCTGCAGGAGGGACTGGTGCACTTCACAAAATAGATGGCATCATGAGGGAGGAAAAATATATTGAAGCAACATCTCAAGACATCAGTCAAGAAGTAAAAGCTTGGTCGCAAATGCGTCTTCCAAATGGACATTGAACCCAACCACACTTCCAAAGTTGTGGCAAAATGGCTTAAGGACAACAAATTCAAGGTATTGGAGTGGCCATCAAATCCCTGACCTCAATTCTATAGAAAATGTGTGGGCAGAACTGAAAAAGCATGTGCAAGCAAGGAGGCCTACAAACCTGACTCAGTTACACCAGCTCTGTCAGGAGGAATGGGCCAAAATTCACCCAACTTATTGTGGAAGGCTACCTGAAATGTTTGCAATGCTACCAAATACTAATGGAGTATGTAAACTTCTGACCCACTGGGAATGTGATGAAAGAAACAAAAGCTGAAATGAATCATTCTTTCTATTCTGACATTTCACATTCTTAAAATAAAGTGATGATCCTAACTGACCTAAGACAGGGAATTTGTACTAGGATTAAATATCAGGAATTGTGAAAAACTGAGTTTAAATGTATTTGGCTAAGGTGTATGTAAACTTCCGACTTCAACTGTAGGTCATCTCACCTGAACAGTGTGATGGGTGGGTTAGCCTTGGCTGAGCAGTGGAACTTGACCAGGTTTCCTTCCAGAATGGGCTGAGGCTCCACTGACAGATTGACAAGTGGCAAATCTGAATGGACACACACCAGAGACAGACAACCAATTAGAAAAGACCCCCGTAACAACTTTACAGTAATCTAGGGCGGTTGCAGAAACTTGCTTGCCATTTCAATTTACCATAGACCAGCATATTTCCCCTACAGTAACTTGTGTTGTGATATATTTTCACAGGTGCGTAAATACATTACCCATACTTTTTTTTTTCATTAGACATTAAAGAGCAGAAAAACACAGGAAATCAAAGCAAATAGTGCAACTCTTGATGAGTTTTTCAGTAATTGGTGATTTGAAAATAAGGATTAATAGAAACAGCCTGCTAAGCACTCCATTATAATTACAAAATCAATAAACACTGAGACACAATTAAAACTGCTCTTAAAATAGCAAACACATAGATTATGTTAATTAAATAAACAGCAATTAAATGTATCTAAATGACAAAGATATAGCATTCTTTTTGAAGATATGTTTTAATCGCTTTTCATCTCTGAAGGCAAATGGTTAATCTTCCACTTTGGTCCTCCTTTATATTCAGATAAAACATTTCAACTATGGTAAGCTATTTTTCAATGAAGTCTAGCATTGATGAAAGGGCCATTGCTATAGCCTGTAAAGTATGTAAAGGGTTTGGAGGGACAAAAAGCCTCATCAAACACTGACAGTCTGAGTGATAAAAAAGCAACAGTCTTTCAGTATTTGCCCCCTCTCTGAATATTATGGGGCGACTCAAAGTTTGCCTGATATCACTAATGGAACACGGCAGCAACGAGCATGGCCCCTCTCACATTTCTCTACGTCCGCTGCTTCAAACCAAATGGACTACTGCCTCTTAACGTCTACTGTGGCAACTGTCCAAGCCGTTTCCATATCTAGCTTATGTAGATTGCTTTAATTCAATCAAGTCCTTGATTAAACTTTGCTTGATGAAATCTAACTCTGCTGGGAAAGAGGGTGGCATGGAAGCTAGAGGGAAGCTCTCTCTCTGAGTGCATATCCATAAATTATATGACTAATCATATACAGTGGGTTCCAAAGTTATTGACACCCTTGATAAAGACGAGCAGTAATGACTGTATAAAATAAAGAATTCAAATACGGAGCTCTATTGTTTGCCAATGAAATTGGGAAATTATATTATTTTATACGTAGAGATTATATACAAGAGATTTTGTTTAACAAGGGATATTTTTTTCTCAAAAAGGTAGAGGTCAAATTTATTGACACCACTAAAGAGTTTAGTACTTGGTACCATGTTCATACTGTACCATACATTGTGCCCAATAGAAAATGAATGTTATATAAGGTATTGTGTCATTTTGGAGACACTTTTATTGTAAATAAGAATAGGATATGTTTCTAAACACTTCTACATTAATGTGGATGCTACCATGACTACAGATAATCCTGAATGAATCGTGAATAATGATGAGTGAGAAAGTTATGGAGGGTCAAAGAACACACCCCCAAAGCATGCTAACCTGATCTTTGACCTTGTGTAACTTTTTCACTCACCATTATTCACGATACATAAAGTAAACTTTTGACTACTTTATGTCTATAAAAAAAATCTGCAAAATTATGATTGCAGTTGCTACAGCAGGATGTTGTTTCCAATGATAAGTTTGGCTTGACCCTACAGCCTACAGACGAATACATGAATGAGGAATGATAGATATGTGTAGCAAGATGTTACAACATCATTATTTCAATACTGGACCCCCATGGGAATCAAACCCACAACCCTGACATTGCAAGCATCATGCTCTACCAACTGAGCCACACAGGACCTGGATGGGGACCTGGATGCATGTGTGATGATGTGTGTGTGTTTCTGTGTGTCTGTGTTCTTGCGCGCAAGTGTGCATACATCCCTCTGTGTGTGTGTGTGTGTGTATGGGCATGGAGGGGAAATACACTGTGCAGCTGCTCTAGGCAAGCTCAGCTGCCACCGCACCCCAGAGGGAGGGTGGTCCAGGTGCCATGCTTACCCCTCATCTGCTCCCTTGACTTTTTGGGGCACTATGCCCCCTTACAAATACACAACAACCCACACACCCGTGCCAGGTCTCCTGCAGGCCAATGAAGGTAGGAACAACATGCTGGATCCTGGAAGACCAGCTAATTGGGTGGACAAAGAGGCAGGCAGAGGGAACTGCGGAGAGGCAGAATGGCACATGTAGAGGTGGTGGCAGTCTACCCTGCTACTTTGCTTTGTGTTTGGAGCTTTTCCATGGGCCTACTACCTTGCCAACATTATCCTTATAGCGTGCTTGGACTCTGTAATACCAAACTAAATATGTTCAGCAGCTAGTGAGGTCTGAGGGCATCTTGGCCCAATGCTGTCTATTTTATTACTGATTGGGAGTTCTTTCAAGTCAGTCATCCTGTGAAGACTGACCCTCCCTGAATGAGAGAAGCACCCGAGTGTCTCTCGCTTATGAGACGTTGAGGCATAATGCCATTATGTCTTTTGTAAGTGAATAAGATGAGCGACTTGGCTCTTCTGCTTGGATAGCTCTGTCCTTGGAGAACCGGGGGAAGGGAGTGACGGCCGCCAAAACACCCGATGAGAGGGACTCTGGGATGGGATCTCTGGATGCCAATTTGCCGCCCCCTGACCCTCATGCAGTCAGACACAGCCACTTAATAAAGAAGTCTGTTTGTCACTTTGATGTATAAATGCATGAGTGGGAGTGAGCTCATTTGAGGCTTCACGCGACAGGCCCATCAAAATGCAGGGGCGCTAAGTCTTCAGATTAATCGTGAGAGTGAAATGGAGATGGTGGGAGGGGTGCTGGGAATAGCAGCGCTGGTGATGATGGCAGTGGTGGTGACAACAACAGCATGGCTAAAAAAAGAGGAAGACAGTGTAGTTTGCTGACAGCTTTTGATCGGAAGTTCAAAGAGAGGAGCAGATGGCGTTTTTGAACAATCAGCCAACTTCTCTAGATTTCCCAGAGATGGTGCCAACGTAAATTGCTTTCTTCCCTTTCTTAAAGCTCAATTTCAACTCTCTTTGGGTACACAGCTGTTCCTCCATGAGGATAAGCCTCCAGGAGCAACGGCTGGTTCTGAAGGATGGGGAGTCTGTTTATTCACAACTAGGGCAGTGGCATATCCCTAGCAATGCGGATATTGATGGTGCCTGCTGGTTGGCCCAGTGTATTACTGGAGGCGGGCACACAGGGGCAGACAACTGCAGGTTCACGGCTTGACTAACACACAAAGCAAACACCATGCATTTATTTACCCACTCACACAATGCAGGCATATGTTTTGCCATTCCGACTGTAGGCCATATGTTTGGGCTTTTTACATTTTCAAGTATACCTGGAAGGTTCAACAGTAGATCCGACACATGGTTTACTTTCAAAAGTTTGAAGAGAAAACAGTTGAGGCTGGTGGGCATAGCTTAGTTGAGTGACGGTACAGATGCTACTGGTTTCCATTCAAAACCTTACATATAAGTAACAATACAATGAATCCAGATTCAGCCACTGCTCCCAATTGTAATCCTTATGATAAAATCCTTACACCTCTGGCATACTCGAACTACCGGCCAAAACTAATTCCAACCCATGTTTCCCTCTCTTTTTTCCAGATCAATTTGTCATTATGTGCTCGATTAGGCAACGAGAGCATGAAGCGGAGCTGGGTAACAAACACAAATCCTCCCCCACCACACATCTGCATGTTTTTTTATTAATTAGTCTCAACAAATGGCATTACTTTGCCGCTGCTCGACTTATTTGCAATGCAAACGCGTTAGCCTTAACCCTCACCCCACCCCTTGTGTGGGGGATGCCGTGCACACATGTTGGATGCAGCTCAACAGACAGATTAACACATAGCCAGCCAGGCTGAAGATATTATCATGAGGCTTGCTATATGGTGTCTTTGGTTCAGAGTTGGAGGATGTGATTTTCAGGCTTTGCCCTACCCTAAAAAAAGTCTACAGAGCACAATATAAAGAATGCCCAAAGTCATGGTGTAGTTAAGAGAGAACCATGGGCTAACTCTGCTATCAAATAATTACAGTGAACTAATGTACTCACTCGCACAACTAAAGTCTGCACTCTGTCCATGGTCCTGAACTCACCCTGCCTCCTGCCTCCTGCATGTTTAGATACTAATATGCTTAACCTCCAGGTCAGATAACTCTGTATGAACTTGTGTTGAGCTGAAAATTTTGAGGCCAATGTAATTCACAAGCACATTAACGTCAAATTGTGTATTGGAGGCGAAGCCAGGTGCAGGAGAGCAGAGTATAATGAACAGGCGCACTTTTATTATAGTTCCAAAACGAGAGCACTACATAAATCAAACATGCTCAAAAAATGGAACATAAAAGTAAAGCACGTAAACTAACACCACATAACATGAAGCAATTACACACAAAACATGATGGGAAACAGAGGGTTAAATACAAGTAGCTTAATTGGGGAAATGGAAACCAGGTGTGTATGGAAACAAGACAAGACAAATGGATATATGAAAAATGGAGTGGCGATGGCTAGAAAGCCGGTGACGTCGATCACCAAACGCCGCCCGAACAAGGAGAGGAGCCGACTTCGGAAGAAGTCGTGACAATTAAAGTGATGATAAAGGGAAATAGTGCCCACAAATTTATTGGATTTGACACAGGCTTACGCTGTGCAGTAAAGTTTTGGGGTAATGTTTAGATTACTCAAAATTAGACTGAGAGGAGTTAAGGCTTTTAAAAAGGGAAAGGTGTCCAAAATAAAAGTTATCCACAGAGTTAAATCTACAAAAACATTTATTACTTTTGTTGTAGCTGACATTATCACATAGAACCAGAACGCCAATTAGTCAAATTTAAATTAAGGGATCGGAGACAATCACTAAAATTAATACGTGGAGACACACGCACACAAGTGCTCACGCACATCCTTCCTCTCTTTCGCAATAGCATTTAAACATAGAGAAACATTTCCTCTCCTTCTCAATAGCATTTAAACATTGAGAAACATGTTTTCTCTTTCTCAATAGCATTTAAACATACAGTAGAGAAACATTTCCTCTCTTTCTCAATAGCATTTAAACATAAAGAAACATTTCCTCTCTTTCTCAATAGCATTTGAACATAAAGAAACATTTCCTCTCCTTCTCAATAGCATTTAAACATAGAGAAACATTTCCTCTCTTTCTCAATAGCATTTAAACATAGAGAAACATTTCCTATCTTGTCAGTACTTAGGCTACTGTGGTACTGAAGACAATCTTTCTCTCTCTCTTTCTTTTGCTCTCTGTTTCTTTCCCGTCTCTGAAACACACACACAGACACATGCCCTCTCATGACCGTAAAATATTACTGTGACAGAAGATCACTATCAACCCTCTCCACCACGATCCTCTCTTCTCCTCTCCCATCGTAACTGGCCTCCATTGAAATAGATAAATAAATCAAAAGCACAACCTAAATTAGATTTGTGTATTAGGTAGTTGTTGTGGAATTGTTAGATTACATGTTAGATATTGCTGCACTGTCGGAACTAGAAGCACAAGCATTTCACTACAATTGCAGTAATATCTGCTAACCATGTGTATGTGACCAATACAATTTGATTTGATTTGATAAATACTCAGTGTTCCAGAGAGAATTCCATGCAGGGGGAGCAGACTAACTAAAATAGGACATGGTGTGTGGATGTGTAGTTGCTTCACCAGCACCTCAAAGACTCTATGTACTGTATCTAGCCTTCATGAAAGCCTAGGCAGGACTAATAGCCTTCATTCACCTGGAACTGGCATCGATACTGCCAGCCTTTGTTGGAGGGGCCTGGGAAAACTTGTTCACCAGTCATAACATATGAGATACAACATACAAAGGCAACACGCATAGATTTTTTTCTTAGTACTTGACATGGACTACACAAATGGCTGTAATGTATGTTATTCCAGGCTTTTCATCTTGAGTTTGCTTCGGTAACACAGCAACTGTACTATTAAGTTAGCCATTCAGGACTCAATGTTGTGTGTGGCCCAATGGAATATTTGCTTTGAGGGGTTTAAAGCAACCCTCAAGAGTTGAAGGGAACATGGTCACGTATTCTCTTAGCTTAGCCTTCATCTGGTGGTACTGGGTGGGGGCCCCAAAAATAAAATGTTGAATTTGCATCCTCCTGCAAAATGGCTTGACTTAGTCTTACATTTATGTGTGTGTCTATTTCGGTGTGAAAGGGCTGGAAAGGTATTTATTTAGGTCCTTTCTCCACTATTTCACTCCCCCAGGTACCTCCCTGTTCTGTGAGCAGAGAGCTGTCTCTCATCAATATTTACTGCCCCCTGTCCTACACACTGCACCCCTGTAGAGAGGTGAACAGGACCTCTGTGGTGACTACTGTCGTGTCTTTGGCTATGCCGGATTAAGTGATATGACATGCTAACCTATACAATTCTTTCTCTAATTAATATTACCTGATTAAGCTAATCATGTAAATGTAATTAACTAGAAAGTCGGGGCACCACGGAAGAACGTTTATAGAGCCGTTATCTTCCGAATAAACTCTTAAAATACTTAGTAATACTTGACATTGGTAGCAGTCAATATTAACCCTTATCTTATTTTCAGTCTCATAATGAAAGTTGTAAATTCTTGGCTATCTTCACGAACCCTGGCTAACAAGTTGAATCAGCAATACAAAATTGGGTTTAATTATTTATTTACTAAATACCTAAACTAATCACACAGAATTACAAATACACCGAATACAAATGATGTCATACATGATGGCTGGTTACACAAAGGAAAGGGGGTTGGGCTTGAATGAAAGAGCGGGAAGACTTAGGAATAAAGAAACAGGCCAACCTCATGACACTACTCAGTCAACGGGAGGTTTGGGGGGAAAGAGGGTGCATGTCTACCTCTCTCTACCTAGCCAATCGCTCCATCATTTATTCATTCAACACCCGTTTTCTCTTGTAGCAATCGGAAACCAGATGGATACCTCTCTTTGCACACTTCCTCTACTAGAAAATGATTTGTCTGTATTCACACTCAAGTGGTCTTTAGGCTGTCTATAAATGCTCATTGGAATCTAATTCTATAAGCTCTAGCAAGTGTTTAAACTTTCACCATCCACCTCCTAATATGTATTTCATTGCACACAAGCTTTGTATTCATCGCTCTCATTTTCCTCTGAATGATATTTTCAACAGTGTATTTTGAGGGTTTCATATCCAGTTGCCAAGGCATGAACCCCATAATCAAATGAGTCAGCATCGGAAGTTATTAAATTGCTACCCAGCACCAATGACTCAAACATAAATTAAAGTGCCTTTTATTTCTTGTACGGCTTAATTAGTGTGGATTTCAGCATGAGCACTGGAGACAGAGGTGAGGAACACCAGCCTCGCTACCTGTCCACATGCCAAGAGTGGAGGTGGAGGTGGAGAGTGGCAGAAGGTGAGTGGGAGGCCTGGGGTAACACAAAAGGTGAGTGGGACGCAACATGACGCTAGTCAATTTCCTCTTGCTCACACTCATTTGTTCTTCACCCTGTGAAAAGCTGTTGTTGAAGCCCCAGTTTTGCAAGTTGGAAAGATTGTTTTCCGGGATTATTTGTTAGCAACTACTCCTTCCCTTTGTTAAGCCTTGTGTCACGACCACAGGAACCCCGTTTGGAGCGTGGAGGGAAGAGCCATCGTAACATAGCTCCTCACTACTCTCTGTTTCACACAATCACACCACACTTCCTCTCACTTTGCATGACAAAAACATTAGAACAAACTGCGAGGGATGCAAACACCAACAACTGTTAATCATTTGTACACCGGCGCCTCCATTCGTCTGCATGCTGGCATTGAGCTGGAATGCGCCTCTCGTGGCGTACATAATGAAAAGAATGGAGCCGTCACTTGTAATGGATCTCTAAATAGCATTTTCTGCTTTATTAGTCGTACTTAATGGTGTTGAAGGGGGCTGATGCGAAATCCCTTTGTTCAGAATTAAACTCTTACTGTGAATAGTTCTTGATCGAAAAAGATTCTCTGACAATTGAAGCTCAATGTGTTTTACACGCTGGGCTTACTTTTCCTATTTTGGAGAGGAATTGTGCATGCTCTCGTCATAAAGATTTATAGCATAGAAGAGGAAATAAAAGAGCCAGGGATATGTGCATAATGCCGCGGAAAGATTGTTGGAGCAAAGAAAAAATCCCATTCACTTAAGACAGACGGGTCTAGTGATATTTCATCACTGGAAACAACAAGGTGATCTCATACCAACCCACACAAGAAATGCAAACCCAAAACTAATTATGCATATGCATCAGAGCTTATTCAAATGTATCTAGATGTTTATAACTGCAACTGTCAAAATGGCCTCTTTGTGCTCAAAATACCTCCTCTTCCAAGTAGAAATGGTAAACATAGAGAAACATATTATCCATCGAGTCAGGGGCTGATACTGTGGTGGGAAATACCCAGGGGCATGCTAATGTTTTTTCAGGGACCAGGTTATAGGCCTTTAGAGGAGGGGAAACTCACGCTGGATGTCGATGTTGACGCTGGTCTCTTTGCCATTAGGCACAGCCTTGTTAGATGCTCGGCAGATGATCTGCTGGCCTGTCTCAATGTTGGATGCAGACAGGTAGAGGGTGCTAACCGTACTCTCCCTCCTTCCATCACGAAGCAGTGTCTGAGAGGAAAAGAGAAAAGGAAAGAGTTTAGAGTTCACCGATGAGGTGGTAGTGGAGAGACTGGAACATTCTGAATAACATCATAAATCTACACTCAAGGCCTGGAACGCAAATGCAGCAATTTACCTGAATGCCCTGGATGCCCCTGTGGACAACACAGACAAATAAACCCCTGGCATGCTCAAGCCTGTAGTCTTGCTCCAAGGCTGATTGATCCGAGAAAAGGAATCTGTTTCTGACCCTCTTTTGTGTGACTGGAGAGTTGTGCTCTGGCGCATGGCTTGTCATACACCACAAAGGAAATCAATCTTCTTTTCAGTGCTCATCCTCTGAGCTGCAGCCCTACTCGCATTGTGAGAGACATCTGGAGGCCGCCCGGTACAATTCTGCCTTGCCTGGTGCTCAGGGAGGACTGTGGGAGCCCTGTAACCACCATGCCACAGTGCACGCTCACCCACCAGAACAAATTGGCCATGCAAGGGGCACTGTGTGGCCAACCACAATGTCAAGACTGATACTGCTTCAAATAATACTCTATTGGTGCTCTATACAAAGATACTGTCCATTTCCACGACCCCTGGGTTAGCTTTACAAATTAACTACTGGGATTCACAGTAGAATCTCTTCCAATATCACATCATTTTCTTGGCTCTGCAGGTTCCACACTATGATATGAGCAAAAAAAAGAATAATTTTCACTTATAGAGGTCCAGCTATAGAGGACATATCAGGCAAGGCCAAGTTAGGACATGTTGCTCTTCATTATATAAACTCCTTTGATGCTTTGTGTGCGTGTGCGTGTGTGTGTTTGTGTGTGTGTGTGTGTGTGTGTGTGTGTGTGTGTGTGTGTGTGTGTGTGTGTGTGTGTGTCCCACTATAACCGCAAAACAAAATGCTCCTCTGCAATTTCTCTACAGTTTATTCACAATTTAATTACTCAATTCACAAACAAATAGGTTGTGATGAAACTCTTTATTTACAGCAGCACTATGAGGAGCTCTGATGAGAACTTCTTTGAGGATGTACTTTATATACTTTTCAAACCAAGGTTATGACTCACGTGGGAGGAAAGTTGACAGCTACCCTCTGAAACCGGCTCTCCACAAGTCCTTGTATATAATCATCTGTCAGTTCGCCAAGGGTGACAATATATATTTTAGCCGCAGTAATCCTTAAATATTAAGGCATGTCACAATGAACGCTATTGACAGGTTGCCGGATAATAGCAGATAATAGCAGAAACCCAGCTAGATATGCCACACACTGACTGCATATTAAAGTGTTAAGGAACCTGGCATTATATTAGTTTGGAGGTTTTTACATACAGTACATGTATGCCTTTTCATCATCCTACTTTCCTGCTTTCTCCAGTGAACGACTATACATCTTCTAAAGAAATACAGGAAACTACCAAAATGTCTTAATGGGGCGTTGGGCCACCACGAGCAAGAACAGCTTCCTTGCACCTTGGCATGGATTCTACAAGCGTCTGGAAATCTATTGGAGGGATGCGACACCATTCTTCTACAAGAAATTTCAACATTTGGTGTTTTGTTGATGGGGGTGAAAAACACTGTCTCAGGCGCCGCTCCAGAATCTCCAATAAGTGTTCAATTGGGTTGAGATCTGGTGACTGAGATTGCCATAGCATATGGTTTACAACATTTTCATGCTCATCAAACCAATCAGTCTCCACTCATGCCCTGTGGATGGGGACATTGTCATCCTATGGGAGCATAGCCATGATGGCCGAAGTAATGGCCCGCCCAGCATTTTTATACATGAACCTAAGCATGATGGGATGTTCATTGCTTAATTAACTCAGGAACTACACCTGTGTGGAAGCACCTGCTTTCAATATAATTTGTATCCCTCATTTACTCAAGTGTTACCTGTACCTAGCCAAGAAAAAATACTATTGTCTTGGAGTGAAATAATAGGTATGTAAGGAATACGCAAAATAGCGTAAAGATACTGTACATTCATATATTGTTCTTCTGCATTTGCACTAAAACAAAATGCCTTTGTGAAGAGTGTCTCGATCTCACCAGGCTACAAAAGGCCTGGAACTCACCCCTAAAGCAGAACATATTAGCTGTCAGCTGTTGGATGTGTCAATGTAATATCCTTTCTGACACCATCAGGATTGTTTCTCTCATAGCTCTGGACCTGTCTGAAGTCATTCATCTTGTACAGGCCCAGCTACAGCATAGAACTCAACACCCAAGCACTAGCTGTTTTAAAATAGCCCAAATTATAAATTGATGATTTCTCATATCACTGCCTGGAGCATGTGAGGAGAATACCTTTCCCAAGTTAAGAAAGTAACTGAAAAATGGAGAATGAGAAAGTTGCTCTTCAAGATATGGGATAAGGGGGCAGAGACAGTAGAAGGTCATATTGAGTGAATATGGGAGAACGTATAGTATAGTGATTATGCTGGTTACATTTCTACTGATAAATATGGAGCTTTTTTTATTTTTCAGGAATACCTGCAAGTTTTAAAGTAAATAATCTAATTCTGACAGGCTGTATATTGTTTTTACCTAACCTTTACACTAATTGTTTTTCTGTTTATTACAATTAACAGGAAGGCTTATTCAAATAAAAGATGGACAGTTTTCACCTTGCAGGCATGTCTGAAATTCCTTGATTAGTTTAGGTTAGAATCCCAGTGAAAGGGAATATGAAGGGAGGCTCAGAGGGATGTCTAATAATTTGGCTGACATTAATATTCTGCTGTTAATCTAACGAGCCTTTGATATGTCCAAACTTGAAACGTAGCTCCAGGTTAAATTAAATCAGCATTTTTTTTAATTGCAGACCACACCAGAAGCTCATTTCAAATCTCAATACTGGATATTAATTTCACTTAGGAATAAGATATTTTGCATAAGCTTTGTACTACCTATTTCTACAAAAGAGAAAATAATATATTTACATAATTGTTCTGGTCATGGGGTTAAAGAGGTCTTATTTGATTAACTTATCTAATCCTACTACTGAAAGTCAGATATTTTCTACAATTCTGTTTAACAATATTAATTATATTACTCTTTTAGTGCACCTAAGGCCTAGTTTAAATGTATCTTGCACAAAGCCAGTGAGGTTAATTACATTGACAAGAGAGAAAAACAATGGAAGAGAGAGAGAGACTGATCGTTTTTTAATGATTTGAAACAGGTTAAATGTAGCGAGCAATATATAAATACTGGAAAAAATAAGGGGTATTATAGATTAATATGCAGATCAACTACTGGGAACTCTGTCTCTTGAATGTGAAAAATGTGACATGTATAATGCACTCTCTAAAGTTAATTAGCTTCTTTTCCCCGGGATGATTTTCCCGAGCCTCACTTGGTGGTGAGCATTACCTTTTAAAAGGAAATCTCTCTAATTATACAGAAAACTTTGCTGAGATGAAGGTTGGGAGGAAAATAATGAAATTGAAAGACAGATAAAGAAGCGTCTTTGAAGGTTTGTGGGGGAGTAAGGGAGGAATGAGCAGGGAAACTTATCTGTGGAGGAAGAGAGGGACGATTAGCAGAACTTCCTTTTTTGTGTCATGCATTTGAATGTTTCACAGAGCAATAGATTCCCTCCTCCCTGTGGCTGTTCCTACTGTTATACCCCTTATGTTTTTCCTCAGTCCATCCATGAGGAGCTGACTGAAATGTGGTTTGGGTTTACATTTACATTATACATTTTAGTCATTTAGCAGACACTCTTATCCAGAGAAACATACAGTAGTGAGTGCATTCATTTTCATACTTTTTAGTACTAGTCCCCCGTGGGAATCGAACCGACTACGGAACTGTTAGGGTTTAGATATGAGACCTTGTTCTCAAATTCAGATGTTTCCACCATCTAAAGCTTCTACTAGGCCTCCTCACAACGTATGTAACGACTACAACAATCTACATCCGCAGGTACCAGGTCAATCCCATACTCAATCCCATTCACATGCAGTATAACCAGATATTTTTAATAACTGCTTCATACAGTAAGACCATACCAAGTCCAATAACTTACCACAAAGTAACACCTTAATGAAAGATAAATGGTAGATAATGGATCCATTTGGATATTGAGGGAGGGGATTCTGAGACCTATGGGGGTCAAAGCCATCCTGGGAAGCCATCATCAGGTAACTCCCATCTCACTCTGGTACATCTGGCCACATTACCTCCCATCATCTGTGGGGTGTGGAGCGAGGCATGGGGCGAGGCAGGACGGCCAATTATCCTCTCAAAAGCTCCATTATTCAGGAGACAATCATCTGCTTTTAATTGAACACTTTTCTTTTTAATGGTAGTGATATGAAGGAGGTCTGTGTCTAGAGACTGCATGGCTCAGCTGCTGCTGCCATCCATCAGCTGGGCTACAATGTCCCCACATCGCTGCTGCTGCTGTTTCAGAAAGAGGAAGTGCATGCAGGAAGCACACTGTCTCCCTACTATTAGCAAACGCCACCTCCGGCAATCATTTTATTCAAATTGCTTGTGCCGTATCCTAGCCCAATCAATAGAATTTATCTGCTCTTTGGAAAAAGTTGATAATGGGATGAGACAGCGGAGAGAGAGTTGGTTCCCGCTCACTCTCCTCGTTTATATGGAAATTCACACAGTGGGGTTCATTACAAGTTTAGCCTGCGAGTTAGTGTCATTGAAGTGCCAGAGAGGTCTGATGGCAGTGTTGTGTGGCATTACGTGTGGTGGAATGATGGTTGAGTTGAACCCTTGGTTGGCAGGGATCAGGGATGGCTTCTCCAACAGAGAAGTGACTGAAAGGATCTCTTTATGGACCCTGCCACTGAAAAGAGAAAGCAGGGAACCTAGGAGAAAGCGAAGGTGCTCGAGAGTCAGCAACATCCATTCTTATCATCTACCATCTGCTTGATTGAGTAGAAGCATTAGCTGTGCGAAGAGGACAAACATCCTTTAGATATCCCAGGGAAGACCTTGGATTTTCAGGAGATTTTATTCCAATCAAACTAGGCTGAAACACAGTTTACAAATGGCACAAGTAATCACCCATCACAGATGGCTAGTGCTCTTTATTTTACCTTTATTTAACTAGGCAACTCAGTTAAGAACACATTCTTATTTACAATACTGACCTACCCCAGCCAAACACAGACAACACTGGGAGAATTGTACGCAACCCTCCCAATCACAGCCAGATGTGATGCAGTTTGGATTTGAATCAGGTACTGCAGTGACACCTCTTGCACTGAGATGCAGTGTCTTAGACCACTGCGCCAGTCAGGAGCCCTTAGTGGCTATTCACAACAAACTTCAAGGAAAGGATTGACTAACGTCAACTGTAATTTGATGAGTGACATAACCTATTACATGGAGGAAAAAAGTGTTTGGTTCACTTTGCCGGTAATAATGAATGAGGGCTTTTGCTTTCTATCTACAGGAATGGGTAACTGTCTAACCACTTCACCCCCAAAAACCCCAACCATCCCTCTAACCTTAAAAAACAAACTGTGTATTACACACCTTGATGCTTACCTTGGAGTACATGGCTCCATTGAGGACCTCTCCATTGCGGATCCAGATGATGGATGCGGCTGGCTTGGCGTTGTCAGCGTGGCAGGTCAGGTTTAGGGGATCTCCTGCTCTCAGGCTCACCACTGGACCACCACTGATCACTGGGTCTTCAGGAGGCACTGGAGGGAAAACAGAAAGGCATTGTGTTCTAGCTATGTTATAAACATGTAATGGCATATACTTGTATACAACAACAACTGTTGTTTTCAGGTCAGAGTGTCATATGTTCACTGATAAAGGTATTGGTCAAGCCTTACACTAATCCATTGGATTGATAGAAGACATGTCTTGGACAGAAGAAGGTTCATATTAGGTGAGGTCTGCAGCTGTGTGACTATGTGTAAAACTGCCTGTTCGCTCTTTTTAAATAATACCTGTGCGAGGCAAGGACAGAGATATTTCTACAAATACAATACAGCTTTGTGAGAGACAGGCGAGGTGAGTGGTTTCAGTTTTGTTTTCTTTTTCTCTCCTGTGAAATTGAAATATCTTGTGTCCATGTTCACTGATGCAGCGATGTCAGAGGAATATTGGGCAGATTTTGGTCACGTCATATGTGTGGCTTGTAAGCAACAATGGAATGAGAATAAGCTGCCTCAGAAATCCAAAGCACAGTTCAGCTTTGTGCTGTTACTGACAATGTGAATGGATGATACAGACACTGCTGCAATTTAATCATGACTTTCACATGTCCATACATGGAGGCAATTGGGGCAATCAAAACTTTGAATAGAATTGACAGTTTGGAAAAAAGACAGATAGAGGAAGATCGTGGTGGATGCAGAATGTAGGCCCCTGATTGGCACTGATTACATTCTGCTTTCTACACACATGCTGATCACCCACTTTTTATTCAACTCCAGTGAATTATTGATTGGCCTGCACACTCATTACAGTGCAGATCTGGGGCGTGATGAAATCAAAGGCTACTAGCAGCTGGCATATTCGCCTACAAGGGTGAGAGGGTCGGATTAGAGAGGGTGGCGCGGGTCTTCTGTCAAACAGCCAAGGGTTGGTATGAAAAAGGGGGAACTATGGATAGTGTGTTACACTGCTGAATGATTTTATGGATAATGGGGGTTCTACTAAGCTATATGGAACTTCTTCGGATCGATGTCCCTTCCACGGGACGGTTGAGCTAACGTAGGCTAATACAATTAGCATGAGGTTGTAAGTAACAAGATCTGATAATGTCAGAAATATTAAATTCTAACTGCACTGTCCAATTTACAGTAGCTATTACAGTAAAGGAATACTATGCTATTGTTTGAGGAGAGTGCACAATTTTGAACATGAAAAGTTATTAATAAACAAATTAGGCACATTTGAGCAGTCTTGATTTAAAGAAAATTTAACTGAAATGCAATGGTTCATTGGATCAGTCTAAAACTTTAGATATACACTGATGCTATCTAGCGGCCAAAATGTAAATTGCACCTGGGCTGGAATAATACACTATGGCCTTTCTCTTGCATTTCAAAGATGATGGTACAAAGAAATACAAGAACGGTTGATTTTTTCTTTGTATTATCTTTTACCAGATCTATTGTGTTATATTCTCCTTCATAAACGTCAAATGTTTCCTTTCAAATGGTACCAATAATATGCATATCCTTGCTTCAGGGCCTGCGCAACAGGCAGTTAGACTTGGGTATGTCATTTTTGGTGAAAATTTAAAAAAGGGGCTAATCCTTTTCAGAAGGTCATACCAGTGATAATTTTGCTATTTGATTTAGAATTTTAAGACCCCTTGAAGAATAAAAAAGCAAATATATAAACAATTATTGACATTAGCCCATACAAAACACATTGACCATCATTTTCACTACATGGAACAACAGATAGCAGACCCCCCAAAAAATCCAGAGGAAGTCGTTCTGAAGTGGCTATCCTATATGTGACCCGTTTCAGGAAACTAGGCATATGTCTCAAGTCACGACTTCACAGAAGAGCCACTTTAACGTATTTATACATTTTTTTTATCAAAATGCATTTTTGGGCAGAAATGCCTTCTGAAACATGTGAACTTTCATGTGCCTTAATAACAAACTTGTATGCCATCTGTAAATACAAATACAATTGTTAAATTACAGGCCTTGTTGGTTAAGCCACAGAAAAAGTCAGCAACCTTTCCACTAGCCATGATTGGCTGAGATAATGGGTGGGCTGGACATGCCGAGAGAGGAGTTCAGATTGGTCTGCCAAATAGAAGGATTCTGTCTATTAGAGCTGGTCAGTCTGTGTTGGTAATCCTGTCGAACGCGGCTTTAAAATATATATATTGTGTAGTGGAGCTGCATAAGTGTTGCTCTCCACTTTCTGGAGGATCGAGTTTTGAAATCAGTGGAATTAGAGTTTGATAGCTAAAGAGATGGAGAAAACACCTGTCCCCGGATTACATCTTCAAACTAAGGGCAACCGTGGCATGGCATCTGTGGCATGGAGACTCATCCATCATCCATGATGATGTATACGGGTAAGATAGTCTAGCGTTAGCTAGGTACATTTTTAGATATTACACGTTTAAAGTTGACAGAAAGTTGTTTCATTTCAAGCTAAAATGTACTGTTAGCTAGCTAGCTAACGTTAGCTGGCTGGCTCCCTAGCTAAAGTAAAGTGTATAACATTATTAATCATATCCCAGAACCATTTGCTTGGCTAGTTAGAGCCTAATGTTAGCTAGCTAACATTGAACCTGGTTGGTTAGATCCCAGCCAATTCATGCAGGATATTATCTGAGAGATATAAGAAGATCAGGAATTGTTTATATATTTTTTAATATGTATTCAAGCCTTATTTTTGGCACTAAACAGTCTCCATATACTGTAGGTGGATGTGGTGGATTGAGATGCATCCAATGCAAAAAAAACAGATATTTCTAGCTTAAACTGACAGATTTTTGTGAGGATTTGTTTATTATGCTAATTAGATTCCTGCTGGGGTGTGGACCTTAAGGGGTTACAGATGCAGCCCGGGATCTTAGGCTCAACACATTTGTAACATATTGTACGAATTGTATTCGAAACATATCATACGAAATTGCTGAAAAAATACATTGTATTTTTTTTTAAATGTATGACGTAATATATCATACGGATTAGATGATGTAGTACACAATTGGATGACGTACTATAGTGTACAAAAAAACGGGGACCTGTTTTGCCTCGAGCACCAATTCCAAAACTACTGGCTGAAATGATGCTAAAGTTCCAGATATCACTTTAATGGTTAGTCTTCCATTCATGTTTAAGCTTTACAGTACTAAACAACCCACATTCAGCAGGATCAACACTTTCAACAATTCCTCTGAAACATTGAGCACTGCCTAGTTAACATCCTATGGGAGTCATAGCAGACCTGTGGATGATCAACAAGAACTGTGTCACCATCAACACATCTACAACTTCTGATGTCAAATAGAGCTAACATCCAAACTCAGGAAGGAAGGTCATACAGGTTATTTTTACTGCCTCTAGTTAATTTCATTTTTGGGGTTATGGGATGAAAAAAACAGACTAAATATAACTGATGCTTCTCCCTCCTTCCACCCACGTCCTCCTTCCTAAGGACAAGCAATTAAAAAGGCAGGGCTGTATTGTCACACCCTGATCTGTTTCACCTGTCTTTGTGCTTGTCTCCACTCCACTCCACTCCAAGTGTCACCCATCTTCCCCATTATCTCCTGTGTATTTATACCTCTGTTCTGTATGTCTGTTGCCAGTTTGTTTTGTTCGTAAAACCTACCAGTGTTTGTTTCCTGTTTTCTAGTCCTTCCCGGTTTTGACCGTTCTGCCTGCCGTTTTCTACCTTACCCCACCATACTGAATTGTTGATCCCTGCCTGCCCTGACGTGAGACTGCCTGCCGTTCTGGACCCTTTACACCCTCTCTGGATTATTGACCCCTGCTTGCCTTTGACCTGTCGTTTGCCAGCCCGTTTTTTAGAATTAAACTTTGTTTCTTCAACACTGTCTGCATCTGGGTCTTACCTAAAACGTGATATGTATATGATATGTATAGTACCGGTGACACCGGGACTATACCACAACTCTATACTTCTGATTCCTGCTTACAAGCAAAAATTTAAGCAGGAAGCACCAGTGACTCGGTCTGTAAAAAAGTGGTCAGATGAAGCAGATGCTAAACCACAGGACTGTTTTGCTATCACAGACTGGAACATGTTCCGGGATTCTTCCGATGGTATTGAGGAGTACACCACATCAGTCACTGGCTTTATCAATAAGTGCATCGAGGATGTCGTCCCCACAGTGACTGTACGTACATACCCCAACCAGAAGCCATGGATTACAGGCAACATTCGCACTGAGCTAAAGGGTAGAGCTGCCGCTTTCAAGGTGCGGGACTCTAACCCGGAAGCTTACAAGAAATCCTGCTATGCCCTGCAATGAACCATCAAACAGGCAAAGCGTCAAAACAGAGCTAAGACTGAATCATACTACACCGGCTCCGACGCTCATCTTATGTGGCAGGGCTTGCAAACTATTACAGACAACAAAGGGAAGCACAGCCACGAACTGCCCAGTGACACGAGCCTACCAGATAAGCTAAATCACTTCTATGCTCTATTCGAGGAAAGCAACACTGAGGCATGCATGAGAGCATCAGCTGTTCCAGGCGACTGTGTGATCATGCTCTCCGTAGCCGACGTGAGTAAGACCTTTAAACAGGTCAACATACACAAGGCTGCGTTGCCAGACGGATTACCAGGACGTGTGCTCCGGGCATGTGCTGACCAACTGGCAGGTGTCTTCATTGACATTTTCAACATGTCCTGATTAAATCTGTAATACAAACATGTTTCAAGCAGACCACCATAGTCCCTGTACCCAAGAACACAAAGGCGACCTGCCTAAATGACTACAGACCCGTAGCACTCACGTCAGTAGCCATGAAGTGCTTTGAAAGGTTGGTAATGGCTCACATCAACGCCATTATCCCAGAAATCCTAGACCCACTCCAATTTGCATACCGCCCAAACAGATCCACAGATGATGCAATCTCTATTGCACTCCACACTGCCCTTTCACACCTGGATGTGAGAATGCTATTCATTGACTACAGCTCAGCATTCAACACCATAGTACCCTCAAAGCTCATCACTAAGCTAAGGATCCTGGGACTAAACACCTCCCTCGGCAACTGGATCCTGGACTTCCTGATGGGCCGCCCCCAGGTGGTGAGTGTAGGTAGCAACACATTTGCCACGCTGATCCTCAACACTGGAGCTCCCCAGGGCTGCGTGCTCAGTCCCCTCCTGTACTTCCCTCCTGTACTGCATGGCCAGGCACGACTCCAACACCATCATTAAGTTTGCAGACGACACAACAGTAGTAGGCCTGAACACCGACAATGACGAGACAGCCTATAGGGAGGAAGTCAGAGACCTGGCAGGGTGGTGCCAGAAAAACAACCTATCCCTCAACGTAACCAAGACTAAGGAGATGATTGTGGACTACAGGAAAAGGAGGACCGAGCACGCCCCCATTCTCATCGACGGGGCTGTAGTGGAGCAGGTTGAGAGCTTCAAGTTCCTTGGTGTCCACATCAACAACAAACTCTAATGGTTCAAACACACCAAGACAGTCGTGAAGAGGGCACAACAAAGCCTATTCCCCTCAGGAAACTAAAAAGATTTGGCATGGGTCCTGAGATCCTCAAAAGGTTCTACAGCTGCAACATCGAGAGCATCCTGACAGGTTGCGTCACTGCCTGGTACGGCAACTTCTCGGCCTCTGACCGCAAGGCACTACAGAGGGTAGTGCTTACGGCCCAGTACATCACTGGGGCTAAGCTGCCTGCCATCCAGGACCTCTACACCAGGCGGTATCAGAGGAAGGCCCTAAAACTTGTCAAAGACCCCAGCCACCCCAGTCATAGACTGTTCTCTCTACGACCGCATGGCAAGCGGTACCGGAGTGACAAGTCTAGGACAAAAAGGCTTCTCAACAGATTTTACTCCCAAGCCATAAGACTCCTGAACGGGTAATCAAATGGCTACCCAGACTATTTGCATTGTGTGCCCCCCCCCCCCCCCCCCCCTAACCAAACCCCTCTTTTTACGTTGCTGCTCTCTCTGTTTGTCATATATGCATAGTCACTTTAACTATGGCTATCTGCATTGTGTCCCACCCATTGTGTCCCACCCACCACCCGCCAACCCCTCTTTTACGCTACTGCTACTCTCTGTTCATCACATATGCATAGTCACTTTAACCATATCTACATGTACATACTACCTCAATCAGCCTGACTAACCGGTGTCTGTATGTAGCCTCGCTGCTTTTATAGCCTCGCTACTGTATATAGCCTGTCTTTTTACTGTTGTTTTATTTCTTTACCTACCTATTGTTCACCTAATACCTTTTTTGCACTATTTGTTAGAGCCTGTAAGTATGCATTTCACTGTAAGGTCTACACCTGTTGTGTTCAGCGGACGTGACAAATAAACTTTGATTTGATTTGACAAAGTGTGAGATTTTGCAACGGGAGCGCTGGGGAAATGTTTTTCTGCTTGGCCAGTGGAGTCCGGCTGGACCTTGTGACTCAACTCCCAGGAAATTCTCCAACCTGTTTCTAGACCAGAACTATTGACACATTCCTGCCTCTTCAAATGCATCTGGGAAAAGTGATATAGAGTGCAATGTTTTATTTGTACAGAAAATATTGCAGTTATTTCATGACTTTTTGACCTGGTGTTCTTCATGATGTAAAGTTACACAAGTTTGTGGAAGATAGAAATGCTGGGTCTTATTTAGAAGACAAAGATATTTGCGTATCTGAACTAATGGACATACATTGTGGTATGGTAATATTGTGGTGTAAGATTGGAAACAAGCTTTATCCTCATTTGTCACCAGAATGAGAGCAGCCCTACCTGATCAGCTTGCATACTGGCCAACCAACCATCTAATTTGTTTATGAAAATATGAATAATAGTGAGGAACAGAGATGGAGAGATGACTGTTGCTTCTAGAGTTCCAGTGTTATTGGCTTGCTGTCAGTGCTCACTCAATGCTGCTGAAACATTAATTAACTGTCAAGTTGTTTGAGGTATGCAAGGCTCCCATCTTCTGAAGGGGCCAATTGAGAGGAAAAACTGCTCCATTTGGAGTTCTCTGAGAGCCTAACACTATGTGACTGACGACAGCGCAGACATGCATATTAAATATGGAGTAAGTGGGTTGTGGATTCAGGCTGGTATTGACTGTCGCCACTCCAGTCACAATACCAGGCCATCAAGGAAGAGCAATGGCTGTGAACTAATATAAGTCAAATGTGTTGACGTTCTACCTGAGAACACGACAGATCTAGGCTTCCAGAAATCACATACCCACTGGGCGCACACTGGTTGAATCAACGTTGTTTCAACGTCATTTCAATGAAATTACGTTGGTCCAATGTAGAATAGACATTGAATTGATGTCTGTGCCCAGTAGGTACAGTACAGCCAGGAAGTGATGCGATGCCACAACAGAATGTGAAAGAGTGTAATAGTTTAAAGGCTATTTCCAACCCATCTCCTAGAGACATTATTGACCCATCTTGACCTGTAAAACTGATAATAGTTTAGCCATTAAACCATCCATAAGGTTTCCCTCAGAGAGGACCTAAGTGCCGCTGTAGTGAAGGATAAGATTTAATGCATGGAAAACTCCATACGCAGAGGTCCATGGCAGCGCACACAGATTGTCGTTATGCTTTCAAGTCGTGTGCTCTGCTCTGGGAGACAGGCGGTGATGTGTCAAGGCTGGATGGAAAACAGACAAAGAGGAGAAAGACACGCTTGGCTGATTCTGACAGGGCTTTTTTCATTTCCACCATGTGTCCGATGTCTGTCACAAGGATGACACAGAGGATCTCTGAGTAGAATGAGTGCCAGTGTCATCTCTTTGCTAAGTGATTGGCACAGGTGGCATGCTCTCCATCTGCACACCTCAATCTTTCACTGTGGGTTCCCCATTTAGGGACACAGGGGCAATCCCCTCACAAAACAAAAGGCTCACTCAGACGTACTGTAAGTACTGCCTGACCAAACAATGGGCAGGTAGTTTACCTCAACCTATGTACATCACATGCCATTGATCTACGACTGTACATTCTACAGTGGACTTTCTACAGTGGACAATGAAGCAACGTTAAAGAGTAGCCTATACTGAGTCACAGTGGAACTCCCAGGACAGTTATAAAAGTAGGTGTAATTCCAGTTCCCTCTCACTCTCTCCATACAGGGCTTCTGTTAAGTCATCTCTCCACCACCACCGTCCCTCTTGCGGGCCGGTCTGACAACCGCACAAAGGCCTCGAACCCCGCCAGTCATCATCATTACAGGCCTGTTTGCAAACTCGGCAGCCCCTAATGGTTCCAAATTAGCCCTTTACTGTGGCCCCGCAAAGGATTTCTCACGAGCCGGTCAGTGGCTCGGATTGATCGCTCCTCTTTAATTACCAGCTGGCTCGTTGAAATCCTTTCTCTTTCCCCACTTTTCTCTGGGAGAGTATAATGCAATCTCACACCACACACTTCCACACACAGACAAACACACACACTGTTCATTAGTTTCTCAACTAGGTTAGAGAGCAAAAAACATCCTCTTGTTGTCTGAGATAGGGAATGGAAGAGATATTCTGTGAGTTTTCTTTAAAGGAGTAGATCAATCAAGAGAAGATTAGTTATGTAGTATGTGTTCTTGTCTTACTTGTCTCATACTGTTAGTTTCCCTGTTTTTCCTTCCTGCTCACGAGGAGGGATTTCAAGCATGTATTTAACATTTTACCTCTAAATGTACTTTGCGTATAACTTTTTCTCACCTTTAATGATTATCTGGAGGGTTATTGTGTGCCTGTCTGTCACTTTTTCATGGCCATCACAGGTGTACCAGTTAATTTCACATATTTATGCTCCAAGCAACATTTTTCAGGGAGTGAGAATATTAGGTGTGTTTTGAGGGGGCACACAGTCTTACATTAGCCCAGCCATCCGCCTCAGATTAGAGATTCCATTGAAGTTCATTAAAGGAGCACTGGAGTTTAATGGAATTGCATCGCCCCTTCCCGAGAGAGATAACAATAGGGGTTGTTTCATGTTTTTGCCCAATCCAGAGCTCAGAGCCATGTTTTACCGCAAAACTCAGAGCAGGCTGGGGAGAAGAAGTCAGTTCCTATTGATTGTGTTTTAGTGAGATCATTTACTTTTAGTGTATAATCAAAAATATCTATAAATGAGACTGAGGCATACAGTATGGATTTGTAATTAAGCAAACAGTGTGGGCCAGTAAGTCTGTCATGGTCAGGGCTTGTCTGAATAAACCTTGAGTATAAACCTGCCCTGTGTCCTGGAAGACATTTCAATACCTCAGAACCTCTGGGATTAGCCTGGTCTGAGAAAACACCTTGATGGCGCCATGACTGGGGGAGAAGTAAAGCCAGTCTATTACCTTTGGGGCTCTGCTGATGGCGGACAACCTGAGTTATAAACAGCCAAACCCAGGCTGGGGAACATTCTCCATACAGCATGTAGTCCTATACACAGCCATCCAGGAGCAGGAGATTTGGTTGAAAAGGCAATTTGGAGGTGAGTGAATGAGAGGGGTAACCTCAGAAGAAACTCTGAGATGGGGGAATGGGAAAGGAAGGGGGGGACTGGAAATGCAGCGTGCACAGTGCTGTGCTTCTGCCGAGGTGTCTGGAACAAAAATGGGTTGGCTTGCCTGGTCGGTTTTGGCGGAATGCTCGCGCCAGCAGCCTGTCACCCCAATGCGACGGCGCCGTGGCAGCTTGCAGAGGTTGTGATCGACAGATCACAATAGAGAAGGGCAAAAATAACTATCCATTGTAGATGGAAGACAAGAGACATATGTGGCTCACTGGCCCAAAACACAGGCCTATTCAATTGATGTCACCATACACCTGTTTGTAGGCCACAAGATTCTGGCTCACACAGACTCTCTATCTCTCCCTCTCTGGTAATACCATCTGTGTTAGTTTTCCTTTCTTTTTTTATTTTAAGATGTGTGCATGAATGATGCCAATCCAAAGTATCACAGTGGACCCTATCCTTATGAGACGACAGATGATCAGGGATTAATGTGAGTCAAGGTTTAACTGTGTGTGTGTGTGTGTTTGTGTGTGTGTGTGAGCGTGCGTGCGTGTGTGTGTGTGTGAGCATGCGTGCGTGCGTGCGTGGGTGCTGACCCACACAGGGAGAGTGAAGACAGGGTTGGGGAGGTTTTCTGGAGACATGGGAGGGGTGGTGAGATGCCAGACTTGTCAGCAGCGTGCAGAGACGGCTCCGTCACAGAGCAGCGATGTGCAGCGCCAAAGCTGCTCTCCACAGATTGGGAGGGCACTAACGTGTTCGTGTGTGTTTGTGTGTGTATGTTTATTTGTGAGTAGCTATGTCGCTGTGATTTTGCATGAAATGTAAAAGCAGGGTCCAATGAAATGTTATGGAAATGCTTTGTTCCTTGCAGTGTGTCAATCAATCTCTCACCTCCTCCAGTTCTAGATTTGTTTCAGTCAATAATCATTTTTGTTATGATAAATTATTACTGAACATATATGGAATTTAAAATACTTCAAAAACACAGCTGTGTGTGTGTTTGGAAAAGTACCATTGCCTATTAAAACTCGCTCAAACCCAAAAACATACCCTACCTGCAATCTGTTGGTATTAACGTACAGCTGTTCATAGAGTCACTGATATTATAGATGGTCTCACTTTGTCTTAGATCTCAGACAAGTCAGTAATGTACTTTAATGTAAATCAGGGTAGTGTGAGCAGAATAATGTAAATGGTAGAGCCATATTTCTAACAAAATGACTGCTGATCAGGGGTTCTTATCTGGCCCTACTTGAGCGGCGATGCTTGGCTAGAGCCAAATTGACTTTTGTGAGAGATAAATTAGTTACATACAGAACACTAGTACACTTAAACTGATAAATGAGGTGTTTCAGCATTTTCTTTCAAGACTTTGCAATTTTGTCATGCACAGTCATGTAGCATCATTCAGAGATATAGAGAAAGGGAGAAAGAGAGAGCTGGGAGTAAAACCAGTTTCATGAATTAGTTGGAGGGGTAAAAGTGGTGGCGATAGAAATACTGCTATCGTCGTGACTGCTACTGGAAGCCAATCATCTTGCATTCTCGCCCTTGTGCTTCTTCAGTAAGGCATTCACTTTGTGTCCCTTCTGTTTTCATACAGTGCATCTATTTTCAAATGCTTGATTCAGTAAAGCATAAGTGGGATTCAGTGGGTTGAACTACAGGAGACATAGGGACAAATACTGCTTCATGTTTGTGTCTGGTTATCAAAACACAATGCTCCTCATGAAGTTGCCCTTCGGTTCAGTGTCAAGATTTCAATACAGTTCCTTGAGTGAGACAAAACATTTGAAGGACACATTTTCATTAAAATGTTGAACTTTTATTTCCTTTGTCTATCACTGTTTTAAAGTTATCCTTCATAAAATAGAAATTGCAATGTAATAGAATAAACATATGACTGAACCTTTTTAAAGTTGAAAATTGAGGCACTTCAGTAGAGACACATCACTAAGATGTCATGCTAAAAAGACCCTGTGGTGCAGAGCAGCATTGTTTGGTCCAACACTATTGGAGAAATCTAGTGAATGACCTACACTCCCCAAGGTGTGTTAAAGTCAAATAAGTCACCGGCTCCCTCCCCTGACTGGAGAAGTACATTTTTCTGAGGACAAAGAAATGACAGGATGATGAGGTGGATTCTAAGGTAAAAATAACAAAGGGTCACGCTGAACAGACACTCAATCATTTCACCACAGGACGAAAAACTAGACATAAGAAAAGAGGTGAGCTCCAAGCAGTAACAGGACGACACTGGGAAGCAAACTATCTGTGCACAGTTAGATATAACTTGATTTTCTCCTTCCAACGTCATGCTGTGAGGCACATCATGACCCCTGGCACTGTGCAAGGCTGGAATAGAAGGTAGAATAATAATCATCAAGCTTTCATGGAAAATTTAATTTTTGCCTCTGAAAAAAACCTTTTCAAAGGCAAGTCAGAACTCAACATAGCTGATTGCCCTCCCTTGTCTTTGGCTGCTCCAAAGAAAAATGTTTAGCAATTTGGAAGGAAGTGTTTTATCAGATCTCAAGTCTTGCTCTCTTGCAATTAAAAGTTAATAATCGGAGTGCCTCCGGACGCTCTCTAAAGTGACAAACAAGGATAGAAGGCTGTCTGGGACATTACAGCTCTAAGACCTGCTATTTACCATTATTAATTCCATGCTAAGGAAACTTGATCTTCCCATAGCAGTGTGACTGTAATGAATAATTAGCTTGACAGCAAATGAAAACTGATGACAGATCTAGCTCTGGTATATTCTTTGGAATTAATCTGCAGCAAAGTAAATATTTCCTAATGAGCAATATCAAAACATAACTTCCCAGAGAATACTTATGAATGTATTAGGGCCTTGTGGCATTACTTTGTATCACTTTTTAATCGTTTTTCATCTTGGACTGCAACACATGTAGTAATCAGAGAGGACGACGACCTTGCATTAACGAGCAAGACCAAACGAGGAACGGGAAGGAACAACAAAGGAAAACATAAGCGATTGATGAGGACTGAAGGTTCATTAGAAGACCTGTCGGTGGATGAATGTCAATGAGCTCTCTAAATGTCACAGTAGAGTCAACAGCAGACCTCAACACTCAATGTAGGCCTACTCTGAAAACAGCAGCAATAACGCTTTCTCCATCGCTAAATGGTAAATGTTGCACATTTCTCTTACAAAAAACTACCTGGCCTCACAGGTCTGTTTAAAGGTAGAGACCTTATTCCAGAGAGCCCAGGCCTCCCCCTTTGCTCCTACCCCAGACCAAGGTGAACACATTGATGCATAGGTTTGGCTGCCTGCTACCTTGCTGCAGAGGATATAATTAGACTGAGGACCAGGGGCGAAAATCTGATATCAACTTTGGAGGGGACAATTACATGAAATTACAAGAGCAATTCCTGAGGGGGACACCAAAAGTAGTACTGTAACACATAGCCTACATTGTAATATGGTAAATGTATATTGAGGAATCAAAGAAATAAGGTGTACCCAAAACTACACAACTAATCACAACAGCAATACCATTGCCTTTAACAAATCTTAGTTCAGTCACCAGTTTAAGTTGAGAGTGGGGGTATCCATGGCATTTTCCAATTATGTTCCTATTTTACAAGTCCAAAAAATTGAGAACCTTTCATAATGTTGCCAAAGACTCAACAAACTTACCTGAGACTCCGTGTCTCTGCCAGTCTGTCCCTGCATATCTGTCCCCAACTCTGCTGTCTGTGTGCCATCTGTTGCCTGCTCTGCCTAATGACATCATTGTGAAACATTTCCATTAGAATTTAATTTCTTTCTTATGAACATTTTATCAACTAGTCTTTGAGATATTAGGCTACTAGGGTTCTTACTTTGCGTTTTGGTGTACTGAAAAATACTCTGATGTCCGTCTTTTATTTTTCTGCCATTTTTCTACCTGGCTGGCTGGCTACACACACAGTGTGTAGGTTATTTACAGTAGGAGATGGGCTTCTATCATCTTATCTTTTATCATTGTATTTGGGCTTCGATCTAAAAGGTAGCTAGCAAATGTGAAACGGATTAAAATGACAAGAGTTGACAGCTGTATGAGTTCACCATTTACACAACATATGCTGCAACCTTTTGTAATTTTAATAGTTTGTTTCATATTGGCTGGCTTCCAACAATAGCTGAATTTGCAAAGCTAGCGTTTCAGTGGTGTTTGCTATAATCTTTGCGACCCGGGTTAAATAAAGGTGAAATAAAATAAATAAATAAAAGTTCCCTTGCGACAACTTAGCTTTTGCAACGAGACCATTAAATATATTTAAGACAATGGTAGAAGAGAGTGTAGTTCTGTTCAGTTTGGACTGCAGTTTATTGCTAACCTTATCACAGGGACTTTGAAGCACTAACTTACATCATCTGCATGCTGATCTTGGAATAAATTGATGATAGCAAAGATTCCATCTTTGACGAGGCCACATAAATGGAATAATTACTAGCTAGCTTAATAGTTAATATTTGCCTGCTAGCTCTGCATATTCAGCTAGTGTGTGTGCGCGATTGACTGGATTAACCTGTTATGGCTAGGGGGCAGTATTTTCACAGCCGGATAAAAAACGTACCCAATTTAATCTGATTATTACTCCTGCCCAGAAACTAGAATATGCATATAATTATTAGCTTTGGATATAAAACACTCCAAAGTTTCTAAAACTGTTTGAATGGTGTCTGTGAGTATAACAGAACTCATTTGGCAGGCCAAAACCTGAGAAGATTCCATGCAGGAAGTGCCCTGTCTGACAATTTCTTGCCCTTCTTGATTATCTCTATCCATTACAGAGGATCTCTGCTGTTACGTGACACTTCCTACGGCTCCCATGGGCCCTCAGAAGGCGGCAAAAAGCTGAATCGTGGCTTTGCAGGCTCTGGTTGAAAAAAAGTAGCGCGTTTGGGTAGTGGCTGGTTACAGTACTGTGAGACTCAGGCGCGTGCCCACGTCGACAGAATGCTTTGTTTTCTTTCGTCTGTTTACCTAAACGCAGATTCCCGGTCGGAATATTATCGCTTTTTTACGAGAAAAATTGCATAAAAATTGATTTTAAACAGCGGTTGACATGCTTCGAAGTACGGTAATGGAATATTTAGAAATCTTTTGTCACGAATTGCGCCATGCTCGTGACCCTTATTTACACTTCGGATAGTGTCTTGAACGCACGAACAAAACGCCGCTATTTGGATATAACGATGGATTATTTTGGACCAAACCAACATTTGTTATTGAAGTAGCAGTCCTGGGAGTGCATTCTGACGAAGACAACAAAAGTAATCAAACTTTTGTAATAGTAAATTGGAGTTTGGTCAGGATTAAACTTGGTCGGTGTCTAAATGGCTAGCCGTGATGGCTGGGCTATCTACTGAGAATATTGCAAAATGTGCTTTCACCGAAAAGCTATTTTAAAATCGGACATATCGAGTGCATAGAGGAGTTCTGTATCTATAATTCTTAAAACAATTGTTATGTTTTTTGTGAACGTTTATCGTGAGTAATTTAGTAAATTCACCGGATGTTTGCGGGGGGTATGCTAGTTCTGAACGTCACATGCTAATGTAAAAAAGCTGGTTTTTGATATAAACATGAACTTGATTGAACAAAACATGCATGCATTGTATAACATAATGTCCTAGGGTTGTCATCTGATGAAGATCATCAAAGGTTAGTGCTGCATTTAGCTGTGGTTTTGTTTTTTGTGACATTATATGCTAGCTTGAAAAATGGGTGTCTGATTATTTCTGGCTGGGTACTCTGCTGACATAATCTAATGTTTTGCTTTCGCTGTAAAGCCTTTTTGAAATCGGACAGTGTGGTTAGATTAACGAGAGTCTTGTCTTTAAAATGCTGTAAAATAGTCATATGTTTGAAAAATGGAAGTTTTCGGATTTTAGAGGAGTTTGTATTTCGCGCCACGCCCATCATTGAATATTGGAGCAGGTGTTCCGCTAGCGGAACGTTTAGATGTAAGAGGTTAACCTCACGTCAGTTACGTTCATTGAGTGCCTTTCAGACAGTGGATACGACCCCTCTGTTACCTTGCCAACTAAGGAACTGGCAGTGGATCAAACCATTGTGAGGCAAAGGGTGGGGGGGTCGCAATCTTTTGAAACTTAAAAACGCGCTATTAAGTGTCTATAATCAGCACAATTGCTTTCATTGCGTATTATTAATATTATTTAAATTACATAGTTATGTTTCAGTGATATATTGGGGGGGACAAATCATATTTTTCCCAGGATGGGGGGGTCGTGTCCCCCCCGTCCCCCCCGGGATTTCCTCCCCTGCTGAGGACTAACCCCAGATTCCCCACATTCATGTCTAATTCACCAGACCTTAGCCCCCTTGACCTCCAGGGCTCTATGGCTGCATCCTGGATCCCATGGCTGCACTCAGATATGGGGTTCAAAGTTCAAGGATAATTTTTCCAAGGGGCCATATTTTGTTGAAACATTTCTGAGGAGGGAAGTAGATGCCTGTTTGCTTTATTGACGACCCTTTCATTCTTCTATGGTGTTTCCCCCATACCAAATGTATTTTATAAGCTTACTTTTTGCTCCAAATGCTACTCACATAAGACACTCCAAACTCACCAACACATGTTTTTACTAATGTGGAAACAGGAGAAGGGTCAGGTTAGAGACTGTATATCCTTGGCTTAAATGCATAGCAAAATTGAATGAACTTTTTTTTAAATAAATGAACATATTGACACAGTACCATTCTTATGGGAGAATATCGAGCGACAAAAAAACACTCAAAATCTGTGTCTTTTATCTGTAAATATCAAAGTTATAAAGAAAACGGTTCCCTTTGATATAGAACACAGTAGGGCTGGGACAGATATATGGCTGATGAGAGAGAGAGAGGAGGGGAATGTTTTTAGATTTATTTGACAGTCAGGTAGGAGAGAAGGGAGACTGTTCCACTCTATGACGGACCGTCGGTGTCTTCCGAGTCGATAGACACACTCTGTCACCACTGGCGGGTAATTGACAGCTTAGAGTTTGCAGTGACATGGGGTTTGCATATATTTATTCCATTACCTTGCATGTGTGCCTGCCTGGGGGCCCTCCTTCGCAATGTATTCAGGAGTCAGCCAGCTAGGCAGGGGATTAAACAAACATCTTATGGCCTGGCTTATGAGAAAGGATGATACGTGTTTCACCCTCAAATAGCCAAAGAGGAATAGAGACAAATGGCTCCCCTCGTTGATTGATGATTAATCATTTTAATGGAGCTTGAACAGACAAGCCCTTTCCTCTAAGTAGCCAGTTTTACCTTGTTAGAGAATGTGACTACAGCTCAACAGGGCTGGGTTAGAAACGTATCAACTGTTGCAGTAGTGTACTGAGCAGGAAAAGGATGCTTTAGTTCAACTCTAAATGTTTAGCAAGCCCCAAGCAACACTATCATCAAGAGTCAATTAATCAAATCCAACTGAGAGAAACCACAAATAAATGGAAGGTATGGCAATGCATCCTAAATTATTTGTATCTCATACCCTTCTCCTCTCCTTGAGGCCTTGATCAAACGACTTAGCTGCTGTGAACGGCGGGGTTGGAGGGAGATAAACTTAACTTTGGGGGAAGGGGAGGGGAGGAAGGGGAATCGGCGTATAGCTGCTTTGACTCTCTGCAAAGAACTCATAATTATTAATTAATATCCATTTGCAGGGGGCGCGGCAGAGTGAGAGACGTTGGTCCTCAATTTGTCTTCCCTCTCTCCTTTCTCTGGCTGCCTCCACCCCTACAGATCATTAGTTTCACTTTTCATTAGCGGAGATCAATAAAGCGAATCAGTCTCTCGTGGCGAGGACACTCAGCTTCACGGACCTCCCACTTTCCCTCCTCCTCTCCCCTCAGTTCTTCTCCCTTGTTCTCTGGCTCTATCATTGACTCCAGCTTCCCCTCATATTACCCATCATCCTCCACAGCAGAAGGGTATACAGCATAGAGGGCAGAGAGAGTGGGAGAGAGCCTACAGGGCTATAGAAAAAAGTGAGCAGTGAGTTTACAAATGCTGCTCAATATGGCAGAACTGGCAATGCTGAATGATAACCCAATAAAGTTTAATTAAGAACCAGTAACCTCTCAGGCTTAATAATGAAGATGGCTGGGTTTGTAGAAGGAAATTAAAGTAAAAACATTAGGGACTGGCAATGTTAAGAGATGCTGTACTGTTTCCATTAGCTGCAGCATTATCTTGATAGTTCCTGTTATGCTGATAAAAAGCTGTGGCTTTTCTGGCATGATCATTGATTCAGTGCACAGATTTAGTGGATTTTGAAAGTGTTGAGGGAGGGGAGGAGCACTACAGGTATGACATTGTGGTTGGTTTGAGGTGGCTACTAAGTAACTGCCTGCATCCATTGCCATTGTATCTGTGCAAATTGTGTCTATGCATGTATGTGTGGTGTGCATTTGTGTGTAAACGTAATCCTCACTTACCCAGCACAGTGAGTCGGGCAGGACGGGACCTCATGGCTGCCTGGATTGCCTGGCACTCAAAGACAGCATCATCCATCAGCTCCACACGTTGGATCCGAAGGTGGTGTTCCCCTGTACTGTGGTCCCCAATCACTGTGTAACGAGGGTAGCCTGGAACAACAACGCAACATATGCTCTGTCAGAACCTGGAGTCTGGTCTTTCAACCTACATCAGCACCATTCAATCCAACCTTTTTTAAAAGATAGGAGATATCAAAGCGTGCTACAAACAATGCCAGAATGCAGGCAATCACAAATTAGTGAAGGATCAGTGGTGCAATATTGATTGTTGACTGCTGTGTTACTGTACATTTTAGATAATTTTAAATGGGCTTTTCTTTTTCCAATGAGATGAGACCTTAATTTATTATACCTGTCTCAGAATTATTAGTGTCACCGATGTGAAGCCAGATTTTCTTAAAAATTATACATGTTAAAGTAGACATTTTATAACTGGATGAAAACATGAATTCCGTAGATGACAATGATGATAGGGGTTGAGGAGGTTTCTGTATTTGGGAGAGCGAGTATGTTTTATTGCCATGGTGAAGACGCACGGCTAGATATTGAGATGTGTTTCAGCAGGACAGTGCTGTGAGATTCATAGTTTAATAATGCAGGAAGAGGGATGTATGTCCAGGAGTCCTGACCATTTTACAGCGCAGAGTAAAGTTGGATAGTTCTAAAACACAAAAAAATAAGTGACAAAGGGATATGTTTGATTGTGAAGCTTTATGGAAAATTGCACAAGCTTTCAATATGAATAACTTGAACAGCTGTCTAAAGGCTGAGTTCTGTGTAATTATTGGAGAAATGTGAATTGAAACGAGAATCTTTGCTAGTGAAATTCTCCAAAATGTTCAGTATTTCTTGGCAGTGATTGCTTTCTCCTCCTAAGGTTCTTCTGTAATTCACTGATGACAGAACCCGATAGAGTGGAGAGTTTTAAAGCATAACCAGGCCAACAGTTAAACATTTTATCCAACGATGTGGTTTGTCAAACTGAAGTTATACATCAGATGGTATTCAACTCTAACCCGCTACAATCTCTGCAAACCCCGCTGTTGAATCACTGCCATTAAATGTCTGGATGAAAAATGTATTCCGTTGCATCTATCAATGAGTCATGTTCTCTTCAAAGATTTTCTGGTGATTTAGTATAAAACACTGGGGATTTAAAGAGGTATGTTTTAGCACATGCCACCCAATATGAGTATAATAGACTAGGACTAATAGACTAGGAGATATAATGGCTTTTAAGTCCTTGAGTTCGGCTATGGAGACCACTGTGTTCCGAATGCCCAATTATCATCCATTGCTTTACTGGATCCCATTCAATTTCATAGACCATGAAGTGGCCCTAATTTTCTCATAGTGGGATGAGTTATAGCCGATTAAACCACTCTGCATTTCATCTTCCCACATAGCTTTGAAGCTTTAAGAGGGTGGGGGATGGAAGCAGGACGGATTTGTTCAGGCACTCACCTCCCCGCGTTGACAAAACATATATTACTATGATAGTATATAGCATAAACATAGGCGCTACTTCCTGTGGCTATGATAGTATATAGCATAAACATAGGAGTTTCTTCCTGCGGCTATCAAAGTATATAGCATAAACAAAGGAGCTACTTCCTGCGGCTATGAGAGTATATAGCATAAACAAAGCAGCTAATTCCTGCAGCTATGAGAGTATATAGCATAAACATAGGAGCTACTTCCTTCGGCTATGAGAGTATATAGCATAAACAAAGGAGCTACTTCCTGCAGCTATGAGAGTATATAGCATAAACATAGGAGCGCTTCCTGCGGCTATGAGAGTATATAGCATAAACAAAGGAGCAGTGTACAATGAGGTACCAAACAAAGAGATGGGGGGGTAGGCTATGTGAGCTCTGAGTGGTTCCTCTGTTTATAAGATCGCCAGATTCTCAGATAGAGAGTGCTCTCTCCTGCCCACATACCGCTTGCAGTTATGGGTCTTATTATTCACATTGATACATAAGCTTCCATACAGGGCCAGAAGAAGGTCAAAAAGGTTACACATCCCTCTAATATATTGTTGATAAAACTGAGCAGCATTCGCTTAATAACATTAATGACCATTGATCTTGAGTTCCATGCTGTTGTTGATTATGCAGCCAGTGAGTCAATGGCTTCGTTGAACTATTTATTAGAGATAAAGAACAGTTTGACTGATGTCTTTCTCTAAAGTTGAATGAGACTCCATTCCTGAAATACATGCTTTGAATGAAGGTCATTCCTTCAAATACGAGAACCTGCTTAAGCACAATGCACTGGGGTGACCCTGTGTAAGCTCAGGAGACATGATAAATTATTTCTCCACAACAAGCAGGCCTTGTAAATGGTATGACCTTGAGGTGACCCCATCTGCCTTATATCCAGTGCAGGAGCTTATGTACTAAATATTTACTGTAGGCATATTGTTCATGTACATTAACAAATGACCCGGTCAATTCACTCCTCTTGCCCTCTAGCAGATTGAACATAAGATGTGCTGTTGTAATACAATAAAGCTTGCTAACTGAGAGTAAATGAAAAAAATACCTTAGCGTAAGCCTCGTTTAATGGCATTTAAATGCCTTTTAAATAGACATTGGTGGATTTTGTCCTGTGGCATAACTGGGTTACGTTTAGAGCATGCAAAAACATTGCTTTATTCTATGTGAGGAAATTTCAGGGACGTCACTGTTGTATAAATATAACTCACATTGATCTCAATGAATCTCAAAGACAAGGTGTGTTAACTAAAGCAAACAATGTAAAATAGTCCCATTAAGTGTAATGAATCCATCAGGACAGAAATGGATTTGTCTTTATGGTGGATCAATGGCAGGGGAAGGGACGATGAATTGGCCAGGGGGGTAGTGATTTACACTGTTCAGGAAGAACACGTCTCACACTGACACCTCCAGGGATTGAAATAGGGTAGGTTGATGCTGAGAAATGGATGACCAATGTTTAATTTGCTGTCGGGGGACAAGCCAGAGGAGCACGTTTGTCAGGTAGCTTCCAATGACTCTACGCCTCTGTCTAGAATGTTATGAACAATATCTGGAACATTCTAAGACTTCGGTTTTCAATCATTCCATTTTTGCCCTCCAAAAAAGTGCACACCAGTGGGCACTCTCTGTGGACTGCTTGGAGATATATTCATGCCATTCATGCATATTCATGCCATTCATTTGGTGCAGCGTTGGGCCGGTGCATCTCTCTCTTTAATTAGAATAGAAGACGCTACACAAAGAGAAGGAGCAGGAATTCAGGAAGCGATAGGAATCATCCTCTTTGTCCTCTGATTTATCAGACTCAATAGTGAAAGATTTCTCTCATTTTAATCACTGTTCCCCTGAATTGAAACGGGCCCAGACAGAGCGAGCTACTGCTAACGCAGCTCCTTCTATGAATAGCAGAGTGGTTGCTATATTGAAATGCTCTGCACAATATTAGACGCCTCACACTTTTATGTATACAGCTGCTTTCCTTGTGTATATAGCCGTGTATATGCCATCATTCTGTATGGCTGACTGTATTGCTTGTTGACGTAGGCAGAGACGATTAAAAGAGCAGCTGTGGTACACTTTATTTCAAAAAGTGACATTCATCTTAATACACTGCTCTAAGACCCTGTCTGTGCTTTTTAATAAAGATATCTTTCGTCCATGATAACCTTCTCCAACTCGATGTATCTCATCGACTCATGCTGTATGGAGAGGGGCATTCATATTCAGCCCATCTCTGAGCGTCCTGGCCCGGCCATTGATCCGCATACAGAGGGAAGTGTTGGTTCATAGGGGTAGAGACACGATGAGGTCAGTCCACAGCCTCCCTCCACAGCCTCTCGCCCATGACCGTTAAACTGCTGATGATGTGCCGTTAAGAGTCGCTCTCACCCTCTCTCTCTTCTCGTTAGCATAAGTCCTTCTCCCTATTCTCCCTATCTTCCCTCTCCTCTCGACCACTTCAAAACTGTTGGGCCATTGTTTACTGCCTTCCCCAGCCTCCTGGGGGCCTGATAAGGGCCACACTGAGGAATGGAACACATTTATTTGGACACCGTCGTCAACTGAGGTTTAATTAAAGAGTTCTATCGGTGACAAGGCAGGTACACTAGAGCAGTCACTGAAAGTCAGAGGTTAGGAGACCGCATATCTCTAGTGGAATACATATTTAATCGTCCAGATCAAAAGAGGCCCCCGCTTTTAAAGGGCCCCAGTTGCGTTTTTTGCCATGACTTGAATGGCAAGTACTCTGAGAGACAGGCTAGAGATCCCTCAGTGATGGAGGAAGAGAGGTGTGAAAGGAACTTGGCTATTTTCACTCATCACTCTTACTCCCTGTAAAAGGCCATAGAATGTCTTGGAATCCCATGGATCCCATTTCTAAAGACAGTCGGGGGGATAAGTTAACCTGTTAGGGCTAGGGGGCAGTATTTACACGGCCGGATCAAAAACGTACCCGATTTAATATGGTTATTACTACTGCCCAGAAACTAGAATATGCATATGTCATGACTGTCCTGATCAGGTCAGGGTACAGGAGACCACCACCCTACAGATTATCTCCCAAACCCCCAACAGAGGAGGAGAGATCTAGGGGTCTGAAGATGTGGGGGGTTTTATGACACCTCACGCCCATAATAAACCTTAGGCCACTGAGAAATTCCTTTGTCCTCTCACTATGGAGAACTGGCCTCAGAACATTAAACATGCAATAAAGGGACTTTGGAACAATGGTTTCCGTCAGCCACAACGGTGGTCATGACGAGAGGTGGAATATGAAAATGTATGTAACTTTTGAATTGTTATTAAAGGTTAAGAGATGACGTTATTATGAAAACATTGTACCTTTAAGAGTTTTCCCAGTATATGCCTGATGTTTATACATTGTACGTTGTGTGGAAAATATCCAAATCAAAGAGAATGTTTTGGTAAAGATGAGATGTGAAGGTAGTGTCTAAAATAGGATTTTAGTCAAATCTAGGCCTTGCCCCTTAACTTGGTCCGCCCAGAGAATTGCCCTAAAGGCGGTTACGCCCACTTCTGACCCTAGGGTATAAGACAGGAGAGTGAAGAATTAACATAGGAGACTAATTGACCCCAAGCTGCAGCGAAGGTCTAACAAAATCAACGAACCCCAAAACGAAACACAAGGTTGAAGACAAAGAAATCTTTTTCTACACGAGCTACGGACGAGTAGCTGTGTCTAAGCGGGTGAATTCAAGCCGAACCACCCAGCCTCCACTCTCCATTGAATCGTGGTATATACACTGTTCGAGTCCGAAGCTGTGAGCTCTGAGCTACAGAGCTGTCTGTCCTCAGAAGACCGCTTTCAGATCAAGGGCGAGGGATCAGACCACTTAGCCAAGAAGGACACTGACATCGTGAGGACAACCCAGAGAGTTGCGCCGGAGAAGTGCGTCATTGAGAAGCCTAAACGACCCACGCGGAGCTTCCCACCTGAGACCTCCAACACGTAATTACATCATTATATTCTGACCCATAAGAGCGGCAGTTCGGGGCAAGGCTAGGTTTATATAAGCATGGCTGACAAATGAACCCAAATGTATATTTCTCTCGTGTACTTCCTTTGTTTCTCTCTCTTTTAAATCCCCATTTTGGGTAACGCGCCATAGTGTGTTGGCCCGTTATACTAAGTCCTAATCAATAGCTAGACTGTGTTTTGTGTATGTGTATTTTTATCATCATTTTAGCTTGCTAGTAAATAAATAATCAACTAAGATTGGTGTGGTAAACTCATTGGTGAAGCCCGGGTCCGTGCAGATTCCCGGATTATGCGACGTTCAGAATGAGACTGTAGAGGAAATTGATTAATTTAGCGACTGTTGTAAAATCGATATTCTGATATCCTTTGAGTTAATTTGGGAAATAGAAACTCAATCAAAATACTGTTCCCATGGTGCCCCAGGTTGATGAGTTAATAATTGCTTGATTCATTGCTTAATTCATTTAATCACGCAATTATAAACCGTTAATCATTCGATGAGCAACAGTCGTCACATTAACTAATACAACGTCATGACACATATAATTATTGGCTTTGGATAGAAAACACCCTAAAGTTTCTAAAACTGTTTGAATGGTGTCTGTGAGTATAACAGAACTCATATGGCAGGCCAAAAACCTGAGAAGATTCTGTACAGGAAGTGCCCTCTCTGACCATTCCTTGGGCTTCTTGACTCTTTTTATTAAAAACTTAGGATCTTTGCTGTAACGTGACACTTCCTACGGCTCCCATAGGCTCTCAGAACCCGGGAAAAAGCTGAATGATGTCGAGGCAGCCCCTGGCTGAAAAACATTAGCGCCTTTGGTAAGTGGTCTATCAGAGGACAATGAGACTGAGGCGCGTGCACGAGGCGACCCCATGTTTTTATTTTCTCTCTCTTTGTACTAAAACACAGATTCCCGGTCGGAATATTATCGCTTTTTTGCGAGAAAAATGGCATAAAAATTGATTTTAAACAGCGGTTGACATGCTTCGAAGTACGGTAATGGAATATTTAGAAATTTTTGGTCACGAAACGCGTCGGGCGCGTCACCCTTCTTTACACTTCGGATAGTGTCTTGAACGCACGAACAAAACAGAGGATATTTGAACATAACTATGGATTATTTTGAACCAAACCAACATTTGTTATTGAAGTAGAAGTCCTGGGAGTGCATTCTGATGAAGAACAGCAAAGGTAATAACATTTTTCTTATAGTAAATCTGACTTTGGTGAGGGCTAAACTTGGTGGGTGTCTAAATAGCTAGCCCTGTGATGCCGGGCTATCTACTTAGAATATTGCAAAATGTGCTTTCACCGCAAAGCTATTTTAAAATTGGACATAGCGAGTGCATAGAGGAGTTCTGTATCTATAATTCTTAAAATTATTAATTGTTATGTTTTTGTTATCGTGAGTAATTTAGTAAATTCACCGGAAGTTTGCGGGGGGTATGCTAGTTCTGAACGTCACATGCTAATGTAAAAAGCTGGTTTTTGATATAAATATGAACTTGATTGAACAAAACATGCATGTATTGTATAACATAATGTCCTAGGCGTGTCATCTGATGAAGATAATCAAAGGTTAGTGCTGCATTTAGCTGTGGTTTGGGTTTATGTGACATTATATGCTAGCTTGAAAAATGGGTGTCTGATCATTTCTGGCTGGGTACTCTGCTGACATAATCTAATGTTTTGCTTTCGTTGTAAAGCCTTTTTGAAATCGGACAGTGTGGTTAGATTAACAAGAGTCTTGTCTTTAAAATGGTGTAAAATAGTCATATGTTTGAGAAATTGAAGTAATAGCATTTCTAAAGTATTTGAATAACGCGCCACAGGATTCCACTGGCTGTTATGTAGGTGGGACGATTTCGTCCCACCTTCCCTAGAGAGGTTATATATTTATAAATAATTCCGATTTTTCAAGCTATATGAATTTACTCTCCCAAGATTGAGTTAAAGATTGTAAATATCTATTTGGAAGAATAGATAGTCATCACGTCTCATGAATATGGATCAGGCGCCAGCGTCAAGTAGAGAAACTGCAGGCTACTAAAATGACAGTGCAGCAGTAAGTGGTACTCCAAATTAAACAATTAAGGTAATAATACAAAAGCTACAATGCAGTTTGGATTGTGAGTTACTCTTCAAAAGCCCATTTACTCGCTAAAAGTACTTGAAATGTGACCCCTGGCTATATTGATTTCACATTCAGTGTTGATTTTGGGGCTTCTTTGCCCACCACAAACTGTTATTGAATTAGGTTAATCTTTCTATTAGATAGTAATGAGGTCTTGGCTACATTTTTGTGGTAGTACTAAAGTGAATACAACTGTCTGGGGTATTTCAATGTATCTATTATTGGATACTAGGTATTTGGGGTGGAAAATGGAGTGTGGTAATTAAATCTTGTGTCCCACTGTCACGCCGACATGTTTTAAACATTGTGTTAGAGTTACAGAGTCCAAGGGTTGCACCATTGGATTCGCCGATGTCTTCTGCATTTACTGATATCAACCATTCATATGTGTGATTAACAGGGGCTGAGTTAGAGTGGTGTTTGTGAGACAAGAGCAGATCCGAAAGGGGTCTGGGAGCGGATCTTCTCACAAAAACGTCTGTAGCGTCCGAATGGTTTGAGTTACAAACTATTATGCTGAAATGATCACAAATACATACAGCTTCCCTGTTGCTCAGTTGGTAGAGCATGGTGTTTGCAACGCCAGCATGGTGTGTGCAACGCCAGGGTTGTGAGTTCAACTCCCACAGGGGGCTAGTACAAAAGAAAATGCATGAAATGAAATGTATGCATTCACTACTGTAAGTCGCTCTGGATAAGAGTGTCTGCTAAATGACTAAAAATGTAAAAAATATACAGTACCATTTAAAGGTTTGGACACACCTACTCATTGACATGAGTAGACAATGCAGAACATTTCAAGAACTTTGAAAGTTTCTTCAAGTGCAGTTGCAAAAACTGTCAAGCACTATGATGAAACTGGCTCTCATGATGGCCGCCACAGGAAAGGAAGACCCAGAGTTTCCTCTGATGCAGAGGATAAGATCATTAGAGATAACTACACCTCAGACTGCAGCCCAAATTAATGCTTCACAGAGTTAAAATAACAGACACATCTCAATATCAACTGTTCAGAGGAGACTGTGTAAATCACAACTAAATGACCGCAATAAGAAGAGACTTGCTTGGGCCAAGAAACACAAGCAATGGACATTAGACCGGTGGAAATCTGTCCTTTGGTCTGATGTGTCCAAATTTGAGATTTATGGTTCCAACCACCGTTTCTTTCTCAGATGCAGAGTAGGTGAAAGGATGATCTCTGCATGTGGTTCCCACCGTGAAGCAAAGGAGATGTGATGGTGTGGGGGCGCTGATTTATTTAGAATTCAAGGCACACTTAACCAGCATTTCTACCACAGCATTCTTCAGCGATACGCTATCCCATCAGGTTTGCGCTTAGTGGGACTATCATTTGTTTTTCAACAGGACAATGACCCAACACACCTCCAGGCTGTGTAAGGGCTATTTGACCAAGAAGGAGAGTGATGGAGTGCTGCATCAGATGACCTGGACTCCACAATCACCTGACCTCAACCCAATTGAGATGGTTTGGGATGTGTTGGACCGCAGAGTGAAGGAAAAGCAGCCATATATGCTCACCATATGTGGGTACTCCTTCAAGACAGTTGGAAAAGCATTCCTCATGAAGCTGGTTGAGAGAATGTCAAGTGTTCGCGAAGCTGTCATCAAGGCAAAGGGTGATTACTTTGAAGAATCTCTAATTTAAAATATATTTTTATTTGTTTAACACTTTTTTGGTTACTGCATGATTTCATATGTGTTATTTCATAGTTTTGATATCTTCACTATTATTCTACTTTGTAGAAAATAGTAATAATAAAGAAAAACCCTTGAATGAGTAGTTGTGTCCAAACTTTTAACTGGTACTGTACACAATCTATTTCGTTCTATGACACTCAGGGTTTCTTCTACATAGAGGTCATAGGAAATCCCAGAAAATATTATCTCTAATACTGTAAGCTCACATTTATTGTCACAAACTCCAAACTCCACACAGTCACTTATTTGTTGGATATTCATTTCCCACTGAGAAAACAGTTTCTGTACTTACAGCATTCTTATGAATTCATTTTTTATCAGGGTTTTGCTATGCAGACCTTATTTGTTTATTGACATTTGTAAATACAAACATCATGAATGTAACTGTTTATGTCAAATTGTTTCATCTTCTACTTGTAGCCCAATGTTGGGCTAAATATGAAGGCAGGGCAAGCAGATTGATGAAAGTAGTGAATTTCAGCTTGTTTTGCTGTGCTTACAATGAAGTTAACACCACATTTAATGTAAAGTAGTGCATTGTTATAGGATTTTGTATGTTTGTTTACCTGCTGAGTGATATTTTTACAGCGATGAGGAAGAAGACTTAACCTTTCAAAAGATTAAAAGCAGTCAAGTGAGACATCCCACATTGACAAATATATGACAGTGTGTCAGTAATGTAAGTAGTTATAACACATTGGAAAATGAATTGGAAATAGACACATGACAGAAGGAGATTAAGAGAGTGGATTGAGTGGTTTGATAAATGTCTTTCCTTACCTGATAGGTCTCTGCCAACGCCCAGAGCCAGGCCATCTTTGATCCACAGGACAACACCATGGTAGCCAGGAATAGAGCAGGGCAGGGTGACGGGCTGGCCAGCCACCACCACCAGGTCCTGGGGCTGCTGGGAAAACGTGGCCTGGACCCCTGGAGAAACACACAGAAAGATAGAGGCACGGTCAGAAACTATGATCCATAACCCTGGGTAACCAGTTCTCTAACACATTCAAAGACATCGCCTTCAAGTGTGGTGTGACAGACCCCATTAGGGGTAGGGAGAGGGTGGCAGGGTGGACAGGGGGTACTGGAGGCACAGTGGGGAATGGCACTTAGCGAGAGGTGTCACTGCCATGCAGAGTGTTGATGAACGTGTTGAGGTTCTGATATCTTTGAAGCTATCTCCCTCTGAGTCCACCTAAACAGCAGCCCCCCTCCTCCTCCTTGACATCCTACCACACTGTAGCACAAAGGCCGATGGGTAATTGGAAGGCATTGTGAGAGGAATAGCGGGGAGAGAAAAAGCCTTTTAAAGTCAGCCTGTCATCTGGGCTTTAGCTCTTGCCTGCCTGTGTCTCGCTGCCTCCATCTGAAGCCGGGGTTGGCTGAGATGTCAGCCTCTCCAGCACATTGTGTTTACCAGGAGCTAAAGCACGGTCTGCGGCTTACTTTAATGTAAAGACAGGCAATGCATCTTGGGATGGGGGGATAAGGCAGGAATCTCGACTGAGGTTAACAAGTGACACTTGTGGTCTCTCAGATCAATAAGATGGACTCTCGTTTGATTTCTCTCCTGCTTCCGTCTATTTCTTATATATTGTTTTAGATTGTTGTGCAAAGCTTAGGGTGGCCTTGGCTACCTTGTTTGTATTCTCTCCCTCTTAGGTACACACACAAGCAACCCAAACACCCACACACACACAAAGAAAATAATGAAGAGATATGTGCTTCCTCCCCTGATAATTATGTTGCAATATCTCCAAGGGGAGTAAAAGCGGCAGATAGGAGAGGAAATGTAACGGATTGCAATAACAGCAATAACAGCATACATAGTAAATTATGTTGCTGTGTTTAATGCACCTCTTTCCACACAACATATTGGATTTGCTTACAATAATCCTGTTATTTTTATGTTTTGGGTTGTTGTTTTCCTATGTTCAGATAGTAATTACAGAGAAGAAACAGATTAGCTTTGTTTTACAACATTAGTACAATGCAGAGATGGGGACAATAATAGATTATAGAAATACAAACACGATGTCTTTAATTCCATGGAAGTATTACATTAGTAAACACATCAGTCATATCCAGTCCTCCGGTCGGTGAAACGTGAGTGATAGCTAGTTAAAAGGTAAAGACAAGTCTCCATATTGATTTATACAAATTCTCCCCCACTGTATGCCATGTCTCCTGCATGCACCCCCATTATTAAATAAAATAAATGTGCGGGAATCCTTAAGCATACTGTATATTGGACTATTCATCTTCGGGAACCCGACGGGCCTCTCCGGCATGTTTTTCTGTGAAGTTTTTGTTGTGTTGGCCTTGGGTATACTACCCAGACAGCCTTGTTCCGTCTCCCCTATGATAGGTTTATCTTGGCTGCACGCAGCGAACCAGTCAGCGCTCAGACACATGGTAGGAGTGCGGCGGCTTGGCGAAATCTCTTGGCATGTGTCAGAACAAGAGAATGCGAGAGAATTCGCTTCTATTTTGTTCTCTATCCTCCCAGTCCGGATTGCTATTATCAACCACTTCAACCTGTGCTGTAATTGATTTAACGTTGGTGGTGTCTCCACCTTGCCAACACTAATACCCCCATACCTTCTCCCCCTTCTAACCTGCTGTTCAAATCCCTTCCCCCCACCATGTCAAAATCCTTCTCATCATTGTAAGAAATTAGACAGTTTAGGATGATTTTCTCAGAGGTTGTCATAGCCTCCCCTCCTACGTCAGGTCTTCAACTCACCAGTAATTATTATTATTCACAGCCTAGGATAATTATTTTAATTATTACTAACATCTAATTAAAACAGTAATGAAAAATAATACAATGCCAAAACAAATCCTGCCAAACAAACATGCAAACCTAAATATCCCCTTCTGGAGATACTCTGTTTCACAACAGAAGCTAGGTTTCTATCCAATTGGCAACAGATTTTCAAGCAAATATTCTAAAATCCGCATAAAGAAAATATGCACACTAACACACACATTATGCAGAAATTCCAGCTGCTGTAGGTGAATGGAAACTTATATCAAACAGCGCCGAAGCCATTGTTAACTCCCCAGTATAAACCACCCCCTTAGTTGATGAAAGAGTAATTCTCCACAGACAGAAATAAGAGAGCACAGAGGTTTCTCAAAAGTACAGACTCTCCTAGACCTTTACAGACACAGGAGGGCTACAGACGTCGGTGGAAGAGAGAGAGAGGGAGAGAGAAGCTTGGAGATTAAGAGGTGCCCTCCCACAGAGAAAAATACAGTCCACTTGGTGTGGCCACTTGACCAGCAAAATGGAGATCTGCTTATTTCACATAAAAAGGCTATCTATGGAAGTCCACATATGTAGCTCACCAGAGGAGCACTGAGAACAGGGTAAGTATGGGGGTTAGGTAGGGTGGGTTGGGGGGGGGGGCAGCATAAGCCCATAACAGACTGGAGGTCCTTTAGCAGTGTTGGTGAAGTCACAGCCCTGTGCGTCGTACAAGGCTCCGTCGCATCTGCCAGCTTTCTGCTCCGGTGGACGGCAGTGCGGCTTTAGCGGAGCCCCCTCGTTTACCTCCCACTCTTCCTCCCTGGGCCAGCTGCAGGGGCAGCCAACCATGACGTGCAGTGGAGTGGAGACAACAGATTACTCTCCTCCTCTCCTCCTCTCCTCCTCTCCTCCTCCTCCCCCCATGCAGAAGAATGGGGGGTCGATAACACCAGATGATCAGAAATGAGGAGCGAGAGACAAAAAACTAAAGCGTAGCAAGAAATACCCAGGCGATTTAATAATAGCAAATAAACAGTGAATGAAAAAGTTCTGTGCATGTTTGGGAGGTGCTGGTAGCCGGAGAGAGGGCTGACTGCAGTGAGGTTCAGGTGCTGGAGGAGATAGAAGAGAGCAGAGATCTCTCTTAATAATGCTTTATTAACATCTGCTATTGGAGGAAGATGAGAATGAGCCTTGTGAAATGTCTACACAGAGCAATGTGGTCTGATTAGAGCGGTCAGGTGTGTGTGTGTGTGTGTGTGTGTGTGTGTGTGGGAGGGGGGGGGATGTTTTGGCATTTGTAGAGCTATTGTAGATACCAGGTGACTATCACTGAGGACAGTGAGGGAGGTGGGCTTTCCCACCTAGAAACAGCTCCTCAAGCTAACACTTCTCACCTGTTTTTACAAACATTTTATTTAAAAAGCACTGACCAGTAACTCTCTATTATTCTGTGAATGGGAGTTATGTTTCTCTCAGATGGAGATATAAGAGTGCCACTACATGGTACCTTGGCTCGGCTCAGTCCACAGCAATAGAATAAATGGGGTCTAACTTTTGTTTGTTTTCAAGTAGGACCATACAGAACATGAATACCTCTCACCATTGACCCATGGGCCTCCGGACCTCTGCTCACCCCCTGAGTAGCCTTGCAGCTGCCTCTCTTCCTATTTACCCAACACAAATCACTAATCATTCACACAACACCTTTTGATTGAACACCGTGGGTCAATTGAGGAGGTAAAGGCAGCAGACCTTTGACCGGGAATGAAGGGCTCAGGGTTCCTAAGGAAGCAGGCTGTTAGAGGCACTGAGCTGCGCCACACAATGCCTGTACGAGCACTCTGCCTTCACCTAATGTTTTCATTTCACTTCAGATAGTTAGTTTACTGTTGGACAGCGACCACGTTTCCACACACTCCAGCGCTATTTTCATGCAGCGCTAATGGCCTCGCTGCGGCCCCCAATCTCGCCGCTGTCTGCCAATCAGCCCTGGAAATTACCATTGGAGTTGCACATCCTGTCCACTTGAAATTACTAATCAGAGCGTTGGCCGCCCAACGCCTGCCATGCCGTCCGTGTTGCCTGGAGCTCAGCTACGGATCATAACCAGGGACTATTACCCCCTCTGGTCTTCACATTTCCTCAGGCCTGAGAGAGCTGAAATGTACAATAAGGAAGGTATGTGCAAGGTAGTTTTGTGATATCTTTGGCCAGCCGCATGGTGTGGCTTTCCCTGATGGCTAAATTGGCATGGATCTGCCCTCACCTGCCCTTCCACCCATCGCTCCCTATACCTCCTCTCCCACCCACTGGGCATGCTGTGTTGGTTTGTTCATTTGCTGGGGGCGGAAGCTCCGTCTCCTAATCCTGTGCCTGTTTACCACAGGGACTGTCTGCCGAGCACAGCTACCTCTAATGAGAGTGTGAAAGGAATGAATAAATCCCATCATTATTGTGTTTTCCTTTTCAACATGCAAGGCAACCTCAGTCACATTAAAATCACCATCCACTCAGCTAGTGGGCCCCTACTGTTCTATTTCTTCCTGCCCAAAGATGAAAAGTGCCCAACTGAAGGCAGATAGGCAAATTATCTAAGCGCAGCGACAGGCTTTAAATTTACCTGTGCCGAGGCGATGTGAGTTATTTGAGGACATAATAATAGGTAAAAGGACTCCAGCATTTCTCCACTAATCCAAGCCTGAGAACCTAAGTAAACACAAACCCAAGCAATATGGATTACTGTATCTTAACCCATCTCTCTCTAATTGAATTCTGGCTATTGGGCACAACCTGATGGCTGGATCAATCTGAGCTCCCCATCTCTCTGCTTATACCTCCATAGCCAAATGTTTATCTACAGCTCATCCTTCCGGCTTATCTCCCAATGCATCGCTTTGGCTCCTTAATTCTCCTCACTCAATCCCCAACAAGGCACCTCAGTAAAAACAGCCCAAAAGTTAATACCATGCACCCCTATGTGTGATGTATAGATTACACACAAAAGAAAGACATCAGAGAATATGGAGCAGCAAAACAGGAAGGTCAGTCTATCAATATTAATCTTACCCTGGACCAACAAGGGTTTCAAATCTGTCATTAATAGCACTTCTTTCAGAAGGGCAGACATAACTGCTAAAGAACACTTGTTTACATGCTGCTGTGTGTTTTGTTGCCAACCTTACTTTACTACCTGACAACTTTACGGTTTTTACTTTTTAATTACTGTTTATATTTTTAGTTTTTCCCTCACTCAAGTTTTTTCATTCAACTTTTTCACTCCGGACGTTTTATCTGGACATGGTTCGTCAGGACCTCCACCAGCCGAAGCTAAGTAGTAACATTAACATGATGCCTTCTAATTGCTGTCGCTGTACTCATAATATACAGGAGAACAATCGCCTTACGGCGAGGATAGCTGTGCTGCAAGCCCAGCTTCAGACGCAATCGTTAGGCAAAGGTAATTTCAGTGTAGGAAAGGATGAAACAGCGTCTGTGCCACCAGTAAGTACAGATAGTAACGTTAGTATAAATCCCCTCGCAAGGTCCTCCAAGCCGGACAACTTTCTCATGGCTTCTGGAGGGAAATGCTGTAGGAATGCTCAAACGGTGTCGCTCATTCAGCCGACAGAAACTTTCGACCGGTTCTCCCCATTAAGCAGCGAGTCGGAGTCAGAGGCCAAGCCTTCTCTGGTCTCTACTCCTCCCGTTACGGGGTCTGAGACGTCGAAGCTTCCCACCATTAGCTCTGACAAATTGAAAACCCTAGTCATTGGCGACTCCATTACCCGTAGTATTAGACTTAAAACGAATCATCGCTGGTTGAAAACTGTTTTCTGTACCTCCCAAAAGATAGAATTTGTAGATAATTGGCCCTCTTTCTGGGACTTAATGTATGTACTTAATGTTAGATCCCTCACTTCAAAGGCAGTTATAGTCAATGAACTAATCACTGATCATAATCTTGATGTGATTGGCCTTACTGAAACATGGCTTAAGCCTGATGAATTTACTGTGTTAAATGAGGCCTCACCTCTTGGTTACACTAGTGACCATATCCCCCGGGCATCACGCAAAGGCAGAGGTGTTGCTAACATTTACGATAGCAAATTTTAATTTACAAAAAACAAAATACAACGTTTTCGTCTTTTGAGCTTCTAGTCATGAAATCTATGCAGCCTACTCAATCACTTTTTATAGCTACTGTTTACAGGCCTCCTGGGCCATATACAGCGTTCCTCACTGAGTTCCCTGAATTCCTATCGGACATTGTAGTCATAGCAGATAGTATTCAAATTTTTGGTGACATTAATATTCACATGGAAAAGTCCACAGACCCACTCCAAAAGGCTTTCGGAGCCATCATCGACTCAGTGGGTTTTGTCCAACATGTCTCTGGACCTACTCACTGCCACAGTCATACTCTGGACCTAGTTTTGTCCCATGGAATAAATGTTGTGGATCTTAATGTTTTTCCTCATAATCCTGGACTATCGGACCACCATTTTATTACGTTTGCAATCGCAACAAATAATCTGCTCACACCCCAACCAAGGAGCATCAAAAGTTGTGCTATAAATTCTCAGACAAGCCAAAGATTCCTTGATGCCCTTCCAGACTCCCTCTGCCTACCCAAGGACAACAGAGGACAAAAATCAGTTAACCACCTAACTGAGGAACTCAATTTAACCTTGCGCAATACCCTAGATGCAGTTGCACCCCTAAAAACTTTTGTCATAAGAAACTAGCTCCCTGGTATACAGAAAATACACAAGCTCTGAAGCAAGCTTCCAGAAAATTGGAATGGAAATGACGCCACACCAAACTGGAAGTCTTCTGACTAGCTTCTAAAGACAGTACCGTGCAGTTTCGAAGAGCCCTCACTGCTGCTCGATCATCCTATTTTTCCAACTTAATTGAGGAAAATAAGAACAATACAAAATGTATTTTTGATACTGTCGCAAAGCTAACTAAAAAGCAGCATTCCCCAAGAGAGGATGGCTTTTACTTCAGCAGTAATAAATTCATGAACTTCTTTGAGGAAAAGATCATGATCATTAGAAAGCAAATTACGGACTCCTCTTTAAATCTGCGTATTCCTCCAAAGCTCAGTTGTCCAGAGTCTGCACAACTATGAAAGGACCTAGGATCAAGGGAGACACTAAAGTGTTTTAGAACTACAGTGAGGGAAAAAGTATTTGATCCCCTGCTGATTTTGTACGTTTGCCCACTGCAAATCAATTTATAACATTTTTTACGTGTGTTTTTCTGGATTTTTTGTTGTTATTCTGCCTCTCACTGTTCAAATAAACTTACCATTAAATGTATAGACTGATCATTTCTTTGTCAGTGGGCAAACGTACAAAATCAGCAGAGGATCTAATACTTTTTTCCCTCACTGTATATCTCTTGACACAATGATGAAAATAATCATGGCCTCTAAACCTTCAAGCTACATACTGGACCCTATTCCAACTAAACTACAGAAAGAGCTGCTTCCTGTGCTTGGCCCTCCTATGTTGAACATAATAAACGGCTCTCTATCCACCGGATGTGTACCAAACTCACTAAAAGTGGCAGTAATAAAGCCCCTTGAAAAAGCTAAACCTTCACCCAGAAAATATAAAAAAATAATCGGCCTATTTTGAATCTTCCATTCCTCTCAAAACTTTTGAAAAAGCTGTTGCGCAGCACCTCACTGCCTTCCTGAAGACAAACAATGTATACGAAATGCTTCAGTCTGCTTTTAGACCCCATCATAGCACAGAGACTGCACTTATGAAGGTGGTAAATTATCTTTTAATGGCGTCAGACCGAGGCTCTGCATCTGTCCTCGTGCTCCTAGACCTTAGTGCTGCTTTTGATACCATCGATCACCACATTCTTTTGGAGAGATTGGAAACCCAAATTGGTCTATACGGACAAGTTCTGGCCTGGTTTAGATCTTATCTGTCAGAAAGATATCAGTTTGTCTCTGTGAATGGTTTGTCCTCTGACAAATCAACTGTAAATTTCGGTGTTCCTCAAGGTTCCGTTTTAGGACCACTATTGTTTTCACTATATATTTTACCTCTTGGGGATGTAATTCGAAAACATAATGTTAACTTTCACTGCTATGACACACAGCTGTAAATTGCCCTCGCTAGAAGCCTGTGTTTCAGACATAAGGAAGTGGATGGCTGCAAACGTTCTACTTTTAAACTCGGACAAAACAGAGATGCTTGTTCTAGGTCCCAAGAAACAAAGAGATCTTCTGTTGAATCTGACAATTAATCTTGATGGTTGCACAGTCGTCTCAAATAAAACTGTGAAGGACCTCGGCGTTACTCTGGATCCTGATCTCTCTTTTGATGAACATATCAAGACTGTTTCAAGGACCGCTTTTTTCCATCTACGTAACATTGCAAAAATCAGAAACTTTCTGTCCACAAATGATACAGAAAAATTAATCCATGCTTTTGTTACTTCTAGGTTAGACTACTGCAATGCTCTACTTTCCGGCTACCCGGATAAAGCACTAAATAAACTTCAGTTAGTGCTAAATATGGCTGCTAGAATCCTGACTAGAACCAAAAAATGGTATCATATTACTCCAGTGCTAGCCTCCCTACACTGGCTTCCTGTTAAGGCAATTTTTTACTGCTAACCCACAAGGCATTACATGGGCTTGCTCCTACCTATCTTTCCGATTTGGTCCTGCTGTACATACCTACATGTACGCTATGGTCACAAGACACAGGCCTCCTAATTGTCCATAGAATTTCTAAGCAAACAGCTGGAGGCAAGGCTTTCTCCTATAGATCTCCATTTTTATGGAATGGTCTGCCTACCCATGTGAGAGATGCAGACTCGGTCTCAACCTTTAAGTTTTTACTGAAGACTCATCTCTTCAGTAGGTCCTATGATTGAGTGTAGTCTGGCCCAGGAGTGTGAAGGTGAATGGAAAGGCTCTGGAGCAACGAACCACCCTTGCTGTCTATACCTGGCCAGTTCCCCTCTCTCCACTGGGATTCTCTGCCTCTAACCCTATTACAGGGGCTGAGTCACTGGCTTGCTGGTGCTCTTCCATGCCGTCCCTAGGAGGGGTGCATCACTTGAGTGGGTTGAGTCACTGACGTGGTCTTCCTGTCTGGGTTGGCTCCCCCACTTGGGTTGTGCCGTGGCGGAGATCTTTGTGGGCTATACTCGGCCTTGTTTCAGGATGGTAAGTTGGTGGTTGAAGGTCTCCCTCTAGTGGTGTGGGGGCTGTGCTTTGGCAAAGTGGGTGGAGTTATATCCTGCCTGTTTGGCCCTGTCTGGAGGTATCATCAGATGGGGCCACAGTGTCTCCTGACCCCTCCTGTCTCAGCCTCCAGTATTTATGCTGCAGTAGTTTTTGTGTCGGGGGGATAGGGTCAGTCTGTTATATCTGGAGTATTTCTCTTGTCTTATCCAGTGTCCTGTGTGAATTTAAGTATGCTTTCTCTAATTCTCTCTTTCTCTCTCTCGGAGGACCTGAGCCCTAGGACCATGCCTCTGGACTACCTGGCATGATGACTCCTTGCTGTCCCCAGTCCACCTGGCCGTGCTGCTGCTCCAGTTTCAACTGTTCTGCCTGCGGCTATGGAACCCTGACCTGTTCACCTGACGTGCTACCTGTCCCAGACCTGCTGTTTTCAACTCTCCAGAGACAGCAAGAGCGGTAGAGATACACTCAATGATCGGCTATGAAAAGCCAACTGACATTTACTCTTGAGGTGCTGACTTGTTGCACCCTCGACAACTACTGTGATTATTATTATTTTACCATGCTGGTCATTTATGAACATTTGAACATCTTGGCCAATTTCTGTTATAATCTCCACCCGGCACAGCCAAAAGAGGACTGGCCACCCATCATAGCCTGGTTCCTCTCTAGGTTTCTTCCTAGGTTTTGACCTTTCTAGGGAGTTTTTCCTAGCCACCATGCTTCTACACCTGCATTGCTTGCTGTTTGGGGTTTTAGGCTGGGTTTCTGTACAGCACTTTGAGATATCAGCTGATGTAAGAAGGGCTATATAAATACATTTGATTTGATTTGATAACTGAATGCAGTCTTGCTTTAAAAAGTAATCTTCCTATGCTGGGAATGTGATACAAAATTGCATTAATATGACAGCACTTTCATGTCATTTGATTTCTCCACGATGATAACATCTAATTCGAATACAGACGTTCCCTGCACGAAGTCTTCAGTACAAGAGTCCCCACAGTAGCATCAAGTCAGGATTTTTGATTAATATATTTCAGTTTATCCACTTAAGGGTTTTGAGGGAATAGGATAACAAGAATACTAAACAAATTAATTGAATGTAATTCTCAACTGTAAACAATGTCTATATCTGCTGAGGTCGTCATAAACCTCACACATCAGTAAATGCTCTTTGAAGCAGTACTAGACTGCATCATACACACAGTACACTCAATTCTTTGTCATTTCTCCTCAAATGGCTATGTTCCAACAAAAACCGATCATTTGGCCTTGCCTTATTGTATTCGAATGGCTTTGTTCCAACTCAAACTCCGATCATTTGGCCTTGCCTCCAACTTATTCAAGTGAAATGCCACGTTGTGATTGACAGCAGAGATTTACAATGCATCCCCCTCCATCTCGCCACCAGTTGTACTTCCTCCTGGAGACAGAGACACATGCTCTTGCCCTTCATCGCCACACGCTGATCAGTCACACACTAACCACTCCACCGCTCGCTCTCCGACTGACCGTGCCAGAGCCGTGATTGACGCACTTAATTATCTGGAGCGCTATCACTAATTCGACAACCTCAAAGAACCGTGCTGTGAGGTGCATCAATTAATTAGTAGGGCAGAAAGCCACAGTGTGTAATACTCAAAGTCATGGCATTTTCCTGAGTTTCTTTCATTAAGTATGAGAACAAGCTAGCGAGCTGGTTCGCTATATTGACTCCCTACACTACTTATCAATCTCTTTTGTTTCTACCATTACTTCTAGACTGGACCATGGGGACTAAGTGGCTGACAGGAAGTGAGTTAAGCCTGGACTATTTTGAGGATGTGATACATGAAACATTTGACTAACATTAACTACAGCGAGGTGAGGGCACAGCTGAGGCCCTACACCCCATCTATCTCTATTATGCTAACAACCAATCAGAGAGAAAATGAAGGGTCTTCTATGGAGCGATTTCAGTCCCAACAGAAATTGTATTTCAATTCCATAATTTTAAAATTGTATTAGGATATTGAATTTGAATGTAACAGTTTTAAATGTTTTCTGTACAAATTGAATAATTTAATTAATAAATTGATCTGGAATTGAATGATTTGAAAGTTAATAGAGTGAATATTCCATTCAGTTTTAAATTCAATTTCAATTTAATTTAATATTCAAATTTAATATTTATTCAGTTTCATATATATATTCAGTTTCAATATGGTAGATATTGTATACATTTTCTCTGTATCAAGTTTACAAGCTCAAATGTCAAATTCAGTTCTCTAAATTCAGATTCATAACCAGAGACAACATCCTGGTACTTTGCCAGCCAGGAAAGGTAGGAGAGAATCAAACTGTCACTGTGGTAAGCAGAAGGCATTCTGTTTGCAGTGGCATTCTGTTTGCACTGAAATCACTCCATAGTCATCCCTTTTGAGACAGCTAACATACTGTATGACATTTCCTGACACTAAAATGGATGAGTTACAGATTTGATGGATTCCTTTGCTACTAAGCTGCATGACAACATACTGGGGCCTGATTGTAGGTCAACTTCAAATCAATGGTCATTATAATCTAATATATTATGATATTTTAATAATGTATGACATGGGAAAATAGTGATGAGGAGATTACGGGACACCACGTCAGTCCCAAATTAACTTTTCAATTATTTATCATTAATTTACTTCTTAATAGAGCTTAATATGCCAATTATAAGGTAATTTTCCTGATGTTTGGTCATCTCGATATTCCATTGCATTCCCACATGCACAGATGTACACACAAGTATTGTAATATGACCAAGAGCTTGGTTCTATATGCATTTTAGTCAACATTTAATTATTGACATAACCTTATTCTGTTCAATGTTCTCTACCTATATAGTACTCTAAATATCCCAATTCATGTTGTTAAGTTCAAAATAACACAATATACAAATTGCTGACACCATTAATTCAAACCAATGAGGGCTCAGAAATTTAAAGCCAATTATCTCAGAATCATATTTTTGCAGATAGAACCTTATACGTAGCTAATAGTCTTTAAATTATGTTTGCTTGAAAGCAGGATAAGACACTTTGCTATTCTTCACCTTTTTCTCCTCTGAAATATTCTGGATGTCTTCAGAGAGATTCTTTGAGCAATGTCTAGGGCAGATTGACTGACTGACTGACTCTTCAAATAAAAGGGCCTGGAAATGGACAAATGGTTAGCTCGCCAGCCAACAATAACTCACTTTTGATATGCAGTCAGAGTATTGTAAATTAACTGGTATTACACCTGAAGCCTATGCACTGGAAGGCTTTAAATGAGCTGTTCAGAAAATATAAATCATTCTGACAGTAATTGCTTTTGTCTTGATCCGAGTTACTAAAAATTACATTTAATGTAGAACAAGCATTTTGAAAGTCTGTCCATGAGAAACATTTACTGGGAAAGAAAAGGAAATTAGGCTAATCATCATGGAGAATTTGTTCGCCGCCCCAACCAGGAAAGAATCCACATCTCCGTGACAAAGCTACAATTCTATGTATTAGTGATGATGGGCCAAAACTTTTAAGTTCGATTTTTTTTGTAGATATTGGTTCAGCCTAGGCTCCATTATTTTTGACCCTCCCCCACCTGAGTCATTAGATTAATTGTCTGAGCTGCACATTACATCGTGTATTACCTTTTCTGTATACTTGATCCCTCGACCACAGCTGGCAAAGTTATGACAATAGTTAGCAATAATGAATATTTCATAAAGTGGCTGAGGAATCCATTAGATGAGGCATTGCATTGCTGCCTTTATCTTCCTCTATCAGAAAGTACAAACCCATTTTCCTCACTCGGTCAAAACAAATAAGCCGACATATGATCAACCAGGCCATCTCTGCAATGTGATGGCTGCTGTTCTAATGAAGATTTGTCTCTGAGACTGTAAATACATGGAGCAGGAAAGATAAACATCGCAGCCGCCGGAAGCCTGTGTATATATGCCCGCTCTCGCGCTGCGCATTAGTGGTACAGGACAGTTGCTGAGGCACAATCAAGACGGATTGCTTCCAATGATGAGTTCTAAAAATTATAAATGGCAATGGGAGAGAGCCTCACAGACGCACACTCTATCATCAGCCACAGGGGCAGAAAGACCAACAAAAATATCACAGACAACAAACATTTGAGTATCAGTAGCAGAAACCTTTATTAAATATTTATGGCCTACATCTTTCTTTCAGTTGGCATAAAATCAAGTCAAATGAGCTTTAAGGCTTCAAAAGCCACAGTATAGGTTCTTAAGTCTTGTTCTGTCCTATGTTAATTATGTTTCCACATTTTTATAATAGACGGGAAGAGGGGTTAAGGAATGGCTGGCCAGACAGCCTTTTGAATTTTTAAGTGGTCAAATATAGTAGAGATTAATTCAAAGTAGGCCTATCATATTTTACCAGGGCTTTTTGCTGTAAACAATGGGACTAATCTGACCAGCGATTGTAATTACTGTCATGAAAAAGAGTGTACTGTGGGTTTGTTTCCAAGGTAACTCCAGTTGAACAGACATAACAGTTCACTTAGAATAGAATGCGATGTAACACAGAGCAACCTCTCAGGGCAAGTATTGATTGAAAACAGAGAGGCTCTCTGCAAACTATCCATGTTTTTTTATAGCAGCTTCAAGTTGTGCATAATGACAAGTAAGAACATAAAATAGATGCTAATGAAAAATGGGGAGAAGGAGTGTGAAGTTCAGATGTGTCTGATTGAAATTGAAAAATGGAATGGCCCCTTCTGTTTCCCCAGCATTACAATTATGTTCTCTCTCTATGAACTTCCTCCACTTCACTTCCTCCCTGGCTCTTCATGCCTTTCCATCACACAGTCGCGAGGTGTCTTTGAATGCCAGTGTGTAATGGCAAGGCTTTCTTGGCGATATCGTAATGGGGTTGTAGCTGAGCCATTGAGACCTAGCATTTTCTTGGAATAGTTGTGTGGTGAAACTCTTGATGCTTTGTAACGGGAATTCGTTTTGGTAGAGATGGATCTTGAAAGGTCCATTACACACTGGCATCCTTGCACTTTATTACAAATGCAAAGTCACTCACCCACCAGTGCACCTTGTACCAAATGGTAGGATGGACCTCGCTTTATATGCGCAGAAAGATACATTTGTATGTGTTCATCTACAAAGCCCTTTTGGGTAAACTCCCTCTTTACCTCCGTACTCTGGTCTCCTTCACCACCGGCAGTTGCCATACCTGGTCTGCTAGGTGGTTGCTACTTAAAGTCCCCAGGACATTCATAGTATTAGGCGAGACTGCCTTATCTTCTTGTGCACCAGAGGTATGGAATAGTCTACAATCCATGCTTCATCTAGCTATGTTAGTGCCACTGAATGAATTTAAAATATTGTTAAAATATCTGTTACGGAGGAGTGTAAATGCTTTTTTTAGGCTGGATCATATTGTGTTGTATTGTATTGTTGTATGTTTTAATTATGTAATGTATTGATTGTTGCTGCCTTCTTGGCCAGGTCTCGCTTAAAAAAGAGACTCTGGGTCTCAATCGGCTTTTCCTGGTTAAATAAAGGTAAAAAAAATAAAAACGGTCCAGTCAGTGTGATTTTATTGGGATTGATCAGATTCATTATTCTGTGGAGATCTTTGGCCAGCCTCGATTGAGTTGTTTGATGGATGTGATATAGAGAGGGCCTTCCTCCAATGGACACACCCTACATTTAGAGGGAGAGTCCAATTTTCCATTACATGCTGTGTAACAACAGGTATAGAGCACTGCTCTTTGTCCAGCTGTAACCGATGTGAAATGGCTAGTTAGTTAGCGGTGGTGCGCGCTAATAGCGTTTCAATCGGTGACGTCACTCGCTCTGAGACTTGAAGTAGGGTTGCCCCTTGCGTTGCAAGGGCCGCGGCTTTTGTGGCGCGATGGGTAACGATGCTTCGTGGGGTGTCAGTTGTTGATGTGTGCAAGGGTCCCTGGTTCGAGCCCAGGTTGGGGCGAAGAGAGGGACTGAACCTACACTGTTACACAGCCATAGCTCCTATTTTGTGGGTTGACAAGATAAAATATATCACTGAGATATTCTCTCCTCTTTGACAAAGATTACATCAAAAGATAGATCAAAGTGTTTTGAAATAAGCCCAAAGGCATATGCGCTGTGTCATGAAAGGATAGGACATGTGTACAATTCACATTCAGGGACTAGTAAATAGAGAAAACCTAACCAAGTTAACAATATGTCAAGTTCTGAAATATATGCAGTGATATTTGTTCAGCTTACAAAAGCTGTCAACCCCAGGATTGTAAAGAGAATTAAATATTATCAGCATCATATATTATTCTATGTGGAAGGCGTGGTTTTTTTCTATTAAATTGTTGTCCTCAAATTTTGCTTTGACGCTTGTCATGCAATGACTTGTCATGGTTTGGAGCACATGCAACACATTGTCTAGAGGGAGTTTGTTTAGAAAATGTATTCACTCTGAAAAGTCAATGTTTTATGAGTCTTTTTATTGAGGAAATAAAGAGATGACAAAGTCAGTGAGCTTACGTAGGGGGTTGCTAATCTCCAAACATTTAAACTGGAGAAGGGCAATAATTGTAAGCTCTATTTAATTGTTAGAGTAGACAGGAAAAGGTGTACTCGGAAATATGGAGTTTGTGCGGTAAATGGTGTCAGCATTGGAAGCGTTGCTGATGGCTCATTAGTTCAGCTTTATAAAGCTAACAGTGCTGAACACAGTAAGTTGTCCCATAATGGGTCTCTCACTTGCCGACTTGTTGTATTGTGCCACAATATGTATCTACTTGCAGATTGGTTGTGCTGTGCCATAATGTCTCTCCTTTTCAGACTTCCTGTGTTGTGCCATAATGTCTCTTCTTTTCAGATTCCTGTGTTTTGCCATAATGTCGCTCCATTTTAGGCTTGTGTTTTGCCATAATGTCTCTCCTTTTCAGACTTGTTGTGTTTTGCCATAATGTCTCTCCATTTTAGACTTGTTGTGTTGTGCCATAATGTCTCTCCTTTTCAGACTTGCTGTGTTGTGCCATAATGTCTCTCCTTTTCAGACTTGTTGTGTTTTGCCATAATGTCTCTCCATTTTAGACTTGTTGTGTTGTGCCATAATGTCTCTCCTTTTCAGACTTGCTGTGTTGTGCCATAATGTCTCTCCTTTTCAGACTTGTTGTGTTGTGCCATAATGTCTCTCCTTTTCAGACTTGTTGTGTTGTGCCATAATGTCTCTCCTTTTCAGACTTGTTGCAACCAAAACAACAATGGGATTAGAGTATTGTTGTATTTTCTGCTGCTGTGAAGGCCTGGTTTGTCCCATTGACAATTAAAAACTGTGTTGGCCTTGCCCAATGTAATTGATTGACACCATTCTCGTGACAAGTGAGCATTGTTTGAGAAGTGCAACACAGAAGGGTAAATGCAGCCCAAGTTGCTGACCATTCTCTACAGTGAAGTATGCTGTTGATGTGTCATATACTTCAAGGTTTTTTCTCAAACCTAACATTTGAAAGAAAAAAAATCACAGCAAGCTGTGGATAATTGCATTCTGTTCTCAGTGAAAAAAAGTGTGCTATATCAGATGCTGGGTTCGTTCTGCCTAGTGTTTGGCAGATTGAACAAGAGTGGAGGGAGTAGGAGAGAGAGAGAGATATATGTATCCTCAGCGACTTTGATTCCTTCAATTGATTCTCCTGCTGCAAGTACAAAAGACTCTAAAACACAGCCCAAGGCCGTCAGCCAGGGAGGAGGGAGAAAGAATAGGGGGGTCTGGGACAAAAAACCTGAGCGCAACTTAACAAATCAAAATACGTTGTTTTTTACTCTGTTTTTATGACAAAGGTAGTTGGAGATGGCTCAAGTTAATACATTTCCTGTTCAGTGTGTGATCAGCCCGGGGTTCAGGTCCATTAAAGCACATCTGAGGAATTCTGAAAGGCTCCTTGGTGGCTCTACAGGGGTCTGCTACCTACAATGAATTATTGTCTGAGAGGAAAAAGCAAGAAATAGCAAATGCAACTAATATTTTGCTGGTGAAATAAGGCTGTTAATGCTCCGATGCTCCAAGAGAAATGGGATTTCCATTCCATGGATGGCATTGGAAGGTGGTAAGCTAAGCGGGAATAACTGACAGCTTGTAATGTGGCGAGGATATAAAATGGAAAGGAGGGTTGATGAGGCATGGGTGGGTGCAAACCATTCAAACTAATGCTCCCAGCCAGTAGCCAAGTGTACAATGGTGAAGGACAGGATGGTGGTTACATCACTGTTGTTGCCAAGGCTCCTAATTGTCTGCTCTCTCCCCATAGATGGCCTTTCCTTCACACTACCAGAGAATCTATGACAACAAGATTCATCAACACAAGGCCATGCAGTCTAAACATGATGTCTTATGATGAAGGGAGGAGTAACGTGGCTTATGCAATTGTTTATAGTTTTACAAATATCAAGTAATTGGAAATTGTATTACCAAGCAAAGATTGAAAATGATCCTCTGGCAATGGGATATGGGACTCATTAAAAAAGATGCTTGCACTGCTCACGCTTTCTCTCACTCATAAAAAGCCCATCTAATGCCCTCCAGACAGTGGAGACATCCATTTTCCTCTTGTCTTCCCCTATCTCTGCTGCTCCCTTAGCGAGGACCTCGTCTCATTTTTATCTGCTGGCCGCCTTGACATTGAGAGAGACCCTTAATCAAAACATTTGTCTTTCTTTCAGCCGGCGCTCAGATCGGTGAATGAGAGCTGACACCAGAGGGAGACGTATTTGTCCCAATCAGGGCCCGCCGCCATTTCACCACTAGGCGAATGTTCTGTGTCGGCGGAACACTGATGAATCCGCCACTTAGCCTTGATTTGGAGGAGCTGCTCGCCACACCAAACTGCCAGGTTAAATCAAAAACGATGACAACGATACTGCCATAACCATTACCACCAAGCAGCCATCCCATCACCATCACCATAAACTCTGACATAATGATCCCACGCTTGTTTATTTTCACATATGCTGTAATTAGGATTTTTACATTGTGCATGAAACATGTATTGTTTTCTTTGCTTTGGTGTGTGTGTCTGTAGCCGCCACCAGGTTACGACATTAACAAGACTCAGCCTGCAGTTGCTTTTCTTGTCTAAATGGCATTGTGTGGCTGTAAGATAACTACAGTGTTCCAGCTTTCACTGCACATCACCAAATGGACCACATTACATGGTGTCATCCTTTAAGACAGCATGTTGCAACGCTTGTGTTGTCAGAGCAGCCAAGCATTAAATGCAAATGCTCTCCAATCTAGTCGTGATGCATTTGCAATGCTTCACTCTCCCCCTGCCAGTAGGAAGTAGACTTCCCTCTTGTGGCAGAAACAGAGAGAGAGAGGGTTCTGGGTCAGAGTTCAATGAAATTTCCCTGATGACAGGATCATTAGTCTGTGTATTCTATTAAATAGTCTGGGGGTTGAAAGTCTGGGGGTTGAGGTGTCAGACTCGCAGCATATCAAGAATTCAAGTGATGGAAGTGTCTCTAATGTAATGTACTTCTTTGACTTGAGCAGGATGCAGCAGCCGTCTCTCCAACACTATCTGTAGCATTAGAGAGGAAGATGAGAGGCAGACTGCAGGTAGCAACCTGTCAGAGACAGGGCTGTTATTACAGGAAGAGCGGGGAAAGGAGGCTTTATCAGACAGTGTGTATGAGGCTGCGGACATGAGATAGTATCCTGAGTCAAAGTGGCATTACACCACACCTTCGCTAAGAGGAAGCCATTGAGTTAAAAATAAAGAGACCCACTTCAGTCGGGGGCCGCTATAAAACATGGCTAAAGAAAGTCATTATCCCTCAAGTGAACACTTCACCATAAGTGAAAATGTAATTTGGACCTCCTTCGTCTTTCTTTGAATCCTTCCCTGACAGCATTGTATTAACGTTTTACTGAAAATGGGTGAAGGTAGGTCAGGAAGCCCTTTTGAAATTAGTGCATACAGTATATCCTATTACTGAAAAAAATACAAGATTATGGACTTTCCCTGGATTTGTGGAATTTTTTTCTGTGCTGCAGAGGAGGTGATGTGGGCTAAAGGTTATAGAATGAGATGAGGTGACTTGTCAATGGCAGAGAGTTGTCACAGAGAAGGCTAGACAGGCCGTATTGGCAGCTTTCTGATAGCTTTCTCCTTGGATGTCCTCTACAACTCTGGATTTTTCCAGAAGTACATATCAGTGCCCAAATGGGACTAAAAACATCTCCCTTTGGATGTGTTTTCATGCTGCCACCTTGTACAAAACATTTTCACAAAAATCACTCAATCAAAACTGAATTAGCATTTCAAAGTAGCGACTTTACAGCTGTGGTGAGGACATAAAATCACATCTGCCTTCAAATAAATAAATGGGAATTCAAAACAGAGTAAAACATATTTTATAAAAGAGGGAGCTGCCAGAAAACGAAGCCATTTATATTTTATGTCATTTACAGTACATTAACAATGCCATAAAAGTGCACAGCTGTGCTGTATTCTGTGGGCACAGCATTCAGGAGACTTAAGACAGTGATATAAGAGAGGGTAATGATGGAAAAGGTTTGCCAGAGACTCTGTGGGCAAACAGCCCCAGAATGCATCAGTATTAATCAGACGTGTAACGGATTCTTTGAATCCGTGTGGCTCAGTTGGTAGAGCATGGTGTTTGCAACGCCAGGGTTATGGGTTCAATTCCCACGGGGGACCAGTACAGGAAAAAGAAAATGTATGAAATGTATGCATTCACTGCTGTAAGTCACTCTGGATAAGAGCCTCTGCTAAATGACTAAAAATGTAAAAATGGATCAATGGAAACGCTCCCCTTAATTTTTTTACATTTTTTACCTGAGAGATGAGCGCTTATCCTTCCAGTTCCAGGGTAATCTTCAAAAAGCTGTTTATCAAACTACTGCGTTTCAGTGAAGAAAAAAACATATTATGCAATAGCTGGATTCAGGGAGAGAGCCAAATGTCACTCTTTAGCAAGATGAAGGCATTGCTCTTAAGTCAAACCCAACCTAAAAAGACTTAGCTCTCAACATAAGGGTTCTCCTCTTTATATAAACATCCTGCTTGTATACTATTAAAAGTGGAATCTGCACTATAGACCAGAACACCACTTTTCAAAAAAGGCAGGGCCCTGTATCTCACAGCACATCTCAATCTCCAGTCATTTCAAAGGTACACCAACACCCACACTTCTCCTCCTTGACTGCATGGTAACCAGCAGAGACCTGGGCATTTAGAGACTAAAGAGGGTGCCAAGACTGGGCATTTTCTGGATAATAGTCAACAGAGAGAGCCAGTCCTCAGAGGAGTGCTGGAGGTTTGATATCTTAGCTCAAGTGAGTCTTATCCCAGGTTACCCTCACTCCCTTTGGGCTACAGGCCTTCCCTCTGGGGCCCATGTCAGATCCCCATCCACACCCGGTGAATTGGAGTGTGAAGCTACAGGACAGCTTTTTTGCACGGTTCACCTCCTTCAACTCCCACCTCTTGAACTTTCTGTTGCCAGCACCACTTTCTACTTCAGCGGGCTTGGGAAGTTCACTAACTGTCTCATACAGACTCAATAAGTGCTAATTAACTGTATACCTAACAATGGTTTAAAGTCTGTGTGACTTAATGGGTCCACAGTTCCAGTCTCATTAAGACTGCAGAAGGACGCAGGTCCCTGGTGAAGACTCCTGCTCCACACAGGTCTACGTGGGCTTGATGAGGGGAAGAAAAGGCCAGGAGTGAACAGTGAAGTGGGAAAATATTAAACAATGGCCTTGGCTCTAATGAGAGCATAATGTGGATATACTGTACTGTATCCGGCTGAGAATCCTGAAGTTAGTCTTAGATATTGTGCCATCCACTTCCCTCCCCAGAGGTTAGATATACCTCATTATGTCACAATGAGATCCACTTAAACCTGTTAATGATATAGGAACTCCTGTCCACTACAGTGCCTACTAGGTTATGTGGCATGTCTAAGTGGTGATGATGACATGTGTTCTAAAGCAATTAGAGGTCTTCATGAGGAGAGGGTGACCATTATGACTGGCTAGAGCTGGATTACAGAGTGCTAGCACAGACCTGCTAGCCTCACCGGTGACTAGACTCATTCATACACTCTCTTACACTACACTCATGCACTAGGAGGATATTACCCTTCCTCGCTGTCGCCCAGGTTAAAGCAGGTTATAGCCCTGCTAACGGGCATGATGCCAGCTATCACACCCACAAGTGGGCAGATTCTGCATAGCATCCCTGGTGTAGCAGTGTAACCTCAGCAGCCGCTAATGGATCTAATGTAGCCTTAGAAAGGTCGGGTGGAGAGAGGGAGATTAGAACGCGTGCCCTGCTCTTACAGCTAGTCTGACCTTTAGCAGGCTAATCCTTGCGGGAAGGACCCTCCACAGACACGTCTTTCTGGCTCTCCTTGCCTAGCGACATCTCCAACGCCTCTGCCTCCCTCCCAGGCACGGGGGCAATCACCTCACCTCAACCCAAATGGGGGCTGGCACACAGTGTGAAAATGCTGCTGTGAGGGGGAAACACGGTTCCAGGCTGAGTGAGTTGGACTGTTGCCCTGGGGTGGGGGAACACTGTTCCAGGCTGAGTGAGTTGGACTGCTGCCCTGGGGTGGGGGAACACTGTTCCAGGCTGAGTGAGTTGGACTGGTGCCCGACTGTTCCAGGCTGAGTGAGTTGGACTGGTGCCCTGGGGTGGATAAGCACACCTCTGACACACCGCCGCCCCGGTCTCTGCTGTGTTGGCTTCCACATGCAGGACATATGTGGCTTGTCTACTGTAAGTGATGGGCTACAGCACAGCTAGCTGAAATTAGCAGTGGGAACAAAAGGCGTACTAACAGTTATTAGGATAATCAGTTAAACTGCCTAGCGGTGGCACATGCTGGTATTACCGCTTCAGCTCATGTACTGTAGGATTACAACATGAACATAGCTACCACATTTCAGTCTGAAACCACTAAGAGGTGTTAGGACTTGAAGAGCAGTGGGAGGATAATGATGACTGGTATTACTAGAGAACAACTCAGAGATAACAAAGATATTGCGCCATCCACTTCCCTCCCCAGAGGTTAGATATAACTCATTATGTCACATGGGATGGAACTCCTCTCCATTCTCCTAAAGATGAACAATTAATTAAATGGCCTCCCGGACTATTTGCATTGACCCCCCCCCCCCCCCCCCCCTTTTTTTACACTGCTGCTACTCACTGTTTATTATCTATGCATAGTCACTTTACTCCTACCTATATGTACAAATTACCTCGACTAACCTGTACCCGCACATTGACACGGTACTTAATTATTGTTATTTCATTGTATTATTATTATAATACATTTTTTGGTGTGTTTATTTAGTAAATATTTTCTTAACTCTATTTTCTTAAAACTGCATTGTTGGTTAAGTGCTTGTAAGTAAGCATTTCACGGTACCTGTTGCTTTCAGTGCATGTGACAAATAACATTTGATTTGTCACTGCCACAAACCACGCTTTAGCAATGTTCTGTAAATGTGGTTGTTTACAGTGAGAAGCTGAAGTCTGTTAGTCCATTGTCTGTATACTGTAAGAGGGCATGTTGCTGTTAGTTCCCAATGTGTGTCAGGGAGCTAGGTGAGGAGGAGAGGAAGGAGCAGAGGAGAGGAGATGTGTGTGACTCTCCTTGGCTGTTCCTGTTCCCCCGCAGACTGCAGGCTGATAACTCTCTCCCACACCTGCATGACTGGAGAGGAGCAGGTTTTCTCTGTAATTAAAATGTCACAACCTAAGCTCTTTCTCTCTCTCTCACGCTCTCTCTCTCTCTCTCTCTCTCTCTCTCTCTCTCTCTCTCACGCTCTCTCTCACGCTCTCTCTCACGCTCTCTCTCTATCACCTTCTGTTTCTCTCTTACACCCCCCCTTCCTCTCTCTGTACTGTTTTACTTCGCCACTGTCTCCCCTGCTCCCCCACTGGCCCTGGTGTGACCCAGTCATGGTGACAGGAGGTGCAATAACTGCCCTCTTCAGCCCCCAATTAGCAGAGTTTACCCTTGGCCAACAGCAGCCAAACGTGTACTGCAGGTGTGTGGGGGGAATCACACGATGCAGCTGAGCTCTACATTGTGCCACTAGTGAAAACCACATTGCTTCTTTTCTATCTCCAATGCTCAAGGGAAACTAGAGGTGAGTCCTAAATGGTACATTAAGGCAAGGTAACCCAGATGACTTGGGAAACCATCATAGAACCATCAAACCATACTACCCGTGCAAAACTAGATGTCGTACAGTTAATATATTCCTACCAAACCACCTAAAACACTGCAGGAAGTAATGTATGCTACAGTGTTCCAAACCAGGTATAATGAGGACTTGTTCCTGAGAAGTGCTAAAATGTAACATTTTATCATTGAGATTCAAATTGGCTTGCTCCATATGGACGTGTCAGGTTTTGATTTACCTGTCAGGCATCTCTAGGGCCAAACAGAGCCAAGTCAATAACAAACACAAGCTGGATAATGAACCAAACAAAGGACTTAAGAGTGGTTATCTGATTGAAATGCTTGAGTATGCAGGCGGGGATTCTTGATAACATGAGTGTGGTGTGCATTAACATATAGCCCCTTGTAGTGGGGTCCCTATTACCGAGGTGTCCTCTTCACATCCCTCTTTAACCTTGAAAGAACTGCATGAATAATGAGTTTCAGGTCCTTAAAATGTGTGTTGTGCTATCTGGTGTTAAAAATACCTTCAAATACATTAGACAGATGGAGCACTAGACATAATAGTTGTTGCTTCGATTTGAAGGTGGATTTTATTTTGTATTAATCATTATTGCCAGCCTCTCAGCTCCTCCGCATTAATGAAGTGCCTATGCTGAGAATGGGGACCAGAGATTTGTGATGAGCCACAATAACGGTGGCCAGACCACTAGGCCTAAACCGATTGCTGAGGGGAAAGTTGACACATTTGCTTGAGATTTTATTTAAAAACAAAAAATGATTTATTGAGGTCCTCTGCTCACAAACGTGATATCTAATGACCAGAAACACTTATTGTTCTGAAAGTATTAAACATATCCATCCCTATGGTTTTCTGACTCTTCTGTAACTAGATGCAAGAGGCATGTGATGTAATTATGCATAACATCATTTGTAACTCAGGAAACATTTTGTTTTAAATAAATAAAGCATACATTGATATATTCTGCTTAGCTTTAGTGGCTGGTATGATGCTCCTATCAGAAAACCATCTGGTGTGTAGATAGGGAGACACACTACGTTTTTGACTGGTGAGTGTTCAAAAAGTGGCGAAGGAACACCTTCTATGATCTAGTCCTTTCAGTGTCATACTGCTGTTGCAGGCATCTTCATTGTCCCACCACCCTGCTGTCTGAGGGAGCAGCGTTGTTTACTTTCACTGTTCTGTGCATGTTTATCACTTTTGACAGACAGTGGGGCCGGAGTGGGAGAAAAAAAACTCTAGTATTTTGGAAGAAACAGGCTAGACAGCCAGAGAGAGAGAGGCGAGGCTCCATGAGAATTAGATCAGCGTGGAGAGTCCAGATTGAGAATCAGACGAAGCCCCCTTGTGGTCATATGAGGCTAACGCTGAACGCTAGCTACCCTGCTAACTGAATGAGCAGCAGGCCAGCAACACAGGGCATGCATACCAAGTGTGCTAGCGCTAGCATGATGGAGCGCAGCCCAACGGGAGGGAAGCCGAGTTGTTTACGTTCATAAACTAGCTACTGGCCCTTTGACAGAGACAGACACATTCAAACATGATGGGATAATAACAGCAAATGTGTTATTTCTGACCGTAGGCTTGAAGACTGATGTGACAGATGTAAATCCACTCCCGGACTCCTAGGGGGCGCTAGGGATTGTATATGTGGTCACAAACCACCTCTGGGCAGTAGATCTCTCCTGCTCACACACAAATCTGTTGGCTGCCATGGCTCTGCTACAGCTCTGGGCAGTGCGTGTCAAATGCAGGGCCTTACATGATGTGACGTTTCATCTGGAGCGCAGTCACATGGTAGGTGTAGATTATGTTCTATCTCTCTCTTGCTGCTGTTCCCCATCATAAGCCTCTGGTGTAACTTAACACTGCAATTTTTTCCTCTGGATTTCTATGACCAATGAATCAGTATGTTATTAAATGCCAGCCTAAGAGTGCAATTTGTCATGCAGAGGAAGTGTTCTCCTTTCTCCAGTCAGGCACAGCATATTGTCATGATCTCAAGGATCAAGGGTTTCCAATGGGAGACTCAATAGCACTCAGTAGCTACACTGTCTGACTACAAATGAGGCACTGTATCACTGTTCACAGTTACAAATGGATGGAACTACAAACCTTTTCCCTGCCGATTGAGCTGTGACCTGGCAAAGCTCTGTCAAATCAATGGCTATTTTGAGTTCATTATTTATTTATTTGTGACAGTGAGCACAGATCATGATTAAAGAAAGCAAAATAAAAGAAGTGGATGAAAACAAATAGTTGGAAGATTTCATCAAATATAATACTTCAAAAGAGCTGAAGGTCACAGATGCTAATAAAAAGGAAGGAAAAAAATAGCCATGTCTATGCTTTACTACAGCAAGAACCTTAAAGGAAGTGCAGCAAGAAGGAAAAGGAAAAGAGAAATGATACCTCATCATAATGATATTAGTGTGTGTGTGTGTGTGTGTGTGTGTGTGTGTGTGTTTGTGAGTCACTTTGCCTGAATTTGTCATCCGACCATTCTACTTTGTCAGGGCACATTTTGGGGTCCATTCACTTATTAAGCCCCTTGCTTTCATGGTTTTACAATTAGGACAAGTCATCCTCAGTTGAAAAGGTTGGTCTCGTTAGATAATGGCAGAACGCATCACTATTTCTAATCAGCTGCAAATGAGCTTTGGGAAAGAAGGTTCTTTGGAAAGATGATCCTCAAAGGGAGTGACTGACAAGCCTTTTCCATAGAGAAGAAAATCCAGCAACTGCCATTTTCCCATCCCATTTGCAGCATAATGACATCTCAAACAGTGCCGCTTTTCCTTTCTAGCCTGTAAAGACGTCAGGCTGATTCCTAATGAACAAAGGGAAGCTGAAACTAGTAATGGTTCAGCGTTGATCTGATGCTAGAAGGAAGAGGCTGACAGTGGGTTTTGCATTATCAAAGCTTTGTTGCTCGAGCATATGTTAGCGCAGGCAAACATCCACGCAGACACATGTTAGTCATTACAGAAAGCTTTTGTGCATCAAGGCAAATATTTCCTGGAGGAGAGTCCGCGGGAGCGGGCGCTTGGGGTAAGAGAGTGACTTGCCTGTCCTCCGCAATGTCAAGAAAGCTTCAGTAGGGCCCCAGCTTCTCATTAAGGCCTCCATTAGCGTCAGCTCCAGTTAGCGTAAACCCAGCCAGTGCCACGATGGAGGGAGCACCATAGCCATTACCCATATAACGTCCACTTCCCCTTCCCCACACTGCACAGCTAGTGGGCCTTTATGACACGTAGGGGGACAAACTCCTAGCTCGCACAATAATTAACCTGTTGGGGGTAGGGGGCAGTATTGACACGGCCGGATAAAAAACGTACCCGATTTAATCTGGTTGCTACTCCTGCCCAGTAACTAGAATATGCATATAATTCTTGGCTTTGGATAGAAAACACCCTAAAGTTTCTAAAACTGTTTGAATGGTGTCTGTGAGTATAACAGAACTCATATGGCAGGCAAAAACCTGAGAAGATTCCTTACAGGAAGTGGCCTGTCTGACAAGTTGTTGTTCATCTTGGCTCTTTTTATTGAAGACTGCGGATCTTTGCTGTAACGTGACACTTCCTACGGCTCCCATAGGCTCTCAGAGCCCGGGAAAAAGCTGAATGATATCGAGGCAGCACCAGGCTGAAACACATTTACGCTTTTGGCAAGTGGCCGATCAGAGGACAATGGGCTTAGGCGCGTGCACGAGTTGACCCCGTGCTTTATTTTCTTTCCTCTTTTTACCTAAACGCAGATTCCCGGTCGGAATATTATCGCTTTTTTACGAGAAAAATGGCATAAAAATTGATTTTAAACAGCGGTTGACATGCTTCGAAGTACGGTAATGGAATATTTAGACATTTTTTTGTCACGAAATGCGCCATGCTCGTCACCCTTATTTACCCTTTCGGATAGTGTCTTGAACGCACTAACAAAACGCCGCTATTTGGATATAACAATGGATTATTTGGGACCAAACCAACATTTGTTATTGAAGTAGAAGTCCTGGGAGTACATTCTGACGAAGAACACCAAAGGTAATCAAACTTTTCTAATAGTAAATCTGACTTTGGTGAGTGCTAAACTTGCTGGGTGTCTAAATAGCTAGCCCTGTGATGCCGGGCTATCTACTGAGAATATTGCAAAATGTGCTTTCACCGAAAAGCTATTTTAAAATCGGACATATCGAGTGCATAGAGGAGTTCTGTATCTATAATTCTTAAAATAATTGTTATGCTTTTTGTGAACGTTTATCGTGAGTAATTTAGTAAATTTTTTGTAAATTCACCGGAAGGGTATGCTAGTTCTGAACGTCACATGCTAATGTAAAAAGCTGGTTTTTGATATAAATATGAACTTGATTGAACAAAACATTCATGTATTGTATAACATAATGTTCTAGGTGTGTCATCTGATGAAGATCAACAAAGGTTAGTGCTGCATTTAGCTGTCTTCTGGGTTTTTGTGACATTATATGCTAGCTTGAAAAATGGGTGTCTGATTATTTCTGGCTGGGTACTCTGCTGACATAATCTAATGTTTTGCTTTCGTTGTAAAGCCTTTTTGAAATCGGACAGTGTGGTTAGATTAATGAGAGTCTTGTCTTTAAAATGCTGTAAAATAGTCATATGTTTGAGAAATTGAAGTAATAGCATTTCTAAGGTATTTGAATAACGCGCCACAGGATTCCACTGGCTGTTACGTAGGTGGGACGATTTCGTCCCGCCGGCCCTAGAGACGTTAAGAAACGCTGGGCTGGGAGGGGTGACTTCCGCTTTCTTCCTTTGCAGGGGGGCAATATGTCATGTGCACGAATGTGTTTAGTGTGCAATACATTGTCGATGGATTTTGAATAAAATCATAAAGGACACTTAGATTGCCGTTACATGGAAGTAGACCTCCATATATCAACTTCCCCGGTGTGTGTGTTCATTTCAAGGAAATTACTTTGGTCCTTTGCTGTGATGTATGGTTTATTGGCGATCTTTCTCTCCCTGCACCAGAGCATACTGTAGTTTAAAACTGAAAGATGTTGGACGCAAGAACATCTTAATTAGATTATTGACTTGGCTGAGATGCAGACACATGTTGTGTCTTAGAAGAACAGTTTCAGATATGGAGGAAATTAAAACTGTGTGGGAAGACATGCATGTACAGTGCTGTGCTAATGAGCAAGATGGATACTATTAAGGTTAAATGTGTTGTGTTAATTCAGACTTTATTGGCTAATATTGTGAAATATCTTAGTCAATCTGAGCCTGACTATATCTCGATTGCCAGATGTGATATATATGTACTGTATGAGTAAAATCTCAGGTAAAAATAAGATTCTGCTTAGTGTCAGTTAAAGCTGAGCCATTGATTCTCTTTACACCAGCCAGCATTACAGTCTTTCCAGCCAACTGATCTCTAAACCGTTTTTGAGCCGCCGTGTCCAGGGACCACTAGAGTGACACTGAGAGAGGATAGGAGAGAGGGAGGGAGAGAGGAAAAGGTAGAAAGAGAGGGATGGAGGTGGAAAGAGAAAGACATAAATTCATGTCTGATCTTAAGTGACGATTTGCCTTGCCATTTTGCCAGGAGTACGGACCCTGATGAAAGAGTACATAAATAAGGGATGCAGAAGAGATGTCTGAGAAGAGAAGAGTGAAAGAGACAGAGGAAGAGAGGGGAGGTGAGAGGATTGCACCCCGGGCTAGATCCCATTCCCATTACAGACTCTGGATCAGACTTCACATGTCATTAGAGGTGGTGTAAATCAGCAATTATCCTCACAAATGAAGAAATGTCAGCTATTACCTGGAGCACAACAGGCCATCAGACCGCATCACAGAGCAATGCTGCACACACACCCAGGACCTCCCACACACACACCCAGACAGACGCCCAGACTCAGAAAACCCTCCCCCTCCATGTCAGGGGCAGTTGACGGAATCCGGCAAGAAGGCGGCACTGAGGCGTGTGGCTCAATTAGAGATATTTGTTGTAGTATAGGCATGACAACTGTCCCGAGAGGACCTGTAAAGACAGCTCAGACTCTCAGCTAAACACAGCACAGTGGAAGGTGGAAGAAACTAAGGAGGGGGAGGAGAGGGAAAGAAAGAAAGAGAAATACAAAGGAAAAAGGAAAGATCATAAGAGAAGACAGATTTTTGATGCCTGCGCTCGTACCCCCAAGAACACTGTAATGAAAGGGAAAGCCTCAGTCAGACAGAGAGAGGGGAACATGCAGGGCTTCTCTATCTCCCTTTTCCCTCAATCCCATCCCTTGCTCCCTGAAGGCCGGGAATATTTTACCACGTATAAAACCGGAAAAACCGCACAATTTACCCATCTACATTCACATACATACATTATTAGCTGCAGAACCTCTGCATTTTTTTTAACTCTGTCCCATTCCATATCAGAATCCCTGAATACTTAAGTTAAGTTGCCTTAGTTTTGGCTCTAAACCACTTGCCCTCATTCAACGCCACCCGTGTATCTGAAACCCATTTAGGTACTTTGGCCATAACATGGGGGGTCCACACACTGGAAGAGGAAGATGATGAGGAGGAAAAGGAGGAGGGGTTCTGAGCAGCAGGCCACTTTCCAACACAGTCAACAGACTGGCCTAATTATGCAGTCACCCAAACAGAGGGCGCTAATCCGCAGGCACACTGGCCTGTCAGCTCCCCACTACGTTCCAGTACTGCCAACAGGCAGCAGGCATCTAGTTAAGGGCTAGAGAGTTACACAAGTGCAATAAGATCCAACAAGATCACTGGGTGCCCCAGATTCCTCCATGTTCAAGGGTTGCCATTGTCAGAGATGCTGTTCTAAGTGTAGGAGATAGACGCACCCAAGATCTGAAAAGAAGGAGGATCCCTTTGGGGATGTGCTTACAGTTAATTCATGTTATTTCACCAAACATCTATGGTTAGCCATAGGGCAGTGATGTAAAGGGAAAGAAGAGCAGAGCAGAGAGGCATTAACATCCAACACTGACACACTCGGTGCTCGCTATGGGGATGTAAAAAGACCAGACATGACTTCTGTCTTTTTCTGTGTTCATCAGAGCTGTAAAACGCAACCGCCAGATTCTCTTTGTAATTGGTATGAATTCCTTGCTAGTAGTAATAAACAATTCAAGGAGAGATTTGGTAAGATGACACCTCATAATGAATGGTTGTTTCCTGTCTGCCACATAATTTTGCCCCCGGAGCCACCCCCACCTCCTCCCTCCCCACATCCCCTCCCACTCAACAGCACCAGGTACTTGTTGGCTGTAAAAGAGCCCAGTGCGGTCGTATGGCACCAGGTTGGAACAAACCAATTAGAGCAGAGCCAATTTACCCCTGTGGCAGCAGGTTACAGGTGCGGAGAGTTGTGTGGAAAAGTGTTACCTGCAGGAACGACAGCTAACACTACCCCAGAGAGACCACCAGTTTATCAGGCTGACTTGTTCATTTGTGTGAGGGCTGGTTTGGTAAGCAGGAGGACTCCAAGTCATACAGAAATAATGAAGCCAGATTTATGAATGACAAATTACATTTCCTTCTCTACACATTGGAGGGGCCTCAGTCTGCTTTTCCAAATGTTGCCATTACATTTCTCCTCATAATTGAGTGTGTGTGTTTACATAGGTGTGTGTGTGTGTGTGTTTGTGTGTGTATTCTTGTTTGTGTTAGCATGTCATGGTTAGGGTGGCAAGGACTGACGAAATGTGTAGTTTGCTGACTGGGTGTCTGTGCCTTCCCTCCTGACATTTCCCATTTAAAGAAACATAAAACTGTAAGGACTTGAAGACAGTGGAGATGCCTGGACCGGGAGAAACAACAGGCATGTAGCTGAAGGCCGCTCTGACAACCGTGGCATTAAAAAAGCCAGTGTCTCTCGGAATAGGAGACGGCAGATCCCGTTGCTGTGGATAGGGACTTCCCGAAAATAAAACCCTGTTGCAGCACAGCCCAGCTATCTGAGTGACTTTTTTAAATATTTGCTGAAGCCCCTTCTCCTGCCAGCCAACTGCTGTTTGTCTTATTCCCCTTGCTTTCGAAAACAAGTAATTTTTTGGGGAGATTTGAGCACTCTCTGGGGTGGAAGTGTTTGGGGCCGGGGGCTGGCTTCCTGTGACCAGTGTGTGGGAAGGCATAATGTGGCAGAGCCCCATCAGAGCCCCCTACTCTCTGCAAAGCCATCAACTGTAGTGGCCGTGGGGCTGCCAGCACAGTAGGAGTAGGAAGCTGAGCTAACTCGCTCAGTACTATTTTCAACCCCCCACCACCAAGAGAGGGCTTTGTATGCTAATGAAACTCTGCAGATAAGCAAAGACAGGCAAAAAAAAAACAGGGGGCATTAAATCAACCCAGCATTAAATAATAATAATAATGGCTTAATATTGTGTAGTGCATATTGCCGAACAGCTAGACATCCTGGTTATTGATGTCTCTTTTATGACAAACCTCCATTGAACAGAGTAGGACGTTAATGCCTGCCCTGTGGCAGGCTGGGGAATCAGAGCCAGGGAATGTTAATTTATTTGCATAAGCGAACAAAAGTATGCTCAGTCAAAAAAAACATATACTTTAATAATTTCAAAATCCAATTTAGTGCCGTTATGAAGCATGGGAGCGTACGTCAACAATAACACTGGCTCTCACAGCGATTAGTCATTATTTATTTTGTTTTTTATTGACGTCAGAGTGCATAGCTTTGGAAAGTGGGCCATAAAATAACTTATCATTACCATGATATTGGGGCAGTTTCTCTACTGCCCCTCTACTGCTTGCCCACAGCCTGATTGTGGCACAGAGTGCCAGAGGGGCTCAGATGGGCCGAGCTCGACCACCATTTTCCCGCCCCGTTGGCAGCGCTTTGCCTCCATAAGCTGTGGAGTGTATGGGCGATTTGGTACACTCAGCTGTGGCCTGCGGAGGTGAGGGTTTGGGTTTGTGATCCAGGGGACACTTTGCCTCTTTGGTGTTTACAGCTTCCTCAGTAATCTGTCAGCTCATATAAGCCCTCATCAACTGAACAGGAGAGCAACGCTAAGAAGCCCAGAGCACAGGCACCAAATGGACATTAGGCTGCAGCAGCCATGGATGGAGATGGACATGGGGGAGTGAGTTACGTACCTCAGAGAGGACTCAGAGAGGACTCAATTACCACATAGCAAGTATGCATGTTGATTGTATTTCTTCAGAATATTTCTCCGTCTGTCCTTGCTGTTGTTGTTACACACTGCGCTTATAGCAGAGGACAGAGCATCTTTCTTTGTAGAGCGAGATGTTCTGAGAGGTAGCTGCCCCATCACATTGGGATAGGACTGAGAGAAGGTCATTTTCTCTCCATCTCACCACTGCTGACCCAGGAGAGATCTGGCTGATTCCAGACATATGCATGGCAACCGCTGACGTGTTCTCTATCATCATCATCATCATCATTTGTGCTCTTCTCTCTCTGTTCCAGTACGCTAAGCCAAGCTCAAAAGCTGAGGTCCCTCTCCTCTCTGTACTCATTCCAGTAGCTCATCTGTCCTCCTGGCTGGGTCTCTCTTCATCCCAGTAGCTCATCTGTCCGCTGGCCTGGGTCTCTCTTCATCCCAGTAGCTCATCTGTCCTCCGGCCTGGGTCTCTCTTCATCCAAGTAGCTCATCTTTCCTTCAGCCTCGTTCTCTCTTCATTCCAGTATATCATCTCTCCTCCAGCCTTGGTTTCTCTTCATCCCAGTATCTCATCTCTCCTTTGGCATGGGTCTCTCTTCACTCTGCCCCCTCTAGGCCCAGCGCTCGGTCTCTAATCCCCCTCAGCACCTGTTAGCCCAGGGCCAGTCTGAGAGGTCATCCACCAACACAATTGGAGGAGAAGAGCTTCCATTCTCCATGCGAGGCGGGAGGCATCCTCAAATGTGTTTGTACGGTGGGAACACCAGGCACATTAAATAGCATCTTTAAAAGTATCTGAGTGTGCTTGAGGGAAGAGGCCAAGATCCTCACGAAATGCCAAGCTTTTATTTTAACATCCTATGGCTATCTGTGTTAGTAATCAACATTTTCTAAGCTCTCCAACATTTTCCAGTGGTGGGTGGACATGCAGAGTTAGTTGATTTCATTTTTTCCTTCCTTTTTTGAACATGATCGTTGCAAAGCAGCACAGCTGTGACAGATTGTTAAACCAGCAGGTCAATTGGTTGTTGGGACTGGCACAGAAACGGTAATGCATTGAATCACTTTCTGCATAACGCTGTGGCGTTAATGGGGGGCAAGGGTGACTGTAATGCTGTATGAAATAGTAGTCTTGCCGTGTACTGGCTTGTTGTTGCTGTCTGATGGATTTTTAATATTCTTTGCCGGGTCGTTCCGGACGGGTGGATTTGGCTGTTTAGTCACAATGTCCTTTAAGATTGAGGGCTTCTGGAGAGCACAGGGTCAATGTTAACTTAATGATTGTCTGCGGTGAGTCAGACACTGTCTTGCCCTGTCTGGGTGACTGGGACGGCCACATTTGCTCTGTGACTAAAAGGTTTGCTCTAATTAACAGGGCAGAGGGTGGCGGTGTCTGGATGGAGAGTCGAGAGGAAGGGGAGAGGTTGGGGAATGAGAGGAGGGGGAACCTGTGAGGAGAGATGGCGGGATGGAGGGATGAAAAAAGAGAGGAGGAAGTGAAAATGATTACTAGCAGATTCTAAATGTCTTCTTAGAAGACCTCACTACAGTGACCTTGGGTGAATCATGTCATATCTCCACAGTAGTGTATTAGAACCAAAGCTTTTAGCATGACAAGGACTTGCTACTTATAAATAATTTACATAATTGTACCTTTCCATTTAACCTCACCCAGGAATTTATGGAGAGAACCTAAGGGTCCTGTTTCCTCCTCTGTTTTTTTGAATTAGAGAATTTTCTGTGAGCTGGTTTATGAATTCCCATTAATTTGCAGGTATGCCTAATTTGACACCTGCCTCATCATTTACAATTAGGCATTATGGGATCTAATTGGCCATCTGCCTCAGCCATCTTGTGTTCCTGGAGAGCGGCCATGTTGGTCTCCAGCTGTTTAGCACGGCAAGGCCACACTGAACAGTCAGATGGCCTGGATGGATCATCATACTCCACTGTTCTGACGTGACCACCGTCAGGAAAGGAAATAACAGGACAGACCTGCTGCTGCTATGAGGAACAATGTGGCAGTTTATATATGTGGAAATAAGTGGCATACAGGTTTTTAATAGATATTCATGGGGACTAGCATTCATTGTTCTGTAATTGCTGAGCAAATGGGCTCATTGTGCTAAAAACGTGCTGGAGACAAAAGGAGGCTATTGGTGTGCATGGGAGATTGTCTGACACAAGGAATGAGAGGGAAAGAAAGAGAGGCGAGGTGGAGGGATGTTCGCTCCTTTGTCCTCTAGCTTTGGCAGGTATAATAGCACTGTTCTTTCTGTCAATCAATGTTTACTGTCCTCATTGCTAAACCCTTTATTTAGCTCCACCTCTATTCCATGCACTGCCCACTGTGCCACAATGTACTGTATGCATCATTCTTAATAACAAAGCAAACATATTGAGTGATAGCAACTGTTTCTATGATTCATAGTTTGTGCCTAGCCATATGGGGGGGGGGTCTCCAATAATAAAACAATTAAAAAGACCCATTACCGCTGGGCTTGACAGGGTTTCGTCCTGCACTGCTTAATGTGGTATAAATCATTAGCATTGGATTGACTCTGCTTTGTTTTCCTCTCTCCTGTAGATGAGATGGGTTATTTTAAGTCCACTGCTGTCTTGAAAGCAGGGCCAAGCACCCGTGAGACTCCCCAAATTTTCCCAATAGCATATTCTGCAATCTATTGTTGTCTTTCTCCAAACTGCAGTGCTACCTTCAGGCAACGAGAGTCCAGCAATCTTGTTTATTATGCTTCCCTGCCTCTCTGTACAATATATTATTTCCAAGTAACACTTTTTAAAATATTTTGTTGTGTATTATTTGATTTCATATTCTGCACTACATGGCTTCAGGACAAGTTATCAAATTATTTTGTTGACACAAGCATTCTTCCACGTAATTTGGATACAGTATTTGGAAGTCATTGAGTGATAAAAGTTTAGATGATCCAAGAAGTGCATAGTATTGAAATCTGGCTTGATAAATTCCTTCCCATCCAATAAACGCCTGCAGCCTGCCATACTGTCTCAGCTCTCTTTTCGAAGCAGAGGAGAGGAGAATGTGAAACATCATACTGAGAGTTTGAGGGCCGCTGAAGTTGTGTCTGTAGGACCTGGACAACTATGACTTTGCCCTACGACCCTGGGGCCGCATCATCCCCTCACACATTTTGATGCAGTCAAATCTTCCTTCCACTGCACACTGCACACACACATGCATGCACATGCACACACACACACTTCTGCCATGCTAACATGACACTCATTGACACTGCCCGCCTGTCTATCAAAGCCTGACAGCAGTCCCTCAACGGGCCCCGCTGGAGGAGAGAAAGAGTTCTGCCTTGCCTTTTTTCTACAGAACCCCTACCATGGTTAGCAAGGAATCAGCCTAATCTTGTCAAGCCAAGTACTCCACCCTCTTGCACTTGCTTGATTCTGTACATGTTCTTTAGAAGCTTCACTCGCACATCATTCCGAAGAGCAAAAAATGAATTCTACAAACGTGTTATTAAACAGTTCAAGGCTAACAAGTAAAGTAGGAATTTTCAGATGGGTACTACCGTTGTTTTGAATTCCTCTCAGAGCTTTTTGAGAGATTTGATTTCCATGAAAGTAATTCAGAAGCTGAACCAGACATATGCAGAGCGATGAAAAAAATAAGTTAGAAAGTACGTTTGAACATCTTTTGAAAAATTTGAATTTTTATCTGGCAATCTCTTTATACTATAAGTCGAAATTGCATTGCAGATGCTATAGGGTAAGAACAGACTCCAGTGAATTACATTACAATGCAGTGATGGCCAGCAGATATTCTTGCTGATTTAATAGTATTTTCTAGGTCAGACTTAATACATTTTCCCTGACATCAATACTGTGTTGAAGGCTCCACAGTACTGTATGTGAAAAACAAAAACAACTCAAATACATCAAACACTACAAACTCAAAATTTCACGTTAGTCTGATATTGGTCGAGATTACATCCGATATGCCCTTTTTGGCTATGCACCATTTAAAACAATGTTACCATGGTCACAGAGATCGCATTCAAGGTAAACGCTGCATATTTCAGCTCAATCGGAAATTTCCTTTAAATGTCAAGCAAGCTAAGTTACAAAGCTGATCCACTGCGGTCCGGATTTAACCCTGGCCATGGTCTGTTTCTGCCTGTGAATGTGTTTGCCTTGTGCCTGTTTAAGTGTGATAATGTACTGTAGGAATGCGTGTGTGTTCAAAAGTTTATGCATGAGCTCATGTGTGTGTGTCATATGTGTGTGTGCAGTGTGTGAACTTGTGTGTGTGTGTCACGTGGGTTCCTGCCATACAGTAGAGGTGGGAGCTGAGTCTGACTGGTTGCGGTGTCACTGTGACATGACATGACAGACGTGTTTGGACAGTGGAGTGCCGGCCCTGCCACACAGCATTAGACTCGACTCACCAGAGAGGAGAGGACAGGACTATTCCCACACGAGAAGCCCAATCATGGAGATAATAAGGCTTCATCCACTGAGAGATAAATTACAGTACCAGTATGGATTCGTTCATCTGAATTGTAAAGAGTGTGATATGGTTCTTGACTAGACTGCTGAGCATATAAAACGTGCTCTTCCTTAACACAGTAATAGTAGGCTTGGAAATGGTGAATTTGAACTGTTTAATCATTTTTAATATACATTTATGATTGAGAGCAATTTTCTCAGAAAATCCTTGTTCTTTCATCGTTTATATAATTTCCTGGACATGATTTATCACTCATTTATCACAGGAGCTGAATAGCAGAATAGGCGTGGGACATTGACAGGTTTGGCAGGTATCCTGTCTCTGACAGTGGTTCTCATGTTCTTTCTTGTTCCTCCTTTGACCCAGTCTGAGCAGAGCGCCACTCAGTGAACTACATAGCAGCCCATTGTAGATAGACATCTCCAAGCCGACATCGGAGGACTCTTAAAAAATTCAGTATGCACAATGAATTATGGAATGGCGTAATGAAAGTGGTGGGGGACCTTTCTTCCGCACACAAGTCCAAATGAGTCATCCTATCTTCCATCCGCCCCATAAAAGAATGGACTTGGACACATAATGAACATACCCTTTTGTCCCCATTATCAGTTCACCTGAGGATTCCCAGAGCCGATTTTATTGCGTTAAACGACAGCAATTACCCTCAGTACCAACCTCAACTCAACATAACGCCACTGACGGAGAGGGACCAAGATGGGGCCTGCAAATAACCTTGGGAAAATGGGTCTCTTATTAACATAAAATTAATTGCCACATTTATTACATAATAAGCGCATGGACATTTATGTGAGCAAAGGGAAACCTTTGCTCTGTATGGTGTGGAATATGATAACACGTGGCTTAATTACCATATAGGAATTAATTAATGTGCGGAGGCCAATTTATGAATACTTAAAACCTGGGGAAAGCCAACATTGTGCGATGCCATCTCAACTGAAGCTGTTTATTTTACTTCTATTCCAATTAGATGAAATGATACTCTTTATATTGGGTGGCTGTTAAAGTGTTCCTTTATTAAAACAGATTACATTTTTTGTATAAATAAAGATAGCTCAAGCCAAGCTGTCTGGCTGACTGGCGTTTAGGGCAATTTTCACACCAGAGCTGCCATTCTTACACCAGAGCGAAGCCCCCAGTACTATTGAAACACATTGGCTGTTTACTTACATCACGCCGGTGGAGGACAAACTGGCTCTGCATCTGAACAGAACACAAGCTGTTTCTACCTCCCCCAAACACAGCGGAAAGCAGTGGAAAGCAACAGACAAAATCCTGAGCAAACATGAAGGAGAGTGAACCCTGAAGTTAATATTGGAGTCGATGGCTTACAATGCTATGCACGAATGTTGGTTCTTTCTGTTTGCTCTGGTTTCATATCTTCCCTGACGGGTGCAAGCAGCCCACTGAGATGAAAGCCTACTGGAGGAACTCATCTCAGTCAGTCTGTCTGGCTGCCTGTGCTGTATGAGTGATATGACACCACATGGTGTTTGGTATTGTGTTAGGCTGGGCGGCGGGCGGGTGCGAGCAAGCGAGCGTCTGGTCTCCTCTCTCTCTCTCTGATTATTGTGGACAGATCGTACCGGAGGGAGTGTCTGTGATGTGTGGCTGCTGTCTACAGAGCTACGGTCACGGCGGAGGTCAGAGCAGGTTGGCCCCAGGCTAAAGCTAAGGTGTCATCTTTTAATGTCAGGATCACAGTGCTTTCTCTCCCCTCTCCCTCTTTCTCAATTTATTTACATTTACATTTACATTTAAGTCATTTAGCAGACGCTCTTATCCAGAGCGACTTACAATTTATCTCTCTCAGACGTTATTACTCCCTCCCTGTCCCTCCATATCTGACACATACTTATTTATACATCACACTCACACATTCCAGCTTAAAATCTTGTAATGCAAATCCAATTCGCTAAAATGCACTTAAAGAAAATAATCAATGCATTGCTTATCATGTGTCAAATGATAGACCCTAAGGTTTATCACAACTCGTTGATTGACCACTAGACTCAGAAGCTGAGCAGCCCATTCACAGAGTGACGGCCTCAGACTGTCACAAACAACATGAACAGGCTGCTAATGTATCCAAGAGACCACTCACCAGCCCTTCCTGCCGTGACTCATAGCTGTTGCCATGGCAATTTGCATCTTCTGATGACAAGCTGTCCACCTTTGCAAGCTCTGAGTCATGGTTTGGCTGACATAGTACAGGCTCACACAAGGGAGGTGGTCTTTCGTATTCATTTATTAGCTCTGATCCTCCTTAAGATCCCAGCCCTCTCATGTTCCCCACATTGGAGGCTAATGAGAACACACATCTGCAGCTCTGGAGTTGAAAATAGTTGTGACATCATACCAGCCTGGAGGGTATTGGACACAGGCGGTGTGTGACTTCTTTCTGGTGCATTGTTACATACCTTTCGAGACCCCAAAGCTGCAGGGGGGTGGAAAAAAATACTGAGAATGAAGAGAATGAGAAACCATAATACTACAACCACCTCCGGTCTGTCTGATACTGCAGTCTAATTTGCCATTTTTAACCCCTATATTAGATGGTTTGACAATACGAGAGAGTGGATACAATATATAGCTCTGACTGGCATAGGAGACGTGACTCACAACACACAGCTCAACATGGTGACTGATGGAGAGAGATATTCCACCATAGGTGATGCACACGGTGTGTTTGAGATGAAAAATTATGGATTTAAGTGGACTGGTCAAAGGAGGCCTGCCTATCTGGGTGAATATATACTCCAGGCAGGCCTGTACAAACAACACAGCTGAAATCTCAACCTACTGTCTCTCAGTGTGTTTATCGTTACTCTCCAGGAGCATAGAATCAAACCGAGAGAGTACATTTACCTCTCAAACAAAGCATTGGGTTAGAAATCATCTGCCAGGCCTTGGTTTCCATGCATTCATAAACACCTGGGGGCCATGAGAGCATTTATTTTATTAGTAATTTGGAGAGATTTGGGAGATATCAGGTGGGAGATAAGTTTACTGGATGGCCCTATATGTGTACCTAAAACAACTTGAACCGCTTGAACTGTTTTGAAGAGGCTACACAGGTCTGTCTTACCGAGAACAGAGTGGTACTATAGAAGGCAGTGTTCTGGAGCTGTTATCTCAGTATTGAGGCAAGGTGTGGTGTTTTCTCCTCACTGACGTTGATTGACACTGAAGCCCGTGTATTATTAAGACACTGCGGTCCAGCACACTCCAGGCACTACCCTAATGGGAGAAGCATCTAGCCTGGAGGTGTGGGTTTCTGCCCTGCGGCTGTTTTGTACTGTGCTGGAGTTTTGACCTGCAGCAGGAGAATTAAAAGCAGCATCAGGTGCCATGCCAGGTCCGGGCTCTTTGCTCCGTTGCACACTGCTGTGCTCCCAGCCTTTTAACCCTAATTGACAGTCTAAAGTCCACTCTTCCCCTGGCAGAGAGAGGCCGAGGAGCGAGAGAGACAAGGAGAGAGAGACAAGGAGAGAGAGACAAGGAGAGAGAGACAAGGAGAGAGAGAGAGAGAGACAAGGAGAGGGATAGACCCAACATCACAGACAGATAGAGGATCACTGTTGCGAATTACGCCCTCGCTTTATCAGGCTGACTAAATCCAATAACGGACCCCTATATACTGTCTCCACTGTCCAGAAAATGTGAACTTCTTTATCTGCTAAACACTGCAAAAGCCACTGAACTAGTCTCATCATAAGCTCTATAACCCGACTTCCCCCTCCCCCCCTAAACTCCTAAACCGAGTGCTGTGCTAATCAACGGGAAAGAGGCAAATAAAGCCGACTTAATCCATTCTGGAATTACGGGGGAGAACAAATGAAGAAACCGCAACTCATTAGCTGAGCATTCATTTGCCGCCCCTCCTGGAGTTATCCCTAAACTCAGCCTCTCCAGTTCAATATGGCAGAGCCAGGCTTGTTGTGGTGGGTTTGTCTCGTCTGTCGGGCGGCTAAGGGGCAGCCATGACCCCATTAACACATGACCAAGAGGACAGGTCCCACAGAGAGTCAATGAGGAACTGAACAGTGTTTTACCTAAGCTAAACTCAGACAAACTTCTGATTAAGGTTGTATCTTTCAAAGATTTTGCGAAATCTGTCACAAGACATCTAGTGGCCCTTTTGGGTACTTTAGATTATCACAGGTGTCTGTTATTATCTCTGGCCTTCTGTGTGGCCGTATCACATGTAACATATATTAAATAATTAATTAAGATGATCAAAAAAATATTTATTGCATATTTTATGTTATGTCAGTATGTATTTGGTGTCAATGTTTTGGCGTCAAACTGGTAGCAGTTGTGAAAAAAAGTAAATAGTTGGAAGAGTTGCAGAGTTAATTGAAAACAATGCCATTGTTGAGTAGATTCTCTCTTGACCTATAGGCTATATCTAGTAGAAACTCATCGACAATATGGACACAGATTAAAAAAATAAATACTATATATGAATATATACAGTACCAGTCAAAAGTTTGGACACACCTACTCATTCCAGGGTTTTTCTTTATTTTTAGACGTCAAAACTATTAAATAATATGGAATAATGTAGTAACCAAAAAGTGTTAGACAAATCAAAATATATTTTATATATTAGATTCTTTAAAGATGACAGCTTTGCACACTGTTGGCATTCTCTCAACCAGCTTTACCTGGAATGCTTTTCCAACAGTCTTGAAGGAGTTACCTCACGTGTTGGCTGCTTTTCCTTCACTAAGCAGTCCAACTCATCCCAAACCATCTCAATTGGGTTGAGGTTGGGTGATTGTGGAGGCCAGGTCATCTGATGCAGCACTCCATCACTCTCCTTCTTGGTCAAATAGCCCTTACACAGCCTGGAGGTGTGTTGGGTCATTGTCCTGTTGAATAACAAATGATAGTCCCATTAAGCGCAAACCAGATGGGATGGTGTATCGCTGCAGATTGCTGTGGTAGCAATGCTGGTAAAGTGTGCCCTGGATTCTAAATAAATCACAGACTGTGTCACAAGCAAAGCACCCCCACACCATCACACCTCCTCCTCCATGCTTCACGGTGGGAACCACACATGCGGAGATCATCCGTTCACCTACTCTGCGTCTCACAAAGACACAGCGGTTGGAACCAACTATCTCCAATTTGGACTCATCAGACCAAAGGACAGATTTCCATCGGTCTAAGATAAAAATCTGTCATTCTGCCCCTGAGCAAAAAAATGTGCATTGCTCATTTCTTGGCCCAAGCAAGTCTCTTCTTATTGGTGTCCTTTAGTAGTGGTTTCTTTGCAGCAATTCGACCATGAAGGCCTGATTCACACAGTCTCCTCTGAACAGTTGTGTCTGTTACTTGAAGTCTATGAAGAATTTATTTGGGCTGCAATTTCTGAGGCTGATAACTCTAATGAACTTATCCTCTGCAGCAGAGGTAACTCTGGGTCTTCTTTTCCTGTGGCGGTCCTCATGAGTGCCAGTTTCATCATAGAGCTTGATGGTTTTTGTGACTGCACTTGAAGAGACTTTAAAAGTTATTGACATTTTCCGCATTGACTGACCTTCATGTCTTGAAGTAATGATGGACTGTCGTTTTTCTTTGCTTATTTGAGCTGTTCATGCCATAGTATGGACTTGGTCTTTACCAAATCATGTACAATCAATTCAATTTACCACAGGTGGACTCCAATCAAGTGGTGGAAACATCTCAAGGATGATCAATGGAAACAGGACGCACCTGAGCTCAATTTCGAGTCTCATAGCAAAGGGTCTGAATACTTATGTAAATAAGTATAATTTTTGATTTGTCATTATGGGGTATTGTGTGTAGATTGATGAGGAACATGTTTTATTTAATCAATTTTAGAATAAGGCTGTAACGTAACAAAATGTGGAAAAAGTCAAGGTGTCTGAATACTTTCCGAATCACCTGTACATTGAATTGTACATCATGTCCACCAATGATCAATCTATGACTAATTTGCTACCATTTTGTTGTAGCTGACTTGATTATAGTGCTCTTTGTCCTCAACCTAGAAGTGGAAATCAATAAGAACCATGTTTAATGAATTGCCATGGTGTTTGCCATGGTGGATAGGAACATGTCCACAAAAAGGACATAGTTACAAAATTAAACACTGCTCTGATTGGATTTGCTGGAACTCAAATAGTATTTAATTCTTGACACCAGATGGGTAAAAAAATATAACATCTCTCAAAATATCCTTTCCTGGGTTATGGAGTGTTAAAACATTGTATTTTTCAATCCATAATAATGAAAGCTCTCTGTTGTGAACTGCCTTCATCTGTTCAGTAAATTAAATGGGCCATGGTGACAGAGAGGTCTGTCAGAAGAGCAGTTGAATGGCTCTATGAGCTGTGTGGATGGATGAATTGAACTTGCCATTACATTGGTGATAAGCCACTGATAAGAGACACTTTTTGATTTTCAATATGGATAAGTGGGCTGTGTGGAAAGAAGGATGTGGCTACGGAGGCTTGCACTTTCATACCACTCCATGTTCTCATCTGTCCCAGCGACACATACAGTGATTGTTCTAATCAGCACAGGCACTCCAGGAGGACTAAATTGAATGCCATGTAATACCTGTTCCAATTTGTTGTTGTTTATGCTCCACTCACAAGTAGCTCGGCGGTTCGCAATCACCGTGGTGATAATTAACCAACGCACAGCAGCCCAAAGGATATGGCTGACGCTCCACACTGATCCATGGCCCAAACCCCTCCTCCTGCACCCCGCTGTGAACGCATTGATTTCTAGCCCTCTGGGGTTAGTGTTGGGGCCGCTGGGCATGGATCTCCCATCAGACTAACAAGGTGTGCCATGACAGTCCGACAGTGGGGCGAGGACCGGCTCATGGTGTATGCATTCTGTCAGATGGCAATGTATGTCTAGGCCAATCTCCCAGTCCCTGCACCATATGAGAGCCATTAGGGCCTTATTACAGACAGAGGTCAAGATCCTCTGAAATCCTGATTAGCATTTCAATGATTATGTGAGAGTAACAAGCAGTGGTGTCTCTCGGCTATCTCTCTGCCTGGTGCCATTAATAGGGGCCTTTTTCATTATGTTACTGTGCTGCAATGATACAAGGAAACAAGCTTTTAGGTGGCAATGAGGATAGATGAGGGAAGAACGGCAGTGATAGAGAGGTGAAGGTTGATGACGCTTGTGTGCAATGTGCAATGTGCATAAGCACATTACCTTTATCACATTCATAGTTCTAAGTCATGATTCATTTTAAAAGTATAAAGGTGCAATGTAATGGAAAAAGACTGTGAGAAACATAAGAAAGCTTATTTTGATTTCAGTAATGACTTTCTCCACTCAGATGATGTGCTGCATGAATCAGTTGTTTGCTTGTCTCCTCATTGTTTTTCAGATTGATTTGTTCTCTCTTTCGTATGACGGCATTGTATCTTCTGTCAGAGTTATGGGACAACCTTGACATTTGAAGAAGTCTATTGAGAAAACTGTGTCTAACACTATACTCTTAGAAAAAATGGTTCAAAAGGGTTATTCGGCTGTCCCCATAGGAAAACCCTTTTTTGTTTCATGTAGAACCGTTTTGGGTTGAGTGAAGAACCCTCTGTGGAAAGGGTTCTACATAGAACACAAAAGGATTTTACTAGGAAACAAAAGGGTTTTACCTGGAACAAATGATGGTTCTTCAAAGGGTTCTCCTGTGGGCATCCATACTGAGCAAATCCAAATTACCTCCCATTCAATCTGACCCATAACGAGACATACTCATCTCCATGGTCTACTAATAGGGTGAGGATTCTGGCTTCCCTGAAGGATCAAATGCAAGAAAACTACATCTACACTCATTCCAGGAGGTCGGCCTCTGCAGAAATAATCTGTATTTAATACCTGCTCCTCATTAGTGCTCAAATCTGGGTTAATTAACAAAAAGAGGTTAAATTAAAGGATTGGGATTTACATGGCGGCATGCTGGATTAAAACACCCAGGCTGTTTTTCTCAGACCTAGTCATGCCTGATAATCCCTAGCCCTAGCAGAGCATCACTGTTATGCCCCTGACTCCTTTCTCCCAAGCATGTCTATGTGTGTGTTTCTGTGTGGGTTTGTGTGTGTACTTGTGTGTGCTTGCATGCATGTGTTTATGTGTGTGTGTGTGTGTATGTGTCTATGTGTGTGTGTGACCCCTCTCTCACTACATAAAGGTCATCATATTGGCCAGTGATTAATATGTGGTTACAGTATGTGCTTCTCTCCCATGGGGTGTCTGTTTGAGCAGCACTAATGAATGGCATGGCATGGTCACAATTAGAAACACCTGTCACATAGCGATATGGTAGCGCTAAAAGGAAATTAGCCTCAGCTACCTCAAAGGCATGTAGCATGTACCCTACCCCTAAAAGGGAGCAGAGTGCAGTAATGAATGTGCTTAATTGACATGATCAGCTAATGAGCATTACAAAGCTACGGACTCTGTTAATAACTCCAACTACAAATTAAAGATTTTGTATCTCTCTAATCATACGTGTTTCAATCAACATTAATACATTGTTAGGATGTAACTCTTTCTAATGTAGCTATATACAGTTTCGAATGGACTGCTTGACAGCAATTAGGATGGACAGCGTGGATGATGGATGTGTATTTCATGAAGCAGGGATATCCTCTCTGCGAGTAAGGCTAGTTTCCTGAATTTCCGCCTCGTCTGATGTGTCCAAAGTAAACTGCCTGTTACACAGGCCCGGAAGCTATGATATGCAAATAATTGGTAGAATTTGATAGAAAACACTATGAAGTTTCTAAAACTGTTAAAATAATGTCTGTGAGTATAACAGAACTGATACAGCAGGCGAAAACCCGGCGACAATCGATCCGGAAATTTTGTTTTTTGAGCTCAGAATGAGTTCCAACGCAATGCTATTAAAAGATCGAACTTCCACCTCTCCGATTGCAGTTCCTATGGCTTCCACTAGATGTCAACTATTTTTACAAGGTTTTAGGTTTGTTTTTTTAAATGAAGAAGTATTTGTAGTCATTCCAAGTTGAGCGCCAGGGCGAAAGTAGTTTTTGCGCGTGTGAACATGGATGCGCTCTTCGTACTTTTCTTTTGCTGTTGAACACAGTAGACAGAACAAACACATCTCCATCTGAAATATTATTGATTATTTAGATATTATACAACCTGAGGATTAATAAAAAAACATTGTTTGACTCATTTGGACAAACTTTGCTGGTAACTTTTTCGATTCCTTAGTATGCAAGTTGAAGGAATGGATTATTGAATTCAATGGCGCCAACAAAACAGCATTTTTGGGATATAAAGAAGGACTTTATCGAACAAAACGACCATTCATTGTGTAGCTGGGACCCTTGGGATTGCAAACAGAGGAAGATCTTCAAAAGTAAGTGATTTATTTTATCGCTATTTTGTGATTTTGTGTCGCCTGTGCTGGTTTGAAAAGGATGTTGTTGTCCTCAGACAATCGAATGCTATGCTATGCTAGCCTTTTTGAAATCTGACAAAGCAGTTCGATTACCAAGATTCTAAGCTACAGAATCATGTATTACACTTGTATTTTCATGAATGTTTAATATTACGATTTTGTATTTTGAATTTGGCGCGCTCCGATTTCACCAGATGTTGTCGAATTTGATCCCGCTAGCGGGATCTCCACTCTAAGAGGTTTTAAACAGTACCAGTCAAAGGTTTGGACACACCTACTCATTCAAGAGATTTTCTTTATTTTTACTATTTTCTACATTGTAGAATAATAGTGAAGACATACTATGAAATAACAAATATGGAATCATGTAGTAACCAAAAAAGTGTTGAAGAAATATATTTGAGATTTGAGATTCTTCAAAGTAGCCACCCTTTGCCTTGATGACTGCTTTGCACACTCTTGGCATTCTCTCAACCAGATTCACCTGGAATGCTTTTCCAACAGTCTTGTAGGAGTTCCCATATATGCTGAGAACTTATTGACTGCTTTTCCTTCACTCTGCGGTCCAAACCATCTCAATTGGGTTGAGGTGATTGCGGAGGCCAGGTCATCTGATGCAGCACACCATCACTCTCCTTCTTGATCAAATAGCCCTTACACAGCCTGGAGGTGTGTTGGGTCATTGTCCTGTGGAAAAACAAATGATAGTCCCACTAAGCGCAAACCAGATGGGATGGCGTATCGCTGCAGAATGCTGTGGTAGCAATGCTGGTTAAGTGTGCCCTGGATTCTAAATAAATCACAGACAGTGTCACCAACAAAGAACCATCACACCTCCTCCTCCATGCTTTACGGTGCGAACCACACATGCAGAGATCATCCTTTACCCTACTCTGCGTCTCACAGAGACATGGTGGCTGGATCCAAAAATCTCAGATTTGGACTCATCGGACGAAATGACAGATTTCTAATGTCCATTGCTTGTGTTTCTTTGCCCAAGTAAGTCTTTTCTTCTTATTGATGTCTTTAAGTATGTTCTTTTGCATAAATTCGACCATGAAGACCTGATTCAGGGAGTCTCCTCTGAACCGTTGATGTTGAGATGTGTCTGTTACTTGAACTCTGTGAAGCATTTATTTGGGCTTCAATTTCTGAGGCTGGTAACGCACTTATCATGAACTTATCCTCTGCAGCAGAGGTAACTCTGGGTCTTCCTTTCCTGTGGCGGTCCTCATGAGAGCCAACTTCCTCATAACGCTTAAGGTTTTTGCGACTGCACTTGATTAAACTTTAAAAGTTATTGAAATGTTCCGTATTGACTGACCTTCATGTCTTAAAGTAATAATGGACTGTCGTTTCTCTTTGCTATTTGAGCTGTTCTTCCCATAATACGGACTTGGCCTTTTACCAAATAGAGCTATCTTCTGTATATCAACCCTACCTTGTCATAACACAACTGATTGGCTCGAACACATTAAGAAGGAAAGAAATTCCACAAATTAACTTTTAACAAGGCACACCTGTTAATTGAAATGCATTCCAGGTGACTACCTCATGAAGCTGGTTGAGAGAATGCCAAGAGTGTGCAAAGTTGTCATCAAGGCACACTAAGGACAGGCCTAAGCATGCATGATGCATTAACATGAATCACCACAGCACTTTAGTGTGTGAGGGGCAAGGCAGGGTCCAGGTTGAAGCTTTTTTAGAATAACATGTTTTGGTGCTCGATTTGCAGCATGCCCTTGCGACATCACCACATTCAAATGTGTGAAGGAGACATCTAAAAGAGCTCTCTACTCCCACCTCCATTGTCTTCTCTTTTTATCTCCCTGGACTGCAGACAGGCAGTGCTGGGTGTTAGTGTGTTTGTGAAAGGGGGACATTAACACAGTGCCACACATCCTCTCCTCAGGGAGAACTGGCCTTCGTAGAGGAAAGACCCGAGACAAAATCTAAATCACTGAATAAATATTTACCTGTGCAAGGGCCCCCGCACATCCACAAGCATCCACAAGCACCCACAAGCACCCACAAGCATACACAAGCATCCACAAGCATCTACTAGCATCCACAAGCAATACACAATCATCCACTAGCATCCACAAGCATCCACAAGCATCCACTAGCATCCACAAGCATCCACAAGCATCCACAAGCATCTACTAGCATCCACAAGCAATCCACAATCATCCACAAGCATCCAGAAGTATCCACAAGCATCCACAAGCATCCACTAGCACCCAAGCACTGCCCCTTCTTCCTTTCCTCCGAATGCACACACATCTATCAAAATGAAAGCCTGCCACATTTTATTTGCAAGAGAATCTCTCGACAAACGATCCACCGGGGGAGGAGAGAGGCAGCAGATTGGACAGTCAGTCTTTTTAAGGACAAAGGTAGCGTGAGGATATCTTTCTGCACCTAGCACATCAAAGCCAGCGGTTGTTGTCGTCACCTGTGCTTGTTGCTCAGGCAGGTGCTGTTCAGGCTTTCAGCTTTAGTTAGTTTTACTTCAGAACAACTGCCGCCGGTAACTAATGGCATCCACTAGCCTTCTAGTTCTCCAAAGACTCCAGGATGTTTTTTGTGTGCCTCAAACACCCCTGAACCTCCCTATGATTGCCTTTAATTGTCCAGCCATGGTGAATACCTCAAGAAGATGGACATCGCTCCATTTATCTCCTTTAATGGGCCCTCACACATCGTGTCCTTATACCCCCTGTTAGAAGCTGGTTCCCTGAGTCAACAGAATGAGCACATGGCACTAGCTGCTTACAGGGACACCTTTTATGCGTTTCTGAAGGAGAACCGCCACTCAGAACAAGCTTTTATGCGTTAATGCGTTTAGCATGATGCCAGACTGAGAGAGTGGCCAAAGAATGTGGAGAAGCAATGGGTCCCAGTGAGGGATCCCTGTTATGATTTGTCTCTGGCGTTATGAGGCCTTAAGTATCCCATTGTGCCTTGTTATAACCCCTCCATCGCCATCGGAGCCAGGGCCTCGTAATTATCAGTTGGAGAAAGGGGTGCATCGCTCTTTTGGAGACTTCACAAGCATCATAGCTAAAGTGGCTGTACACAGTCGACAGTTCAAAGATAAGAATATGGTATATATTTCTCTCTCTTATTGTCTCTCCTTATCTCTCTCCTTGTATCTCTCCTTCTCTCTCTCTTCTCCCTCTACTCTCTCTCTCCTGTCTCTCTCTCTCTCTCTCTCTCTCTCTCTCTCTCTCTCTCAAATCAATTCAATTAAATTCAAGGGTTTTATTGACATGGGACACATATGTTAACATTGCCAAAGCAAGTGAAGTAGATAATGAACAAAAATGTATTAAACAATTAAAATTAACAGTAAACGTTGCACTCACAGAAGTTCCAAAAGAATAAAGACATTCCAAATGTCATATTATGTCTATATACAGTGTTGTAACGATGTGCAAATAGTTAAAGTACAAAAGGGAAAATATGGGTTGTATTTACAATGGTGTTTGTTCTTCACTGGTTGCCCTTTTCTTGTGGCAACAGGTCACAAATCTTGTTGCTGTGATGGCACACTGTGGTATTTCACCCAGTAGTTAATCAAATTGAGTTTGTTTTTGAATTCTTTGTGGATCTGTGTAATCTAAGGAAAATATGTGTCTCTAATATGGTCATACATTTGGCAGGAGGTTAGGAAGTGCAGCTCAGTTTCCACCTAATTTTTTGTGCAGTGTGCACAGAGCCTGTCTTCTCTTGAGAGCCAGGTCTGCCTACGGCGGCCTTTCTCAATAACAAGGCTATGCTCACTGAGTCTGTACATAGTCAAAGCTTTCCTTAAATTTGGGTCAGTCAAAGTGGTCAGGTATTCTGCCACTGTGTACTCTCTGTTTAGGGCCAAATATCATTCTTGTTTTTGAAAAAATGTTGTTAATTCTTTTCAATGTGTCAAGAAATTATATTTTTGTTTTCTCATGATTTGGTTGGATCTAATTGTTTTGCTGTCTTGGGGCTCTGTGGGGTCTGTTTGTGTTTGTGAACAGAGCCACAGGACCAGCTTGCTTAGGGGACTCTTCTCTAGGTTTATCACTCTGTAGGTGATTGCTTTGTTATGGAAGGTTTGGGAATCGCTTCCTTTTAGGTGGTTGTAGAATTTAATGGCTCTTTTGGATTTTGATAATTAGTGGATGTCGACCTAATTCTGCTCTGCATGCATTATTTGGTGTGTTACGTTGTACACAGAGGATATTTTAGCATAATTCTGCATGTAGAGTCTCAATTTGTTGTTTGTCCCATTTTGTGAATTCTTGGTTGACCTCACAACCACGAAGGGCAATGGGTTCTATAACTGATTCAAGTATTTTTAGCAAGCTCCTAATTGGTATGTCGAATTTTATGTTCCTTTTGATGGCATAGATTGCCCTTCTTGCCTTTCTCTCAGCTCGTTCACAGCTTTGTGGAAGTTACCTGTGGTCGTGATTTTAGGCCGAGGTATGTATAGTTTTTTGTTTGCTCTAGGGCAATGGTGTCTAGATGGAATTTGTGTTTGTGGTCCTGGCGACTGGACCTTTTTTGGAACACCATTATTTTTGTCTTAGTGAGATTTACTGTCAGGGCCCAGGTCTGGCAAAATCTGTGCAGAAGATCTAGGTGCTGCTATAGGCCCTCCTTGGTTGGTGACAGAAACACCAGATCATCAGCAAACAGTAGACATTTGACTTCAGATTCTAGAAGGGTGAGGCCGGGTGCTACAGAATATTCTACTGCCCTTGCCAATTCGTTGATATATATGCATCTCTGTCTCACCACGGCCCTGTGGAAAGAAATGTGTGTTTTTTGCCCATTTTAACCGCACACTTGTTGTTTGTGTACATGGATTTTATAATGTCGTATGTTTTTTCCCAACACCACTTTCCATCAATTTGTATAGCAGACCCTCATTCCAAATTGAGTCAAAGGCTTTTTTGAAATCAACAAAGCATGAGATGACGTTGCCTTTGTTTTGGTTTGTTTGTTTGTTAATTAGAGTGTGCAGGGTGAATACGTGGTCTTTTGTATGGTAATTTGGTAAAAAGCGAATTTGACATTTGCTCAGTACATTGTTTTCACTGAGGAAATGTACGAGTGTGTTGTTCATGATAATGCAGAGAATTTTCACAAGGTTGCTGTTGACGCGTATCCCCCGGTAGTTATTTGAATCAAATTTGTCTCCACTTTTGTGGATTGGGGTGATCAGTCCTTGTTTCCAAATATTGGGGAAGATGCCAGAGCTAAGGATGATGTTAAAGAGTCTAAGTATAGCCAATTGGAATTTGTTGTCTGTATATTTTATCATTTCATTGAGGATACCATCAACATCACAGGCCTTTTTCGGTTGGAGGGTTTGTATTTTGTCCTGTAGTTCATTCAATTTAATTGGAGTATCCAGTGGGTTCTGGTAGTGTTTAATAGTTGATTCTAAGATTTGTATTTGATCATGTATATGTTTTTGCTGTTTGTTCTTTGTTATAGGGCCAGAAAGATTGGAGAAGTGGTTTACCCATACATCTCCATTTTGGATAGATAAGTCTTCATGTTGTTGTTTGTTTAGTGTTTTCTATTTTTCCCAGAAGGGATTAGAGTCTATGGATTCTTCAATTACATTGAGCTGATTTCTGACGTGCTGTTCCTTCTTTTTCTGTAGTGTATTTCTGTATTGTTTTAGTGATTCACCATAGTGAAGGCGTAGACTCAGGTTTTCTGGGTCTCTATGTTTTTGGTTGGATAGGTTTCTCAATTTCTTTCTTAGGTTTTTGCATTCTTCATCAAACCATTTGTCATTGTTGTTCATTTTCTATGGGTTTCTGTTTGAAACGTTTAGATTTGATAGGGAAGCTGAGAGGTCAAATATACTGTACTGTTGAGATGTTCTACTGCACGTTTACACCTTCACTCTTACAGTGGAATGTTTTGTCCAGGAAGTTGTCTAAAAGGGATTGAATTTGTTGATGCCCAATAGTTTTTTGGTAGGTTTCCACACTACGTACCTTCCATCTATAACATTTCTTAATATTATTCAGTTCCTTTGGTGTTGATGCCTGATGATTGAGTATTGCTCTGTTCAAGTAGAATGTGATTTTGCTGTGATCTGATAGGGGTGTCAGCGGGCTGACTGTGAATGCTCTGAGAGACTCTGGGTTGAGGTTAGTGATAAAGTAGTCTACAGTACTACTGCCAAGAGATGAGCTATAGGTGTACCTATCATAGGAGTCCCCTCAAAGTCTACCATTGACTATGGACATACCCAGGGTGTGACAGAGCTGCAGGAGTAGTGACCGTTTTTGTTGGTTATGTTGTCGTAGATGTGCCTAGGGGGCATATGGGGGGAGGGAATGCTGTCACCACCAGGCAGGTGTTTGTCCCCCTGTGTACAGAGGGTGTCAGGTTCTTGTCCGGTTCTGGCATTTAGGTCGCCACAGGCTAGTATATATCCCTGGGCCTGGAAATGATTGATTTCCCCCTCCAGGATGGAGAAGCTGTCTTCATTAAAGTATGGGGATGCTAGTGGGAGGATATAGATATTTTCCATTTGAATTTCGAGCCAAATTTAAAATGTTCCTCTCTCTCTCTCTCTCTCTCTCTCTCTCTCTCTCTCTCTCTCTCTCTCTCTCTCTCTCTCTCTCTCTCTCTCTCTCTCTCTCTCTCTCTCTCTCTCTCTCTCTCTCTCTCTCTCTCTCTCTCTCTCTCTCTCTCTCTCTCTCTCATCCATAAATTCTGAGATACAAAGATAAAATTCTCTCTCTCAGCATACCCCTGTTTCCTAGACATATGGTATGCCCCTCTTGTCTGAACCCCCCCTGAGGTAACCATTGGTTTAGGAGGTGGGAGGAGGGGGGCTTTGGCAGATACATTTTTGTTTTCCTGTTCCCATTGTTGACCCTGAGAGCAGACATGGTCTCTGAAGCATACAGATTTTATCTCTCTACTCGCGAGTCATTACTGGGCACTGCTATGGTTGAGACAGAACCCAGTGGCTGTGGTCTGTTTAGTACTACATTATGTCCTACTATGGACATTTTCTACTCAGTGACAACCGTGCTGGTGACCCCAATGTCCTCTGCACGGCTAAAATAAATGTCCCTATAATTCATGTGTACTCCCTCAAAGGGACCTGTGTATGTTGCAGTCCTACTGACATGGAGTTGGAAACCAAAGGAGTCTTTGGAAGAGATTATTAGAATAATTTGCAGGTTGAAGTGCCCATTGAGAATTAATGGATTACAAAAAAGTAATTTGGAGTTCAATATCTGAGTCCATCCTGAAGCCGACAGGGTATATCTTGATGTTTGACCATTGTTGTGACATGTGGCCTCTTTCTGATACTGGCAGCTGAGTACCTCAGAAACCCTACAGTCTGTAAACCTCTTTCAATTCATAATACCACAGAGGTCAAAAGGACATGCACATACCCTGCACACAAACGGTACACACATAAATACCCACACACACAGACACACTATTCCCCAATTGCATAGATACAGACAGTCCCCCTACTTTCTCTATTCATATAACAGAGATATGTCCATGTACACTGTCCACAGCACCAATTGAGTGATTCATCTCTGAAAGCTGTCTTGAAGTGTGATGTGATAAGCGAGCATCGGATATAATCTTCCTTTTCCTCTCCAAGGCAGCGGGCGGGTTGCGAGGTAGCTAGTTGGAGATTAACTGAGCAGCCACTGAGATGTGCTGGCTGGCAGTAATGACACAGCAGCCCCCCATCCCTCACTGCTGCCACTGGCAGGACCCCGTCTCCTGGGAGCTGCTGAGGTAACGGCCAGGCTAATCAACTCCATCTGACATCATCATCATCATCAGCCCCACACACACATTCACACACACTCCTCGGCTGTCTGTCGCAGAGCAAAGCCCGGCACAGTGGACAGATGAACACGATTGGGGTCCTATAGGCCAGGAGAGTACAGGAGGGGGGATGTGTGGAGGATGTGTGTATAAGTGTGAGGGAGAGAGAGAGAGAGGACACACAAATACACAAAGCACGTAATATCCTCTCATTACAGAGCACACAGCCTTTTCCCTTTCCTCTCCCTCAATCACTCCTCTGTGTGATTACTGCGCTCAATAGAGGAGTAATGTAAAATTACTTATTGACTTTAACAGGGAAGTTTACTTATAACATCAATGGCTAATTCCCCCAAGACCAGTGCATGTTACACTAGCCTGACAGGTTTTTGTCCCATTCCAAGGTGGGTTAGTGCTGCAAACAACATGATTTGCTACCCCCTTGGCTGACATCATCATTGGCTGTTTTGTGTTTGTGCAATTTCACATAATGATATGGCATTTTAGTTTGCCAGTGATTATTTCAATGCTAGAAAGAGCATATCATTAAAAAAATAACCCTTTCAATCACAAAAATCACTATTTTGTCAAATGCAATAATGAATATATATAGATTTTAATCCAGCTCTAACTACATAGGGTACAAAGCCAGTGTACATGCTCATTAAAGTCAAAATGAGCACATTACAGCACTCTTCTCTCTTGTCTGGCCACTGAGGATCTATCCCCTGTAATTGATTTCTTTGTTCTCTCCAGACGAGACCAAACTTCCTCTGGGTTGCAGACGGAGGTCCCTGCTCGGGTGCATGGTGGGTTAGCGAAGAGTCGCTCTTCGTCAAGACCTCGCCGCTAATGATTGCCGCCCTCTTTAGCATGTCTTTGAAATGGAGTCGCTAAATGATCACACGTTTACTAAGTCGTCAATCGAAGTCGAGACCAATCAGAGAGCTTAATTTATTACCCTCAGGGTTTGGGAGGGAGACCAAACAGCCTTGTGCCTCTGCCTCTGCCTCTGCTTTCTAGGCATCATCACCTCTTGGCCTCTGCCTCACAGACATACGCTTAATACAGTGCCTTCGGAAAGTATTCAGACCCCATGACTTCTTTTCACATTTTGTTACGTTATTGCCTTATTTTAAAATGGATTAAATAAATAAAAATCCTCAGCAATTTACACACAATACCCCATAATGACAGAGTGAACAGGTTTTTAGACATTTTGCAAATGTATTAAAAATAAATAAACAAATACCATATTTACATAAGTATTTAGACTCCTTGCTATGAGACTTGAAAATTGAGCCCAGGTGCATCCTGTTTCCAATGATCATCCTGGGGATATTTCTATAACCTGATTGGAGTCTACCTGTGGTAAATTCAATTCAATGGACATGATTTGGAAAGGCCCACACCTGTCTATATAAGGTCCCATTGTTGACAGTGCATGTCACAGCATAAACCAAGCCATGACAGGAGACAGGATTGTGTCGAGGCACAGATCTGAGGAAGGTTACCAAAAAAATGTCTGCAGCATTGAAGGTCCCCAAGAACACAGTGGCCTCCATCATTCTTAAATGGAAGAAGTTTGGAACCACCAAGACTCTTCCTAGATCTGGCCTCTATCGGGGGATTGAGCAATCGAGGGAGAATGGCTTTGTTCAGGGAGGTGACCAAGAACCCAATGGTCACTCTAACAGAGCTCTAGAGTTCCTCTCTGGAGATGAGAGAACCTTCCAGAAGGACAACCAACTCTGCAGCACTTCACCAATCAGGCCTTTATGGTAGAGTGGCCAGACGGAGGCCAGACGGAAGACACTCCTCAGTAAAAGACACATGACAGCCCATTTGGAGTTTGCCAAAAAGGCAGATAAAGACTCTCTGACAATGACAAACAAGAGTCTCTGCTCTGATGAAACCAATATTGAACTCTTTGGCCTGAATGCCAAGGGTCACATCTGGAGGAAACCTTGCACCATCCCTACGGTGAAGCATGATGGTGCCAGCATCACGCTGTGGGGATGTTTTTCAGCGGGAGCGACTGGGAGACTAGTCAGGATCAAGTCAAAGATGAATGGAGCAATGTACAGAGAGATCCTTGATGAAAACCTGCTTCAGAGCGCTCAGGACCTCAGACTGGGGCAAAGGTTCACTTTCCAACATTATTATACCTTTATTTCAACAAGGAACACAGACTGAGACCAAGGTCTCTTTTACAGCTGGGCCCTGCATATACATGTTCACACATACAGTTTAGATACAATGATTAAGAAATTACACAAGACAAACAAAACAATCACAGATAACACCAAAAATACAGCAGCAGATTGTTACATTTACACATAGGTTATTCCCCTAACGGCGCAATAAGCAATACAAAAATAAAAATCATCCAATAAATATTTAAAATGTGCAAGGGGGACAAGAGTCTCAAGTTTAAGTTTAGTCTGCAGGCTATTCCATAGGCAAGGAGCGTAACAGGAAAAGGCAGCCATACCAAACTCTGTTTAAATCGCATGGGCCTCAAGTGTAATCCATGCTTGAGACCTGGTTTTAGGAACTTTAATTCTAATGTTGATGAGTGATGATAAATTAGAAGGTAGTTTATTCAGAAGTGCTTTATAGACAAACTCGAGAGCATGTTGTTTTCGTCTCATGGACAGCGAAAATACAACCCACATTTTCATATAAAACACAGTGGTGAGTTCTGTAGCCAGCACCCGTAATAAACCTAAGTGTGCAATGATAAGTAGCATCCAGCAATTTAAGAGTGGATGCCGTAGCATGCATGTAGATAATATCCCCTTAATCTATAACAGACATGGGGCAGCAGGTAGCCTAGTGGTTAGAGCGTTGGACCCGTAACTGAAAGGTTGCAAGATTGAATCCCCGAGCTGACAAGGTAAAACTGTCATTCCTGAACAAGGCAGTTAACTCAACATTCCTAGGTTGTCATTGAAAATAAGAATTTGTTCTTAACTGACTTGCCTAGTTAAGTAAAGGTAAAACATGAAAGTAGCTTGCACAATTTGACCACAACCCTAAGCACACAGCCAAGACAATGTAGGAGTGGCTTTGGGACATGTCCTTGAGTGGCCCAGCTCGAGCCCAGACTTGAACCTGATTGAACAGCAAACCACTCCTGGCTTGCTTCTGAAGCTAAGCAGGGTTGGTCCTGGATGGGAGATCAGATGCTGCTGGAAGTGGTTCAAGAGGACAAGTAGGAGGCACCCTTTCCTCTGGTCTAAAAAAATATGCCACCGGGCATTGATTGGGGACACTGCCCTGTGTAGGGTGTCATCTTTTGGAAGAGATGTTAAACGGGTGTCCTGGCTCTCTGTGGTCACTAAAGATCTTATGGCACTTACTGTAAGAGTAGGGGTGTTAACCCCGGTGTCCTGGCTAAATTCCCAATCTGGCCCTCATACCATCACTGTCACGTCCTGACCCTTGTAAGAGGTCATTTTCCATAGTAGAGTGGTCAGGGCGTGACAGGGGGGTGTTTTGGGTGTGTTTTGGGGTTTCTGTTTCATTGTGGGGTTTCCAGATTTCTATTTCTATGTTTTCCTTTTCTATGCGTTGGCCAGGTATGGTTTCCAATCAGAGGCAGCTGTCTATCGTTGTCTCTGATTGGAAGCCATACTTAGGTAGCCTGTTTTCTATGTGTGGGTGTGGGTTGTTAATTTTGAGTAGTGTTTTCCTCTCTGCGTCACAGTTTGTTGTTTTTGTATTTCTAGTATTTGGTGTATTGCAACGTTTCACTATAAATAAAAAGATGATGAACTACAACCATGATGCGCGTTGGTCCGATCATTCTGACAGCCGTGACAATCACGGTCACCTAATCACCCCCAGCTTACAATTGGCTCATTCATCCCCTCTCCCCTGTAACTATTCCCCAGGTTGTTGCTGTAAACCAGGTAAAAATAGTTGTGCAGCAACACTACCCATCCAACCTGACAAAGCTTGAGAGGATCTCCAGAAAAGAATTGGAGAAACTCCCAAAATACAGGTTTGCCAAGTTTGTACCATGATACCCAAGAAGACTCAATGCTGAAGTTGCTGCCAAAGGCGCTTCAACTCAGTACTGAATATAGGGTGTGAATACTTATGTTTAGCAAACATTTCTAAAAACCAATTTTTGCTTTGTCATTATGGGGTATTGGGTGTAGATTGATGAGGTGGAAAAACGATTTAATGCATTTTAGAATAAGGCTGTAACATAACAAAATGTGGAAAATATCAATGGGTCTGAATGCTTTTTCCGAAGGCACTGTATATTCACTCACTACTCCCACTATTGCGCAGAACATTATACACCAATGTCCAGCTTTCATATAAGAAAGACTGGAAGAATAAGGGGAATGAAATGGAGAACTATTATTAAGTAAGGGAAAGATAATAGATGTATTTAGTGGAGTATAAATATATGAACAGGAGATGATACAAAGGCCAAGCCTCTCTCTCATACCAGAACCAGCTTTGAAGACCATTAGAGAATCAAAATGGCTGTCTCTCAATGAGTTGAAATAGAATGTAGAAATGTCCTGTGTTAGGCCCTCATCCAGATTCAACACATGAAAGGGGACAGATGAAATGCAGACCTGAGGATTTACAAAACCTGCTTCATTAACACACATTATTGTATTCAGCTCCTATTAAGTGGTCCTTTAGCAAAGGGTACCTTTTGTGAATTGTCCAGGAAAGAGACTATTTTATCGAGAGTTAGGGGATTCTATGAGCTGATGCTATTCAAATCCTCGGAATGACTTTCTACCACAACAGATAAGACCACAAGGTCATCAGGTACAGTGTACCAGCATTGTTGGGCTCTCGAGTGGCGCAGAGGTCTAAGGCATTGCATCTCAGTGCAAGAGGCGTCACTACAGTCCCTGGTTTGAATCCAGGCTGAATCACATCCGGCTGTGATTGGGTGGCGCACAATTGGCCCAGCGTCGTCCGGGTTTGGCCGGGGTAAGCCGTCATTGTAAATAAGAATTTGTTCTTAACTGACTTGCCTAATTAAATAAAGGTCAAAAAAGTACTATTGTTGACGCTGAGCGCAGACATGTATAAAACGCATAGTCCAAAAATAATGGTGTGTATCAAGCACCATGTTCACTGTAGATCCGCTATGTCAAATAGATTCTTTGCCAGGATCACATAAGCCACTAACAGTCTATTTCCTGAAGGGAGAATAAAGTAATGCTCTCTCTGCAGGCAGTGAAACCAATTACCCAAAGTACCACAATCCAGAAATACATGCTTCACTGTGTGGGCTAAAAGCACTGCATTTTGTGAGGTGTGTGTGTCAATCAATCAGACATGGCAGCTTGTCCTGCTGGCTATAAGTAGACACAAGAGATCAAAGAAGCAAACTAGCCTGCTGACCACCCCCACACCTGGTCTGGCGGGCTGCTGTACTGTATAACTCATGCCCAGCCTGGATAAGCCCCTGCATTACCCCAGCTCACTGCCCCCCATGATCCCTGTTCCCTGGCCAGGACTGAGGCTTGCGCCAACAGCTGGGCATCTAGCTGGGAGCAGCTGCTGTCTGCCTGCAGCAGGAGAGCAGGAGACACGTCAGGTAAAACCTGGCTATCCTTCCCCTTTCACCTAACAAATGCCTCCTTCCCTCCCAGCGCTCTGTGCCCCCGCAGAGCAGTCAGGGTCCTCTCATCTTTGAGACAATTGAATCCTGGCAGCCATGGTAAACCTAGCATTTACCTCAGCTGCTGGGTTCACCAACGGCTGCAATTACAACCATTAGCATGGTTAATTAACAGATTAGCTGGCAGCAGCCGGTGTAGGCTGCAGACAGAAACATCTTCCTTTAGTCTATGTCCAAACCACCAGGCCCAGAAGCCACCGCAACTCAGCAAGTTGTATTATTTGAAAAAAGTGATAAAATTGCCCTATTTTTTTCCATCCACTTACAGTTGGCTCAGCTGACAAAGGCTCCACATTGCCACACACTGATGGTGCAGCATGACGGTGATCTTGGAAGCGTTTGATATGCAGCGCTCCAGAGACAGTGGTCTCTGATGTGACATGGATCATTCATACTAGGGCAGAAAGATAAAAATATCAACAAACACAATGAGAGGAAACAAAATCGCTTGTCCTAGTTCGACCGATAGGGGAGCTTGGCAGAAATATTATGGTTGGCATTTCTCCGAAACACAAACCAATGGTGTCAGATGCCAAAAACGGCTACTCTCCACAACGCCCACTATCCCTCACTTCTATTGTTTTATTAAAATGGAGACAATACACTTTGATGTTGTTAGTGACTTCTTGTCCTCCCCTTAATAAAGTTGTGATTGCCTTCTGACAGGCCAACACAGTTGTTTAGGTGCCTCTGACCTGCCGCTGTCCCCTTGACACCCACTGAACTCATTAGACGGTCAATTAATGACTTTTTAATGAACTCCAAATGGACTCCTTCATATGAAAGTGATTAAAGGGAAGCCTGGATGCTTTGTGAAAAGGAAACAGTTTCAATTACCGGCCCTGGTGATAATTTTTCTCGGACATGTTTGTTGTCTGATAACTGCATTACTGGGTGAATTATGTCTTAGACACTCCCTACTGCAGCAATAATATCAACAACTACTCATTTATGCTCCCTTGTATAGCTAGCATATTTCAAGGTTTGCATGAGCTTTTAGTTTTATAAAGTAATTGATGAGAAAAAAAATGTATAAAAGCTCAAATTTGTTTGAATGTGGCATAATCAATAAAATGTATTTCAATGAATAAACATTTTTAAGATCAGCAGTGCTTATACAAAAAGTGCTTAGTCAATTACGTTGTTGTTCCATAAGTCAAGCTGGAATGTAAAACAGAATGTTTGGCTATTTTATGTTATGGTTGGGAAAGTTACATCTGAATTACTTGGGAATAAAGGATCAACTTTATGGCAGTGATGTAACGCTGGAGAGATATTGAAGTAACATAAAAAACAATTAGATGTGGGTACTGCACATGGCCCTCTGGAGGCCTCCTCACACTGGTAGAAATGGATCATGTTCTATTGTGCCAAATTAAGATGTCATCTGTTCAAACATTGTTGGTTTGAGGTGAATACCCCTGTGGCACATTCTTCCGTGTACAGTCTATCCGCCCTGTCGCTCTTTAGCTGTCGATGGCTCTTTAGGGCCTGTCCCTGTGCTTCACAAACATATAGTGCTTTTTCACATAATTAGGCTAGAGGGATTTCATTAAAAACACTGGTGCGGGGGCTTTCTACTTGCACCAGTAACACTGAAGCAGCTACTGCTCCACTGCTCCCAATCTAGCTAGGGCCTGTCTCTCTCTCTCTCCCTCTCCCTCTCTCTCTCTCTCTTTCTTTCTTTCTTTCTTTCTTCTTTCACTCTCACTCTCTCTTTCACTCTCACTCTCTCTTTCTCTCTCATTCTCTCTCTTTCTCTCTCTCTCTTTCTCTCTTGCTCTAAGCTCTCAATTACACACATTACAATATCTCAGGATACAAGTGTTTAGGACCAACATAGAAAGTCTTATGTTTTATGTACACTGCCTGGCACTTGGCAGCAGTTTAAGATTCCTTTTTGATTGTGGTTTGAGGTCTTCAGGGGTCATATCCACTATTAAAGGTTTACAATTTCATGCTGTATGTATTTCTTTACCATACCAATTACTAGAGCAAGTTTACTGTACAAGTTGACCTACTAGCCAGTTTGGCCATCCAAGTCATGCAAAAAAATCCTGAATAAAGTGAGAAAATGTTTAAATTTGCAATTGTTATTGTCTATTCATACTGTACCTAACCATAATGTGCTTTCAATTGAATTTCTTTCTTACTGCATAATGCAAGAAGAAACATAAATGTACAGTACTCTCCAATTAGATTATAGACAGAGAGTACTAATCTGAACACAATTATTCAAGTCCTTTATTGGATCTCTGTTCTATGCCCACCGCTCCTCCCTACTCCCATGTCGACAGCCCCAGCCCCACACTGCCTGCCCCAGCCCCAGTGATACTGACCTGGGTTCAGCAGAGCTGTCCGGGATTCCTGTGAGGAGGATAATACAATTCCTACAGCTTCCTAACCATTAATTACTGGTAGCCTGAGCTCTATCAAAATATTTGTACAACAGTTTGCAGATCCAACCTGGTTATTACAACAGGCTGATGCACCACTGGTCTACTGCATATTAACAAATGGTAACTATTTACAGTATAAAATTACAGAATACTCAGATAATTGAGATATGGTGAAGTAGAGGCCTTATGTTACATAGTGTTACATATCCCAGCTGGGTGTTCTGATTTAGGAGTGCTAAACGCATACCCTCTGTTGGTAAATACAGATTAGTTTCAGAACATAGACATAGCAAATACATTGTTATTGAGTTTATATTTTATAAATCAACTTGCTCAAACAAAAACTAGGGTTTACTACAGCTAGTTCAAAGATCTGTAATCCCATTGAATTGACAGGATCTTTGAGAGATAAAATGACCTTACAGTAGTTTGAGTTCTTGACAGGTCAAATTGAACTAAAAGTAACTAATGTTCTCTGTAAATTCTCCTTCATATAATTGTAGCTTCAATAAAACATTTGTAAAGGAATATTTTCCAAGGCTTGACTGTAGAGCTATGACAGATGGTCATATACCACAGTAACAATAGGGCTCTCTCTGATATAAAGCTTGCAATATAGTATTTATCCTCTACACTCTTTGAAAAAAAAGTGCTTTCTAGAACCTAAAATTGTACTTTGTACTTTGGCTGTCCCCATAGGAGAACCCTTTAAAGAACCCTTTCTGGTTCCAGGTAGAACCCTTTTGGGTTCACAAACATTGGCACATTCTGAAATATGATAGTCTCGGTAATGTGTTTTCTGATCTTCCCCTGGTCGTATTCTCGCGGGGCAGAAACCTCAGAGACCAATTGGTACACTCTGATTTACCACCCCAAGATATTCCTGAACAACGCCTATTTGCGCCCATACTGGATGGAAATTACAAGTGTAATGGCTGTGCTCAATGCAATGGCACTTATAAATGTAGATCCTTCAAACACCCCCAAACAGGGAAATCTATCCCAATTAAAGGTGTTATTACGTGTTCCACTAAGGCAGATATTTATCTTATAACTTGTCCCTGTGGTAAAAATTATGTGGGCAAAACAAAGCGTGAATTAAAAGTACGTATCTCAGAGCACCGTAGCACCATTAGGTGCAAAAACTTGACTTACCCAGTTGCGGCCCACTTTTTGGAAGCAAACCATTCGATTTAGTCTCTGCGTTATATTGGCATCGAACATGTCACCCTCCCGAGGAGAGGGGGTGACCTTGATAATTTATTGTTAAAACGAGAGCCTGCCTGGATCTTTAATTTAAAGACCCTTGCTCCCTTCGGTCTCAACATAGACTTTGATCTGAAGCCATTCTTGTGATTATTGTGATTTTGCCATTGTAATTGTTTGTTAGATACATTTTAGACTACAAATGCTATGATCGTATGCTATCCATTTGTTTGTCTTTTTGTATGTTCTTTGTATGCCATTTTTTTTAAATATTTGAGTTAACCAATGATATTAGGCCATACTTGGCCATGATTACAAACACCTGTGTGTCTCTTGACATGATATAAATGACTCATCTCGCAGTGTTTGTGATGATACCCTGATGAAGACAGCTTCGCTGTCGAAACGTTGGTTATTCAATTTTTGCATCTGAGCTCTTAGAGTGTGCGGCTTTCCTTTATTTTCTAGAACCCTTTTGGGTTCCATGTAAAACCCTTTCCACAGAGGGGTTTTATATAATAATTATACTTGGAACCAAAAAGGGTTCTCTTATATGGACAGCCAAATAGATTTTTTTTTTAAGAGTGTAGAGCTGTACTAAACATGCTGTAATTACTGTTGAAGTATTAAAGTTGTTCCTGAATTACAACCATAATTTCAAAACACTCTTAGGAGTTTTGTCGGAACACAGACTGCCAGCTATGAGGTAAAGCAGAACTACAATCATAGAACAAGAAGGGCATTTGGTTTGACTATATAGGCAACTATAATGACCACAATATACCTGCCGTGTTCAGAGGACCATCAATAGCATAGCTAAACACAGGGCCACATGAGCAATATCCACAGCCGGCTCCTGCAAATCAATCCAGATGGGAGATAACATGCTGGTTTCAGTGGGCTGGGGAGGGTAGACAGACAGAATTATCACAACACATTGCACAGGGTACTTGTTATTGAATGGTTCCTCATCAGGCCACTAATTCAGTCTGAATAACCTGCATGCGGATGTATTGTAACGTCTGTGAGAACATACAAAAAAGATAAGACGATAATGGAATGAGAGAGATGGTATTCACTACATAGTGTAAAGGAATTTAAAGGACACATACATAAATCATATTTCATATCCATATTTTGAAAACACGCAAACACTCCCCTCTGCTCCCTGGGTCAGGCAACAGCTGTGTTTGGTGCAAGTGGAAGAGCAGCTAATGAGCCAAACACAACGCTTGACAATTCAAATCTGAGGCCACTCTCCAACCTCTGACAGCACCCCAGCCTGACTGGGCCTCTCTGGACAGGGGCCTATGGCCAGGACCATGGACACACACACACACACACACACACACACACACACACACACACACACACACACACACACACACACACACACACACACACACACACACACACACCTTAAACAAGCATTACACTCACATACACACAGTGAGGGATTAGACTGGAGACTATATCCATTCACATCCCTCATCCAACAGCAGACCCACATCAAGGGTCATTACGTGCTTTCCAGGAAATGGTTTGGAAAGTAGCGTTGATGGCCATCACGTCAACGTCTGATTTGTATTTCCACCCGAGAGCAACGTGAGACCCCTCTGTGACAACCATTGCTGCTGATCATTTGAAACTTAAAGAGGGGTGTGTGTGACAGGGGCAACTCCCTGATACCAGGGCTGAATTGGTTCTCCAATGGGAGCTGCATTGTGGCTACAGGGCTTTACTGACCGCAGGCGGTCATGTTCTCGCCTCAGGCTGCTCTCCCACAAAGCCAGTCCAGCCACCGGTGGCGTAACCTGTGGTTCGGCACGCTCTTCTTAGGCCTATCTATGCAGAAGGCTCATGAAACCAGTGCTGGCCGAGTCCAAAACGACCACCAGACCACCAAACTTACCTTATGTGGTCACAAGCATGTGTGGCAGAGGGGGATATATGGATTGCTATTAGAATATTTTTCTGGAGACAGTGATGATGGTATGCTTGGCTAGGCACCAGGCCTCTCTACCTACTGGGCCATCTGGATGGTCTGTGAGAGCAGTATGGTAGAACAGGATAGCTAGGCACCAGGCCTCTCTACCTACTGGGCCATCTGGATGGTCTGTGAGAGCAGTATGGTAGAACAGGATGGCTAGGCACCAGGCCTCTCTTCCTACTTGGCCATCTGGATGGTCTGTGAGAGCAGTATGGTAGAACAGGATGGCTAGCTTCCCAACGTCAATGTGTGCATATGTAGACCAAGAAGACTGGGCATGCATGAGAATGCACATATGCAGACATAAGCATGCATGTTCATGTCTACACACACACACAATCACACACACACTACAGCGATCCCATCTGGTGCCCTTAACTTTGTGACAAGTTGCCATGCTTCGACTGTGGCATGGTAAAGTCTGTGTACAGTGCTCTCGCAGTGCAGGGTTGAAAAGCTGTACTGTAAAGTAGTCCCCAAGGTGTTTTTGTTGCCTAGTCTGTGACCTCATTTAAACAGCAAGAAACGGTTCACCTGCTGGTTGAACCTGACCACACACCCACGTGCACACACACACACTCACACAAAGACATGCACACACGAAGACATGTACCCACACATGCAGAATACACATTAAGCTAGCAAAGACCCCCAGCAGACACCTGCTGAAACTTGTCAGTATCTCCTCCATCCTCCAGGTTTACCCAGCATCTTATCCCCCTAAAAATTTCCGTCTTTCTCTAATTGCATTTGATAACAATTTTGTCAAGGCTCCTCTGGTAGCCAATGTGCGGTGGTCCCTCCAGCAGCTGTGGCTAATTAGCTGCTATCGCTAGCTCTTTTGGCTCGCCCTCTAGCGCATCCCCTGGCCCATTCCATCCTAAGTATAAATGATTGGATTGTCGAGGATAGTGAGAGCTGGCGAAGTGAGCGAGAGATTGAGGGTGATGAGAAAGAGTGTGAAGGGAAGAAAGATTGAGGGTGAAATGGTGAAAAGGACTCCAGACTCCCGTTCCTTGATTATGTGCTCACGGCTTTCCAAAGTGTTGTCCTTGGCCATGACAAAAGAGGTTGTTAAGCCAACACAAGGTCACGGTAACTATTCCAATTACTCTAGTCAATGTGTTTCTGTATTGAACTGTAGTCAAATTGACTCAATACACTCTCACCCTGGGTCAATGGTGTGTGACCTTCCGATAGTCTCTGCACTGATACATTCCTCTCACCGTGTGGTTGCCTGCTTCCAGGCACTCTGAGACATTACAATGACCTAAAGGTCATTCACTGACCTTAAATTATGAGGAGAAGTTTAGTTTGTGCTAGAGTTAGCATTATGGTCAAGTGGAGAAAATGTTTAGTGCCAAACAACTGATCTGTCTAAGATAAGATAACACACATAGACCAGAGCCCAAACCCAATCGGAAACAACATGCACGGATCTAAAATCCAGTGGAATCAGCCTTTTAACAACCCAATAATGATAGTGACTACAGCCTCTGAGCACAAGAACATAAGGTGTCGGAGAGTGCAGGTGAATTACCCTGATGAAAAATGCTCTCGGATTAAACACAAGGCAACTGGAGAGGGGGGAAAGTCTAGTCAAGGACAAACAGTGAAAACGCACGGCAACCATCTTTTGTCCCCTGATTAATTAATAGCTGTGTGCCTCTCCTCAATCCTCTGTACACAGCCACAGTGTCATCAAGCGCCTGCCTCTATGTGGGGACCAGAGCTCAGATAGCTGGAGGTGTGTACGATGATTAACCTGCTGACCTCTAAGGGGATTAAGTTGTTTTAATTTCTCATTCTGGTGTGGATGTTTGATATACCTGTAGTATGCCCTACGTATACCATACCGTGATGGGAAACCTACTACATACTTACACATGTTGTTGTGTAAGAAATGACTCCACTGGCATCTGTTAATCAAAGAGCATCAGCTTTGAGTGAATGGTGAGGCAGATAGGGGAGAGATAATAAATATCATCACGAAACATTCCTTTAGATTTGAGTGATGTCACATCTCATCATCTCATACAGTATGTGTCACATCTAGCTCCTCTGCAATGAGTCAAGTTTACAAATTCTTTGTACATTTTTGACAATTTTCAAAAATACAACTCTTCTCCTGAACATGGCAAAAAATATATATATTTGTGGAATATGACTTTGTTAATTTAAATAGGCCACCTAATGGAGAGCGGATCTACTACAGTAGAGAGACAGCAAAAGTCCTATATCTTGTTGTTGCATCTTGTAGCAGAGCATCTTGAACCCCATAACCCAGAAGAGCCTGCATGTATTAGCTATGGCTATACTCCCATATCACTACATCATGTATGAGTATCATTGGTATGGTTACTGTCATAGAGATCCTGTTCAATTACTGTAAGTCCTTATTCAGTGGCTACTGTGTTCTCCCTCTCCCTCCGGGGGACTTCTATAGTGGGGTAGATAGTAACCTGTTCTTCCCTAGCAAATAGAAAATTCAATATATTTATTTTGAAAAAATATGACATAGTTGAGTATGTGACCGCACACTGAGTCACAATGCATCAATCACTTAGGAGTTTGAGTGAAAGATTGTCATCGGACGTCAGTGTTTGTCATGGCACTTTTCACCATCTGAAGGTTGATGGATGAGAATAGATAACTGTGGCACCTCAGATCTATCATCATTGTAGCTATTCATAAAGATGGTCCTGTGAATACTAACTCTCTATGCATTGATATAACTCTGAATGGTCATTTTTACTTAGATTTATGGGCGAATTATGTGGATGGATGGACAGGAATGCTATACTTCAGTGGTAAAATAGGACTCTGTAGGACTCTCTGTATCACAGGAAGATGGAAAGATAGACATCTGACAAAACCTGAAACATTGCAGTCAAATTGACAGGACTCCAGGCTATTTTGCTATGCTGTATCTAACCTTACATTACACAGTTCAGTTCTGTCAAGGGCTTGTTCACTAAGCTGCAGGTGGTAAGGGATCTGAATAAAATACATATAAAACAATAAAGTAGACAGTCTTCTCAGTATCAGACAACAGGTGTTGCAGCACAGTGTGAACATTATGCCAACCGTGCTATTGGTCTCAGTGGGAGAAGAACCAGAGGTGGATTGCAATTCAATCAAGATGGATGATGCAAATATGCTTTAGTGTTACATCCTGTATTTACTGGGTTCTTCACTACGCCCACATACACAAGCTCTCGGCACAGCGAAGCTGCAAGGTGTTCAGGGGTAGCTGTGCAAGGGGAAAGTATAAATCAGAAGAAACATATCATTGGCATCGATCACAAGAACTTTGTGTTTGATTTCGTAGTTCTTGTCATTCGTAGTTCTTGCCATGACCAGGTCAAACACATCAGAAACAATTTTTTGTTATGTTTCTATTGTGTTCGATTTTTTGTAGCGGGAAGCCAAAATTGACGATTCTACCCACAAACAAATTGTAAAAACACTTTACAGTTAAATAATTTCTGTCAGGAAAGAAGCTGGATTTGGGCTGGGAGCGAGAAAAAACACATATCAAGCAAATGGAACCCTAAACTGTGACCCCACTTAAAATCATTACAGATTGCCATTTTCAATTTGCATGTCATCTCTGATAGCCTGAAAAAACAGATTTTCTTTCCCACGATGCCGCCATGAACCCTCTTCCTCCAAACCTACCTCTCTCCCCAATGGATGCGAAAGCTATTGAAATGCTGAAACTCGGACTCCTCTGAATGACAAACTGCCCTTTTGACAAAAATCTTCATAAATCCTCCAAACAAGGAAAAGCCAAAGCCAAATGACGCACACCGTTAGCTGTGGGGTAGGGCTATTCGAATCGACAAGCTGTTCAAATCGATAGCTGCACTCCTGTCCTAAACAGAGCCCACCCACTTCCCTTGAAGACCTGTCTAATAATGACAACAGAACTGTCTGATTTGACACCTCTATTTGGTAACTCTGATGCATTCATATGACACATCCTCCTCACCTAAACATCCACAACAACTAGAGTGAGTTAAGAAAGTGACGAATCATGACCCGTCTCACCGTGTCTGGGCAGCAATGTTTCAGTGAAAAAACAAACATACTGTATCTCTGAAAATGTGCAATATCAGTATACGGTCTCAACAGTGCTTATTTGATAATCTTGCCTACCATTGAAAGAGGTGCATTCTCTTTGAGGAATTGTATTGTTCTTTTGGTAGTTGATAAATGTGCTCAATGCTGATATTTAGACAAACTAATTAATCTCTATAGTAGAACAAAAAATCACTTTCACGTTCAAAGTGTGCCATCCCACTATGCACAGACTTAAAAACATGATGTCAGGGGGTTGCTTTGATGGATGTTTTTTGAGTAATAACTTAGCGTGCTGTGCTACTTCCTCCAGGTCCATGCGCTGCATCCTATCTGGGGGAAGACAAAGCTAATGCTGGAGGACGGGGAACAGCAATGTGAGGGATCACTGTGGACGGGCTGACCACAGGGCAGCTGGGCTCATGCCGGGTGTGATATGTACATCTATGACCAGAGGCTTCTAGGCTGTAGGTGTCATGGTCCACATATCACAAAGATTTACCTCATCTGTGTGTACATGTACATGTCTTCAAGCTGTTGACCCAACTGGGATGTCCATTTACAGCTTACAATGATTTGGCAAGCATTGCAGATATTGTTGCCCATTTTCTGTGGTTGACTGTCTACATGACAAACAACATTAGCCTGTCTGGGTAGTTGCATTTGCCGCTATTAGTTCAATATAACTTTTTTTCCATTAAAACTGTTGGTCCAGATATACATCATCTTCCGATTCTGCTTATCGTACTGTGTTAACACTTTAGATACAGTTGTCGTGACGTTGTATTAGTTAATGTGACGACTGTTGCTCATCGAATGATTAACGGTTTATAATTGCGTGATTAAATGAATTAAGCAATGAATCAAGCAATTATTAACTCATCAACCTGGGGCACCATGGGAACAGTATTTTGATTGAGTTTCTATTTCCCAAATTAACTCAAAGGATATCAGAATATCGATTTTACAACAGTCGCTAAATTAATCAATTTCCTCTACAGTCTCATTCTGAACGTCGCATAATCCGGGAATCTGCACGGACCCGGGCTTCACCAATGAGTTTACCACACCAATCTTAGTTGATTATTTATTTACTAGCAAGCTAAAATGATGATTAAAATACACATACACAAAACACAGTCTAGCTATTGATTAGGACTTAGTATAACGGGCCAACACACTATGGCGCGTGTTACCCAAAATGGGGATTTAAAAGAGAGAGAAACCAAGAAAGTACACGAGAGAAATATACATTTGAGTTCATTTGTCAGCCATTCTTATTTAACCTCTTATGGCTAGGGGGCAGTATTTTCACGGCTGGATAAAAAACGTACCAGATTTAATCTGGTTACTAATCCTACCCAGTAACTAGAATATGCATATACTTATTATATATGGATGGAAAACACCCTAAAGTTTCTAAAACTGTTTGAATGGTGTCTGTGAGTATAACAGAACTCAAATGGCAGGTCAAAACCTGAGAGATTCCTTTACAGGAAGTGGCCTGTCTGACCATTTCTGGAACTTCTTTGCCATCTCTATCTTTTACAAAGGATCTCTGCTCTAACGTGACACTTCCTACGTCGTCCATGGGCACTCAGAGCCCGGGAAAAACCTGAATGTCGTCATCCCAGCCCCAGGCTGAAACACATTATCGCCTTTCTCAAGTGGCCGATCAAGGGACTGTGGGCTTAGGCGCGTGACCTGGCCGCCCCCGTCTTTGTGATTTTTTCCTCTGTTTGCCGAAAAGGAGATTCCCGGTCGGAATATTATCGCTTTTCTACGAGAAAAATGGCATGAAAATTGATTTTAAACAGCGGTTGACATGCTTCGAAGTATGGTAATGGAATATTTAGACTTTTTTTGTCACGAATTGCGCCATGCGCGCGACCCTTATTTACCATTTCGGATAGTGTCTGGGACGCAGGAACAAAACGCCGCTATTCGGATATAACGATGGATTATTTTGGACCAAACCAACATTTGTTATTGAAGTGGCAGTCCTGGGAGTGCATTCTGACGAAGACAACAAAAGGTAATCAAACTTTTATAATAGTAAATCTGATATTGGTGAGTGCTAAACTTGCCAGGTGTCTAAATAGCTAGCCCGTGATGGCTGGGCTATGTACTTGGAATATTGCAAAATGTGCTTTCACCAAAAACCTATTTTAAAATCGGACATATCGAGTCTATAGAGGAGTTCTGTATCTATAATTCTTAAAATAATTGTTATGCTTTTTGTGAACGTTTATCGTGAGTAATTTAGTAAATTATTAGCAAATTCCTCCGGAAGTTTGCGGGGGGTATGCTAGTTCTGAACGTCACATGCTAATGTAAAAAGCTGTTTTTTGATATAAATATGAACTTGATTGAACAAAACATTCATGTATTGTATAACATAATGTCCTAGGTGTGTCATCTGATGAAGATCATCAAAGGTTAGTGCAGCATTTAGCTGTCTTCTGGGTTTTTGTGACATTATATGCTAGCTTGAAAAATGGGTATCTGATTATTTCTGGCTTGGTACTCTGCTGACATAATCTAATGTTTTGCTTTCGCTGTAAAGCCTTTTTGAAATCAGACAGTGTGGTTAGATAAAGGAGAGTCTTGTCTTTAAAATGCTGTGAAATAGTCATATGTTTGAAAAATTGAAGTTGTTGTATTTTTGAGGAATTTGTAATTCGCGCCACGCCTATCATTGGATATTGGAGCAGGTGTTCCGCTAGCGGAACGTCTAGATGTAAGAGGTTACCTAGCCTTGCCCCGAACTGCCGCTCTTATGGGTCAGAATATAATGATGTAATTACGTGTTGGAGGTCTCAGGTGGGAAGCTCCGCGTGTGTCGTTTAGGCTTCTCAATGACGCACTTCTCCGGCGCAACTCTCTGGTTGTCCTCACGATGTCAGTGTCCTTCTTGGCTAAGTGGTCTGATCCCTCGCCCTTGATCTGAAAGGGGTCTTCTGAGGACAGACAGCTCTGTAGCTCAGAGCTCACAGCTTCGGACTCGAACAGTGTATATACCACGATTCAATGGAGAGTGGAGGCTGGGTGGTTCGGCTTGAATTCACCCGCTTAGACACAGCTACTCGTCCGTAGCTCGTGTAGAAAAAGATTTCTTTGTCTTCAACCTTGTGTTTCGTTTTGGGGTTCGTTGATTTTGTTAGACCTTCGCTGCAGCTTGGGGTCAATTAGTCTCCTATGTTAATTCTTCACTCTCCTGTCTTATACCCTAGGGTCAGAAGTGGGCGTAACCGCCTTTAGGGCAATTCTCTGGGCGGACCAAGTTAAGGGGCAAGGCCTAGATTTGACTAAAATCCTATTTTAGACACTACCTTCACATCTCATCTTTACCAAAACATTCTCTTTGATTTGGATATTTTCCACACAACGTACAATGTATAAACATCAGGCATATACTGGGAAAACTCTTAAAGGTACAATGTTTTCATAATAACGTCATCTCTTAACCTTTAATAACAATTCAAAAGTTACATACATTTTCATATTCCACCTCTCGTCATGACCACCATTGTGGCTGACGGAAACCATTGTTCCAAAGTCCCTTTATTGCATGTTTTAATGTTCTGAGGCCAATTCTCCATAGTGAGAGGACAAAGGAATTTCTCAGTGGCCTAAGGTTTATTATGGGCGTGAGGTGTCATAAAACCCCCCACATCTTCAGACCCCTAGATCTCTCCTCCTCTGTTGGGGGTTTGGGAGATAATCTGTAGGGTGGTGGTCTCCTGTACCCTGACCTGATCAGGACAGTCATGACACAGTGATAATGTTTATTATGTATGTCCAATTTGTTCTTAACTGACTTGCCTAGTTAAATAAAGGTTAAATAAAAAATAAGAATGTAAAACATGCCAGCCAGTGTCAGTGTATCTGTTCATTGCTCAGAATGGATCATATTTGAAAGGTTGATCTGGCTTACATTGAGTGTGTCCTCTCTGGCTAGTTGTAAGGCTCCCAAACTGGAAAGGACCCAAGCCATTTCAGTGCAATCATTTTCTATTTTCTTTTGTTTTATCCCCACTGTACTTTTCTTGTACCTTACCATCAGTATGTATTTTATCCCTCTCGGCGATGTTTAAAATTACAACAGGCTCGGGGTAATGGAGAGGGATTCGGAACTCGGCTCACATAGGCACATTTTAGCATAATAAAAGCTCAAGTAACTTATGACAGGATCCCAACCAACACAACAGGAGAGCACAGAGCTGGTTAGGAGCTTTATGTGCTCAGAGCCGACTGCTGTCATTGACTCCCAGGTGTAAAAGGTAAAGACAATGCTTTCAATCTCTGTTGACTGGCTGTGGAGCAATGTGGTATTACAATGGAAAGATACTGTAGTGGAATGATGGGGTCGAGACAGGCAGTTATTTGCCAGATTCAACACAGAGTGGAGAAAATGGTGGAAGCCGGAAAACAGAGCAGGAAATTAAATAAAGGACGTAGGAAGGAGAGAGAAATAGAAAAGCACTGCCTGGCCCTCCCAACACCAGGGCAAACAGAGAAGAGGTTTGGGGTTGTGAATAGCAAATTAATTAAAAATGAAGCAAGATAGGCGAAGAAAAGGAGGCACATAGCCCGGCGTCTGGGGAAAAAAGAATTGCTGCACAACGAGCTGTGAGCCCCATCCATTATGTGGGGACTGACAAGTTACCAGCAGTCAGGGAGGGAGCTGCACTTAATAAATCAAACCTGACAACTCCTCCTCAGCCCCATCTCAACTACAGCTTTCCCACTTCCCTCCCCTTACAGCCATTAGACTTAACCTTCTTCCCAACAGCTCCACCACTGCACACCATCAAGGGGGCTCCGTCGCAAGTGAGCAACAGCATACAAGGTGGAAGAGAAGGGAGTGGAGAGTTTGATGGAGGGAGAGAGAGAGTGAGAGAAAGTGAGAGAGTGAGACAGAAGATAGATAGATCGAGAGAGAGAGAGAGAGAGAGAGAGAGAGAGAGAGAGAGAGAGAGAGACAAAATAAAAAAATCCACCAGATTTACAACTATTCCTGTGCATCTGGGTGGTTTGATCTATGAAAGTAAGGCATTTGTGTCAAAGAGCATCTGCCCCCCTACCAGAGTGGAGTAGTATAGTGTAGTGTAGTATGTTTGTTGACGGTTCAACTCGGCAAATGGCTCAAACACCACTAATCAGCTTTTTACAATCTGTAGCCCAATTACTCACCATTTTACACTTAATGAAAGTAGATTTCCTGGATACCTCAGTTTTAATTAAAAGATAGTCTGCATGTGCTTCCAACGGTGGAGAGTTTTTCATTAAGTCAAAAATGTTCCACTGGCTGCTGAATTAGTACCTGCCAGGGAGGCAGAAAATAAGCAAGTAATGTGTAAACATAATTGCTGAGAAGTTAAGAGCCTTTTTCCCTCCTAATTCAACAAAAGGCCTGGCATGCTGCATGTGCGGTACGTTGTTTTCACCAATTAAGTCTTGTTTATCCCTCTATTTGTCTTCTTTTCACAGGTTGCTTGTAGTAAATGAAAATAGTTATTTTGGTGAAAGCAATATAAAAAAATCTGAGAAACAATTAGGAGCACACATGTTTTGACTGGAGACCCCTCCAGAATCAATGCTAATCAAGCACCTAAAGGTCGCAAATCAACCTTGGCATTCCTTCCCACTCCATCCTCCAAGGAATGGGTTTCTCCATGCACGTTCTCTCTGAGATGTCTTGTGTGGAATCCCAGGCTATATGTGAATGTCAGCATAAATGAGGCCATAGCATGTTGAGTTGCTTTGGCACTCACGAGGCAACCGTCAACATGTGAGGGAAAGCGAATGAGAACAACCTGGCTCTCAATAACCTGTGTGGCAGCTTCCCAGCATTGTTGACACTTTCCCAAACATCAGCTGTTTTCCTCAGCCATTTTATCCCCCAGTTTTTCTGCTCATACCCTCATTTCTAAAGTGTATGAGCATGTAAATCATTATGGGGTAGGGTTTGCAAATGTTTGTAAATGAGAGAGGATGTTGGTGTTTGTCACACACTTGGGTGGAATTTTAAATAATGCACATTCTCTGGTCTATTCACCTTTGAATCCATCAAACATTTTCCAGATATGCCTTCATTCCCAATAATGGAAAGGTTAGATATCTTCAAATAGACACCACCACAGACCATATTAAAGAGATGGTTGATATGTAGACAGAATTCCTGGACATTTTGAAAAATTTATTTAGTTTTCATCCTGAAATACCATACTTTACCTTCACTGACAAAATGATTAGATGTACCTGTAGTTTTATATTAAATGAAAAGAGAGTTGTCTAAAATTTGAGCTGCTTACATACAAAATTATTCATTTCCTACTGCTAAATAAACATAGTGCAAGATTTTAGTTTGGTCCTAATCTGGAGGCCTCGTTTGATGTGCTGATTAAAAATGTATACCTGAGAGACGAACAAAAAAACCAGAGAAGTATTTGAACTACAACATGTCACAATTTCTCTGAACTTCATGTCTTCCTCACATTCCCATTTCTAAGCAGTTAAATGTTAAATGCTCTTCAGCGAATAATCAAACTGAAATCGATATACATGTATATATAGTGCCTTCAGAAAGTAAGAACACACCTTTACTTTTCCAAGTGTTTTTAGTTTTATGGTCTGAATTTAAAAGAGATTTTCTCTTACTGGCCTACACACTCCATTATGTCAAAGTGGAAATATATTTTTTGTCATTTTTACAAGTTATTAAAAATGGAAAGCTGAAATATCTTGAGTCAGTAAGTATTCAATCTCTTTGTTATTGCAAGCCTAAATAAGTTCAGGAGTAAAAATTAAGTCACAATATACATTCCATGGACTCATTCTGTGTGCAATAATAGTGTTCAACATGATTTTGGACTGACTACCTCATATACAGTATATACCCCACACATACAATGATAAGTAAAATCCCTCAGTCGAGAAGTGAATTTCAAACACAGATTCAACCACAAAGACCAGGGAGGTTTTCCAATAGCTCGCAACAAAGGGCAAAATAAAAAAAAGCAGAAATTGCACATCCCTTTGAGCATGGTGAAGTTATTAATTACACTTTGGATGGTGTATTAACCTGTTGGGTCTAGGGGGCAGCATTTGCACGTCTGGATAAAAAAAATTTACCCGATTTAATCTGGTTACTAATCCTACCCAGTAACTAGAATATGCATATACTTATTATATATGGATAGAAAACACTCTAAAGTTTCCAAAACTGTTTGAATGGTGTCTGTGAGTATAACAGAACTCATTTGGCAGGCAAAACCCTGAGACATTTTCTGACAGGAAGTGGATACCTGATGTGTTGTATTGACTTTAAACCTATCCCATTGAAAAACACAGGGGTTTAGGAATATTTTGGCACTTCCTATTGCTTCCACTAGATGTCACCAGCCTTTACAAAGTGTTTTGAGTCTTCTGGAGGGAGATCTGACCGAACAAGAGCCATGGAACGGTGATGTCCCATTAGACACCTGGCGCGCTACTTCATGTTGGGTACCCTCGTTCCAATACGTTATAAAAGACTATGCATTCGTCCACCTTGAATATTATTCATGTTCTGGTTAAAAAAGGCCCTAATGATTTATGCTATACAACGTTTGACATGTTTGAACGAACGGAAATATATTTTTTCCCCTCGTTCATGACGAGAAGTCCGGCTGGCTTACATCATGTGCTAACGAGACGGAGATTTTTGGACATAAATGATGAGCTTTTTTGAACAAAACTACATTCGTTATGGACCTGTGATACCTGGAAGTGACATCTGATGAAGAGAATCAAAGGTAATGGATTATTTACATAGTATTTTCGATTTTAGATCTCCCCAACATGACGTCTAGTCTGTATCGCAACGCGTATTTTTCTGGGCACAGTGCTCAGATTATTGCAAAGTGTGATTTCCCAGTAAGGTTATTTTTAAATCTGGCAAGTTGATTGCGTTCAAAAGATGTAAATCTATAATTCTTTAAATGACAATATAATATTTTACCAATGTTTTCTAATTTTAATTATTTAATTTGTGACGCTGACTTGACTGCCGGTTATTGGAGGGAAACGATTTCCTCAACATCAATGCCATAGTAAAACGCTGTTTTTGGATATAAATATCAACTTGATAGAACTAAAAATGCATGCATTGTCTAACATAATGTCCTAGGAGTGTCATCTGATGGAGATTGTAAAAGGTTAGTGTATCATTTTAGCTGGTTTTATGGTTTTGGTGACCCTGTCTTTGACTTGACAAAACATTACACACAACTCTTGTAAATGTACTGTCCTAACATACTCTAAATTTATGCTTTCGCCGTAAAACCTTTTTGAAATCGTAAAACGTGGTTAGATTAAGGAGATGTTTATCTTTCAAATGGTGTAACATAGTTGTATTTTTGAAAAATTTGAATTTTGACATTTATTTGGATTCAAATTTGCCGCTCTTGAAATGCACCTGCTGTTGATGGAGTGCACCACGGGTGGCACGCTAGCGTCCCACCTAGCCCCAAGAGGTTAATACACCCAGTCGCTACAAATACATTTGAAGTCGGAAGTTTACATACACTTAGTTTGGAGTCACTAAAACTCGTTTTTCAACCACTCCACAAATATCTTGTTAACAAACTAAAGTTATGGCAAGTTGGTTAGGACATCTACTTTTTGTTTAACCTGTTATGGCTAGGGGGCAGTATTTTCACGGCTGGATAAAAAACGTACCCGATTTAATCTGGTTACTACTCCTGCCCAGTAACTAGAATATGCATATAATTATTGGCTTTGGATAGAAAACACTCCAAAGTTTCTAAAACTGTTTGAATGGTGTCTGTGAGTATAACAGAACTCATATGGCAGGCAAAAACCTGAGAAGATTTCATGCAGGAAGTGGCCTGTCTGACAAGGTGTCGTTCTTCTTGTCTCTGTTTATTGAAGAGTGAGGATCTTAGCTGTCCCGTGACACTTCCCACGGCTGCCATAGGCTCTCAGAAGGCGGCAAAACGCTGAATCGTGGCTTTGCAGGCTCTGGCTGAAAAAAAGTAGCGCGTTTGGGTAGTGGCTGGTTACAGTACTGTGAGACTCAGGCTCGTGCCCGCGTCGACCGAAAGCTTTGTTTTCTTTCCTCTGTTTAGCTAAATGGACATTCCCGGTCGGAATATTATCGCTTTTTTACGAGAAAAATGGCATAAAAATTGATTTTAAACAGCGGTTGACATGCTTCGAAGTACGGTAATGGAATATTTAGATTTTTTTGTCACGAATTGCGCCATGCGCACGACCCTGATTTACCATTTCAGATAGTGTCTGGGACGCACGAACAAAACGCCGCTATTCGGATATAACGATGGATTATTTTGGACCAAACCAACATTTGTTATTGAAGTAGCAGTCCTGGGAGTGCATTCTGACGAAGACAACAAAAGGTAATGAAACTTTTATAATAGTAAAGCTGATATTGGTGAGTGCTAAACTTGCCGGGTGTCTAAATAGCTAGCCCGTGATGCCTGGGCTATGTACTTAGAATATTGCAAAATGTGCTTTCACCAAAAAGCTATTTTAAAATCGGACATATCGAGTGCATAGAGGAGGTCTGTATCTATAATTCTTAAAATAATTGTTATGCTTTTTGTGAACGTTTATCGTGAGTAATTTAGTAAAATGTTAGCGAATTCCCCGGAAGTTTGCGGGGGGTATGCTAGTTCTGAACGTCACATGCTAATGTAAAAAGCTGGTTTTTGATATAAATATGAACTTGATTGAACAAAACATGCATGTATTGTATAACATAATGTCCTAGGGTTGTCATCTGATGAAGATCATCAAAGGTGAGTGCTGCATTTAGCTGTCTTCTGGGTTTTGGTGACATTATATGCTGGCTTGAAAAATGGGTGTCTGATTATTTCTGGCTTGGTACTCTGCTGACATAATCTAATGTTTTGCTTTCGTTGTAAAGCCTTTTTGAAATCGGACAGTGTGGTTAGATTAACGAGAGTCTTGTCTTTAAATAGCTGTAAAATAGTCATATGTTTGAGAACTTGAAGTAATAGGATTTTTAAGGTTTTGAAAATCGCGCCACAGGCTGCAAGTGGCTGTTACGTAGGTGGGACGCAAGCGTCCCACCTAGCCCATAGAGGTTAATTGTCAGATTCAACAGAAGATCTCTTTGTTTCTTGGGACCTAGAACAAGCATCTCTGTTTTGTCCGAGTTTAAAAGTAGAAAGTTTGCAGCCATCCACTTCTTTATGTCTGAAACACAGGCTTCTAGCGAGGGCAGTTTTGGGGCTTCACCATGTTTCATTGAAATGTACAGCTGTGTGTCATCCGCATAGCAGTGAAATTTAACATTATGTTTTCGAATGACATCCCCAAGAGGTAAAATATATAGTGAAAACAATAGTGGTCCTAAAACGGAACCTTGAGGTACACCAAAATGTACAATTGATTTGTCAGAGGACAAACTATTCACAGAGACAAACTGATATCTTTCCGACAGATAAGATCTAAACCAGGCCAGAACTTGTCCATGTAGACCAATTTGGGTTTCCAATCTCTCCAAAAGAATGTGGTGGTCGATGGTATCAAAAGCAGCACTAAGATCTAGGAGCACGAGGACAGATGCAGAGCCTCGGTCTGACGTCATTAAAAGGTCATTTACCACCTTCACAAGTGCAGTCTCAGTGCTATGATGGGGTCTAAAACCAGACTGAAGCGTTACGTATACATTGTTTGTCTTCAGGAAGGCAGGGAGTTGCTGCGCAACAGTTTTTCAAAAGTTTTGAGAGGAATGGAAGATTCGATATAGGCCGATAGTTTTTTTATAATTTCTGTGTCAAGATTCGGCTTTTTCAAGAGAGGCTTTATTACTGCCACTTTTAGTGAGCTTGGTACACATCCGGTGGATAGAGAGCCATTTATTATGTTCAACATAGGAGGGCCAAGCACAGGAAGCAGCTCTTTCAGAAGTTTAGTTGGAATAGGGTCCAGTATGCAGCTTGAGGGTTTAGAGGCCATGATTATTTTCATCATTGTGTCAAGAGATATAGTACTAAAACACTTTAGTATCTCCCTTGATCCTAGGTCCTGGCAGAGTTATACAGACTCAGGACAATGGAGCTTTGGAGGAATACGCAGATTTAAAGAGGAGTCCATAATTTGCTTTCTAATGATCATGATCTTTTCCTCAAAGAAGTTCATACATTTATTACTGCTGAAGTGAAAGCCATCCTCCATTTGCGAATGCTGCTTTTTAGTTAGCTTTGCGACAGTATCAATAATACATTTCGGATTGTTCTTATTTTCCTCAATTAAGTTGGAAAAATAGGATGATCGAGCAGCAGTGAGGGCTCTTCGATACTGCACAGTACTGTCTTTCCAAGCTAGTCGGAAGACTTCCAGTTTGGTGTGGCGCCATTTCCGTTCCAATTTTCTGGAAGCTTGCTTCAGAGCTCGTGTATTTTCTGTATACCAGGGCGCTAGTTTCTTATGACAGATGTTTTTAGTTTTTAGGGGTGCAACTGCATCTAGGGTATTGCGCAAGGTTAAATTGAGTTCCTCGGTTAGGTGGTTAACTGATTTTTGTCCTCTGACGTCCTTGGGTAGGCAGAGGGAGTCTGGAAGGGCATCAAGGAATCTTTGGGTTGTCTGAGAATTTATAGCACGTGGACTGGGATATGTTCCGCATAGCATCGGACATTAACATTGATGAATATGCTGATTCGGTGAGCGAGTTTATTAGCAAGACGACGAAATATCAATCACACTGCACACTGCCCTAACCCATCTGGACAAGAGGAATACCTATGTAAGAATGCTGTTCTTACAGCATTCTTACTGACCCCGCCCTGTGCAACTGGGTCCTGGACTTCCTGACGGGCCGCCCCCAGGTAGTGACGTTAGGTAACAACATCTCCACACCGCTGATCCTCAACACTGGGGCTCCACAAGGGTGCGTTCTCAGCCCTCTACTGTACTCCCTGTTCACCCATGACTGCTTGGCCATGCACGCCTCCAACTCAGTCATCAAGTTTGCAGACGACACTACAGTGGTAGGCTTGATTACCAACAACAACGAGACGACCTACAGGGAGGAGGTGAGGGCCCTCGGAGTGTGAAGTCAGGAAAATAACCTCACACTCAATGCCAACAAAACAAAGGAGATGATCATGGACTTCAGGAAAGAGCAGAGGGTGCAGCCCCTTATCCACATCGATGGGACAGTAGTGGAGAAGGTGGAAAGTTTTAACTTCTTGCGGATTAGTGTCATGCTAGCGCCAATTTCAAATTAAATTACTGTAAATATTAAACTTTCATGAAATCACGAGTGCAATACATCAAAATAAAGCTTACCTTGTTAATCCAGCCGTCGTGTCAGATTTCAAAAAGGTATTACGGCGAAAGCAAACCATGTGATTATCTGAGGACAGCGCCCGGCACACAAATGCATAACAAATCATTTTCAACCAGGGAGTTGCGACACGAAAGTCAGAAATAGTGATATAATATATGCCTTACCTTTGAAGATCTTCTTCTGTTGGCACTCCAAAGGGTCCCAGTTACATTACAAATAGTCCTTTTGTTCGATAAAATCCTTCTTATATCCATAAAAACTCAGTTTAGCTGGCGCGCTTCAGTCTATAATCTACTCGGTTTCCCTACTTCAAAATGCATACAAAATGAATCCCAAACGTTACCAATAAACATATCCAAACAAGTCAATCAACGTTTATAATCAAGCAATAGGTACCCTAACGCGCAAATAAATGATAAATTTAAGAGGGAGAATTGTTATTGTCTTTACCGGAGAAAAATACCAAAGAACGTGTTCTCATTGACATGCTTGGATACACTACAACCAAAATAGGAGCCACCTAGAAAAACTACAATTTCTGGCTCATTTTTCCAAAAACCAGCCTGAAACACTTTCTAAAGACTGTTGACATCTGGTGGAAGCCCTAGGAACTGCAATTGGGCACGATTTCGCCTTATTATAAAAGTGCCAGCCATTGAAATCAGTGGTAGGATGATTTGTTTTGGGGGGGGATGGTTTTCCTTGGGGTTTCACCTGCCATTTCAGTTCTGTTATACTCACAGACATTATTTTAACAGTTTTAGAAACTTTAGAGTGTTTTCTATCCAAATCGACCAATTATATGCATATCCTAGTTTCTGGGCCTGAGTAGCAGGCAGTTTACTTTGGGCACGCTTTTCATCCGGACGTCAAAATACCGCCCCCTATCCCTTGGAGTACACATCACGGACAAAATGAAATGATCCATCCACACAGACAGCATGGGGAAGAAGGCGCAGCAGCGCCTCTTCAACCTCTGGATGCTGAAGAAATTCGGCTTGTCACCAAAAACACTCACAAACTTTTACAGATGCACAATCGAGAGCATCCTGTCGGGCTGTATCACCGCCTGGTATGGCAACTGCCCCGCCCACAACCGTAAGGCTTTCCAGAGGGTAGTGAGGTCTGCACAACGCATCACCAGACGCTCGCACACGTTTTTTTCAGTTCTGCCCACAAATGTTCTACAGGATTGAGGTCAGGGCTTTGTGATGGCCACTCCAAAACCTTGACTATGTTGTCCTTAAGCCATTTTGGCCCTTTGGGTGTGGAAGGTGTGTTTAGGCTAGAGGAAGCACCAGTGGAGATGTTTAGCCCAGTGTTAATATAGTGGAGGCCTTTAATGGTGGCTAGGAGAGCATGGATCTGTTAGACACATTAACCCACAGAGTCTGAGAGGACACAACAGTGTCTGCACACACAAACACACACAAACGCACACACACTGCAGTACTGCAGTTAGAGAGTGCACAATGAGCTTATAGTGGAGTCCAGCTGTTTAGATGTTTGGAGCAACGTCTCTAATATTTATTAGGAAAAAGATGATTGCTGAGGGTGTTCTTTACATCAAACAAACACACAAAGCCTCTGATACGTTTTTTGCTTGTGGCTCTACTTTTATCCTAGGTATCCAGCTGTGTCTGTTTAAAAGTTAGGCAACACAAAGCTCAATAACAATCAAATGTAGAATCCACATTGGAGGATAACTATGGTTAGCACTATCCTTTGTGTCCTCATATCTAAAAGTTGCATTGAAAAACCAACATAATTAGAGCACATTTTCAGATTGATCCAAACAAGAATGGACTCAAATATAGAATATGGCCTATTTGAGATATGGCAGTCGAACAGAGAAATGGCCAGTGGCCAAAGCCTTTGCAGCTGGCCGGAGTTTTTTCTCTGTGCTTGGAACTCTCCCTCAAAGGAGCATACAGTATATAATTCTGCAGTGAGAGTGCAGATCTATCTGGTCCAGATATGGATGAGTGGGGCCGGGGGAATTACTCACTTCGAGGCAAATTGTTCTTCTCCCTCCCACGCTCCCTCATTCCGCTGAGACTACTTTTCACAGCTTTATTCAAGGTCAAACAACCCATCTGAGAAAACAGTGGACATATACAGCAAAATAACCTCATGCACCCCTGTGGACCACTTCCGTTTAAAGACACTGATCCTGTTTTCCATTGTCACTTCTCCACTTATTCAGGTAGTATGTAACAAAGAGATAATATGGTGTAGTGGTATGTATGGGAATTGTCTCCATTTCTTGTCTACCTTGTCTAAGGACAACATTTTCCCCTCTCTATGCACAGAGTACCCTTCAGCAACCACAAGTTTGTGTTTAGGGCTGTCTATGATGGACACTGCATTCAGAGAGTGTTCTTTCATAAAACAATGGAGCTCAGTCTTAGGGTATTAATTAAGCAGGAAAAAAAGGTATAACACATCATCCCTTTTCTCCTTCCAGCGACCATTCTCCTTATAGTCACATTCCCACTGTCTCTTCTCAGACGTCTGGCTTCATTCAAACATGGCTGCCGTGTCCCTGCATGAACACCTGGGCAATCATCAATCCACTTCACCTGCAGAGACAACAGAAATTCCGGGGGACAATTTCCATTCCTCTGACACCTTCTCCATTGCAGCCTTGACCCCTTTGTCACCGATCTGTCACGGACGTGACTGACAGCTTCTCCTGATTGACTGACAGCCTCTCTGGATCCCTTAACCTTCTTTAATCAATCTGTCACTCAGCATCACCCTAAACATAAACCGGGGGGGCTTTTGTCTTTATATTAGCTCATTGGAAATGTAAATGGGCTTTCCTTGAGAAGAGGGAGCAGATTCATCAAAGTGATAAAGTGGACTTTGCACTGCGGAATTCTTGGGAGGGAACAGAGGAGAGGTGACAGAAACAGAGACAGAGAGAGAGAGAGAGAGAGCAACAGGGAGAGAGAGTGAAATAAATAAATGAAGTCCGCTGACCTTTGGTGCATTGCGGGAGTGAGTGCCTCCTCCAAAAGTGGCATAGGGGCGCTTAGTTTGTGTGACTGGATGTGGAACCATGAAACTCAAAGGCGTGTTTTTAGAGGCACAAACAACCAATAGCTGTGTGCATTGAAGGAATATGTGTACAGGGATTTCAGAGTAAACACAGCCTATGTTCTCAGTCAGCGCCACATGCAGTACATTGATGTATTGATGATGCCAGAAGCTTTAGCGTTATGCTAAAATGCCATCAGTAAAAACAATGCTTTACATATTTTCCATTGTGTGTATATCAGTTATCTACTGAAAAAGCATTCGAATGATCAATGCATAACCATGTGAGTCAGGACAAATCACATCAAATCACATTATTTGTCATATACGCCAAATACAACAGGTGTAGACCTTACCATAAAATGCTTACTTACAAGACCTTAACTAACAATGCAGTTCAAAAAATAGTTAAGAAAATAATATATTCTCAAATAATAATAAAATGTCATATTCTTCAGAAAAGTTTCTCTAGTTGACTGACTTGGTCATTCAGGTGATGGTAAAATAATCATTGTACAGTAGCTAAAGCTTGGGTCTCGCAGGAGTGGCAGTAAACCTGAGTAAGAGAGTGAGATTTGCGGGGATAACTCCAGTAGTCTCCACACCAGCCCTCGCAGGCCAAAAGGTCATTAAAAGCAGAAATGCGGTCATGTATAAAACAGGATTGGATGGTTCCGCTGTTACACAACACCCACTGCTGTCACACCTCTGAAGGCTTAGCTAGCTAGTTGCTTCCTGTTTCTGATGCACTGGCTCAGGTAGCAACATGCAGCTTCTTCAAGTCTCCTCCCCTCAGTCATTTTGGATAGAGAGGAGCACAGCTTTTGTTTCACCTCCTGCCAAACGTGAGTCTTTTATGACTAATCGTATCACTCACTCATGCACATGAACATTGCCAACTCTCCCACTGAAGAAAAATAGATTTGTGGCAATTATAAGGAGCTGTGTGTGTTGTCCCAGGTGCATTAGACTGGCGCTGGTGCAGGTCGAAGGTCGGATCTTAAAAAGCGTTGTGGTCGCCAGGGACGACCTTGTCTTTAATCAGAGGGCACATTTTAATCTCGCAATGACAACGAGCAAAAACCAAGGTGTCTGCCACTGCCTCTCTCTCTCTCTCTCTCTCTCTCTCTCTCTCTCTCTCTCACCCTCTCTCTCTCTCTCTCTCTCTCTCTCTCTCTCTCTCTCTCTCTCTCTCTCTCTCTCTCTCTCTCTCTCTCACCCTCTCTTTTTATACATGCCAGCCACTAAGACTCGTCAAGGGACAGAAGGAAGATGTGCGAGTGTCGAGGAATACATTTTTTTTCTCCCATAAAACTGTTCAGCGAATCTGAACACCCCTCTTTCTCTGGTAGAACCTTCTGCCGCCACAAGGTGGAAAATATCCCTTTCCCTGGCCTTGACTTGACAGACTGAATAATCAGACCTGGATTGTGCACTTACTAACATTGCTCAGATGGAGAGAGAGAGAGATGGAGAGAGAGGTGGTGTCTCCACCAGTCCTCTCCCGCCTTGGACTCCCTCCCATCGTGCATATGTAAACAGTGCAGCCAGTGCACTACCTAACAATCTAAAGACCACCGTAGGCACTTTCTCATTCCCTTCCAGATTCTTCAAGGACGTGTCCTCCCATTTATCGGCCTGCCTCAACTACCTGAGGGATCTGAGAGCAAAGTCATCATTAAAAACTCTAGTTCATCCAGCTCACTCCACCATGTAATACTTACCGTTGGCTGTGATAATCTATGTAGCCTCTAATTGTTTACCTGCTGGGGCTAAAGGGACTGGAAAGGTCAAGGTACAGCACTCCGCAAAGGACAAACAGCGCGGGCCACGCTGAAAGGTCACAGCCTTACCTTTTAGATGAGGCAGTGGGAGGATGAGCTAACAGGATGCCCAGGGGAGAACACAGCTTGAGTCCTTTTGGGACAGACGGTAGTGCTTCCTAAATATAAGTGGTCAAGCTGTGCTCACTGGCACAGCTTGATGACCCAGTCGTGACACAATGGAGGAATCCAGGTCAGGTGGATTTGTTCTGGAACATTGCTACACACTCAGAAGACCAACAGGAGTTGTTCAATGGTGGAGCTACCCCTGGACCACCAGGGATGACTGCTCTACTGGGTGACTGATCCAGTCAATAGGCTCCATCCAATCTCAGGTGTATCTGTATGCTTGAGTATCTGGCCTGTATATGTGATGTATGAGTCTCAGCACAACACATACAACCTTTCTGCAATCTCTTGGCTTTGCTTTAAAAAGTAAAACCCCTCTTCCCAACATCATTACCTCACAGCTTAGCTCTCTCCACAGGAAGTCTTTCCCACGGAGGGACTCTCTGCATTTCACAGGATATGAGTCAATTACTAACTATTAAATACTGCAAATGCATTTCAGAGGGAGTTGCAGGCATTTCCGCCAGATTAATTAGCTGTGGCTGCGTTTTTCGCTTGTGCCAGCACAAGTTTTCCTACTTGTAGGTTACACTCAGAGATATGCCTCAGTTCATCAGCTTGTATGTTTGTCAACTGAAAACTTCCCAACACACACATGTAGGGTTGGAGAGCACATGTAATCAGATTTTTTTTAAATTGCACCTTTAAGCAGTTACGTTACCTGCTAAAATATATATATTTAAACTAAATGATTACTTCTTAGATTACTTTTAAATTCAGAAAGGATGTTCGGGAAAAAAATACATTATGACATCTTTTTGTTTTCTCAATGACATTCAATTCAGCATTGAAAACGTTTTTTTATTCCACTTGAGACACGTCAAAGACCACTATTTTGACACACCAAAGTAACGAGTGTGCTGAGAGTCAGGAATCAAGTTCAGGGAGTGAGTGTTTTAATAAATAAACACAACTAAATACAAAACAAGAAACAAACAGCGCACACACATGACACTGGAACAGAAACAATAATGCCTTGGGAAGGAACCAAAGGGAGTGACATAGACAGGGAAGGTAATCAGGGAGGTGATGGAGTCCAGGTGAGTCTGACAACGTGCAGGTGCGCGTAACGATGGTGACAAAACGAGCAGCCTGGTGACCTAGAGGCCGGAGAGGGTGCACACGTGACAGTACCCTCTGCCCGACTCGCGACTCCAGCCGCAGGATGTTGACCAAAAAGACTATCCCGGGGATCAGGAGCGGACCTGTCACCTCTGCAGAGGCGCAGGAAACTTGTCAATCTGGCTGAGACGCAGAAGCATGGTGACTTGGAGCACCAGAGAGAGAGCACACCTGACGGTACCCCCTCCCCGGCGTGTTCGGCTCCAGCCGCAGGACGCCAACCCAAGGGATGATCCCAGGGATCAGGAGCAAACTGGTCACCCCTGCTACTGCGCGGTAACCTGCTGCCGGCTGGGACGCGGTAACCTGACAGACTGACTGAGGCAGTAGAGCCTTTCGATCCGGCTGAGGCACGAGAGCCTGACGAGCCGGTGGAAGCAGGGGAGCCTGGCGATCTGGCTGTGGCATGAAAGCCTGTAGCGGCTCCCGGAACCAACGTCATTCCACCTGGCACAATAAAAAAAAACACTCCCTGACGCTTCCCTTAGGTGAGGCGCTATTCTGTAATGAATGCACTGACAGTCGGGAAGCAATTTCAGGGAGTGAGTGTTTTAATAAATAAACACAACTAAATACAAAACAAGAAACACAAACAACGCACACACATGACACTGGAACAGAAACAATAACGCCTGGGGAAGGAACCAAAGGGAGTGACATATACAGGGAAGGTAATCAGGGAGGTGATGGAGTCCAGGTGAGTCTGATGTTGCGCAGGTGCGCATAACGATGGTGTCAGGTGTGCGCCAAAACGAGCAGCCTGGTGACCTAGAGGCCCGAGAGGGAGCACACGTGACACCAAATGTGGTTCAGGATCCATTTAGTATTTTTTCCATCTAGAATATGCATATTATTAGTAGATTTGGATAGAAAACACTCTGAAGTGTCTAAAACTGTTTGAATGTTGTCTGTGAGTATAACGGAACTCATATGGCAGGCAAAAACCTGAGAAACATCCAACCAGGAAGTGGAAAGTCTGAGAATTGTAGTTCTTCTTTTGATTCTCTATTGAAACTACAGTTTCTGTGGGGTCACGTTGCACTTCATAAGGCTTCCATTGGCTGTCAACAGCCTTCAGAAAGTGGTTTGAGCATTCTCCTGTCACTGGGCAGAGTATAGGAGCTCAGTTACTGAATGGACTGCCTGGCAACAAAGGGATTGGATATGCTCGATCCCGCGAGCGCGCCGTTCCTTCTTTTTCTTCTTGAATGAATATGCTATTGTCCGTTTGGAATATTATCGCAATTTTACATTACAAATACCATAAAGATTGATTTCAAACATCGTTTGACATGCTTCTAAGTATGTAATGGAACATTTTGATTTTTCGTCTCTGGTTCCGCGCTCGTGCGTTATGCCTTTGGATAAGTGATCTGTACGCACAAACAAAACGGAGGTATCTGGACATAAATATGGATTATTTCGAACAAAAACAAGATTTATTTTGGAAGTAGCAGTCCTGGGAGGGCATTCTGACGAAGATCAGCAAAGGTAAGAGAATATTTCTAATACTAATTCTGAGTTTAGGTGGCCCCGAAATTGGCGGGTGTCTGTAAAGCTTGCTGTGATGGCTGAGCTATGTACTCAGAATATTGAAAAATGTGTTTTCTCCGTAAAGCTATTTTAAAATCTGACACAGCGGTTGGATCCAGGAGTAGTCTATCTATAATTCCTTAAATAATTGTTATATATTTTGTCAACATTTATAATGAGTATTTTTGTAAATTGATGTGCACATTCACCGGCTGTTTTGGTGGGAATACATTTTCTGAACATCACCCGCGAATGTAAAATGCTGTTTTTGGATATAAATATGAACTTTATCGAACAAAACATACATGTATTGTGTAACATAATGTCCTAGGAGTGTCATCTGATGAAGATCGTCAAAGGTTAGTGCTTCATTTAGCTGTGTTTTAGGTATTATTGACACATGTCCTTGCTTGGAAAATGGCTGTGTGATTATTTTTGTCTATGTACTCTCCTAACATAATCTAATGTTTTGCTTTTGTAACGCCCTGGCCATAGAAAGGTTTTTTTTGTTCTTTATTTTGGTAAGGCCAGGGTGTTATATTGGGTGGGCGTTCTATGTTCTGTTTCTATGTGTTTACATTTCTTTGTTTTGGGCCGTGTGTGGCTCCCAAATCAGGCACAGCTGAAGTTCGTTGCTGTTGATTGGGAGTCACACATAAGTGCATGTTTTTTTCCGTTGGGGTTTTGTGGGTAATTGTTTCTGTTCGTGTTACTGTGTTAAACGTGACAGGACTGTTTTGGTTGTCTGTTTATTGTTTTGTATTGTATAGTGTTCTTGCCGTAATTAAATATATGACGAACACTAACTCCGCTGCATTTTGGTCTTCTTCCGACGACAGCCCTTACAGAATTACCCACCAAACCAGGACCAAGCAGCGGAGGAGGAAGGAGTAACAGGAGAACAGCTTGATGGACTCGTGGACATGGGAACAGATACTGGACGGAGAGGGACCATGGACTCAGGCTGGGGAGTATCGCCTCCCGCAGTGGGAGATTGAAGCGGCGAGAGCGGAGAGGCGATATTATGAGGAGAGAGAGCGCAACGAGCACGAGAGGCAGCCCCAATAAAAAAGAAATTGGGGGGGGGGGGGGGCACACGGGACAGTTGGCGGAGCCGAGGTCGGAACCAGAGCCATTCGGGTTGACATTGGAGGTGAGCGAGGGGTACGAGGCAGAGACGGAATTAATGTGAAGGAATTAATGGGGAAATTAAAGGAGAGAGAGATGAGAGAGCTGCTAGTTTGGTGCATAAGGCACGGCATTTGCCCTACGGAGCGTGTCGTTGAAATGATGTCACCTGAAGCAGCTCTCCATACTCGTCCTGAGGTGCGTGCTGGTTGTCTGGTGAAGACTGTGCCTGCGCCCAGAAACAGGCCTCCTGCATGTCTTCCCAGCCATGCACGTCCTGTGCCTACGCCCAGAACCAGGCCTCCTGCATGTCTTCCTATCCTGGTCAAGCCCGTGCCTCCTCCACGGACCAGTCCTCCAGTGGGTCTCCCCATCCTGGTCAAGCCCGTGCCTCCTCCTCGGACCAGTCCTCCAGTGGGTCTCCCCATTCTGGTTCGTCCCGTGCCTCCTCCAAGGACCAGTCCTCCGGTGGATCCCTCCACCCTGGTCTCTCCTGTGCCGCCTCCTAAGACCAGGCCTCCAGCGGGTCTCCCCTGCCTGGTGAGTCCAGGGCCTGCGCCCAGAGCCAGGCCTCCTTCATGTCTCCCCAGCATGGTGAATCCTGAGCCGGATCTGCCAGAGTGGCCCGCCGTGCCGGATCTGCCGGAGTGGCCCGCCGTGCCGGATCTGCCGGAGTGGCCCGCCATGCCGGATCTGCCAGAGTGGCCCGCCGTGCCGGACCTGCCGGAGTAGCCCGCCTGTCCGGAGCTGCCGGAGTGGCCCACCTGTCTGGAGCTGCCGGAGTGGCCCACCTGTCCGGAGCTGCCGGAGTGGCCCACCTGTTCAGCGCAGCCAGAGTGGCCCGCCTGTCCTCCGGCGCAGCCAGAGTGGCCCGCCTGTCCTCCGGCGCAGCCAGAGTGGCCCGCCTGTCCTCCGGCGCAGCCAGAGTGGCCCGCCTGTCCTCCGGCGCAGCCAGAGTGGCCCGCCTGTCCTCCGGCGCAGCCAGAGTGGCCCGCCTGTCCTCCGGCGCAGCCAGAGTGGCCCGCCTGTCCTCCAGCGCAGCCAGAGTGGCCGCCTGTCCTCCGGCGCAGCCAGAATCGCCCGCCTGTCCTCCAGCGCAGCCAGAATTTCCCGCCTGTCTGGAGCTGCCAGAGTGGCCCGTCAGCCGGGCGCAGCCATCGCCGCCCGTCAGCCGGGCGCAGCCATCGCCGCCCGCCAGCCGGGTGCAGCCAGCGCCGTCCGCCAGCCGGGTGCAACAAGGGTCGCCCGCCAGCCAGGCGAAGCCAGGGTCGCCCACCAGACCTTCGGCGTGGCCAGGTGCGCCACCTAAGAGGGCGACGCCAAGGGTGGGGCAGAGGCTTCGTCCCGCACCTGAGCCGCCGCCGTAAGAGGGCCCACCCAGACCCTCCCGTTCAGTGTCAGGTTTTGCGGCCGGAGTCCGCACCTTGGGGGGGGTACTGTAACGCCCTGGCCATAGAGAGGGGTTTTTTGTTCTTTATTTTGGTTAGGCCAGGGTGTTACATTGGGTGGGCGTTCTATGTTCTGTTTCTATGTGTTTGTATTTCTTTGTTTTGGGCCGTGTGTGGCTCCCAAATCAGGCACAGCTGAAGTTCGTTGCTGTTGATTGGGAGTCACACATAAGTGCATGTTTTTTCCGTTGGGGTCTTGTGGGTAATTGTTTCTGTTCGTGTTACTGTGTTAACCTCTATGGGCTAGGTGGGATGCTAGCGTCCCCCCCGTGGTGCACTCCATCAACAGCAGGTGCATTTCAAGAGCGGCAAATTTGAATCCAAATAAATGTCAAAATTCAAATTTTTCAAACATACAACTATTTTACACCCTTTGAAAGATAAACATCTCCTTAATCTAACCACGTTTTACGATTTCAAAAAGGTTTTACGGCGAAAGCATAAATTTAGAGTATGTTAGGACAGTACATTTACAAGAGTTGTGTGTAATGTTTTGTCAATTCAAAGACAGGGTCACCAAAACCATAAAACCAGCTAAAATGATGCACTAACCTAGGACATTATGTTAGACAATGCATGCATTTTTAGTTCTATCAAGTTCATATTTATATCCAAAAACAGCGTTTTACTATGGCATTGATGTTGAGGAAATCGTTTCCCTCCAATAACCGGCAGTCAAGTCAACACCACAAATTAAATAATTAAAATTAGAAAACATTGGTAAAATATTATATTGTCATTTAAAGAATTATAGATTTACATCTCTTGAACGCAATCAACTTGCCAGATTTAAAAATAACCTTACTGGGAAATCACACTTTGCAATAATCTGAGCACTGCGCCCAGAAAAATACGCGTTGCGATACAGACTCGACGTCATGTTGGGGAGATCTAAAATCGAAAATACTATGTAAATAATCCAATCCTTCTCGTCATGAACGAGGGGAAAAAATATATTTACGTTCGTTCAAACATGTCAAACGTTGTATTGCATAAATCATTAGGGCCTTTTTTAACCAGAACATGAATAATATTCAAGGTGGACGAATACATACTCTTTTATAACGTATTGGAACGAGGGTACCCAACATGAACTCGCGCGCCAGGTGTCTAATGGGCCATCATCGTTCCATGGCTCTTGTTCGGTCAGATCTCCCTCCAGAAGACTCAAAACACTTTGTAAAGGCTGGTGACATCTAGTGGAAGCAATAGGAAGTGCCAAAATATTCCTCAGCCCCTGTGTTTTTCAATGGGATAGGTTTAAAGGTAATACAACACATCAGGTATCCACTTCCTGTCAAATGAGTTCTGTTATACTCACAGACACCATTCAAACAGTTTTAGAAACTTTAGAGTGTTTTCTATCCATATATAATAAGTATATGCATATTCTAGTTACTGGGTAGGATTAGTAACCAGATTAAATCGGGTACATTTTTTTTATCCAGCCGTGCAAATACTGCCCCCTAGCCCTAACAGGTTAAACGTGACAGGACTGTTTTGGTTGTCTGTTTATTGTTTTGTATTGTATAGTGTTCTTGCCGTAATTAAATATATGACGAATACTAACTCCGCTGCATTTTGGTCTTCTTCCGACGACAGCCCTTACAGCTTTGCTGTAAAGCCTTTTTGAAATCGGACAATGTGGTTACATCAAGTAGAAGTATATCTTTAAAATGGTGTAAAATAGTTGTATGTTTGAGAAAGCTTAATTATGACATTTTGTTGTTTTTGAATTTGCCGCCCTGATATTTCATGCTAGCGTCCCACGTAGCCCATAGAAGTTAAGGGGAAAGTAATCAAAAAGTTACTGAAAGTAATCAGATTATGTTACTGAGTTTGAGTAATCCAAAAGTTATGCAAGTGACTACAATTTTGGTCAGCTAATTAGTAACAGTAACGGATTACATTTAGAAAGTAACCAACCCAACCCTGCAGATACACACACATACAGTAAACACACACACGAACACACACATATGCGCACGCGCACACACACACGCACACACACACAGTCACACGCTTGTATGCACCTACCGGTATCATCATCTCATCATTTCCCTTTCCTGTAGTCAACAGGAAAGGGAAATGCTTTTGATTTTACAGCTTAAAAGGCCTGTTATAAAAATGCACACCGGGTCCATTTGTCAGTGGAGGACTCTTGCTTTGGCCTTTATACACAGCTCCCAAAACACTATGAAGTGAAATGGAGGCGATAGCCACCGCCTCGCGAGAACAGGCCAGACATCCCCTGCTAACACAGGAACAAACTAACAAGACTAATGTACACTTCAAGGGCAAATAAAGGTTGAATAATTGAAAGTCTCTTGCTAGGACTACGTGTTAAAAGAGCCTGACGATCACATCACATCGTTTCACATTTCCACTTGGTTTATCTGCTCTGTGCAGTCTGGTGAACCATTAGCTATTCATTCACGTAATCCCTATTTCCCCCATGAGCACCAGCGCTCTGTTCAAGGTAAGAAAAAAAGGAGAGAGAGATAGTGTTTGCAGTCTTTGTTTTACCGATGGGGCCCGCAAAGACAAAGACAGCAGAGGGTCAATCTACACAGAAAGCAAGCTTTGTAGACGGCGGTTTACCAACGGGTTCCCTCAGGACTTGGGGCTGCTTGTCAGGTTGATGCACTTCATGTTGCCATTTGCGCTCTTAATGAGGGGATCTGCCTCCCTTAGAGCCCAGAGGGCCGTACTTTTAGGCAGCGGAGGTGTGAAGATGCAGAGGGAAAGTATCAGCAATCACAGCCTTCAATGGAATAGAACCTTAAATCAAAAACCAACAAATTATACGTTGAGTCCTATGCACTCTCTCTGACAAACACACAGTATGGATGGAAGCTCTCCTCTCTCTGCAGCCTGGTTTGGTTCCATTTCACTCTGTATTACCTTTAAGTTAGCCAGCCCCACTTTAGCGTAATATGAAATCACCTGCTGGCTTGCAACTCAAAGCCCTTTTTTATTGTTACTGTAAACCCTTGCACCATGTGGACAGGCCTCTAGTCTATCGCAGGGCCTTACCCCCAACCTATCTCCTTAATGCTGAGTGCCAAGCGGAGACGCATCAGGTCCCATTGTTACAGTCTTGTGTATGGGATTAAACTCACAACCTTCCAATCTCAGGGCGGACACTCTAAGCACATGGCCACTGAGTTGTCGCATATGTGGTGACACATCTTTCTCATATAGTCAATGCTGCAGCTGAAGCCAGAAAAGATATCGTAATATCCACTACATAGTTCTGCAAAGTTTTGGGTGGAGATGAGGAGTTGAAAAATGTTTGGTTTAAGTTTTGATATAGTACGATATGACATATCCTTTAAATATCAAATATCCTGGCTTACTATGCACCTGAGTGAGACAGGTCACAGAAAGGAAAGGCATTTCCCTTGGTGCCTGTGATAAAATGGCAGCAGGGGTCTGCACTCAGGCAATTAGGCTGGACACCCGCTGACACAAACACAATCATTCACTGCCAGGACCCATCAATCAGTTCCTGGGTAACGGAGGATTCTGACCCAACTGATTGATATCATGTGTCATTTTAGCTTAAATGGAATCTGATTTAGGTGTTCCTGAAAGCCCCAGAAAGCTTCTGTCAATATTTTCCATGCCATACTATAATTAGTAAATGGGCTTTCTATTACTGGGCAAGGTAATCCGGTGAATCAGTTATCAAGTTGGGCTGTGCACGAGGAGAGAACACCAAGACATGGTCAACTCCTGTGGATAGGGCGAACTTTAGAATTGAGCGTCTTCTTCATTAGACGTACAGTACATGACAGAAACAACAATGCACTGTGGGGCCTTTCATATCAATGCCATGAAACATTCCTGTGATCATAGAACGACCTTGAAATAAGAATAATGATAATGACATTCAAAAGCTATTCCAATGTTAGTTTTGTTTTAATTTGATTACCAACTCAAAGTAATGTCATATGCTTGAATGTCTGTATTTAATGATGTTGTTATTTCATCATGTCCATCTCAGTATATGCCATGGATTCAAAAGAGAGGTTTTTTCTGAATTGCTTTATTGAATTGCTTTCAACTAGCATATTATAATTGTATTGTATTACATTGTATTTATTATGGATCCTCATTAGCTGCTGCTTTGGCAGGGACCAGCAACATTAAGGCAGTTTATACAATTTTAAAACATTACAATACATTCACTGTGTGCCCTCAGGCCCCAACTCCACCACTACCACATATCTACAGTACTAAATCCATGTGTATGTATAGTGCGTATGTTATTGTATGTGTGTGTGTGTGTGTGTATGCATGTGTCAGAGCCAATGTTTGTGTTGCTTCACAGTCCCCACTGTTTCATAAGGTGTTTTTAATCTGTTTTTTTTAATCTTATTTTACTGCTTGCGTCCGTTACTTTATGTGGAGTAGAGTTCCATGGCTCTGGCTCTATGTAGTACTGCGTGCCTCCCATAGTCTGTTGTGGACTTGGGGACTGTGAAGAGACCGCTTGTGACATGTCTTGTGGGGTATGCATTGGTGTCCGAGCTGTGTGCCAGTAGTTTAGACAGACAGCTCAGTGCATTCAACATGTCAATACCTCTCATAAATAAAAGTAGTGATGAAGTCAATCCCTCTTCCACTTTCAGCCAGGAGAGATTGACATGCATATTATTAATATTAGCTCTCTTTGTACGTCCAAGGGCAAGCCATGCTGCCCTGTTCTGAGCCAATTGCAATTTTCCTTAGTCCTTTTTTGTGGCACCTGACCACACGACTGAACAGTAGTCAAGGTGCGACAAAACTATGGCCTGTAGGACCTGCCTTGTTGATAGTGTTGTTAAGAAAGCAGAGCATCGCTTTATTATAGACAGACTTCTCCCAATCTTAGCTAAAAATGCATCAATATGTTTTGACCATGACAGTTTACAATCTAGTGTTACTCCAAGCAGTTTAGGCATCTCAACTTGCTCAATTTCCACATTATTTATTACAATATTTAGTATAGGTTTAGGGTTTAGTGAGTGTTTTGTTCCAAATACAATGCTTTTAGTTTTATAAATATTTAGGGCTAACTTATTCCTTGCCATCCACTCTGAAACTAACTGCAGCTCTTTGTTGAGTGTTGCAGTCATTTCAGTCACTGTAGTAGCTGACGTGTATAGTGTTGAGTCATCCGCATACATAGAAACTCTGGCTTTACTCAAAGTCAATCGCATGTCGTTAGTAAACATTGGAAAAAGCAAGGGGCCTAAACTGCTACCCTGGGGAATTCCTGATTCTAACTGGATTATGTTTGATAGGCTTCCATTAAAGAACACCCTCTGTGTTCTGTTAGACAAGTAACTCTTTATCCACATTATAGCAGGGGGCGTAAAGCCATAACACGTACGTTATTCCAGCAGCAGACTATGATCAATAATGTCAAAAGCTGCACTGAAGTCCAACAACACAGCCCCCACCATAATTTTATCATCAGTTTCTCTCAGCCAATCATCAGTCATTTGTGTAAGCACTGTGCTTGTTGAGTGTCTTTCCCTATAAGCATGCTGAAATTCTGTTGTCAATTTGTTTACCGTAAAATATCATTGTATCTGGTCAAACACAATTTTTCCAGAAGTTTACTAAGGGTTGGTAACAGGCTGATTGGTTGGCTATTTGAGCCTGTAAAGGGGGCTTTACTATTCTTGGGTAGCTGCATGACTTTAGCTTCCCTCCAGGCCTGAGGGCACACACTCTCTAGAAGGCTTAAATTGAAGATGTGGCAATATCGTCTGCTATTATCCTCAATACTTTTCCATCTAGATTGTCAGATCCTGGTGGCTTGTCATTGTTGATAGACAACAATGATTTGTTCACCTCTTCCCCACTGAGTTTACGGAATTCAAAAGTACAATTCTTGTTTTTCATAATTTGTCCGATATACTTGAATGTGTAGTGTCAGCGTTTGTTGCTGGCATGTCACCCTAAGTTTGCTTATCTTGCCAATGAAAAAGTCATTAAAGTAGTTGGCAATATCAGTGGGCTTTGTGATGAATGAGCCATCTGATTCAATAAATGAAGGAGCCGAGTTGGATTTTTTCCCCAAAATTTCATTTAAGGTGCCCCAAATCTCTTTACTATCATTGTTTATGTAATTTGTCTTTGTTTCATAGTGTAGTTAATTTACATTTTTATTTAGTTTAGTCACATGCTTTCTTAATTTGCAGTTTGTTTGCCAATCAGTTGGGCTGCCAGACTTAATTGCCATAACTTTTGCCTCATCCCTCTCAACCATACAATTTTTCAATTCCTCATTAATCCAAGGGGATTTAACAGTTTTTACAGTCATTTTCTTAATGCGTGCATGCTTATTAGTAACTGGAATAAGTAGTTTCATAAATGCGTCAAGTGAAGTGTCTGGTTGCTCCTCATTACACACCACAGACCAGTAAATATTCTTTACACCATCAACATATGAATCACTACAATACTTCTTCTATGACCTCTTATACATTATATTAGGCCCAGTCTTTGGAACTTTGGCTTTCCTAGATATGGCTATTATATTGTGATCACTACATCCTATGGATTTGGATACTGCTTTAAAGCAAATATCTGCAGCGTTAGTAAAAATGTGATCAATACATGTTGATTTAATTCCTGTGCTGTTTGTAACTGCCCTGGTAGGTTGACTGACAACCTGATCCAGGTTGCAGGCACTGGTTACAGTTTTTTTTGAAATCCTGAGTGGGCAGCTTGATGATAGCCAGTCATTTATCACCCGGAAAATATACTTCTCTGTTGATATCACACACATTATCAAGCATTTCACACATATTATCCAGATACTGACTGTTAGCACTTGGTGGTCTATAGCAGATTCCCACAAGAATGGGCTTTAGGTGAGGCAGATGAACCTGTAGCCATATTGCTTCAACAGTATTTAACATTAGATTGTCTCTAAGCTTTATAGGAATGTGGTTCTGAATATAGACCGCAACACCGCCTCCGTTGGCATTTCTGTATTTTCGGTCGATGTTATAACCATGTATTGCTACCACTGTATCATCAAAGGTATTATCTAAGTGAGTTTCAGAGATAGTCAGAACATGAATGTCATCTGTTACAAGCAAGTTATTGTCTTCATTGACCTTGTTTCTTAGGCTACATATGTTAACATGGGCTGTTTGTAGAACTTTCCTGGTTTGCTTGATTGTTTTTAATGAGTTACTGGGAAGCTCATCAGAGGTAGACTTACTCATGTTATTTACAATGGAGCTGATAGTGCAGGGTGAGCTGCATAAAGTGGTCTTCCTAGTATTGCACACCGCCTCAGTGCCAACAGTGTAACTCTGGTTTATAGGCTCATGATTACCGCTTACAATAGCTGTAGGATAAACAGCTGTATTCGGTGCAATTAGGGTACATAAATTAAATTACTTACATTGTGTTTGCCAATACCCCTAAGATCATGTACATTTGATGCAGCATTATGACAACTCATTGTCACAATGGTAGGGATTAACTGAGCTGGTCTTGGATCATTTACCGGTCATTGTTTCAACACAGACTTGAAATGCGTAGACAGAGTCCAGGAGCCAAGATGATTTGGATGGACTCCGTCATTCCTGTAGAGTATCTTCTGTTTCCAGAAGGTGTCAAAGTTATCAATAAAAGTGACTCCAGCAGAGCTACAGTAGTCTTTTAGCCAGATGTGTAATGCCAGCAGTCTACTGAATCTTTCACACCCGCGGCCCAACAATGGTACTGGACCTGAAGTTATTGGCCGTTTTTTGGAGTCTTTTAATGCTAAAGTCAGTTCTTTAAAATCCATTTTCAAATGTTCCGAGCTAGCCCTCCTGATGTTGTTTGACCCCACATGGACTACGACAGTGTCAGCTCCAGGCATCTGTGGTAGAACAGTCGGAAGCAGCCTTGTTATGTCCTGTACTCGTGCTCTTGGGTAGCACAGGGTTTTTGCCTTTATAATAAAGCTTGAGAGAGTAATGGGAGTGGTTGAATGTGTGAGTCCTCAAAACGTATACTGTATAGTAAATATGTTGCATGTAGGACTGTTGTATGCATGTTTACAAATGCAAAGGACACAGCAGAAGAAAGTCAAATACATACATGGATATAATGAACTTGTGAAATCCTTACAGAATAAGAGTAACCACTACTGAAATCATTAACAAAGGAATGGAAGGAAGGAGAGGGAGAAAGAGGGGGAAGGAAATGTCGTACACACATGCACCTGAGGACAGACACACACGTGCACAAACATCCAGCTGTTTGAGACAGTAGAGTGATGGCATGTAATTATTTCTTCAATGGCCAACCATGGGTTTATCAGAATGTTAATGTTTGCATAATAACAGGCTCCACAATGCTGCAGAGAATGTCAAGCCTGTCGGTCCGTCAATCAAACCTCAAAATAGAATGGCAAATAAGCACGCGCTGCTGTCTCACAAAGCGACAGACAGAGCAGCCAGAGCTACAGCCTTTAAGCTGACAAATATCAGGCCGGTACAGGGGTGGAATTATTATATCGGGGAGAGAGGAGAGGAGAGAGGAGAGGAGAAAGGAGAGGAGAGAGGAGAGGGTGGCCATCTCAGCCCAGTTGGACTAGCACCTGATCTTATCACACTGAGAGAGAAAGCACTAAACTGGAGTTTGGGATGAAGAGAGGGAGGGAGGGAGGGAGGGAGGGAGGGAGGGAGGGAGGGAGGGAGGGAGGGAGGGAGGGAGGGAGGGAGGGAGGGAGGGAGGGGTGAAGTAACACACTGGATACAGTAGAAGAAATAGTGGCAGAATGGAGAGAATGGAATCGTCCTGTTGTTTACGAGGCATCTGTGGTACAGGGTATAGAAGAGAGCAGACAGAGCAGAGCACCACTGTGCCTTTCACTTGTAGACACATATTGATTATAATGGGTCCTCTGTGGCTCAGAAAAAACAAGTAACAAACAGTCATGGAAAAAATCTCTCTCATACCCACCAGGTCAGCACAAAGAAGAAACTTCTTTAAATGTTTTGGTTGCTGATGTTTCTGTGTGTGTGTGTGCATGTGTGTGTCTGTGTATGATATACAGTAAAACGGCATGGAGAGAAGCTTCTTGGCGGCCGAGGTACACAGCACACTAATGCATACCATTTGCCTGTTGTCTGGCACCCATCTCCCTCTCCATTTGCATGGGCGTTGGTATGCAGGCTCCGAATCAAACATTCCCCTTTTAAATTCTGAAGATCAGGTATTCACCACATATATGTAAGCCAGGAAATTAGTGAACATTTTCCCACTTCTACCTGTGGCTTTCCACATCATTACATATTTTGATGATTACTTGTGTAACTCAATGTTCACAATTAATTTTGAACATACCCTTAGGAACCATCATTTGTGGTCCCTCCCATCCCTCCCATCCCTATTGATCGGTGGATCCTTCCTAGTTTACCACCTCCACTTAGCTGTTGTAATCAGTTGTCAGCATGACAGCACTTATCTGCTTCGTCTTATTGAAGGATGAAGTTGATAATCATTGTCTCCAGGAATGATTTTCCTCTGATTACTTCTTAGACAGCTACTTAAAGGGGGTCGAACCAGGCAAGGGGGAGTGAGGATGCAGGTAAGGCCTCTGTAGGGTGTCCTGGTTGAGCCTCTCCACTCTCGACTCAGGACGCCCCCCCCATCACTTTTACCCCCTGCTGAGCTCTCAAGTGGTATCTGACTGGATCGCAGGATTATGGGGCCTTGGGAAACCTGCTTTCAATGGAGACACACACACTACTGTACAGACCACCATGACAGTCCTGAATTTAATTCCAAGGGACTTAGAGGTGGCTCTTTCCCACTGACCGATGAAGTCTTTGCTGAGTCATTTTTTTAATCTCCTAAATTATTTTTTTCTTTGCTTCTTCGGTGTGATTTGAATGGCGACACATACAGTAAAATAGAAAGCATATAGGGATTTGTCTAGCTGTGTAATGCATTGAATAAGGTGCCATTGATCTGTGTAAAACAGGGAAATAAAAGAGAACTCTTCCATTTAAAAAATAATAATATTCTTGAGCAATTCTTATTCCCAGTGATGACGACGAAACAAGATTAATCAAAAGATCTCTTGTCCTTAAGTATATTGTTTACAAAATCACTGTGAAACCCATCACCAACTCTCTCCCCGCATGTCACAATCCTTTATGGCATCTCAGCATCCGGCTTGTTCATTTTTCATCTCTGTTTTATTGCAGTTGCCTAGAGAACTGCCTTAAGTAAATTGTGATGGACAGTTGGAATCCACATGTCAGGGATCACAACTGTAATTGCAATCAGAAAGGAGTGGAAATATTCCTTAGGTGACTCTAACCGCTGTCTTCACCTGCTATGGCAACCGAGGACTAATACTGTCAGTCAGTGGGCTCCGGAGTGTTGTGGAGCCTACAGCCCGAGCTCTGGGCAGCAAGGACACAGGGAGGCGAAGGAAGACTTGCCTGTGTAAATCTTTAAACAGAGATTTGAGAGAATGAATGCCTGACCTAGGGGAGAGGAGGGAGGAGCGTGTGAGCCAACAGAGCTGAATGGGGATAACCAAGCAGAAGTGTCATACAATAATCAATTCCTAATTCCATGCCGAGTGCCTCAGATGAATCTGAACAGCAGCAAGAGGAGAAGGGGAACTTTGGGCCCTGCTATCATGATGCTGGTAGAACGCTGGTAGGGGGAGGGAAGGGATGAATGGAGAACAGAGAAGGAGGACAATGGTGCATTGGACAAATACAAGGAAGGGGAGTTACTGAAGCCGTAAAACTCCCTATTTAAGATATTGAATAATAATACATTCTATCAAAAACAGCATCCCAGTAGTAATTATCTGATGTGTTTCTTCCAGTTTCTATTAACAGCCCTTGGATAATGCATTCATTCAACAGCAAATATTGTTCCATTCCACCTTGTGAGGCAAAGCACCTAAAATATCAGTACTTATATCTGGCCTGTCATACTAGGACTGAGGCCACAGTGTTTTGATATTGTTAAAGTACAAAAGGAACACAGCAACTTGTTATTCACCTCTGTTGCTTTAATATCAACATTGTGGATATTACACACAGTCAAAGCAAGTAGCCATGGAGACCAAGACAAAGAAGAGGTAAGTGGTAGACTAGAAAACTTTAGAGTGTCTTACTGTACTACAATATGTGTTGGCAAAAGGCAAACATGTTGTGCAAATGTGTTGTTGGTATAGTGGGTAAATCTAGCTATGTTTACTAATATGTTTATTTCTTGAAGTGGCAACAAGAGTTAGATGTATGGGGTTTTGCAGTGTATAATAGGCAATAACCGTGTTAAAGCAATATGCCTCAGCAAATTGTTTATTGAACCAAGACCTGGAAGTTTTTTTTTTCTTAATCGTGACTATCAACATTCAAGAGAGAAAGAGAGAAGGAGAGAGAGCAAACGAGAGAGAGAGAGAGAGAGAGAGAGAGACAGAGAGAGAGACAGAGAGAGAGAGAGAGAGAGGCTGTTACATATTGTCTTCTGACGGGAGAGTATCACTTAATCCGATTCTCCTCCAGGACGACCGTTATCAGAGCAGCCACCCAACACAACAAGCCTGCACACACACAAATACACACACACACACACACACACACACACACACACACACACACACACACACACACACACACACACACACACACACACACACACACACACACACACACACACACACACACACACACACACACACTAATCACCGGGCTCTATCCAGTGAAAACAATATCTTTCTTAATTGAGATCAGCAGTTTAGTAGGAGAGTCTCCCACACAGAGCTTACAGGGAAGTCTTCGTTATTTACCAAGTCATAGAAACAGTTAGTGAGTGGGAGTGCAATCTACTGTGCTATTCATTCAAGTCTTAGATCAGTGGAAAAATGAGAAAGGTATACACATTCCAAATCCATCATTCATGGCAAAGTGGCCAGACTGCTCAATTGGAAGCAATGCTAGGCCACCACAATAAATTATCGCCATACATCACATTTTTGACAGATATGTGTTTTTCATGTTGTGATTTAAAACCGCCAACAAGTAAACACACAAAGATCTAGTTTTATTGAAGATTAACCGTGGAAGTAGCATGGCGGCGTCTGGCCATGGTGATTGATGAAGGCGTTGACCTTGTGTAATTGAATCATAACTAATTGTAATGAACAATAAGTGGGCACGCCCACCTGCTAATGACGTGCATGCATGCAGGCTAGGAGGCCCACCTCCCCACTGTGACACACTGACTCTAATGTGGGGGTTTAGTCTTCCTTTCAGAGAAACCAGATGAATCACGCAGCACCGACAGGGAATTAATAACACATATATCAACGCTGAGGAAGTGGATATGGGGATACAGAGAGGGAAGGCTAAAGTACCAGTGTATTGGAATGGAAGAGCTCAGTGTGGAGCTAATATAGTGTATCAGTAGGCCCTAAACAATCTGCACTAAGACCAGAGTTGAGGAACTTGTTCTGGGGTATTTTTCCCACTATGATTTATACAGGGAGAGCTGGGCATTCCTTTGTAGAGGGACATTGCTAGCACCCTTTCATGCAGACATGTATTTAAGTGGTAGAGGAGGGGTGAGAGTGAGAGAAGAAGACCACTACCCTTGGGATTAAATTCGGTCTTTTTTACCTTTTGTATATGGTCTAGGCTAAAAGTGATAAAAACAGTTATTTGTTGTTAGTGAGAGCTGTGCGAGTGCAGTGGTGGTTTTGTTCTGTAATATCCCTATCTACACCCCTCCCCAACTACCACCACACACACTGTCAAATCTTTGAAAATGCCTCCTTTTCACATAATGCAAAGGTAAGTATGCTATCTCCCACAGTGTCTGTCAAGTACCATTAGTTTCCCAGTGATACTATTTCCCTGTGTGGATCCATGCTCTGTGCTTGGTATGGATAAAGTTACTTAAATGGATGGCTCTTCTGCCCGCTGCAGATAGATAGAGACAGAGAGGAGCGGTCCCCGCTGTTCCATTACTTCAAATGTTCACCTCGTTTTAGTTACTATGCAGTACAGTTTTTAACACAGCACTAAACGTGATACATGATTTATTACAAAGACTTTCTGCACTCCTTAGCTATATCCTTCATGTAGATAACATTATATGAATAGTACCCGGGTGTGCATCTTCAGAATAGAATTATGAAGAAATCTAGGCGATGAGAGAGCAATGCGCCTCCACGTTTAATCTACAGGAATAATGTGATCATATATTTGGCGTGTTGAAATTGCTCGTATAAATAAAGCGCAATGTGTGCTGCTCGTTCATTGAAGATGGGCAAATCCTCCGGTGACAATGCAGTGTCACTTCATGGATGGAGTCTCCGAGGTAGGATATATATTGTAATAGGGTTAGAGAATGTGATTTTCAGAGTGCGAATTAGAATTGAGGACTGAGTTTAGTAATGTAAGCTGTATTTTATAATGTCCATTAATACCCCCAAATAGGATTTGAAAAGATCTTCCTCACATTGATGTGTGGACTGAATTAGAGATTTCCGCTGTCAGCTTTTTTTAAGTGCGTTCCAGATAACATCACTGGAGCGCTCTCAAATAGGCAGATGTGTTCAACTACCACATCCTTCCTGTCCTAAATGTATAGAGGCGCAATCTTGCATTGAGCTACTGTATGATCTCAGCATCTGCAAATCCAGCCAAGCACAGCACATCTTGCTCATGCATAGCGCACAGCACACTGAATCCCTCCATCAAGAAGCCTGTCTGGGGTATTGCCATATAAACAGTGGTGGAAAAAGTACCAAATTGTCATACTTCAGTAAAAGTATGGATACCTTAATAAAAAGTTACTCAAGTAAAAGTGAAAGTCACCAGTAAAATATTACTTGAGTAAAAGTCTAAAAGTATTTGGTTTTAAATATACTTAAGTATCAAAAGCAAATTTTGTTGTTAAAATATACTTAAGTATCAAAAGTAAAAGTACACGTATAAATCATTTCAAATTTCTTATATTAAGCAAACCAGGCGGCACCATTGTCTTGTTTTTAAAATATACGGATAGACAGGGGCACACACCAACACTCAGATATAATTTACAAACAATACATTTGTGTTTAATGAGTCCGCCAGCCCATAGGCAGTAGGGATGACCACGTGTTCTATTGATAAGTGTGAATTTCACCATTTTCCTGTCCTGCTAAGCATTCAAAATGTAACGAGTATTTTGGGTTGTCAGGGAAAATGTATGGAGTAAAAAGTACAATATTTTCTTTAGGAATGTAGTGAAGTAAAAGTAAAAGTTGTCAAAATTAGAAATAGTAAAGTACAGATACCCCAGAAAATGACTAAAGTAGTCCTTTAAAGTATTTTTACTTAAGTACTTTACACCACTGCATATAAACGTAACACTCCCTTGCATACTAAATAATTAGTCTCTTTTTAACTTAAGTCCAAGTTCTTTCGCCAGCATTTGTTATTATAAACACATATTTGAGCACAGACATATACCAGCCATTGCCACTGCAGCTGACCATATGCTTTGAGCTCCCAAGCTGCTTATGATAAAAATATAAAATCCATAATTGTGAGGCTATCTGGCCCTAACTACAACAGTAAATGCTGTGCAAAAGCAGATTGCATCTACTGCTTTACTTGACTTAAAACAATTGAGTGGGCAAGTTCTCTCGATATCCATCACAGAGTGCATGCCTTAGCAGCAGGGGTAGGGAAGACATGGAGACATCTGGACACATCTGTTTTGCAGAGGGAACTGATCAATAGAAAAGCTGCTTACTGCCTAGGTGTCACGTCCTGACCATAGAGAGCTCTTATTTTCTATGGTAGAGTAGGTCAGGGCGTGACTGGGCGGGTTTATCTAGTTTATTTAGTTCTATGTTGTTTTGGTTCTAGTTTCCTTTTTCTATGTTGGGCTTTTTGTATGAGCCCCAATTAGAGGCAGCTGGTCCTCGTTATCTCTAATTGGGGATCATATTTAAGTAGTTGTTTTTCCCACCTGTGTTTGTGGGAGATTATTTTGAGTTAGTGCATGTTGCACCTCTGTCGTCATGGTTTGTTTATTGTTTGTTTGGCTACGTTTCACAATATAATAAAGATGTGGAACGATACGCACGCTGCGCCTTGATCCGTTCCTACACACTCTCTTGACACTAGGTCCCTCTGTATAGCTGCTTTTCCATTTTAGAGCTGTGCGACTGAATAGTGGCATAATTGCAGGTTAACAATTGTCTATTTTACAGGTCTCTCAGCCATAAAGTCTATGCAGTGAGGTTGCTGATGCCATTTTAACATCCCATTTGGATAATATTTGGCTATTATAAAAAGCTTAACTAAGTAAATTCAAGACTGAATTTCCATTCAGGGTAATTTACTTTACACAAACAGTGCTGTAAGACCTAATCGAGTGGATATCCATGACGACACAGACCAGTCAATGAAAAAGCCCCAAATTGCCTGATTTCACAAATAAGTGGAGCAGTCGGATGAGGCGCCACATGGGTTGTGTTGTGACAAGGTAGGGGTGGTATACAGAAGATAGTCCTATTTGGTAAAAGACCATGTCCCTATTATGGCTAGAACAGCTCAAATTAGCAAATAGAAACGACATGTCCATCACTACAATACGACATTAAAAGATCAATCAACACGGAACATTTGAAGAACTTTGAAAGTTTATCAAGTGCAGTAGCAAAAACCATCAAGCTCTATGATGAAACTGGCTCTCATGAGGACTGCCACAGGAAAGGAAGACCCAGAGTTACCTCTCCTGCAGAGGACACGTTCATGAGAGTTACTATTCTCCAAATTCCAGCCCAAATAAATGCTTCACAGTTCAAGTAACAGACACATCTCAACATCAACTGTTCAGAGGAGACTGCGTGAATCAGGCCTTCATGGCAGAATTGCTGCAAAAAAAAACAGTACTAAAGGACACCAATAATAAGAAGAGACTTGCTTGGGCCAAGACACATAAGCAGTGGATTTTAGACATGTGGAAATCTGTCCTTTGGTCTGATGAGACCAATTTCAGATTTTTGGTTCCAACCACCTTGTCTTTGTGAGACACAGAGTAGGTCAACGGATGATCTCCGCATGTGTAGTTCCCACCGTGAAGCATGGAGGAGGAGGTGTGATGGTGTGGGTGTGCTTTGCTTGTAAAACAGTCTGTGATTTATTTAGAATTCAAGGCACACTTAACATGGCTACCACAGCATTCTGCAGCGATATGCCGTCCCATCTGGTTTGCGCTTGGGAATATAATTTGCTTTTCAACAGGACAATGACCCAACACTCCTCCAGGCTGTGTAAGGGCTATTTCACCAAGAAGGAGAGTGATGGAGTGCTGCATCAGATGGTTTGGCCTCCACAATCACCTGACCTCAACCCAATGGAGATGGTTTGGGATGAGTTGGACCAGAGTGTGAAGGAAAAGCAGCCAACAAGCGCTCAGCGTATGTGGGAACTCTGTCAAGACTGTTGGAAAAGCATTCCAGGTGAAGCTGGTTGAGAGAATGCCAAGAGTGTGCAAAGCTGTCATCAAGGCAAAGATTGGCTACTTTGAAGAATCTAAAATCTAAAATATATTTAGATTTGTTTAACACCTCTTTGGTTACATCATGATTCCATATGTGTTATAACATAGTTTTGATGTACTCACTATTATTCTACAATGTAGAAAATAGTAAAATAAAGAAAAACCCTTGAATGAGTGTGGGTCTCCAAACGTTTGACTGGTACTGTACGTACTTAGGATGAGAAGGAAAAGAAGGGACATACATAATCAAATTTGCCATTATTATTCTGGTGTCTAATCCCTCTTAAATTCAATGCTCTTGGGATGCTTTGGTTTGAAATCCATCTTAAATACCGGGACTCTGCCCAGTCTATTACCATTCTGTACCACAGAAAACAAGAGAGATGTAAGCCCCCCTTGTTGAGTGGATCTACTCTCTTGTCTTTTAAGGACAGGAACTTTAGTTTATGACAGTTTTGTGCCTTCAAGTTCTTCCAAGTTTAGAAAGCCTAAAATAGTGATTACATGAATAGAACATTGTTTTAATAAACCCCAAGCATCATAACACAAGATATGCATCCCGAAGGAGAGAAACTACATCATTGGATCATGGCAGAACACTCCATTTTGTTAAGTTATTTTAACTTTGAAATGTCAGCTGAGTGTGCTTTTGATTGATAGGTTGGTGAATGCATAATGTCCTGGTGGAGACCCATTAAACTATTATGTGTAAACTTCAGGAAATGGAAGCATCAATAATGTATTACCCATAAACCCACGCTGGAATGAAATAAACTGTTTTCAAGGAGAAACTGGGACACTTGTCGTCTCTGTCGTGTCAAGGATTTAAGACAGATAAATGCTGTTTCGTTTCTACACAGTCGACAGTGTGGAATCAATATTTGAAGTGCATAACAAGAGGGTGTTTCTTGCAAGGTGTCAGAGGCTTGGTCAATTATGGTACATGCTAGCTATAGGCTGTACGTGACAACTTATTGTGCGAGCTTGAGAGTTAAGTGATATCCATGAAGAGACATAGGGAACCAGATGGGACACAAGAATGAAAGAAAGAAAAAAACTGACAACAACCCTCGGCGTGTATCTGACGACGTGGGCTAACAAATTGAGTAAACAAACAAAAAAACAAGGCCTCCTGTTGTGAGAGTGGCAGCTTGGGCTGAGTGAAGGGGACCCCTCTGCCCTCCTCCTCCAGTCCCATGGGGTAAGGAAGGGTATAGGGGGATCAGTGGAGAGAATCCACTCATCAACATTGGTCCTGGATAGGCGGACAGGCTGTCAGACAGCCCTAGGCTCTCGGGGGGAAGGGAAAATCAAAAAGAGCAAGTTAGCTAGCCAACTGTGTGTTTAGCCGGCACAAAGATGGCACTTAAGAGATATCAGGGGGAAAACAGCAACAATAAGGGAATCTTAAATAAAGTCTTTCAGTGTCATATTGAGAGTGACAATTTTTAGAAGCAGTCCGACAAGGCGACACAAAGAAGGATCGTTTCTCCACAAAGATGCCAGGGCGAGGGGACGATACAGTCCTTTTTGGTTGTCTCTCAGATCATTCTCTGATCCTTTCTGGGTGGTTGAGTCAAGGGGAAGTTGCTTCTTCTTCCCTTATTTTCTCTGCTTTCAGATTAGTCTGTTTACTTTCCAATCCTTAGGTGGAAGGCACTGGTCATTGATCGCTCTAGCGGTCACACCAATACAGAGCTGCAGGACTCTGGGTGATAATAGGAGGTGGGGTGTTTGGGTTTATCAGACAAAAGTCAAGCTGCATGTCTTTCATCAAGATCCCTCATCCTATTTAACCCAACACTAAGCCAATTCCTTCTTTTTTTGTTTTACTGGTAGGTCCAGGGCAATCTTGTCAAAATAAAATAGGAATTGGCTTAGTGTTGGTTTAGATAGGATGAGGGATCTTGATGAAAGAAATGCCGCTTGAGGTAGGACCCATTTTTTGTGCATGTTGCACCAGGGCAGAAATTACAACACTGCCTCTCACTGGCAATGTCTTTATTAGTTTTGAAGATAGCATTTTTGTATAGTGCCACTGACACAGAGATTACAAAATCCGATCCTTACTAGCTACATACAAGCCTTATGAGAACCAATACAAAACCAATAGTTTGATGTCAAATCAATATAATCTCATATTGGCGCTATATTCAATCAATTACAACATAATATGCAATATTGCAGTCTATTAAACCACAAAGGAAATATATTGTGTATTAATGGAATTCAAGCTCATTGTTTTTTTGCATCCCTCTGTTACTGATGCCGTTGAATATATTTGATGGTGGGGAAGAGTCAGTGCAGGGGATATGGTGTGGTGGGTTGGGTTGGAAGGTAAAGGTCATTGGTGGCTAGGAGAAGTGGTTGAGAATAAAATGCTTGGTGGTCATCTAGGTTGAGGTTTTAATGATCATGGGATCAGTGATATGACTGGGATCAGGGATGTTTCTGGAAGGTGTTGGAGTGGGGATCAGGGGTCGGACTTGGTGGGTGTCTCTCAGGGTGGGGAGGATGGTGGGTTTTACCGTCCAGTAATGCGGGGTGCTATGGGGATTAAGACGGCCCTAAACTGAGTCCAGCAGATTGTCAGGATTTAAGGATTTGGTAGGAGGGATTGCTGATGGTGCGTGTGGATCGGGGTGGAGATTGAGAGCAGATGGCTGTGATTTGGGTGTGATTATCCCTCCAGAACTTTCACTGATCCCTTTCATCCTGTTTCATTTTCCCAGGAAGCCTGGTTCATCTCGGACACTGAATCAAACCCCCCAATCCTTCCCTGGCAATGGAGTCCACTAATGGGAAGGATTTAAGGTGTCTAGCTATCCTCCTCCTCTTGTCATATTTTTCTATCTTTCTCTCCATCATTCTCCCCTCTCGAGCATCATCCACTCTAATACTCACAAGCTATTAAATTGCCTCCATTTCTCTTTCCCCATCCTCCTCAACAGTATATTTTTTTCTCAATCACTCGAAACCTAAAGGTCAAATGTTGTTATGTGTATGGGTCGTTATCTATTTTCTCCCCTCCTCTCATTACTACCTGTAATGTGTATGAGAAGAAACGATGGAGAACGAGGTGGTGGGTCCGACTTTTGTTTAGCGAATGTACTTTGAATTATGAGCGAGACAGAGAGAGCGAGAGAGAGAGAGAAAGATATATACAGTTGAAGTCGGAAGTTTACATACACCTTAGCCAAATACATTTAAACTCAGTTTCACAATCCCTGCCATTTAATCCTAGTAAGAATTCCTTGTTTTAGGTCAGTTAGGATCACCACTTTATTTTAAGAATGTGAAATGTCAGAATAATAGTAAAGAGAATGATATATTTCAGCTTTATTTCTTTCATCACATTCCCAGTGGGTCAGAAGTTTACATACACTCAATTACTATTTGGTAGCATTGCCTTTAAATTGTTTAACTTGGGTCAACTGTTTCGGGTAGCCCTCCACAAGCTTCCCACAATAAGCTGGGTGAATTTTGGCCCATTCCTCCTGAAAGAGCTGGTGAAAATGAGTCAGGTTTGTAGGCCTCCTTTCTCGCACACGCTTTTTCAGTTCTGCCAACAAATGTTCTATAGGACTGAGTTCAGGGCTTTGTGATGGCCACTCCAATAGCTTGACTTTGTTGTCCTTAAGCCATTTTGCCACAACTTTGGAAGTATGCTTGGGGTCATTGTCCATTTGGAAGACCCATTTGTGACCAAGCTTTAACTTCCTGACTGATGTCTTGAGATGTTGCTTCAATATATCCACATAATTTACCATCCTCATGATCTCATCTATTTTGTGAAGTGCACCAGTCCCTCCAGCAGCAAAGCACCCCCACAATATGATGCTGCCACCCCCGTGCCTTATGGTTGGGATGGTGTTATTCGGGTTGCAAGCCTCCCCCCTTTTCCTCCAAACATAACGATGGTCATTATGGCCAAACAGCTCTATTTTTGTTTCATCAGACCAGAGGACATTTCTCCAAAAAGTATGAACTTTGTCCCCATGTGCAGTTGCAGACCGTAGTCTGGCTTTTTTATGGCGGTTTTGGAGCAGTGGCTTCTTTCTTATGTCGACAAAGGACTTGTTTTACTGTGGATATAGATACTTTTGTACCTGTTTCCTCCAGCATCTTCACAAGGTCCTTTGCTGTTGTTCTGGGATTGATTTGCACATTTCGTACCAAAGTATGTTAATTTATAGGACACAGAACGCATCTCCTTCCTGAGCGGTATGATGGCTCCGTGGTCCCATGGTGTTTATACTTGCATACTATTGTTTGTACAGATGAACGTGGTACCTTCAGGTGTTTGGAAATTGCTCCCAAGGATAAACCAGACTTGTGGAGGACTTGGCTGATTTCTTTTGATTTTCCCATATGTCAAGCAAAGACGCACTGAGTTTGAAGGTAGGCAGGTACACAGGTACACCTCCAATTGACTCAAATGATGTCAATTAGGCTATCAGAAGCTTCTAAAGCCATGACATCATGGGTTTAGAAGTGCCTCCATCACAAACCCTGACCTCAATCCTATAGAAAATTTGTGTTGAGAACTGAAAAATTGCGTGCAAGCAAGGCATACAAACCTGATTCATTTACACCAACTCTGTCAGGAGGAATGGGCCAAAATTCATCCAACTTATTGTGGGAAGCTTGTGGAAGGCTACCCAAAACGTTTGACCCAAGTTAAACAATTTAATGGCAATGCTACCAAATACTAATTGAGTGTATGTAAACTTCTGACCCTCTGGGAATGTGATGAAAGAAATAAAAGCTGAAATACATCATTCTCTCTACTGTTATTCTGACATTTCACATTTTTTAAATTAAGTGGTGATCCTAACTGACCTAGGACAGGGAAGTTTTACTAGGATTAAATGTCAGGAATTGTGAAAAACTGATTTCTAATGTATTTGGCTAAGGTGTATGTAAACTTCCGACTTCAACTGGATATATATATAGCTAGATAGAGAGAGTGCATGAGTGCTACAGTACAACATTGTTTACCTCCAATATGAATATCTAACTTCTCCATTCTTGGCGCAGTGAGGTCCATTAACATGCAGGTAATCAGCTGTGATATTTCACCCCACTCCCCGGTCATCCTAAAATCAGCCAATCTTTCCCACACCGTTAAAGCAAGGTTAATCCACTTTCTGTCTGCAATTTATATATTGTGCACTAATCTGAGTGCTCCATTTTAAAGCTCAGAGAGTTTAACCCAAAAGCTTTTGAGCAGACACAAATGGCCACTTTTAAAACACAAACGGCCACTGACACATACACAACACACAACACACACAACACACAACACACAAATACACAAACACATGTGGAGACCCTTACAGGTTTGTGAGCCATGATACAATGTGCAGTTACAATAATGGATGTGGTTTTGTCAACTTGGCTCTTACAGTTAACCAGATGTCCTTGCCAGTTCAGTGGTCACTTTCCTTTGAGAAAAGCCATTGTTCAGCATTCAACTCAAATTCAGGTTACACTTTTTCCTATTCCAAAATCCTGTTTTTGCATTTTTGTCCACATATAAACAATATTACATTGTTTTTTTATTGCAAGTTTAGATTCTGATAATAATGTTTGTGTTTCATATAGGTAAAGATACAAAAAAGTAGTTTGATATAACCAATACTCTTTTGTAGACGGCCTGTCTTTACGGTGATTTCACACATTTGGACCTGTCAATCACATCAAGCAGTCAGGAAAGCCATCATATGCCTGATGACAAAATAAGGACAGAAAAGCCTTCTCCCTCCCAGACATTGTTCACTCCATTTGAGTTCATGTTTTATTTATTTGAATAAAAACCCAATTCCAAAAGAAACTAAGTTAATGCCAAGTTCAATCAGATAATCAAAATTCAATCAAAAACACAGAGTAAGAGTAAGAAAATACCATTATCAACACCTATTGCCCCTACATTTCTAAATGCACACAGTCTACTTTGGCACAGTGACATGTACAGACAGTGTATGATTGATCTGTGTCCAATCTTCCTGACAGGACCTCTGTAAGAAAGCAAGCCTGAGGATTTACACTGGTACATAGTGTGGAGAGCCCCTCTTCCCCTCTGTCTCTGAGCCAACCCCAGTCTGGCTGATGGGCCCTGTCAGGGGGGGAGGGGGTTGATATACAGGGGCCAGGGCAGGTGGCTAGCACAGGAGCTCTAAAATTGGAGGTGCTGGCACCTTTGTAATGGGACGAGATAGGGGCAAGATTGAAAGGCCATGACTGGACGACCATGCAAGCTGTCTCTTTGTGACATTGTGGTGGAACACTGGAGATGAACTGCAGTATGGTCCCCAAATGCCCCAGTCAGTCACCATTGTGGGTTGTTTAGCTGTAGATGACTCAAACACATATGGAGCTCTTATTTTATTCTCCTTCATCTCCTCCTATTCAGCCTCTAATCTCTTTACATGCATCTGGACCTTATGGAAAACACATAGAACAACATTCAATCAACTTTGAAGGACCTTTGCTTGCAGAATGGCATTAGAAGCTCATTAAGTAAGACAACGGAGAGCATTGCTTCTATTCTATGTATTGATGGAAATCATTGCTTTTTTAAGATGAAAATGCAGTAAAGATTTTGCAATCTTACTATCCTTTTGTCAACTCATTCAATGCCAGTTACATCTGTTGAGTAAATAACATGACTGAATCTCACTAAACTTCGAAGGACCAAAGACTTTTAGATCATAAAGTAACTAAACGGAGAGCTGTGCTCTTACTGTATTTTATGTATCGCTTGAACTCGTTGTTCTTCAGAAAACGTCTCAGGTGAACAAGCAGTACAAAAACAAGGTTTCCCCATTGGTTCTCATGAGTAATGATACATTCTGAGGACTCTTGCTGTCCTTGTGTTGGGAGTACACTGGAGTAAATGTCAACAGAGAAAGTGCAGCCTGAAACGGTCATACCAAAGTGTATGAATGAGGACTGAGGAGAAAGGGAGACATATTTATATTTGCTTAATGTCTAAGAAGCCAAGTGGTACAACTAGAAATGAAAGTGGCCTTATTAATGTTGATGAGTCACTCACAGCACAGGTCAAGCATTCCTCCACTGGAGAGCTAAGTGTTACTGTAAGTGCTTCAGTGAAATGAAATGACGGTTAGAGCAGTTAGAGCGTTGGGACAGTAACCAAAAGGTCACTAGTTCAAATCCCTGAGCCAACAAGGTGAGAACCCTGTTGATGCACCCTTGAGCAATTCTCTTAACCCTGCTCCAGGTTTGTTGTTGATAATGGCAGACCCTGGCTGTGACCCCATTCTCCAAGGGTGGGATCTAAAAAAGAAATACAAAAATCCAATTCACACATGCATATTTATACACATGTGTGAAATAGGAGAAGTATAAGCACCCATCAAATGATTATTATTAGGATGATGATGTGGCACAGGGACACAGTGGTATTGGGCTTTGGGCTGTTTTGGTCATTTTATTTCAAGCCTTTGGAAGGGGACAATGAATATATTTACTTCATAGGATATAGTATTATGCAAAAGAGAGCTTTCCCTGTAAAAAATATATTTTAAGACATGCTGTTGAGAAACATTTTGGCTCCTGCCTTGAGAACTAATTGAGTACTCTGACAATGCTGTACTTGGCTGATTCACATGGGTGGAAAATTCAATTTCCCAGCAGGTTCAGAGCACTTTATGTGCGGATAGGAAAAAACAACATTGGATTAAAGAGTGTCAGAGCAGGCTGTATGGCTGTGTGTCTACCCCAGCGTGCAGATTCCTTTCAGTTCATTGTTGGATTTTATTGACCAAATGACACTGAGCCTGAATATAAAGAACAATATCATAGCGTATCTTTCCCTCAGCTCCCTCATTATATCATTCTATGTGTTTACATTGATTTTCTGTTTGTATGTACTCGTGCTTCCTATTCTACACTGTTTGGTCTGGATGAGGACAGAGGGAGGCAGACGTTCAGGGGTCCACTGCTGTATGGCCTGTTGGTGGAACTTCTGAAACTTTTTTATTTTCTGTAATAACATAGACAGTCAATGATGCTGGAGAGGGACAGTGACAATGCTGAAATCCCAGAGACACAAGCTAGCTCCTGTCACTCCTCCTCTGACCCTCTCTGTTTCTGTCTGTCAGTTTGACGCTGCCTGGGCACTGTGAGTCACAGAGGGACCCATCTGGCGCTACTGGCCCTGGACCCTGACCTAGACGCAGTACAGGGTTGATGCCAGTCACAGAGGATTGCTCCCTGTTCCCGTCTCACAGACACAACTTAGATGAAGCAGGGCAGAGGAGAGGGAGTCAGTGACATTCAGTGCAAGCCCCTCAGAGGACTGAGAGTGGAAATGGCAGAATGAATTGGCCTCTCATTTTGGTCACATGACTTTCCAAACATAGACCATCTGACACTGTGTCTCCTCATCAGAGTCCCATCACTGCCCAGTAGAAGGTCTTGGATGATAGTAATTCCTCCATTTCCTTAATAACTCGAACAACATACACCTTCATTCTATGCAGAATATATTCCTTTGTGGTTCAATTAAATGCTATAGCTGTGGATCCATTATGATTACTGTACCTGAGTCATGACAGCATGAAACAAATAAACTGGTCCACTTGATTATTTCTCTCTAGAGTGCTTTCTGGACTGGAATACCATCGGAATACGTTATTGATTTTTTTTCTTCTGTCAGCTACACATTGCTTTGTGGTTGTTGACTGCTCTCGCTGCAGTGAGTGTTCTCAGAACATGTTGATGAAACCCACAGAAAATAGGATGTTTCATAGGAAAAACAAAGAGTACTTTGAAGGTGAGGTTATGCCACTCTTGGGACAGCCAGTAGACTTCTCATTGTGATCAAATAGTGACATGCCCTTGATCAAAGAGACACTCTTCCCAACTGCTTGTCCTGGTCTAATGGGAGGATACTTCCCTCTCTGTGATGGTGAAGTACTGCTGTGCACTTCTCTATTCATTGCTGTTTCAATTCCCTTTGAAAGAGATGTTGTTGAACAACTCCTTGTCTGACAAATTAAAACCCATGTACAGACCAAAGAGGAGTTGAAACTTGAGTAGGGGAGATGTTCCCCCAAAAAGAAACATTTTGTATCAAAGGTAACATTGAAGCTCATTTAAATGTACAGTTTGTTTCACTACAGTAATTGTTTGGAAGGGAAACTATTTATATTTCAAGGTGTCATGACTGGCCTGCACGGGTCAGTTTACCGTGGACCACAATCCTACAGAGAGATCTCTCACACCCACCAGAGGGGAAGAGATCGAGAGGTATGGCGATGGGGTGGTTTTATGACACCTCACGCCCATTGTAAATCTTAAGGTAGCAGACAAAATTCATTTGTCCTCTCACTATGGAGAACCGGCCTCAGAACATTAACATGCATTAAATGGCCTTTGGGACAATAGGCTTCGTCAGCCAGCCACAATGGTGGTAATGACGATAGATGGAATATGAAAATGTATGTCGTTTTTGTTATGTTATTAAAAGTTAAATAACAACTTTATAACGAAAACATTGTAACTTTAAGAGTTTTCCTAATATGTGCCTACTGTTTGCATATTGTACGTTGTGTGGAAAATGTCCAGATCAAAGAGAATGTTTTGAAAGATGAAATGTGAAGTTAGTTGTCTAAATTGGATCTGAGTAAAATCCAGACCTTGGCTCGTAACTTGGTACACCCAGAGAATTGCCCTAAAGGCGGAAATGCCTATTTCTGACCCGAGGGTATAAAACATGTGAGTTAAAAATTAACATATTAGACTAAGTGAACCTGAGCTTCAGCCATGGTCTGATTGGTCAACAAACCCAGAACGCAACATGAGGTTGAAGAAGAGAAAACAGCCTTTTAACAACCTATGCTACGGACGAGTAGCTGTATCTAAAGGTGGTGAATTCAAGCTGGACCACCTTGTCACCATTCTCCAAGGAATCGTGTGTCTACACTGTTTTCCTTCCCACGCTAGAACCATCCACACGTCTGATTATCCCTTCTCTGAAAACCCCTTTTCAGAGCAAGGGCAAGGAAACAGATCACTAAGAGAAAGGACACTGACATCGTGAGGAGAAACAGAGAGTTACACCCGGTAACCGAAGACGGACCGTCATCAGAGAGGTTGGAATCTGGTCCACGCAGAGACACCACAAATAAGCGTAGCTGACAAATGCACCAAGTGTGTTTTTCTCTCATGCACTCTCTCGCTCTCTCTCTCTTGAAATCCCCATTTTGTCTAACACGTGTCATATTGTGTTGGCCCGCTAGGGACCTGTTTTTATCGTACTAAGTTCTAATCAAAAGCCTAGACTGTGTGTTTGTTTATGTTATATTATCATTTTAGCTTGTTAGCAAATAAATAATCAACTCAATTGGTGTAGTATGGACTTATTTGGTGAGACTCAGGTTTGTGCAGTTTCCCGGGTTATGCAACGTTCAGAATGAGACTGTAATTAATTAGTGACTGTTGTAAAATCAATATTCTGATATTCTTTGAGTTAATTTGGGAAATAGAAACTCAATAAAGCTAAAACTTTCCCATGGTGCCCAAGCTTAATGAGTTAATAATTGCCTGATTTATTTAATCACGTAATTATGAATCGTTATTCATTCGACAAGCAGCAGTCGTCGCATTAATCAATACAACGTTACGACAAAGGTAATGGCTACAGTCATTTGGGCTGGTAAATGCCAGGAATATTTTTAACCTAGTGGGCATGTCAAATGTATATCTTTTTTTGCTTAAAATTATAATTACAATGGGTGCCTCAAGGAAATAAAATGGGCCGGTATGGCAGGCTCAATGAAAAAAATTGGCCAGCGTGTTAGTAATGCGAGGGCCGATTTTTAGCCCCAGTTCGCCGCTGGCTACAGTAGTATACTGACTTTTTGTATTGTGAATATTGTAAGCATTGGCTGAGGTGTGGAAGGCAGCTCTTGTGCTTTGCTCTGTGAAAGGACATGTTCAGTAGGTGGGTGAATTAGCTGCTAGGCATTGTGCTACGAAAGTGAACTCAATCTCCAGCTAAATTACTCTTAATTCAATGTGCCCTTTTCACTCGCAGAGTGCCGATACATTTACCATTTAGCACTGGCAGTGCTATAGATTTAGTTTGGCTTATGGGGGTTGTGACACCATCCAGTGTTGACCATTTACTGCAGTGTGGGGGAGGTAGGCCAGTCGTGGGAGGGAGGCAGAGGCAAGATGCCATTTCACATCTCCACGTAGTTCTGTCTCTCATTTACTCACTCATCCTGGCTTCGCCGCTGGGAGGCTTGTCTGTGGCGTTAATGATGCTCCCCTTGTGTAATCCTCCTCTGCGTTCCGACATGGAGGAAGCAAAAGCGGGAAGGAATTATGGACAAAAAGAGAAAAAGCAAGATAGAGAAATAGAAAGCAAGATAGGGGCGGCAGGTAGCCTAGTGGTTAGAGTGTTGGGCCAGTAACAGACAGGTTGCTAGATCAAATCCCCTAGCTGACAAGGTAACAAATCTGCTGTGAACAAGGCTGCCATTGTAAATAAGACTTTGTTCTTAACTGACTTTCCTAGTTAAATAAAGGTCATTTAAAAAATAAAGAGGAAGACCAGGGCACTGCCACCAGATGAGGTCCCCAGAACAAAGACAGAGTGGTGGAGAGGGAGCATGTTTGTCTGGAGGCTGAGAGTGGCAGTGGAGTCCAATGTTCCATCAGAGGTTTTCACTGCTATACCACACACCATAGCATGATAGACAGCCTCAGCCTATAGATGGACTGGATGGGTAGCTGTGATGCAAACTGTCTCTCTTTTAGAATAATTCAAAAGTTCATCTTGGAGTTGAACTGCCTACGTGAAACTCTCTTGTGGTTCACATCCAGTTTTTCATCGTGTCCCTCACCTGGGAGGTGAAGCTAAAGTAGACAAGTACCTATCTCACCAGCAGGCTTTCATACTCATCCCCCTACGATAAGACACAGGCCAGCATCACTCATCTCTCCACAGCACTAGTTGTCATACAGGCCATATGTCGGAGTTGTCCTGTCATGTTGCGTTTGCTGAACTTTAAGATGTCTTGACCTGCTTTACGTTGCCTGAGGCGGGGGGGACGGGAGCACACTGGTGCGCCAGGGCCTCTGGGAACAGGTATAAGTGCATATCTGATGTACCGTCATGTTAATACTTTTATGTTTGTATTTATTTCTTAATTTTTTTCCTCATGACACACTACCCCAGCATGCACTGATTCAATTTCCCAGCTCTCACTCAGCCCGTATGACTTAATCAGTCTGACAGACTCTGTGTGCCTGGGGAAAGTCTCTCTGCAGTCCCTTTTCTCCTCGGCATTACGCTCCCCGTGACAAACGCACTCAGGCACCTTTCGCCGTGCAGCACTTGTTCACAGCCTTTGAGTTTCCATCACACACACACACACAAATGTATGTGCACACCAGACATCCTTCTCCGTCTGTTCCTGTCCTGCTTTCACTTAACGTGCTTATGAAACAGCTTGCATGCACAAACTGTGCGCTAGCAGTCTTTTGTGGAACGCAGCTATTCAACCAATTGTTATTAGGTGACACTCAAATTAATTACGGCTGTGTCTTATGGAGCCTGTCCTCTGTTACATCAATCCTTTTTAGACTCATAATAAAAGCAGCAAGATAGAGAGCAGTGTTGGTTAACCTTGGACCAGAGCCGCACAGTCTGGCTAAGAAAGTGAACTGGAGAAAACTTCAGCGGACTGTTGAGAGCCTTCCCACAGGGTCAGTTCCTCAGCAATCGAATTTGGTAACACAACATTGCCCCCATGGCATCTTCAGACCTTGCAACACTTACTGAGAAACTGAACAAAACTGACACTTTCCTTGGCCCTTTAAGAACAACCGGTTTCTGCTTCTTCCTCTTTTGGCCTCTTTGTTTTTTCGTCTTCCACCTGCCTGACCTGATAAAACTTCACAATCCCTGCCGTTAAAAGTCTGGTTATTCTCTGTAAGAGCATGGGCGCATGTTGATTGAAAGCAGAAGGTGAAGGTCTCAAACTTTAAATATGACGGCTGAGGTCAATAGAGTTTATTTGAAATTCAGTCTTCTTTTAATCGGTTTCACCTGACTTGTTCTCATCTCACATCAGCTCAGCCGTTTCACCTCTATCTCCACTCTGAGCTGGTCTGAAATCTCTGATACATCTTCATTTGGCTTCGCCCCAAGCCTTTTTCCTATCAAATTAGGTGAAACAACACTCACACCTGTCAGTTCATATTCTTGAAGATGGAGCAATTCGAGCTTTTCTTGACTCCTCTAGATCTCATACTATCTTTTAAAGAAACATTCTTCTCTTCACCCTCCTTCACACCCCACTCCCTCTTCCTCACACAAACATCTCTCTCTCTCTCTCGCTCTCTCTCTCTCTCTCTGAGAAGTTGAGGAGAGTGGTGGGGTGTTCTATTTTGGCTCCCCCTTGACCTGCCTGTCTGGCAGGGGTCTCTAGGTGGCTGGTTATCATGCTGATTGCACCTGACAAACTCTTCCCCAGACGTAACATTTCTCCTTGCCTCTCCATCTCTCAACGCTTCCTTCCGCATGTCTAAGCATTCTAATGACATATGCTCGCAGGCTTTCTCCAGCCGAGCTGTATTAGTGGAGCGTGGCTTCCTCGGAGAAACATGGTGCGTGTGTGTGTGAAGGAGGGAGAAGAAGGGAAGATGGAGGAGGGGATGGAGGGATGGGGATCTGAGGTGGTGATGCTGTTAGATAACAAGAAGGGGGCATTTGTTGGTCTGCGGAGCGATTTTCTTTCTTTCTCCATTTTCATTATAAATAATGATGGAAATGAAAACATATTTTCCTTTCTCAAAGTGGCAATTTGCCTTTGTAACGATCAAGTCTGAGCCTGCATCTTTTTCATCCTCTCTGTCCTCCTTTCCTCTCATTCCTGGGCTGATAATTTCCACTTTATTTCCATTAGGCTGTTTGTTCACAGCGGTCTGTCGCTGTAATTGATTAGAACTGTCGGTCTAACTGATGAGGCACGACATCTCAGCCAGGCAAACAGCCCCCACCCCCCCCACCCTCTTCCATTCAAAGCTGCTCTACTTTTAGAGATGGGGGGGCTATTACGTCGGTGGTGATGGTGACATAGAACCCCCTCCCAGCAGTGATAGAGTTCGGTGACACTGTGGCCTGTTGGATACATGCAGCCCTCAACCCATGGGAGCCCAGGTTGAAATCTGGTTCATGTCTCGATGGGGGCCACCACAGCTCCCGCTCCATCATTAATTCAGGGATAACAGATTCTGTAAGCAACAGCCCACTTTCTCCCTCTTTCTCTGTTTGTGTGTGTGTGTGTGTGTGTGTGTGTGTGTGTGTGTGTGTGTGTGTGTGTGTGTGTGTGTGTGTTGTGGTAGGGGAAAGATATTACGTGTAACCATCTCTAACCCATGTTGAACTGTCACATGACACACTAGCCCCAAGAAATCCAGTATGTGAAACTTTGGTTTAAGACGCTCCTCATTTCACAACAATACAGAGAGAGATCAAGTGTATGTATGGCTGTATGTCTCTGATACCCTTTGCCTGTTACCTGCTGTGGCTGATGAAATCAGAGTATCAGTTACATGTTCCAATTCATCATCCCACCTCATTAACTGTGGAAAGCATCAGGGTGCTTTTCCAGTTTTGTAAATGGTCAGTTCGCTTTGCACCCTAATTGGACTCAAGCCTTTTGATGGGGTCTGGTTTCTCCCTTTCTTCATCTTGCTTTAAAGAGAGGGGTCAGAATAAATGTGTGGAGAAACTATGAAGTAGATGCCATTTCCTGAGGAGGCCTCAAAGGACAGGCAAATAAAGAGACCCCAAAATCTTCACTTTCTGATCTACTACCAATGGACACTGATCTCTGATCTCCTACCCCTGAATACTGATCTCTGATCTCCTACCCTTGGATACTGATCTTTGTCTGTGTTATTCTCTTTCTGTATCAGACATCTGCTGGTTTTAACATGCAATACATTTGTTTGGCAGCCTTCAAAGAGGCACTGAAAGTCACTTGTGTTTTCGGGTTGTTCATTCCCCATTTTTTCCCAATATGGAGGTGATCAAGAGATGCACAGCAGAGAAAAAGCAATGATCGCTGCTTTTGGGAGAACAACTACATAACATACCACACCGATGCCAGGGCTCACACAGGCACTCCTCATTAGGGTTGTTTTGGTACTTTGGCTCATGCATACAAAGTATGTTTTCAGTAGGGAATTCTGTATTAATAAACACACTATGAATACCTACGGTTACATTCAAATAACAGAAAGGATTTGGAAATGAAACGATCATAGGCAATAGACTTCCATGGGAGAAGAGCAAAGAGGGGGACAAGATGATATTTGGCAGTTAGAGAGCAGCAGCACAGGAGGAGTGACGGCAGACTCCTAGCCATTAACTCCCCACTCTGTGTGGAACAGGCCCATCTGGAAGAGACCCTTTAGACTGCTGGACATCCAACTTTTCCTGCCGCAAATCTCCACCACAGTGCCGTGTCTCCCTTAATCCAAATAAGTCCATCAAACTAGCCCGAGTTTCTCCGGCTGCAGCCCGGAAAAGTGCCTTTTAATGAAAGACTGTTAATAATTCAATCTGGTCCCCATGAATACAAAGACTTGGAGAAGTTTAAGGACATTCAGAGGAGGTGAGTGGGGGATTGGTGACACCTCTGAACATCCCAGAGTGCACTGCTATGATCAACTTTAGATGCCCTTTTGCATTTTTTATGTCCTGCAGTGCTATTGTCACACAGCATTGACCTGGTGGCATGCACCATCCTGCACCACTATTCAAAAGTCAGACAAGGGTATTTCAAAACCTATTCCACTGGGCACGGACGTCAGTTCAACATCTAGTTTTGATTTACATTTGGTTGTGTGGTCAATTAACTTAAATTCAATGTGAAATCCACAAAACACTTCAACATGTCTTTGGTTTTATCTTAAAAGTTGGGTGAAAGAAATATAAAATTCCCTTGATTACTTTTTTGAAATTTAACCAGTTTTCCAAGTTGATTCAACGTCATCACATAGATTTTTTGTTGTTGTTGAAATTACATGGAAACAATGTTGATTCAACCAGTTTTTGCCCAGTGGGATTGTTCTTTTCTTACTCCTCAAATATAAGCAAAATTGTGTCCAACATCACAGAAACCGAATGTGAGAGGCCTTTTAAACCTCAAAAGTCAAGCTGCTATGAGTCAGATACACAAACAATGTGTTGTAATACAATTAGAATCCAGTGAAAGAGGAGAATAATCTCATTTGTGCTCAGTCACACAAAAACACACATGCACATCCCTAGCCTGGATTAGGACTGCAAGCTTCAGATACGTTTAACTTGTGACAACCCCCCCCCTTCCCTTTGAGTTTTTTTGCTCCCTCTTCCAAGCAGGAGATAGCGTTGTTTACCTTGGGAGGTATTGTATTCTGATGTTCTTAATCAGACAACAGTTAGATAACATAGACTTCAGAAGGGAGAGAAAATCCCCAGTTGACTTACCTAAATACCTCCAAACGTTACTTTGCTGCTAACCGGGAAACCTAAGATGCCTCTTTCTTGTTATTCTTGTTATTTTTTTATTTTTTTTACCTAGCAGCTTTCTGTGAGCATCAACAGTGCAGTACACCCTCCCTGAGAGTGATCCTCTCAGACACACTGCTTTGTCAAACTATAGTACAAATATATACTTCTACCTCACACACATCTGAGAAAAACATCTCCATTATATGACTTTTAAAATGCCTTGGACATATCGAAGCTAAAATAGCCCTCAAATTGCAGCAACATACCAGGGTTCTAGCTGTGCCCTTCTGAGCGAAGGCAACACTTGTTCTGATGATCACACCACAGACCAACTAGAAGTCTTGCAATTGAGGGTCGATTTCAGAGGAGCTATTCCCTGCTGCTTGAAAGCTAGCCCTTCCTGTTTTTTTCAGAAGAATAAGTGTTGACCATAAAGTTGTTGCCTGTACGCCAAGCTATCTGGCCCATTGTTATATGTATAAGGGGTACCATCCACTCATCCATCATTGCATGACTCTGTGGTAACATTATCACTTTAGATAAGGTTACAGTAAACTGCACTCTGCTTTTAAGGATCGCTATTCCTCTAATCCAATCTCTGACATGGAGTCTGTTTATCATTGGACTGCCGGAGAATCTTCTGTGTCCCTCCACTTCCCCTTACACAGGAAATAATGGACGACCCTTCTACCTGCCGACGCTCAGGTCTTCTTCCTTCACTGTTTGTTTGATCTCTCTCAGGGTAAGAGCCAGGGCAGTTTTGATGCATTATGATTAAATCAGGTTTAAGGGGAGTCTCCTGGCACGGTATTGTTGGCCAGAGAAAGCGCTGCCATTTAGCTTTGGGTGCTGGCCAAGGGAGATTGGCAAACTGCGATGACTCCAGTGTGTGCCTCGGTGATTTGCACTGATGTCCCCCAGGGATTGAGCAATGACCACTGTCAATTCACCAGTGAGGCCTGCCAGATTGAAACCCCTGCCAACAGATTTGAAAGGATAGCAAGAAATGTAACCGCCCGATCGTGCATTAGTATTTTTCATCGCCTGGGCCTTAAATAAAAAAAAGATCTCCTCAATATTCATTTGCAGTTGAACTTCAGCTCCAAAAGAAAAGCGGTGTGAAAAGTGCCCGTGAAGCCCCAAATCATTAAAGAAAAATAAATGACGAACAATTAATTACAGTTTAATTTACAATGTTTACACTTTTACAATGTTTCAATCACAATGTTTACACTTACTTATTTCTGAAACCCATTTGAATTGGCATGCCAATAAACAAAGGAGTCAGAGGAAGATGATGAGAGACAAATCATAAAGTAGAGGGTGGGGCTGAGGCCCTGCACTGAGACATGATATCTGTGGATTACTTACAGCTGATCCTGAGTCTGAAAACCAGTTATTGCTGCATGCAAAAATAGACCTCTTTGTTCCATGTGGAGAGGACTCAGTGAATACGATCTGCTATGTATCAGAGACATCAGAGAGACTCTCAATCAATATGGGACCTTGAGAATATTTATGTTCAGTGTGAGATGGATACAAACTTGGATATATACTTCAGATGATCAGCCCCCAACCAATCCAATATTCTGCCTGAGTTGAGGCTACAACTCAAGCAGCAGTGGTCTGCTCAGTAGCGCCCTCCGCAGGACAGCTTGTGAAATGGAGGCATTGGTGTTGGCAGATTGCTCTTTGGTACCTCAGGGAGAGGACTGATGAGGATATAAGAACGAGGCAGGAGGGAGTGGGATGATAAACATCTCCATAATGACACAGAGACAGGCCTAACATTAGAGGCATGTCTGTGGGCCAACGGGATTTTTCTGTCTAAGCACCAACCAAGAGCTCCATCTCATCGACGGGTCTGCAGTGGAGCAGGTTGAGAGCTTCATGTTATGGAAACTGCTCGGCCTCCGACCGCAAGGCACTTTACATCACTGGCGCCAAGCTTCCTGCCATCCAGGACCTATATTCCAGGCGGTGTCAGAGGAAGGCCCTCAAAATTGTCAAACACTCCAGCCCCCCTAGTCATAGACTGTTCTCTCTGCTACCACATGGCAAGCGCTACTGGAGAACCATGTCTAGGTCCAAGAGGCTTCCAAACAGCTTCTACCCCAAGCCATAAGACTCCTGAACATCTAGTCAAATGTCTACCCAGATTATTTGCATTGCCCCCCCCCCTCCCCTCTCCACACCACTCTCTGTTGTCATCTATGCATTGTCACTTTAATTAACTCTACCTACGTGTACATACTACCTCAACTAACCGGTGCCTCGCACATTGACTCTGTACCAGCACCCCCCTGTATATATTGTTATTTTTTTCAGCTGCTCTTCAATTACTTGTTACTTTAATCTCTTATTCTTAACCATATATTTTTTAACTGCACTGTTGGTTAGGGGCTCGTAAGTAAGCATTTCACTGTAATGCTGTTGTTTTTGGCGCATGTGACTAATGAAATATGATTTGACATGTTTCCTAAGCCTGATGTTTAACGCTCCTACATTTCCTGCAACAAACATGCTAATAACGCTGGAAAAAAATTGGCATCATGCCACCATTGGTTGGAGATGGAAGATGGGTGGCTCTGTCTATCTCTAATAGCAGCCTTCTGATCATGACTACTGAATGGCCTCTCCCTCAATTGCCTAATTGTCTTAGTGGGACAAGCAGGTGGCTCAACCCCCCGTTTGGCAACTGGTGAAACACTATCCACATCAACAGACTGATGCAGGGGATGGGGCCTGACACTATTATGAAGTTTAGATGAAGAGAAATTTTAGCGAGTGCTATTGTGTCTGATGTGCTTTACTGAATAAAACAATTTTCTTGATCAGTGCTGTATTAAATAGCCTCTCTTAACAAATACCGTATGCCTGGTTCCCACAGAGAACGCTGTACCATTAAAAACAAGTATCATCCAGTTGCATTGACCCCGACTGAGCAGGAATGAGTTGGGCATACTCCAATGAGCATAAAACATTTGCATGTATACTGAACAAAACCAGAAATGCAACATGTAACAATTTCACAGATTTTACTGATTTACAGTTCATTTAAGGAAATCAATCAATTGAAATAAATAAATTAGGACCTAATCTATGGATTTCACTTGACTGGGCAGGGGCGCAGCCATAGGCCCACCCACTTGGGAGCCAGGTCCACCCACTGGGAAGCCAGGTCCACCCACTGGGGAGCCAGGCCCAGCCAATCAGAATGAGTTTTTCCTCAGACAGAAATACTCCTCCGTTTCATCAGATATCCCGTTGGTTGGTCTGAGACGATCCCAAATCAAATCAAAGTTTATTTGTCACATGCGCCGAATACAACAGGTGTAGACCTTACAGTGAAATGCTTACTTACAGGCTCTAACCAATAGTGCAAAAAAGGTATTAGGTGAACAATAGGTAAGTAGAGAAATGAAACAACAGTAAAAAGACAGACTATATACAGTAGCGAGGCTATAAAAGTAGCGGGGCTACATACAGACACCAGTTAGTCAGGCTGATTGAGGTAGTATGTACACCATTCTGTATACTTCTGGCCCCTCTTTGGACATTGTGTTAACCTGTTAGGGCTAGGGGGCAGCATTTGCACGTCTGGATAAAAAAAATGTACCCGATTTAATCTGGTTACTAATCCTACCCAGTAACTAGAATATGCATATACTTATTATATATGGATAGAAAACACTCTAAAGTTTCTAAAACTGTTTGAATGGTGTCTGTGAGTATAACAGAACTCATTTGGCAGGCAAAACCCTGAGACATTTTCTGACAGGAAGTGGATACCTGATGTGTTGTATTGACTTTAAACCTATCCCATTGAAAAACACAGGGGCTGAGGAATATTTTGGAACTTCCAATTGCTTCCACTAGATGTCACCAGCCTTTACAAAGTGTTTTGAGTCTTCTGGAGGGAGATCTGACCGAACAAGAGCCATGGAACGATGATGTCCCATTAGACACCTGGCGCGCGAGTTCATGTTGGGTACCCTCGTTCCAATACGTTATAAAAGAGTATGCATTCGTCCACCTTGAATATTATTCATGTTCTGGTTAAAAAAGGCCCTAATGATTTATGCTATACAACGTTTGACATGTTTGAACGAACGTAAATATATTTTTTCCCCTCGTTCATGACGAGAAGTCCGGCTGGCTTAGATCATGTGCTAACAAGACGGAGATTCTTGGACATAAATGATGAGCTTTTTTGAACAAAACTACATTCGTTATGGACCTGTGATACCTGGAAGTGACATCTGATGAAGAGAATCAAAGGTAATGGATTATTTACATAGTATTTTCGATTTTAGATCTCCCCAACATGACGTCTAGTCTGTATCGCAACGCGTATTTTTCTGGGCGCAGTGCTCAGATTATTGCAAAGTGTGATTTCCCAGTAAGGTTATTTTTAAATCTGGCAAGTTGATTGCGTTCAAGAGATGTAAATCTATAATTCTTTAAATGACAATATAATATTTTACCAATGTTTTCTAATTTTAATTATTTAATTTGTGACGCTGACTTGACTGCCGGTTATTGGAGGGAAACGATTTCCTCAACATCAATGCCATAGTAAAACGCTGTTTTTGGATATAAATATGAACTTGATAGAACTAAAAATGCATGCATTGTCTAACATAATGTCCTAGGAGTGTCATCTGATGGAGATTGTAAAAGGTTAGTGCATCATTTTAGCTGGTTTTATGGTTTTGGTGACCCTGTCTTTGACTTGACAAAACATTACACACAACTCTTGTAAATGTACTGTCCTAACATACTCTAAATTTATGCTTTCGCCGTAAAACCTTTTTGAAATCGTAAAACGTGGTTAGATTAAGGAGATGTTTATCTTTCAAATGGTGTAAAATAGTTGTATTTTTGAAAAATTTGAATTTTGACATTTATTTGGATTCAAATTTGCCGCTCTTGAAATGCACCTGCTGTTGATGGAGTGCACCACGGGTGGCACGCTAGCGTCCCACCTAGCCCATAGAGGTTAACTAACCTCCAGACGAGCTTCAATGCCATACAACTCCCCTTCCGTGGCCTCCAACTGCTCTTAAACACAAATAAAACTAAATGCATGCTATTCAACCGATCATTGCCCGCACCTGCCCGCCCATCCAGCATCACTACTCTGGACGGCTCAGACTTAGCATATGTGGATAACTACAAATACCTGGGTGTCTGGCTAGACTGTAAACTCTCCTTCCAGACTGATATTAAGCATCTCCAATCCAAAATGAAATCTAGAATCAGCTTCCTATTTCGCAAACAAAGCATCCTTCTCTCATGCTGCCAAACATACCCTCGTAAAACTGACCATCCTACCGATCCTCAACTTTGGCGATGTCATCTATAAAATAGCCTCCAACACTCTACTCAACAAACTGGATGCAGTCTATCACAGTGCCATCCGTTTTGTCACCAAAGCCCCATACACTACCCACCAGTGCGACCTATATGCTCTCGTTGGCTGGCCCTCACTTCATACTCGTCGCCAAACCCACTGGCTACAGGTTATCTACAAGTCTCTTTTAGGTAAAGCCCTGCCTTATCTCAGCTCGCTGGTCACCATAGCAGCACCCACTCGTAGCACGCGCTCCAGCAGGTATATCTCACTGGTCACCCCCAAAGCCAATTCCTCCTTTGGTCGTCTTTCCTTCCAGTTCTCTGCTGCCAATGACTGGAACGAACTGCAAAAATCTCTGAAGCTGGAGATTCCCATCTCCCTCACTAGCTTTAAGCACCAGCTGTCAGAGCAGCTCACAGATCACTCCACCTGTTCATAGCCCATCTGTATACAGCCCATCTATCTACCTCATCCCCATACTGTATTTATTTATTTATTCTGCTCCTTTTGCATCCCAGTATCTCTACTTGCACATCCATCTTTTGCACATCTACCATTCCAGTGTTTCATTGCCATATTGTAATTACTTTGCCACCATGGCCTATTTATTGCCTTAATTCCCTTATTTTACCTAATTCGCACTCACTGTATATAGACTTTTTTTTCTACTGTATTATTGACTTTATGTTTTGTTCATTCCATGTGTAACTCTGTGTTGTATGTGTCTAACTGCTATGCTTTATCTTGGCCAGGTCGCAATTGCAAATGAGAACTTGTTCTCAACTAGCCTACCTGGTTAAATAAAGGTGAAATAAAAAAATAAAAAAATAAAAAACATGTAGATATGGTTAAAGTGACTATGCATATATGATGAACAGAGAGTAGCAGTAGTGTAAAAGAGGGGTTGGCGGGTGGTGGGTGGTGGGTTGTGGGTGGCGGGACACAATGCAGATAGCCCGGTTAGCCAATGTGCGGGAGCACTGGTTGGTCAGCCCAATTGAGGTAGTATGTACATGAATGTATAGTTAAAGTGACTATGCATATATGATAAACAGAGAGTAGCAGCAGCGTAAAAAAAGAGGGGTTGGGGGGGCACACAATGCAAATAGTCCAGGTAGGTATTGGTTACCTGTTAAGGAGTCTTATGGCTTGGGGGTAAAAACAGTTGAGAAGCCTTTTTGTCCTAGACTTGGCACACCGGTCCCGCTTGAGAACAGTCTATGACTGGGGTGGCTGGGGACTTTGACAATACTTAGGGCCTTCCTCTGACACCGCCTGGTGTATAGGTCCTGAATGGTAGGCAGCTTAGCCCCAGTGATGTACTGGGCCGTATGCACTACCCTCTGTAGTGCCTTGCGGTCGGAGGCCGAGCAATTGCCGTACCAGGCAGTGATGCAACCAGTCAGGATGCTCTCGATGTTGCAGGTGAAGAAGCGGGAAGTGGAGGTTCTGGGCTGGCGTGGTTACACGTGGTCTGTGGTTGTGAGGCCTGTTGGACTTACTGTCAAATTGTCTAAAATGACGTTGGAGGTGGCTTCTGGTTGAGAAATTAAACTGTATGCCAATGTAACAGATTAGCTTCCGTCCCTCTCCTCGCCCCTACCTGGGCTCGAACTAGGGACCCTCTGAACACATCAACAGCTACCTCCCACAAATCATCGTTACCCATCGCTCCGTAAGGGGAACAACTGCTTCAAGGTCTCAGAGCAAGTGATGTCACCGATTGAAATGCTATTAGCGCGCACCCTACTAACTAGCTAGCCATTTCACATCGGTTACACTCACCCCATTTTTGACCTCCTCCTTTTCCACAGCAACCAGTGATCCGGGTCAACAGCATCAATGTAACAGTATAGCTTCCGTCCCTCTCCTCACCCCTACCTGGGCTCGAACCAGAGACCCTCTGCACACATGGACGACAGCCACCCTCAAAGCATCGTTACCCATCACTCTACAAAGCCACGGCCCTTGCAGAGCAAGGGGAACAACTACTTCAAGGTATCAGAGCGAGTGACATCACCGATTGAAACGCTATTAGCGTGCACCCTGCTAACTAGCTAGCCATTTCACATCGGTTACACTAACAGCTCTGGTGGACATTCCAGCAGTCAGCATGCCAATTGCAAGCGCCCTCAAAACTTGACACATCTGTGGCATTGTGTTGTGTGACAAAACTGCACATTTTAGAGTGGCCTATTATTGTCCCCAGCACAAGGTGCACCTGTGAAATGATCATGCTGTTTAATCAGCTTCCTGATATGCCACAACTGTCAGGTGGATGGATTGTCTTGGCATAGGAGACATGCTCACTAACAGGGATGTAAACAAATGTGTGCACAAATATGAGAGAAGTAAGCTGTGTATATGGAAAATGTCTGAGATCTCTTATTTCAGCTCATAAAACATGGGACCAGCACTTTACATGTTGTGTTTATATTTTTGTTCAGTATATATTGCCGCACAAGGCTTGCAGACATAATTGGCATTGCACAGCACTACTCCCGCAACTCTGACACACATACACACACATTAATTTTGATATGCATGGAACAAGCACACACAGCTAGCTGGCATCGGCCAATTTAAAAGCCATTTCCATCTCTGGTAAGAAACATTGACATGAGAGAGGGAGAACAGAGAGAGAGAAATGGAAGGAGGGAGTGAGGGAGGTAGAGACAGCCGAGTTCATCCAGGTGTAATATTGGTCTGTCCCAGAAACTTCCTGCAAAACACTTTGAAGCTGTTATCAGATCAGAAACCCAATTCCTCAAGTGCCTCCTGTGCCGAAACACCAAATGCATCTTCCATCCAACACGGCCTGTAACAATCCTGTCAATGCATTTACTAGGTGGTTTACGCACAAATGCTTTAGCCGCTTCCAGGATACACAACATTATATCGGCAGCAGTAGGCAGCGAAGAGGATGGCATGCGATTTACCCAAGGTAATAACTCCAGATCTGCACTTATAACAATATCAATGCCGGGAGCAACTTTTTTTCCACTCTGCAAGAGCAATGGGCAGCAAAAAGAGCCCGAGATGGGAAAACACATGTGGATTGTTATTTTGAGGCAAAGTCAGGAGTTCTCAAGAACATAATAGACAACCATAACACATTAGAATCATCATTATTAAACTCTCCAAAGTCGATTGAACTGCTAACATAATTTGCTCCTCTATTTTGGCACTAATGGCACTATTACGTGCCATTTATAAATCAAGAGAAACAATGCTCTGAATCCAAACATGCAGTGTATAGCCTCACGCTGATCATATCTGCATACATTTTCGATACAACACACCCTAAACTATATCATTGAAAAAATTATCTTTACTAAAGAGGAGGAAATTGAGTTAACAACTGATGAGCAAGCTACACTCAAAGTCATAGCATTGCTTCCACTCTACTACCCCCTTCCCACCCTTTTCTCTGCCCAGTTACCCCCTGCACAAGAACAAGGAGGTAGGCACAGGGTTTTGACCAGCTGTGCCATGCTGACGCTGCCGGAACAGAAGCGCGGTATACGACCCGCCTTACCCCGGCTCTGTTGATCTCCCTTGCCAAGCCACTGCGCTCAGCTCCCACTGAGACAGAATAACATTGCCTGTTGTTTCCTGTGCATTAGGCTGCAATTTAGAAACCATTAATCCCCTCTTTAATCTGTCAAAAATTCCTGACTGTGCTCAGAGAAGGCAGCTGCCTCCCAATGTGCCTGTCTTCCCCCTTCTGCTATCTCCCCATATCCTGACACTCCTTATGAGAGACAGACAGGCCACGTATGGTGCTGCCCCACGTCTTCAAGGAAAGAGGGGGAATAGGGAAAGGGTGGGACTGAGGAGTGCAGGTGGGTGATAACCCTCACTCCACAGGTGACCTCGTGATCACAACAGCATCTGGTTGAATTACTTAACATTTCGCCCAGCAGACATGTAATCCGGGATAATGCCCTTTTGCCGAGAGTGCTCCAATCTGGATAAATTCATCCCCTAGGAATGAGATCCAAGAGAAAAGTCTCAGCGAGGGAGAGAAGGCGTGGCTGGGGGTTGGAGGGATATTGGAGTATGTAATACCGAATGGTAGGGAGGGGGTCTTTGGAGTATACTTTGGAACAGTGATGCCATTGGAGAATTCTAATGAACTCCAGTAAACATAGTTTTATTTTTGTTGACTGCTTAAGAGGAAGCGAATCATTGCCTGGTTTGCAAGAATAGTTTCCAAACTAATGATTTTCCTTTCCTCCCTGACCGGAATCCGACTTGAAGAGATTCCATCCATTTAATCGGATTAAGCAGACAGATAAAATATGAAGAGAATAGAGAACATTGCATGTCTCTGAAATGATCTCTTACTTATGCTTGTTTGGCATCTGCTAAAGGCCCATGATGCAAGCATCAAGATACATGATGCATATCAATGAATTACAAAGACAACAGCTGATTAAAATGCAATAGCTTTAATTACACAGTAACTCAATGATCTAATTACTCTAATCGAATTGTAACAAAAGCCATAACCTATTATCAAGTATCAATGTAAGTGAAAAACAAAAACAATGCCAGCTACTCTGAAGGCAAAAACCTACTAAACAATGTCTATTCACTCAACATAAACCTGTAACCTTATCTAATATTCTTGGAAATAACTTTCTGTAAAATGACCCCTTTTGAAGGCCTATCCATTGCTTACCACTGGGACTGAGAGCCAAAGCTTTCTAGACACAGCTCCTGATTATTTATTAATATGTTTACTACCAGAAATATCCATTGGGAATCGTCAGCCTGGATTGGATTAGGCTTAATCTATTATGACAGAAAAATCAGCAGGGGTCATGGGCGTCTGTGGTGACTTATATCGCTAGCCTTGATGGTACACAAAGCACAAACAAGGAAACAAAGGTTGGCTCACAACGTCACATCCCAGTGGAGGACATCAATATCAATCTCCCGTGGAGATGTGGCCCGGCTAGGGTTACGTCCTTACAGCATGTGTCATCATTGAGGGGTGAAGAGTTAAGATAGAGGAAGGGCACATAATGTGTCTTCTATCTCCTTAGCCACCATGTTGACAACAGAAACAGGAAGATAGACCACAGCAGAAGCTATGTGAGAAAGTCTGTATGATGACTAAAGGAGGGCGTTTGACAGTATATGGAAAAAATATCTACATTAATTTGTTTTCGCTTGTGGTTGAAATGGCAAAATCTATTAATTACAATTGGATTATTATGTGTCATAATCCATACATTTACAAGGGGTTTAACACATGAATTGCTTACAAATAACTATTTATAATGCAGAATGATGCAATAAAATGGAGAAAACATTGACCTATGTTATTTGGGGATGATTGGTATTTTGAAATGTGATTGAGGGTTTTTCCTCTTTCAAAGAAGCAAAGAGATTTACTCCAAAATCCCAAAAACCAAACATGACATTGTGTTGACATTTAATTATGAAGCTATTAGGAATTTGGTATCAAAGCTTGTGTTCCGTGAAAAGCGGGTTTAGGTTCAGAATAGGCAGACAGTTAATAGACAGCAGTAAATTAAATCGAGGCTTGTGGGGTGCTAAGACTTTCTTTCCAGGGTTAAGAAACAGCTTAGTGTCATGGCAGGGTGGTGACTTAGCACTAGGAGGTCTAGGAGTGTGCTTGTGAGCTGGGAAGGAGGAAGGAAGCCAAAAGATGGAGAGGGAGAAGGAGAGAGAAAGAGAAAGGAATGGAGTCCATTGATGTGCTGCACTGCCCCCAGTGTGCAAACCCGAGGCCAGTAGAATGATTAGACGTGTTGCCTATAAGTACCATCCAAGCAACTACTGGACAGTTTGCTTATGGATTTAATAAGGAGGCCAGGGATCTGGGTTTAGTTTGAGAGAGAGTCACTCCATATACCTCTGTGTGGTTTTTCAGTTCCAGTCTGCCACAGGGACAGGCACATCCAGTACAAGACTCTATTCTTAAACTGGCTCCCTCCACAGGGACTTTCTGTACTCAGAAATTCCAGCACCATTTCCCTGACAGCAGAGATGGTGTTCAATCACATTGTACCCCTTATGAGAGCCATGGATAGAGGGAAAGAGAGAGAAAGACAGACAAGGTCTCAGGACAGGTTTTACATTTTAGTAATTTAGCAGACGCTCTTATCCAGAGCGACTTACAGTAGTGAATGCATACATTTCATTTCATGCATTTTTTCTTTTGTACTGGCCCCCCCCGTGGGAATCGAACCCACAACCCTGGCATTGCACACATCATGCTGGCATTGCAAACACCATGCTCTACCAACTGAGCCACAGGGAAGGCCCCTGCGGTGACTGCCTTCTTGGGGACATTCTTTCAGGATCCTCCTGGCTCACACCGTGTCATCAGTCAGTAGTGGATCAGGTGAGTGCCAGGGTGCGAGGGAAGGGAAGGTGCCCTACATAACCCTCCATACAGTACTGGCAGGATTGAGATCAGCACAACTCAGGACCAATCTCTCCCTCTTTCTCTCTCTCTCTCTCTTTCTCTCTCTGAGTCTCACTAGAGAATGTCTCTCTCTAGAAATGTGAGTCTCAGCCTCACAATTCCCTCCATCCCTTTTTCATAAAAGATATCGGCTGAAAGTAGCTGGCGACATAAACAGAGTAATAATTTGTAAAACTAGAATTAGCTATAAGGGTAAAGTTGCTTGTAAAATAGCTGGTAAAAGGCAAGCAGACGGGTTGTTATCTCTGTTTACCTACCAGGGCTTATATTATTTCATATTATGGTAATAACAAACTCAGCTGAATTGCAGAGCAATCTCACACCGTTCTGCATTACCTGAGATATGTGCTGGTTGGTTTTTAGTTGTTTTTCCCAAAACTGAAATTATCACTTATAATGAAGGGGAAAATGATGATGCTGGTAAAATAACTGGGCACACAGAGCAGATGTATCGAGATCTATGCAGCGATGAGATTAGAATGTTCAGTTGGTGTATATGCTATTTCAACAGGTAGGCTATCATCATCAGGTAAACTCAGCAAAAAAAGAAAGGTCCCTTTTTCAGGACCCTGTCCTTCAAAGAAAATTCTTAAAAATACAAATAACTTCACAGATCTTCATTGTAAAGGGTTTAAACACTGTTTCCCATGCTGTTTTCCATTCAATGAACCATAAACAATTAATGAACAAGCACCTGTGGAACAGTCGTTAAGACACTAACAGCTTACAGACGGTAGGCAATTAAGGTCACAGGTATGAAAACTTAAGTCACTAAAGAGGCTTTTCTACTGACTCTGAATAACACCAAAAGAAAGATGCCCAGGGTCAATCAATAAATTGCAATGTCCGTACTGTGAGACGCCTAAGACAGCGCTACAGGGAGACAGGACAGACAGCTGATCGCCCTTGAAGTGGCACACCAGGTGTAACACCACCTGCACTGGATCGGTACATCCGAACATCACACCTGCGGGACAGGTACAGGATGGCAACAACAACTGCCCGAGTTATACCAGGAACGCACAAACCCTCAATCAGTGCTCAGGCTGTCCGCAATATTCTGAGAGAGGCTGGACTGAGGGCTTGTAGTCCTGTTGTAAGGCAGGTCCTCACCAAACAACAACGTCGCCTATGGGCACAAACCCACCGTCGCTGGATCAGATAGGACTGGCAAAAACTCCCCTTTGTTCAGGGACACATTATTCCATTTCTGTTAGTCACATGTCTCTGAAACTTGTTCACTTTATGTCTCAGTTGTTGAATATTTACATATGTTAAGTTTGCTGAAAATATATGCAGTTGACAGTGAGAGGACGTTTCTTTTTTTGCTGAGTTTAGTTTGGCAATTATCAGCTTCTTAGTTTAATAAAGGGGAAAAGCTTGAGGATAGTAATTTTGCACATAAGGCAGATACCTAATGTTAGAGTCTAACTGTGTCCAATTAAACCTATTTCCAGAGTACACTGATGTTGGAAAAAACTTCTCTTCATGAAAAATAAACTGTGGAATATAGTCTCGATATAGCTACTCTGTACTTTCTAACTACTTCATAGAAAAACAGTATGCTTTTGTCAACATCTACAGTAACACAACCATCAAAACGCATACAACCGACAACCTCCTCAGACGTATGTACAACTCCTGAACCAGTAGTGCCGAGAGCAATATTAACAGCTTTAGTACCAGAGTCAACGTCAAATTAGTCGGTTGTGTAAGTTCGTCCGGTCGTACATTTTTTTCCGCTTAAACATACGCATACATCATTTTTAGTGCCTGGAATAGACATTGAAAAGGGCACCATAGGATGTGTTTCAAAGTGAAAACAAGCTTGACTTTTTCTATTATTTTTATGATTAACTTGATTTCTCTCTATGTGATCTAGAGAACAAGGGGGATAAAATTCTGGAAAATAAATGAAGAGCTCATAACGGCAGTTCCCTCTGCTGAAAATGTTCCAATCTCAAAACTGTAAGATTCAGTTCAATCTGACACAAATTAGAAAGAATTGATTTCCATTTTCCCCTGTTGATTTTGAACATAAGGTTATGCCTCTCTCTGTGCGCGCACACACACACACACACACACACACACACACACACACACACACACACACACACACACACACACACACACACACACACACACACACACAAGGAGAGCTGAGGGACAGAACCCTGCTTAGATGGCAACCCAGAGCGAGGGGTCAAACTTTGAAAAGAAGCTGTGACAGCTCCGCTGACCCTGACACACTCTGGGATTAGCTCCTGCTCCCATTGTGGGTCAGTTACCATGGCCACGGAGGAGCTAACACACTGCACAAACACTCTCCCTACTCTGCGTGACCACGAGGAGTAAACACACTCCCTCTACTCTCTGTCTGGTCTCAGTCCAGTCACATCTCACTCAGACCCCACATAGTGACGATCCCAGACTTCTCACATGTTACTGACAGCGATAGTTACATTGTTTTCCAAAGACAACCACCTGCTGGTAAGAAGGGGAAACAACCCATCCACACATCTTTATTTCTAACCCACTGTCTAAGATTGAAATCACCTGCAGACTTGGTCCAAGGGGATAGTGTTGTTCAGAGTGCTCTATTCTAAGCACTACTTATCTTCCTCTGTGGTCTTGACCAACCCCCCGGCACGTTTCTGGCAAAGAGATTGTCAGGGGAAAGAAATTGCTCCGGCAAAGAGATTGTTTTGAAACTGTGACAATGTGAGTCGTGGGGAGCAAACGCTTCATCGAGTTGGGATGTGAGCACTCCTGCTGAGGAGCGTGTCTGGTGACTACATTCAGTCTGAAAAGGACTGTCTAACCAGACTGACAGGGCACAAGCGGTGATGAACTCCTGAGACAGGACACCACCGGCTACAGCTGTTAACAGCTCTAAACACAAGTATTCCATTATTATCCACCAGTTTCCTCCCCATATAGCACAGTGACAGATCATTGAGGCAAAATAAGAAAAATCTGACTGCATCAGCTCTGACAGCTCACAGCAGAGACTACTTCAAAGAAAATGCTCCCTATTCACATGCAGTCACGAACTAACACAGATAATAACAGAAGGGTACTAGACAGATGCAGTGGATAAAAGGAAAAGAGCCAGTGGACTTACCATGTCCGGAGATCCACAGGAACACAACGACCCAGGGGATCATGGCTGGAGAGGGAGAGGGTGAATCTCTGAAACACAGTGGGCGAGTGTGTGAAATTAAAGTTGGCATACACACACACACAACAGTGCTCTTCTGTGCAGTTCTGGATGGGTGCTACAGTCCCTCAATGATGTCCCTGCTGTCAGGGATATAGCTTTAACTCTTCTGTCCTGTCTTCCTCCTCTTCTTTTCCTCTTGTTCTTCTCTCTCTCCTTCTCTCTATGTCACTCTTCAGAGTTGCCAATGGTCAGCTTTGCTTCTCTCTCCTGTTGATGTGTAGACTCTCAGCGTGAGCTTTCTCGCATTCTCTCACGCTTATGCTGGCTCGGTCTCACTGATGTTCCATTCTCAATCTCTGAGCATCAGTGTCTCTACTCGCACCCCTCCCCTCTTTCTCTCTCTCTTTCTCTCTCTCGCCCACTCACTCTACCAGTAGAAGCTCCTGGTAAGGCTCCTCCTTCCAGCTCCCTCTCTCCTTCTCCTCTGTCTCTTTCTCTCTGCCTGCCTGTCTGTTTCAGTGCCTGTGTCGGAGCCTGTGCTGGAGCGGGTCTGGTTGGGAGAATCAGCTCGCTCTAATCTCTGAGAACTAGGATCTCTATACGGGAGAATTAAAATAGGACCAGGTTTGGCTGCACTACGGACAACACAGGCGTCCACAAACAATAGTGCAGCTGTCCTCCCTGGCTTCCTGCCTAACATGGGACTAGTATTCCACAGTGTCAGAACTGGGTTTGAATATCAGTGTGTGTTTGCCATATAGAGCAGTGAGGATAAAGTAATCACATACATTAGAATCCAAGACCAATGTCCTATAATATTCATTAGCCTGCAAATTCTATCAGGAGTGAGTTAGATTTGCAGTCCTTCATTGATTGACCTCTAATGTAAAGGCTATAAATCCTTCTAATGCAGTGCTTGCTAACAAGTCTGTTTCACCTTGTAAATATTTTAAGGAGCATTCTTTCTTCAGCTTTTAACTTGCCTGGCTCAACCAGTTTCCTACACCCATTCTCATATTTCTCGAAATCAAGCGCTACAGGGCTACTTATAGCTATTAGGTCAATGAAACCTTCTTTGTATTTGTATAAATGATTCAGCGAAATTAACATTGTTTTTAACTGGCCTCTTACAAATGAATGTATACGGAAGTGCATGTGTGAATGAGGATATGTATGTGTATGTGCCAGTTTGTGTGTTTCTATATGTGTGATCCTGGGATATTATTTTGGACTGGAAATTAAATGGCCAAAGAAACTTTTTTTTTTTTTTACAATTCTGGAGAAAGATATTAGTTCACAGAGACTGAGCACACAACATGCTCAAAGCCTGAAAAGGCATAAACAATATGGAATTTCCACCTTCTGTGAGAGAGTTTATTTGTAAGCTTTGTTGTAGTTTTGAGCCTTGGGTGGCAATGCTTTTATTTGGGCAGATTTCAAAATGAAAAACTCCAAGAAACGTAAAACAGGAATCAAAATTTAACAGCAGCGGTTTTGTAGTTTTCGCTGGTTTGTTTACTTGATACACTTCCGGGGCTGTTAGTAGAAGGACACAGTACTGTAGAAGTGCCACAAATTTAGTTCAGGAAATATAGTATCTACAACATATTGTTGTAGATTGGCTTTCATATTAACATTAAATACACTTCATTCAGTGCAGTGCATAATGTCCAATATCCTGAAATGACTTGTCTATGACCAAAGAAGTTATTTAGAAAGTATTCAGACCCCTTGACTTTTTGCACATTTTGTTATGTTATTCTAAAATGGCTGGGAAAAAAATCCTCTTCAATCTACACACAATACCCCATAATGAGATAGCGAAAACAGGTTGTAAGAAATGTTTGCAAATGTACTGAAAAAAAATGAAAAAAACATATTTACATAAGTATTCAGACGCTTTGCTATGAGACTCAAAATTGAGCTCAGGTGCATCCTGTTTCCATTGATCGTTCTTGAGATGTTTCTACAACTTGATTGGAGTCCACCTGTGGTAAATTCAATTGATTAAATATGATTTGGAAAGGCACACACCTGTCTATATAAGGTCCCACAGTTGCAGTGAATGTCAGAGCAAAAACCAAGCCATGAGGTCGAAGAATTGTCCGTAGAGCTCCGAGACAGGATTGTGTCGAGGCACAGATCTGTGGAAGGGTACCAACATATGTCTTCAGCATTGAAGGTCCCCAAGAACACAGTGTCCTCCATCATTCTTAAATGGAAGAAGTTTGGAACAACCAAGACTCTTCCTAGAGCTGGCCGGCTGGCCAAACTGAGCAATGGGGTGAGAAGGGCCTTGGTGAGGCAGGTGACAAAGAACCCGATGGTCACTCTGACAGAGCTTCAGAGTTCCTCTGTGGAGATGGGAGAACATTCTACAAGGACAACGATCTCTGCAGCACTCCACCAATTAGGCCTTTATGATAGAGTGGCCAGATGGAAGCCACTCCTCAGTAAAAAGCACATGACGGCCAGCTTAGAGTTTTCCAAAAGGCACCTAAAGGACTCTCAGATCATGAGAAACAATATTCTCTGGTCTGATGAAACCAAGATTGAACTCTTTGGCCTGAATGACAAGCGTCACTTCTGGAGGAAACCTGGCACCATCTCTACGGTGAAGCATGCGGGTGGCAGCATCCTGCTGTGGGGATGTTTTTCACCGGCAGGGACTGGGAGACTAGTCAGGATCGAGGGAAAGATGAACGGAGCAAAGTAGAGAGACATCCTTGATGAAAACCTGCTCAGGACCTGAGACTGGCGCAAAGGGTCTTTGTCCAATAGGACAACGAACCTAAGCACACAGCCAAGACAATGAAGGAGTGGCAAGTTTCTAAATGTGCTTGAGTGGCCCAGCCAGAGCCCGGACTTGAACCCAATCGAACATCTCTGGAGAATCTTGAAAATAGCTGTGCAGCGACGCTTCCCAACCCACCTGACAGAGCTTTAGAGGATCTGCAGAGAAGAATGGGAGAAACTCCCCAAATACCGGTGTGCCAAGCTTGTAGGGTCATACCCAAGAAGACTGTCATGCTTTGACAAAGGTATATGTGTGACATTAAGAATTTACACCACATTTTCCACAACTTGAATCTAGTAATGAAATAACAAGCTGAAAATGGGTGGTCTAGAATCATAGGACTGGCTGTACTTGTATTTCCTAATATCCATTCTAGCATGAGCATATGCAACATGTTCAACCTGTCAACAGTTTGCTTTGTTTTTGTATGTCATAATATGGTCCAAAAACCCAGCTTTAGAACTATTTTCATGTCTGGGAAGAATCCCCCCAATAAATGAGAACCTGTGTGAATGTTGTGAGAAAAAAAAATACACACATTTTTTGCAGCAAAACCCAAAAGCCTTAACACTAGGATTAGAAATTGATTTCCATGTTAGCCAGGTTTCAGGACCAACAACATTATGCTGGCAGCAGGAAGACTGGTTTTCTCACTTGGAGAAATGGCAATAAATCTTAGTTCTGCATACTTTCTCATCCCTTCATCTCAAGCTGCTGCACAACACATACATCTCCACCCCACTCACAGTACGGCCCAGAGGCATGGCAGCAGCTCCAAACTAATGTCATTAATTAAGTAGAGCTGCTACGTGACCTTTATAACTTGAAGGCTTAAAAATTACCTGGAACAAATTGAGCATCAATCCAAAACTCGTATTCAGAGCAGATGAGTAACTGTGAAGCACTGAATGTCAGATGGTCTACCAGGGAAGATATAATGCCAAATTGGCATGGAAAAGAAAAATGAAAGTCTCTGACTGAAGCTGTAAAACCCAGCTTCCCTGAAATATACATTAACAAATATGAATTCAAGTCTATAAATCAATTCAGTCACAGCATGCTAACCATGAAAACCTCCCAAAACACAAGATGTGTTTTGAAGATGTACCATACACCTCTTAAGCTCAGTAGTAACTATAAACTCATTTTGTCTCCCTCCCCTCCTCCCAATACCAGATGAACTGTGAGAAGAGAAGACATTCCTACACTCAGTGACATAAAGATGATGGACAGGTCCTCAGTTTGAGCTAGATGGATAGTGACAGGTCTGTTTATTCATCTCGGGCCTGCATATCCCTTACTTGCCGCTGAAAAGCTCCTAATGCTTCTACGCACGCGTGTGCCTGTCGGTGTTTGTCGATGTGGGTGTGTGTGTGTGTCACCTCAGTGTGTTTCTAGCAATTTGTGTTCGAAATGAGTATATCAGCCTCTTGTCTTCAAGGAAGGACATCCGCTCAATCTTTGTCAGTCAGATTCCCGGGAGGGGAGACGTCTCCAACCCAGATGTGTTTGATTCTCATTCTAATCAACCCTGTACAGTGCAGCAGCAGAGGCTCTAAATTGATGAAATGAAATAGGAGGGCAACAGGTCGGGAAACAGAAGACAGACGAGACTGTGTTTTCTCCCGGCACACTTTTTAAAATACAAATATTGCGTAATCTTCAGGGATGTTGGGGCATATTCTAGAATTAAGTTTTAGCCTGCGACAAATAGGAAGCCTATTGTGGCTGAATGAGTTATAATTTGTGTTAAGCATTAAAGTATTTTAATCATAGAATTACCACTGTGTCAATGGCAAAGTAGTCACACTTCAAGGCACTTCTTACAATTACTTTGCTGGTGGCTCTTCTGAGGCAGTCAGGCCCAACTTCAAGGCATCAATAGCATACTCAAACTCCCTGAGACACAACCAAGGCTTAGCCAAGAGCTTCACTGCCTCCGCTCCAGACAAGATCACACAGCCACAGGCCTGGCTGTGCCACACGACCCCATCACATTTGAATTTCATCTGCATTGCATTGAAGGAGATGTGGTTTACATGCTATGCAAAGACTGTATGGATTTGTTTACCTCGCCTTGTCTGATGTTAAGTCAACAATAAAGTGGTCAGCAACAGTCTGCACCTTGAGGGACTCATCACGGGTCAGAGCGTTTTTTGCAAAATTCAAGCTTGACTCCTTGCTTGAGAGGAAAATTCGAAGAAAAACATTTCCATTTCAAAGACTAACTATCGACATCTTCATTGAATGTATTATGTATGTATTATGAATGTATGACTGCCCTCTCCTGACAAACTGAGCTGTAAACAACAGCAATGGGTTGAACAGTGGATGTGCCCTCAGGCTGCGGGAAGAACGTTCTCTCTACATGGCAGCAAGAGAATACTGCTAATTTCTGTTAACACTATGTTGATACTGCAAATGAAAGTAGCTCTCTGAACCATTCATGCAGATGTTTTTATTAGCCTTACTGTAATGTATGGATGCACTCCAGTGACAACCACTAATGTCTTTTCAAATAGGTCTCATGCAATTCTCCTCTTAGAATGAAAATGTGTCATCGGTCTCATACATTCCTCTGCTTAGAACGAAAATGTGTCATTATAAAAATGCGTGGTTGAACAAATGAGTTCGAGCATGAAAGTAGTAATTGGCCTGAATTACATTCCAAATTATATACTGTAATACAATATCACTGATATATTGTATAGTTGATCTACATGAACATGAGTGAATTCATTGAAACCCACTAGATACTTCAATCTTTCAGTTTGTGTTAGAAAACCAGATTGATCTATTTTGAGTTAAAAGTAGGAACAAAAGACATCAATCCATATGGAAAACATTCCTATTTAGTGAATATGGTAACTGTTTTTACACATGTGTGGGTGGATAGAGGGGGTTCCACATATATTTAGAGGGGAAAATGCTGATGTTTGTGCCGCATGGCATCAAAGTAAAACACTGTAAAATACGCTGATTCAACCATTATTAGCATAAATTAATATTCCGTTTGGAAGTATTTTGCCACTGGTCCCAATTGAAAATGCAAAGTGAAGCAGCCAATACGCTCCATACCCACATCTCTGAAGCAGCCCTAAACCCAACCCTCACCCTCTGACACACGTTACTCCTGAGATATGGAGGAATGCACTTAAAAACATATGGAGGGGTAGTGATACCAATCTGAATTTATTTGAAGGTGCTGGCTGCACATGTGGGCAGTTGTAGGGATTTTTAAACCTCAAAGCTAGAATTGAAGAGACAAACAGCCACACGGAATAGACCTACACCTCGAAGGATCTAACACCTGAAAAAATTGCAAACTTCACCATTCATTATGGCTGAATATATATTTAAGAAATAAATTATGATAATTAACTTTTTCGGGATCGGTGTTAAATAACAAAACCATACTGTACAACAATAGAGCCTCTTAGGACCTATCCTAATAATGGTAATTTTATCCAGACTAAGGTAAGAGACTGGTTAAGTGCATTTATTTATAAACAAGGAAAGCATTGAAGTGGAATTGACAGCATTTTAGCAACATGAAATCATATTAAAACAATTTGTTTATATACACACCCAGGAAGAATATAACACTTTTAAAAACATTTTCTGACAAGCGAGCACTTAGATATGGTCATTTTCACATTTTCATAAATTCTTATAATGTTTGGAATTACGTGTACTAAAGCATTTCTGAAAATTCTATAGCAATATAGAGTGGGAAAGTGGCTTTGCATTTGGACAATTAATAGACACTGCAGTAAATAAAACCTAATAAAAACATTGGTGTCGCCCAAGACCGGAGTCTGCGCAGACCGGTGTGACATTTGCACACACTGTATACAGATGTTCTATTGTGTTATTGACTGTACGTTTGTTTATCCCATGTGTAACTCTGTGTTGTTGTTTTTGTCTCACTGCTTTGCTTTATCTTGGCCAGGTCTCAGTTGTAAATGAGAACTTGTTCTCAACTGGCCTACCTGGTTAAATAGTTTTTGTCACTGGCAGCAGAGAACTGGAAGGAAAGGCGGCCAAAGGCAGTGCTGGCTTTGGGGATGACCAGTGAGATATACCTGCTGGAGCGCGTGGTACGGGTTGGTGTTGTTATCATGACCAGTGAGCTGAGGTAAGGCTGGGCTTTACCTAGCATAGACTTATAGATGACCTGGAGCCAGTGGGTATGGCGACGAATATGTAGTGAGGGCCAGCCGACTAGAGCATGCAGGTCACAGTGGTGGGTGGTATAAGGGGCTTTGGTAACAAAATGGATGGCACTGTGATAGACTGCATCCAGTTTGCTGAGTAGAGTACTGGAAGCTATTTTGTAGGTGACATCGCCGAAGTCAAGGATCGGTAGGATAGTCAGTTTTACTTGGGTAAGTTTGGCGGCATGAGTGAAGGAGGCTTTGTTGCGAAATAGAAAGCCGATTCTAGATTTGATTTTGGATTGGAGATGTTTGATATGAGTCTGGAAGGAGAGTTTACAGTCTAGCCAGACACTTCGGTATTTGTAGATGTCCACATATTCTAAGTCAGAACCATCCAGAGTAGTGATGCTTGTCGGGCGGGCGGGTGCGGGCAGCGAACGGTTGAAAAGCATGCATTTGGTTTTACTAGCGTTTAAGAGCAGTTGGAGGCCACGGAAGGAGTGTTGTATGGCATTGAAGCTCGTTTGGAGGTTAGTTAGCACAGTGTCCAAAGAAGGGCCAGATGTATACAGAATGGTGTCGTCTGCATAGAGGTGGATCAGGGAGTCACACGCAGCAATAGCGACATCGTTGATATATACAGATAAAAGATTCGGCCTGAGAATTGAACCCTGTGGTACCCCCATAGAGACTGCCAGAGGTCCAAACAACAGGCCCTCCGATTTGACACATTGAACTCTGTCTGCGAAGTAGTTGGTGAACCAGGCGAGGCAGTCATTTGAGAAACCAAGGCTATTGAGTCTGCCGATAAGGATGTGGTGATTGACAGAGTCGAAAGCCTTGGCCAGGTCAATGAATACGGCTGCACAGTATTGTTTCTTATCGATGGAGGTTAAGATATCGTTTAGGACCTTGAGCGTGGCTGAGGTGCACCAATGACCAGCTCTGAAACCAGATTGCATAGCGGAGAAAGTGCGGTGGGATTCGAAATGGTCGATAATCTGTTTGTTGACTTGGCTTTAGAAGACTTTAGAAAGGCAGGGTAGGATAGATATAGGTCTGTAGCAGTTTGGGTCAAGAGTGTCCCCCCCTTTGAAGAGGGGGATGACCGCAGCTGCTTTACAATCTTTGGGAATCTCAGACGACACGAAAGAGAGTTTGAACAGGCTAGTAATAGGGGTTGCAACAATTTCAGCAGATAATTTTAGAAAGAAAGGGTCCAGATTGTCTGATATGTAGGGCTCCAGATTTTGCAGCTCTTTCAGAACATCAGCTGACTGGATTTGGGAGAAGGAGAAATGGGGAATGCTTGGGCAAGTTGCTGTGGGGAGTGCAGTGCTGTTGACCGGGGTAGGGGTAGAGAAGTGGAAAGCATGGCCAGCCATAGAAAAATGCTTATTAAAATTCTCAATTATAGTGGATTTATCGGTGGTGACAGAGTTTCCTATCCTCAGTGCAGTGGGCAGCTGGGAGGAGGTGCTCTTATTCTCCAAGGACTTTACAGTGTCCCATAACGTTTTTGAGTTTGTGTTGCAGGAAGTAAATTTCTGCTTGAAAAATCTAGCCTTTGCTTTTCTAACTGCCTGTGTATATTGGTTTCTAACTTCCCTGAAAATTGCATATCATTACATTTTTTTTTAAACATTTTAGTCATTTAGCAGACGCTCTTATCCAGAGCGACTTACAGTAGTGAATGCATACATTTCATACATTTTTTTTCTGTGCTGGCCCCCCGTGGGAATCGAACCCACAACCCTGGGCAGAGCTCAGAGCTCAGAGCTCATGCTCTACCAACTGAGCTACAGGGAAGGCTGTTCGATGCTAATGCAGAATGCCACAGGATGTTTTTGTGTTGGTTAAGGGCAGTCAGGTCTGGAGAAAACCAAGGGCTATATCTGTTCCTGATTCAACATTTCTTGAATGGGGCATGGTGAGGAAGGCATTTAAAAAAAAAAAACAGGCATCCTCTACTGAAGTTCAATATCCTTCCAGGATACCCGGGCCAGGTCGATTAGAAAGGCCTGCTTGCTGAAGTGTTTCAGGGAGCGTTTGACAGTGATGAGTGGAGGTTGTTTGACCGCTGACCCATTACGGATGTAGGCAACATACCTACACGTACGCTACGGTCACAAGACGCAGGCCTCCTAATTGTCCCTAGAATTTCTAAGCAAACAGCTGGAGGCAGGGCTTTCTCCTGTAGAGCTCCATTTTTATGGAATGCTCTGCCTACCCATGTGAGAGACGCAGACTCGGTCTCAACCTTTAAGTCTTTATTGAAGACTCATCTCTTCAGTAGGTCCTATGATTGAGTGTAGTCTGGCCCAGGAGTGTGAAGGTGAACGGAAAGGCACTGGAGCAACGAACCGCCCTTGCTGTCTCTGCCTAGCCGGTTCCCCTCTCTCCACTGGGATTCTCTGCCTCTAACCCTATTACAGGGGTACTGGTGTTCTTCCATGCCGTCCCTAGGAGTGGTGCGTCACTTGAGTGGGTTGAGTCACTGACATGGTCTTCCTGTCTGGGTTGGCACCCCCCCTTGGGTTGTGCCGTGGCGGAGATCTATGTGGGCTATACTCGGCCTTGTCTCAGGATGGTAAGTCGGTGGTTGAAGATATCCCTCTAGTGGTGTGGGGGCTGTGCTTTGGCAAAGTGGGTGGGGTTATATTCTGCCTGTTTGGCCCTGGCCGGGGGTATCATCGGATGGGGCCACAGTGTCTCCTGACCCTTCCGGTCTCAGCCTCCAGTATTTATGCTGCATTAGTTTATGTGTCGGGGGCTAGGGTCAGTCTGTTATATCTGGAGTATTTCTCCAGTGTCCTGTGTGAATTTAAGTATGCTCTCTCTAATTCACTTTCTCTCTCTCGGGGGACCTGAGCCCTAGGACCATGCCTCAGGACTACCTGGCATGATGACTCCTTGCTGTCCCTAGTCCACCTGGCCGTGATGCTGCTCCAGTTTCAACTGTTCTGCCTGTGGCTATGAAACCCTGACATGTTCACCGGACGTGTTACCTGTCCCAGACCAGTTGTTTTCAACTCTCCAGAGACAGCATGAGCGGTAGAGATACTCTCAATGATCGGCTATGAAAAGCCAACTGACATTTACTCCTGAGGTGCTGACCTGTTGCACCCTCAACAACTACTGTGATTATTATTATTATTTGACCATGCTTGCCATTTATGAACATCTTGGCCATGTTCTGTTATAATCTTCACCCGGCACAGCCAGAAGAGGACTGGCCACCCCTCATAGCCTGGTTCCTCTCAAGGTTTCTTCCTAGGTTTTGGCCTTTCTAGGGAGTTTTTCCTAGCCACCGTGCTTCTACACCTGCATTGATTGCTGTTTGGGGTTTTAGGCTGGGTTTCTGTACAGCACTTTGAGATATCAGCTGATGGAAGAAGGGCTATATAAATACATTTGATTTGAATAACAATAGCGAGACTCTATACAGGGGGTACTGGTACAGAGTCACTGTGCCATTTACCGGTTAGTCAAGGTAATTGAGGTGATATGTACATGTATGTAGAGTTATTAAAGTGACTATGCATAGATAATAACAGAGAGTAGCAGCAGCCTAAAGGGGGGGGGGGGGGGGGGGGCAGTGCAAATAGTCTGGGTAGCCATTTGATTAGATGTTCAGGAGTCTTACGGCTTGGGGGTAGAAGCTGCGTAGAAGCCTCTTGGACCTAGACTTGGCGCTCTGGTACCGCTTGCTGTGCGGTAGCAGAGAGAACAGGGATCAGCTATGAAAATAAAATTGTCTGTACTGGTCATTCATTCTTTATTCTTACATACACAATACGGTCTGGACTAAGATATTTGCAATGACTACCCAATGATTCAGGTCTCCCAAGTGGCACAGAGGTCTAAGGCACTGCATCACAGTGCTAGAGGCGTCACTACAGACCTGGGTTTGATCCCGGGCTGTATCACATCTGGGAATCCCATAGGGCGGTGCACAATTGGTCCAGCGTCATCCAGGTTAGTGGAGGGTTTGGCTGGGGGGGGGATTTACTAGTATGCCGTCATTGTAAATAAGAATTTCTTCTTAACTGACTTCTTATGGATGGTGGCAGTATTGAGTAGCTTGGATGACTGACGTGCCCAGAGTAAACTGCCTGCTACTCACTCCCAGAAACTAAGATATGCATTATCTTAGTTATTAGTAGATCTGGATAGAAAACACTCTGAAGTTTCTGAAACTGTTTGAATTATGTCTGTGAGTATAACAGAACTCATATGGCAGGCAAAAACCTGATAATAAATCCAAAGTGATTGCCTATCCAAACTACAGTGTCTGTGGGGTCATTTTGCACTTCCCAAGGCTTCCGCTAGATGTCAACAGTCTTTATAACCTTGTTTGAGGCTTCTACTGTGAAGTGGGGGAGAATAAAAGCTCATTGAGTGAGAGGACTGCCAGCAGGGCATGAGCCTCAGCCATGCGCACTTCCCTGTAGCTCAGTTGGTAGAGCATGGTGTTTGCAACACCAGGGTTGTGGGTTTGATTCCCACGGGGGGCCAGCACAGAAAAAAAAAAATGTATGAAATGTATGCATTCACTACTGTAAGTCGCTCTGGATAAGAGCGTCTGCTAAATGACTAAAATGTAAATGTAAATGTAATGTGAGAGGTAGCTCAGTTCCATTGCATTTCTGAAGACAAAGGATTTCTCCGGTTGAAACTTTATTGCAGATTTATGATAAAAACATCCTAAAGATTGATTCTATACATCGTTTGACATGTTTCTACGAACTGTAATGGAATTTTTTGAGTTTTCGTTTGACCTGTGCACCGTGAATTTGGATTTGTGAACTGAAGGCGCGAACAAAAAGGAGGTATTTGGACATAAAGGATGGACTTTATCGAACAAAACAAGGATTTATTGTGGAACTGGGATTCCTGGGAGTGCATTCTGATGAAGATCATCAAAGGAAAGTGAATATTTATAATGCTATTCTGACTATTGTTGACTCCAACATGGTGGATATATTGTATGGCATGTTTTTGTGTCTGAGCGCTGTACTCAGATTATTGCATGGTGTGCTTTTTCGGTAAAGCTTTTTTGAAATCTGACATAGCGGTTGCATTAAAGAGAAGTTTATCTAAAGTTCCATGCATAACACTTGTATTTTCATCAACATTAACCTCTCTAGGGTAGGTGGCACCAAATCGTCCCACCTACGTAACAGCCAGTGTAATCCCGTGGCGCGTTATTCAAAACCTCAAAAATGCAAAGACTTCCATTTTTCAAACATATGACTATTTTACACCATTTTAAAGACAAGACTCTCCTTAATCTAACCACACTGTCCGATTTCAAAAAGGTTTTACAACAAAAGCAAAACATTAGATTATGTCAGCAGAGTACCCAGCCAGAAATAATCAGACACCCATTTTTCAAGCTAGCATATAATGTCACATAAACCCAAACCACAGCTAAATGCAGCACTAACCTTTGATGATCTTCATCAGATGACAACCCTAGGACATTATGTTATACAATACATGCATGTTTTGTTCAATCAAGTTCATATTTATATCAAAAACCAGCTTTTTACATTAGCATGTGACTAGCATGTGACTAGCATTCCCACCGAACACTGCCGGTGAATTTACTAAATTACTCACGATAAACGTTCACAAAAAGCATAACAATTATTTTAAGAATTATAGATACAGAACTCCTCTATGCACTCGATATGTCCAATTTTAAAATAGCTTTTCGGTGAAAGCACATTTTGCAATATTCTCAGTAGATAGCCCGACATCACAGGGCTAGCTATTTAGACACCCAGCAAATTTAGCACTCACCAAAGTCAGATTTACTATAAGAAAAATGTTATTACCTTTGCTGTCTTCGTCAGAATGCACTCCCAGGACTTCTACTTCAATAACAAATGTTGGTTTGGTTCAAAATAATCCATAGTTATATCCAAACAGCGGCGTTTTGTTCGTGCGTTCAAGACACTATCCGAAAGGGTAAATAAGGGTGACGAGCATGGCGCAATTCGTGACAAAACAATTCTAAATATTCCATTACCGTACTTCGAAGGGGTTTTAGTACTCTGATCGGCCACTTGCCAAAAGCGATAATGTGTTTCAGCCAGAGCCTGCCTCGATATCGTTCAGCTTTTTCCCGGGCTCTGAGAGCCTATGGGAGCCGTAGGAAGTGTCACGTTAGAGCAAAGATCCTCAGTCTTCAATAAAAAGAGCCAAGATGAAACACAACTTATCAGACAGGCCACTTCCTGCATGGAATCTTCTCAGGTTTTGGCCTGCCATTTGAGTTATGTTATACTCACAGACACCATTCAAACAGTTTTAGAAACTTTAGGGTGTTTTCTATCCAAAGGCAATAATTATATTGCATATTCTAGTTACTGGGCACGAGTAGTGACCAGATTAACGTTTTTTATCCGGCCGTGTCAATACTGCCCCCTAGCCCTAACAGGTTAATGAGGAGTATTTCTGTAAATTGATGTGGCTTTCTGCAAAAATCACCGGCTGTTTTGGAGGCAAAACATTACTGAACATAACGCACCAATGTAAACTGAGATTTTTGGATATAAATATGAACTTTATCGAACAAAAATACATGTATTGTGTAACAACAAGTCCTATGAGTGTCATCTGATAAAGATCATAAAAGGTTAGTGATTCATTGTATCTCGATTTCTGCTTTTTGTGACTCCTCTCTTTGGCTGGAAAATGGCTGTTTTTTTGTGTATAGGCGCTGACCTAACATAATCGTATGGTTTGCTTTCAACGTAAAGCCTTTTTGAAATCAGACACTGTGGCTGGATTAACTTCCCTGGGCTAGGTGGGACGCTTGCGTCCCACCCTAGTCAACAGCCAGTGGAATCGCGTGGCGCGAAATACAAATACCTCAAAAATGCTATAACTTCAATTTCTCAAACATATGACTATTTTACACCATTTTAAAGACAAGACTCTCGTTAATCTAACCACATTGTCCGATTTCAAAAAGGCTTTACAGCGAAAGCAAAACATTAGATTATGTCAGGAGTACCCTGCTAAAAATAATCACACAGCCATTTTCAAAGCAAGCATATATGTCACAAAAACCAAAGACACAGCTAAATGCAGCACTAACCTTTGATGATCTTCATCAGATGACACTCCTAGGACATTATGTTATACAATACATGCATGTTTTGTCCAATCAAGTTCATATTTATATCAAAAAACAGCTTTTTACATTAGCATGTGATGTTCAGAACTAGCATACCCACCACAATCTTCCGGTGAATTTACTAATTTACTATTGATGAACGTTCACAAAATACATAAATTATTTTAAGAATTATAGATACAGAACTCCTTTATGCAATCGCGGTGTCAGATTTTAAAATAGCTTTTCGGCGAAAGCACATTTTGCAATATTCTGAGTACATAGCTCGGCCATCACGGCTTGCTATTTTGACAACCACCAAGTTTGGGACTCAGAATTACTATTAGAAAAATTGGATTACCTTTGCTGTTCTTCGTCAGAATGCACTCCCAGGACTTCTACTTCAACAACAAATGTTGTTTTGGGTCCAAATAATCCATAGTTATATTCAAATAGCTCCGTTTTTGTTTGTGCATTCAGGTCACTAGCCGAAGGGTAGTGCGAGCGCATTTCGTGACAAAAAAATTTCAAAATATTCCATTACCGTACTTAGAAGCATGTCAAACGCTGTTTAAAATCAATTTTTAATGCTATTTTCCTCGTAAAATAGCGATAATATTCCAACCGGGCAACGTTGTGTTCATTCAAAGGCTGAAAGAAAGAAATGGAGAATTCTCATGAATGCGTATCTCAGTCTCACTGTCCCCAGGCTAACCACTCACAAACTCTCCTGCTGTTCTTCGCCCAGAGACAGCAGACACCCCATTCCACTTTCTGGCGGCTTTAGAGAGCCAATGGGAGCCTTAGAAAGTGTCACGTTACAGCACAGATGCTGTATTTTCGATAGAGATGCAACAGTAGGACAACAAATTGTCAGACAGGGCACTTCCTGCATGGAATCTTCTCAGGTTTTGGCCTGCCAAATGAGTTCTGTTATACTCACAGACACCATTCAAACAGTTTTAGAAACTTTAGAGTGTTTTCTATCCAAATCTACTAATTATTTGCATATTTTCGTTTCTAGGCAAGAGTAGTAACCAGTTTAAATCGGGTACGTTTTTTATCCGGCCGTGCAAATACTGCCCCCTAACCCCAACAGGTTTTAACAAGAAGTATAGCTTTAAAATGGTGTATAATACTTGTATATTTGAGGAATTTTAATTATGAGATTTTTGTTGTTTTGAATTTGGCGCCCTGCACTTTCACTGGCTGTTGTCATATCAATCCCGCTAACGGGATTCCAGCCATAAGAAGTTAAATAAAATAAATAAATAAACGGCGCCTTCAGAAGCTATTCACACCCTTTTACTTTTTCACATTTTGTTGTGTTACTGCCTGAATTTAAAATAGATTCAATTTAGATTTTGTGTCACTGGCCTACACACAATAGCCCATAATGTCAAAGTGGTTTTAGAAATTGTTACAAATTAATTCAAATGAAACCCTGAAATGTCTTGAGTCAAGAAGTATTCAACCTGTTACGCTGGTATATATGATTCGGGAGACAGACACAGGAATGTGTAATAGGGTTTTTTATTAAACCCCAAATTACGGTGTGCCGTGTAAGGGCACAGGGACGAAGACCAAACAAACACGTAACAAAAACACAGGGTTGAAACCCAAACAAAAGAGCGAGGAGTACCTTGAATAAATACACATATGCACGATGATTAATATTACAATTTTTGTATTTTTAATATCGCGCTCTGCAATTTCAAAGGATGTTGTCGTAGGTGTCCCGCAAGCGGTTCATGCGCCCAATTAACTCATGGGACGAGATCCGTAATCATCTGCGCAATCCACAAGGCCACGAATGCTCAAAACACACAGCACAGGTAACCACACGCACCAAAGGACATTGTAACAATAATCAACACCATGGTGAACAAAGGGCACATAAACGTCCTCTCACTGTCAACAGCGTTTATTTTCAGGAAACTTAACGTGTGTAAATATTTGTATGAACATAACAAGATTCAACAACTGAGACAAACTGAACAAGTTTCACAGACATGACTAACAAATGGAATAATGTGCCCTGAACAAAGGGGGGGTCAAAATCAAAAGTAACAGTCAGTATCTGGTGTGGCCACCAGCTGCATTAAGTACTGCAATGCATCTCCTCCTCCTGGACTGCACCAGATTTGCCAGTTCTTGCTGTGAGATGTTACCCCACTCTTCCACCAAGGCACCTGCAAGTTCCCGGACATTTCTTGGGGGAATGGCCCTAGCCCTTACCCTCCGATCCAACAGGTCCCAGATATGCTCAATGGGATTGAGATCCGGGCTCTTCGCTGGCCATGGCAGAACACTGACATTCCTGTCTTGCAGCAAATCACGCACAGAACAAGCAGTATGGCTGGTGGCATTGTCATGCTGGGGGGTCATGTCAAGATGAGCCTGCAGGAAGGGTGTCACATGAGGGAGGAGGATGTCTTCCCTGTAACGCACAGCGTTGAGATTGCCTGCAATGACAACAAGCTCATTCCGAGGATGCTGTGACACACCACCCCAGACCATGACGGACCCTCCACCTCCAAATCGATCCCGCTCCAGAGTACAGGCCTCAGTGTAACACTTATTCCTTCGACGATAAACGCAAATCCGACCATCACCCCTGGTGAGACAAAACCACGACTCGTCAGTGAAGAGCACTTTTTGCCAGTCCTGTCTGGTCCAGCGATGTTGGGTTTGTGCCCATAGACTCTGTTGTTGCCGGTGATGTCTGGTGAGGCCCTGCCTTACAACAGGCCTACAAGCCCTCAGTTCAAACTCTCTCAGCCTATTGCGGACAGTCTGATCACTGATGGAGGGATTGTGCGTTTCTGGTGTTACTCGGGCAGTTGTTGTTGCCATCCTTTACCTATCCCGCAGGGTTGGTGTTCGGATGTACCGATCCTGTGCAGGTGTCGTTACACGTGAGGACGATCAGCTGTCTGTCCTGTCTCCCTGTAGCTCTCTCTTAGGCATCTCACGGTACGGACATTGCAATTTATTGCCCTGGCCCTCCTTGCAGCATGCCAAAGGCACGTTCACGCCGAGGAGCAGGGACCCTGGACATCTTTCTTTTGGTGTTTTTCAGAGTCAGTAGAAATGCCTCTTTAGTGTCCTAAGTTTTAGTAACTGTCACCTTATTTGCCTACCGTCTGTAAGCTGTTAGTGTCTTAATGACCGTTCCACTGGTGCATGTTCATTAATTGTTTATGGTTCACTGAACAAGCATGGGAAACAGTGTTTAAACCCTTTACATTGAAGATCTGTGAAGTTATTTGGATTTTTAATAATTATCTTTGAAAGACAGGGTCTTGAAAAAGGGACATTTCTTTTTTTTCCTGAGTTTATATACAAATACAATCAGTGGGAAGAGGGGTCAGGTGTGCGCAATGAAAGTTCCAGAGGGATCTGTGACACAACCACTTTTTATGGCAAGCCTAAATAAGTTCAGGAGTAAAACTGTGCTTAACATGTCACATAATACGTTGCATGGACTCACTCTGTGTGCAATCATTTGTGTTTAACATGATTTTTTATTGACCATCTCATCTCTGTTCCCCACACATGCAATTATGTGTAAGATCCCTCAGTTGAGTAATGAATTTCAAACACAGATTCAACCACAAAGAGCAGGGAGGATTTCCAATGCCTCGCAAATAAGGGCACCTACTTGTAGATGGGTAAAATAAAAACAAAGACATTAAATATCCCTTTGAGCATGGTGAAGTTATTAATTACACTTTGGATGGTGTATCAATACACTCAGTCACTACAAAGATACAGGCATCCTTCATAACTCTGTTGCTGGAGAGGAATGAAACCACTCTTGGATTTCACAATGAGGCCAATGATGACTTTAAAGCAGTTACAGAGTTGAATGGCTGTGATAGGAGAAAACTGAGGATGCATCAACAACAATGTAGTTACTCCACAATAGTAACCTAAATGACAGAGTGAAAAGAAGGAAGCCCATACAGAATAAAACATATTCCAAAACATGAATCTTGCAAGAAGGCACTAAAGTAAAACTGCATACAAATGTGGCAAAGAAATTAACTTTATGTTTGGGGAAAATCCAACACATGACCAAGTACCACTCTTCATATTTTCAAGCATGGTGATGGCTGCATCGTGTTATGGGTATCGGGATAAAAATAAATGAAATTAAGCTAAGCAGAGACAAAATCCGATATGAAAACCTGATTCAGTCTGCTTTCCAACAGACATAGAGACAAATTCACATCTCAGCAGGACAATAAGCTAAAAGATGGCCAAATAAACACTGGAGTTGTTTACCAAGACAATATAGAATGTTCCTGAGTGGCCTAGTGACAGTTTTGACTTAAATCGGCTTGAAGAATTTTAAAAAGAATGATGTGCAAATATTGTACAATCCAGGTTTGCAAAGCCCTTAAAGACTTACACATACAGACTCATAGCTGTAATCGCAGCCAAAGGTGATTCTAACATGCACTTTCTCAGGGGTGTGAATACTCATGTACAGTAAATGAGATATCTATGTATTTAATTTTCCTCAAATTAGCAAAAATTTCTAAAAACATGTTTTCACTTTATCATTATGGGGTATTTTGTGTAGATGGGTTAGAATGTTTTTTATCAGTATGATTAAATTTTTTATTGTATCAGTACATGTGGCATTCATACAGTATTTTACTGCTCTTAACCTTATATTTACCATATATTTTACGGTTTACCAGAAACAACCTTTGCCAATTTGAACATTTGAAGTATTTGCAGACAGAGTGGCAGAAAGCACAGGGCATTTGATACATTGTAAGAGTGTGTTCGCCCAGTCGACATTGTACACCCTCCACCTGCAGTGTACCAATATGACCACTCTGGTCCTTATTCTATTAGAAAGACGAAACTGTATGTGCTGTCCCAATCTTTCGAATAGATGGTATGCTGCTCCATGGGCTTTTAAAGGTCTGTGTCCTTACCCACGCCACATCCCTTAGTGAGCTTCAGGGCTTTTTCAGTGGGCGGTAGTGCCATTTAGGCCCTTGCAAATATGACCCGGACTCCAAAGTACAGATGACAGTAAAAATCTAATTTTCGTGCATTAACGCAAACGGAAATGGACAGGATGGCAAGAGAAGGGACCACAATAGGTCACATCTTGCTGTTAGAATGAGGCACTCTGCCGGCCTGCTGCTATTGCTGCTGCTGGTGCTCACTAGCCACATCTGATTATCATTCTTCACCTTTCCCTGGCTGTTTATTACTACAAATACTTTCATATAATCATTGGTGTATAAAGAAATATTATCCAGTCATGCCTTAAGAGTCCACTGTCCTTATTGTCTGGATTAAGCCTTTGTTGTTTTCCTGTTTGTGATAATCACATTTTCAAAGAGGGAACGTTCTTTCTTGCTTGAAAGACGCCAGCACTTTCTGCTAGGCAAGTGTGAACAATCCCATTAGAGATTGTGTATGTGTTCCACCTTAAAAAATAATAATAATCCATGCAGAAGCAGCTACCTTTTGTTACTGGTCTGCAATATGAAGCTTTTCTGCCAAGGATAAAAAAGTGAATGAGCATCTGAAAAGGTCAAGGTGACACCCATGTCTGTGCACGTTCTCATTTGTTATTTCAGTGGAAATACTCAATGTATAAAACTTTTCTTTTAAGAATTTGGTTTTATGGCTGGGAGCATGCACACTGTATGTTGTCATGTCATTAGTATTCAAAATAAATCAAGTGGACTATTACTCAGCTGGAATGTAATGTAGTTTCTGGATTGCTTAACGCCATGCTATCAATCTAGAATATCATAACATGTTCCAATGTTTTGAAAAGCAGAACAATGATGGGCAATAGGTCTGTGTGCTAGCTAGTCATACAAGTGATCAAACAAAAAATGCTAGTCCATGCAGTCTCCATCAAAGTCATCATGGAGCTACATTTTCTGTCTAAAAGTACAATCACTCATGTCTTCAGCAATGTCTGGTATAGGAAGGACATCTATCTACCTTGTCAAGAAGCCCATCCAACTACTGGGAGACATCCCATCATTAAGAAAAACATAAAAAAGCTTCCACATAGAATTACATCCCACCAAGGAAAATAGACAAAATCAAGCATCCAGAGATAAATAATTCCTTGGACAAAACACAAAAAAAACAAGAGTTTAAAGACAACTATGCTTGGTTGTATACACGACTCTTCCCATCTGTGCAGCTACAGCATGTCTTACTCTTTTTCGGGAATAATGTCCTGAACGTAAGCAGTTTTTTGTTTGCAAATATATCAGTTACTTTTAGCCAGCACTAATCCGGTGGGATTACGGGAGACTCTCTTGGATCAATGGGAGCTTTATGCTTCAGTCTGTTTTATCCCCTGACAGACTCCAGTGCGCCGCTAACCTCCACTATTGCCTTGATTAATGGCAGAGAGTACGATCCTACCCTCAGATGGAAGGTCTTCATCGCCACATGTCTTTGGACAGAGAAAAGCAGTTGACGGGCTCCAGAGTGTTTTTATCGTGTGCCTCGCTCCCTCTCGCCCCACCGCTGAAAATGAAATAAATGGCTGTGACCCAGTAGTTACACAAATGCTACATTTACTGAGCTGGCTGAGAAATAGAAGATGGAGAAAGCTCTATACATGCCTCCCTCCATCAGAGGATCCAAAACACAGCTCAGACTATAGTATTGCTAGCTAAAGTTTATGATGGTTATCTTGTTCAAGTGGCGAAAAGGCACTTCATGCTCTTAGAAGAACAAAAGCAAAGAAAATGTTAGATGATGGTTCAAGAACGGGCAGTTTGAAATGTAAACAGCCTTTCAGGACATAGTCTTGCAGTGCTATCAAGCCGAAGTGAAAGCTTCTTCAGACTAATGTTTTGCTTGTCACTGAATTGAGCTATGCTCTAAAATCTGTACAAAATACATTTTTCCTTTAAAAGTTTTCTTTAATGGAAATCATTACTGTTAACATAATCTTCAAAACCTTTGTTTAAACTGAATTTCGAGCCAGATGGATTAAAGAGTTTCAAAGAAGGAGTGACTGCTAGGATTCATAATGCACTTCGTTGGACAAGAAAGACTATTCAGTGGATTATTCTACCCTATATAGTGCTTTTCACAGTCATTATTCCATAGAAGGATATTCCTACGTATTATGCTCTTTTCATTTCCATGATAGAGCTCCTGCTGAAAATAATCAGTGACTATCTCTGCATTTCGAGTGCTGACGACTTCTTATTCAAACAGATAATTCTCCTTTCTCAGCAGAATGAAAGAAAGAAATACACTTCTGCTCTGAGTGACACTTCAATTAGCCTCTCGTCCTCCCTGCCGCTAAAAATCAGATTGCGAGCCATGTTGGGGACAAGGCAGGTCATTAAAACATCCTCAAAAACCCACAAGATTTACTGTAGGCAATGGATTTAGGTTGCATTTGCTGACAGACCTAGCTGCACTCACTCTCGCCTCCCCAGATGGAATAAAAGCTATCTAGTGGTAATTGCAGAGGAAAAAATGATTTTGTGGTGTCAGAAACACTCTGTTTGCCCTCTCATTTCTCTCTGCTCTTGCTTGGATTGCTGCCCCTTTCCTGGTGGCCCTCATCCATTCCACTCAACGCTCGGGTGCGGTTCCAGGCCCATTCGAGTGTAGTCTGGCTGCTTGAGTACACTGTACTGAGGTCTTTGAGGGGTATTTGAGACAGAGGCTCCTTGTGTATCAGCTCTTGTCTCTGATGTGGCCAAACTGTCTGAAAGCAGTGGGGAGTCTGTCAGGAAGATACACTTGATACAGAGGATGGGGTGCATTTAATTTCCCTATTGTGACATAAAAACGCCATTCCTAATGTCAATAGTGAGGGACTCTCGATTACACACTAACTATGTGAACAGCAAACCAACTAGGACTACAAACGTTGTTAGGCGTTTGTCAAACAATAGAGTTCCAAAGTTACTGTTGGAAGGCAGCTGTTGCATGCTCTGATTCCTGACAGCTGTTCACAACTTTGTAACGTCACCATCTCAAACACACTTAAACAGACTCTGCTTCACACAGCATGATAGCATCTCCACTCTGAGGTGCTAGTCTGGGCTGCTATGCTGGTTTTGAAGTTTTTGTTAGTGAAGCCTTTGAGATACTATTCTTTCAGATGATGTGTGGATTACGATTAGGTAGTGGAAGTTGTGTGTAATACAGGATAGATAGCTTTTCAGGATCTAACGAGTCTGAGGAGCCAAGACACAAACGGTTCTGTTTTTGAATGCACAGGATGTCCTTCTAAATGCATCCAGGAACCCATGATGTGATGTAATGATGTGACGAAGCTACCACGTAACATCAGTATTCACTCGAATTGACCAATGAACAAATATGATCACTCTCACGTGTTGTCTACTCTCCAGAATAGCAATATACTTCATGCCATACTAATGGATAACGAGACTTAGCATTTGTAGAATAGTTCCATTCTACAGTGTCTTCCCATACCATCCCCCAGCTATTAATTGCCACAGTCTGGACCAAGTTAAAGTCTCTCCACGCCCCACACTGCCTTGCAGGATCCTCTTAATTTTCTGGGATCTTCAATGATTTTGTGTTCCATTAAATGTTTTCCCTGTCACACCAGAAGTTATGCAGGATTATAATAATTGAAAAAAATGGGCTGATTTACATTTAAATAGAAAATCAGTGTCTTCCTAATAACAATGTGCTATAATCCACCTTAACTATCATCCAAGGAGGTTAAATTGTGAAATGTTACATGCAGCGGCCCATGGATCCTTTTCCTTGTGGGCCCTCCTGGGATCCTAACCCTGGCGCCTGACCATTCTCCTTTGAAGAGAGAGGAAGAGAGTGAGACAGAGGGAGGAGGTGTGGCAGAGTGCACATAGTGTACTATCCCATTAGTTTATTATTTTTCAGGTTTGCCTGTATATTGTATGACACACTGAGTGTGATGCCTGCTTTTATCTGTTGTGTGGGTATAATTGAAAGGGAGGAGTTGCAGATTTCAAGTCTCTATCCTTAGGTATAGTGTAAACCAAAAGGGTGGCAGACCTTGGTCAGATTTGACCACGTTATAACAATCTGCTGTTACAGACCATAAGAAACACATCTTGTTTTAAGGCATGCTTCAGCCCAACACCTGTTTCTGGATAGTCAAAGTTTGTTCTATCTATTGTTTTCTAAACACTGTACATTACAATTCCACGCCCCTGATTTTTACTTCTCAGCTAGAGAGCATGATGAGGCTAAGAGAGTTCAACACTGGGACTGCAGCATACAATACTGGTCAAAAGTTTTAGAACACATTCAAGTGTTTTTCTTAATTTTTACTATTTTCTACATTGTAGAATAATAGTGAAGATCAAAATCATAGTTTTGATGACTTCCTCCATGCTTTACGGTGCGAAACACACATGCCGAGATCATCCGTTGACCCACACCGCGTCTCACAAAGACACGGTGGTTGGAACCAAAAATCGAAAATTTGGACTCCAGACCAAGGGACAAATTTCCACCAGACTAATGTCCATTGCTCGTGTTTCTTGGCCCAAGCAAGTCTCTTCTTATTATTGGTGTTCTTTAGTAGAGGTTTCTTTGTAGCAATTTGACCATGAAGGCCTGATTCACAGTCTCCTCTGAACAGTTGATGTTGAGATGTCTCTGCTACTTGAACTCAGTGAAGAATTTATTTGGGCTGCAATTTATGAGGCTGGTAACTCTAATGAACTTATCCTCTGCAGCAGAGGTAACTCTGGGTCTTCCATTCCTGTGCCGGTCCTCATGAGAGCCAGTTTCATCATAGCACTTGATGGATTTTGCAACTGCACTTATAGAAACTTTCAACGTTTTTGACATTTTCCATATTGACTGACCTTCATGTCTTAAAGTAATGATGGACTGTCGTTTCTCTTTGCTTTTTTGAGCTGTTCTTGCCATAATTTGAACTTGGTCTTTTACCAAATAGGGCTATCTTCTGTATACCCTTACTACCTTGTCACAACACAACTGATTGGCTCAAACACATTAAAAAGGAAAGAAATTCTACAAATTCACTTTTAAACTGCATTCCAGGTGACTACCTCATGAAGGTGGTTGAGAGAATGCCAAGAGTGGGCAAAGCTGTCACCGAGGGTAAGGGTGGCTATTTGAATAATCTTAAATAATACATGTATTTTGATTTGTTCAACACTTTTTTGGTTACTACATGATTCCATATGTGTTATTTCATACTTTTGATGTCTTCACAACTATTCTACAATGTAGAAAATAGTAAAAATAAAGAAAAACCCTTGAATGAGTAGGTGTTCTAAAGATTTGACCAGTAGTGTATGACCTGAAGGGTCTTGTATTGTGAAACCGAAGAAAGTCTCATTGAACACATCTATAGCCAGTCATTGGTAAGCCCATGTGTAAAATGTCATGTTATAACTAATGAGCCATAACCACAGCCTTTACAATGCAGTGAATGGTTAGAACGTCCCTTTATTAAGCTGTGTAGCAATTTCCCTAATGAAATTCATGTCTGCTTGTCACGTACAGGTAAATTAGTTGGTGCTAAACTGGATAAAGAAGTTTGAGTTTGATCAATTCATAGTATAGTGAGCAGCTTCTCTGACAGCGTCAATATCAGATGCTGTACAAACTACACAATACTTTCCCTGTCCATTTCTCGCTCTCCGTCAATGTCCTGGCATTCAATGTTTTTCCCCTGCACTCTTCTCTCTGGGTTTTCCATCGGGGATAGATTGCGCGTCACTTAACCGAGGCCCCTCCATTGCTTCAGGTGTGCATGGTTTCACTGTGAACTAATTTCATAGTCATTAGGAGAACTGGGGAACATGTGAAAAGTGTTTTGCTGACTGAGGCATAATGGTTAAAGAATCAAAGCAAGCAGAGTACCTATTTCTAATACTTGACCTTGAAAGTGTTAGTCAGAAGAAGGATGGGATCCACAGGCCTATTTTTCACTGGAGGGATTTTCAGAACAATCAGAGCTCCAACTATCTGTCTGATCCTGCATGCTAAAAGAAGCATAAACTCTGCCCCAAGCACTGTCATTACTACTGAAGACTGTTGAACATAAATGTAAAAACAATTAATGCATTTTTATTATTATTAAGAAGACCAGATATATAAAATATGGTCCTTTCTATAACATTTAGCACATTGTGCAGTGAAGAATTTACATACTTTAGAGATCAGGCAATTTAGGTGTATTATATTATTCAGTAGAATGTATTTGATTTCAATTACTGTGTCAAATAGTGGTCATAAGAAAAATAAGAAAAAGAGAAAAGATCATACAACTATCTCTTTAATCTTCCAATTGTTATGCTTTAAAGTAACTATCCAGTGAAAATCAGTTTTAAAAGTTTGTATTATGTTAACTTATACCCAAACTATGTTATTGACTCGTCTTATACTCGTATTTGTGGCCAAAGCATAAATGGAAGAAAAAAACACGTAAAAAACTCCACCTAGGGCTTGACATTTAAAAATGTCTTGTTTTTTCTCATAGAACATGATGTCGTGTTGGCTCATTGGCTGAGTTGCCCAATCAGTGGTCTACTCAGATGATCAGTATACAAACATATCATTCTGTTGTTGGGGTACGCCTACATCATTCAAACACAGAAAAGCTACTTTTTAACATACAATATTTTGGAAGGAAAACTATTTCACACATATTGTAATTAATTATTGGTCATATTTCATAGAAATCTGGAAACACTGGACAAAGCGGAAGTTTACCAAGAAAGTAAAGGGAATAAATATTGAATCAATTGTAAACATTTTGACAACAATATTTAGAAGATTTGGATAACAGACTTTACTTTCAGACGGTGCTCTAACTGCCTTTATAGAAGAGGTCATAATTTCTTTTACAGCAATTATGCTCTTTAGTATCTGCATAGCCTAGCTATTTTGATTGAGATATCTGTATCGTATTTGACCTTGTGTTTTTTTCTGTCTTAAGGTAAATAGTAAGAGTTATAACTGTGTCATGACGTTGCCCTGTTGGTGAGGTTTATGACCCCCATAAATACCTTTCCCCCATTTCTCTCTCTACTCTACAGAAGTAAGAGTTACAACTGTGTCATGACCTTGCCCTGTTGGTGAGGTTTATGACCCCCATAAATACCTTTCCCCCATTTCTCTCTCTACTCTACAGATTTGACTCTTGGAAAGCCTTTTGTAACCTGTTGGGGCTAGGGGGCAGTATTTGCACGGCCGGATAAAAAACGTACCCGATTTAAACTGGTTAGTACTCTTGCCTAGAAACGAGAATATGCATATAATTAGTAGATTTGTATAGAAAACCACACTGTCCGATTTCAAAAAGGCTTTACAGCGAAAGCAAAACATTAGATTATGTCAGGAGAGTACCCTGCCAAAAATAATCACACAGCCATTTTCAAAGCATGCATATATGTCACAAAAACCAAAACCACAGCTAAATGCAGCACTAACCTTTGATGATCTTCATCAGATGACACTCCTAGGACATTATGTTATACAATACATGCATGTTTTGTTCAATCAAGTTCATATTTATATCAAAAACCAGCTTTTTACATTAGCATGTGACGTTCAGAACTAGCATTCCCACCGAACACTTCCGGTGAATTTACAAAATTACTCACGATAAACGTTCACAAAAAACATAACAATTATTTTAAGAATTATAGATACAGAACTCCTTTATGCAATCGCTATGTCCGATTTTAAAATAGCTTTTCGGCGAAAGCACATTTTGCAATATTCAGAGTAGATAGCCTGGCCATCATGGCTAGCTATTTTGACACCCACCAAGTTTGGTACTCACCAAACTCCGATTTACTATAATAAAAATTGGATTACCTTTGCTGTTCTTCGTCAGAATGCACTCCCAGGACTTCTACTTCAATAACAAATGTTGGTTTGGTTCCAAATAATCCATAGTTATATCCAAATAGCGGTGTTTTGTTGTGCGTTCAAGACACTATTCGAAGGGTGACGAAGGGTTAGGCGCCTGATGCGTTTCGTGACAAAACATTTCTAAATATTCCATTACCGTACTTCGAAGCATGTCAACCGCTGTTTAAAATCAATTTTTATGCAATTTTTCTCGTAAAAAAAACGATAATATTCCGACCGGGAAACCCTGTTTTCGTTCAAAGACGAAAAAATAAAAACATGGTGTCACGTCGTGCACGCGCCCCAGTCTCATTGTTCTCTGATCGACCACTATCCAAATGCGCTACTGTTTTTCAGCCAGGGCCTGCAAAGGCATCATTCAACATTTTGCCGCCCTCTGAGAGCCTATGGGAGCCGTAGGAAGTGTCACGTTACAGCAGAGATCCTCAGTTTTCAATAAACAGAGTGTAGAAGGCCAAGGAATGGTCAGAGAGGGCACTACATGTAAGGAATCTTCTCAGGTTTTGGCCTGCCAAATGAGTTCTGTTATACTCACAGACACCATTCAAACAGTTTTACAAACTTTGGAGTGTTTTCTATCCAAAGCTAATATTTATATGCATATTCCAGTTTCTGGGCAGGAGTAATAATCAGATTAAATCGGGTATGTTTTTTTATCCGCCCGTGAAAATACTGCCCCCTATCCATAACAGGTCCGGCGTAGCAAAAACATGACAACTGTCACACCCTAATGTTTAATCTGTTTTGTGATTGTCTCCAACCCCCACCAGGTGTCTCCCATTACCTCATATGTATTTAAACTTGCGTTTTCCTGCCTGACGTCCTGTACCTGCCTGACTCTGATTTGGATTATGACTCTTTGCCTGTCTTAACCTACCGATTGCCTGCACCTTTTACTGTAATAAAATCTGAGACTCGTATTATCTGCCTCCTGTGTCTGCATCTGGGTCTTAGCCTGAGCTGTGATAGTACGAACTGGCCATGACTGACCCAGCAGACTCGGACCAGCCCTGCAATGCTGTCTCCTCCCCAGGAGCCATCATTGGAAGACACGAGGAGTTACTGCAAAGCCTTATGGAGGGACTCCATACCCTGGCAGAACACCATGACCATGCATTGAATACATTGCTGGAGCAATTCCACAGATTCCCAACTTGGCAGCAAGCCACAACAGTAATCCCCTAGACTCTCAGCAACCCCGCCACCAGCGACTCTTCTTCCCAGCGACTCTTCTTCCGAGAACCTCGCTTACCTCCTCCGGAGCACTACTCTGGAGATTCTGGTACCTGCCGCGGGGTATCAGGATTTACATGAGGTTTTCAACTCTGCCCACACCATATCTCTTTCTACACATCAGATCTATGACCGTGCTATCAACCTTCTCCTGGGCACCACACTGCCTCGACTTCATTCCCTGTTGGGTCCGGACCCCAAAGCGATGGAAGAGTGCATTGGGAACTCTCTCGCTGCAGGGATTATACGTCCATAATCCCCACCGGTGCATGGTTCTTCTTTGTGGAGAAGAAGGGCAAGATCCTGCATCCGTGTATCGACTACTGGGGTCTTAATGACATTACTGCTACCACTCATCTCCTCTGCTTTCGAGCCGCTCCAGGGGGTGGTCATCTTCTCCAAGTTGAACCTTCGGAATGCCTACCATCTGGTTCGGTCACTGGAAGGAGACGAGTGGAAGACAGTCTTCAACACGGCTAGTGGGCACTACGAGTACCTGATTATGCCGCTCGGACTGACCAACGCTCCCGCTGTGTTCAAGGCCCTGGTCAATGATATGCTCCATGACATGTTGAACCAATTTGTGTTTGTCTATCTCGATGACATCCTCATTTATTCCCGGTCAGCTCTAGAGCACGTCTTCCATGTCCGACAGGTCATCCAGCGTCTCCTGGAGAACCAGCTTTTCGTGAAGGCGGAGAAATGTGACTCCCATTGCTCTACCATCTCATTACTAGGACACGTCATTGCTGCAGGGAATATTCAGATGAACCCTGACAAGGTGAGCGTGGTGGTGGATTGGCCTCAACCCACTTCCAGAGTGAAGCTGCAATGTTTCCTGCTAATTTCTACTGTCGTTTCATATGGGGTTACAGCAACCTTGCTTCCCCCCTCTCTGTACTCACCTCTACCAAGGTTCTGTTCATATGGTCTCCAGCAGTTGACTGAGCGTTCTCAGACCTCAAGCAGTGACTGACTACAGCTGTCACGCTCTGACCTAGGAGAGCTTTTTCTCTGTTTAGTTAGGTCAGGGTGTGATACGTGGGTGGGCATTCTATGTTTTGTTTTCTATGTTTTGGCCAGGTATGGTTTCCAATCAGAGGCAGCTGTCTATCGTCTCTGATTGGAAGCCATACTTAGGCAGCCTGTTTTTCTCTGTGTTTTTGTGTGATTTTGTTTTTGTGCAGCTGTGTGTGAGCAGCCCCAGAACATCACGTTTGTTTCAGTTTTCACCTGTTTTCTTGTTTTGTTCGAGTTCACAAATAAAATATGTGGAACTACCGGCACGTTGCGCCTTGGCTAATTTATGACAGGGAATTCGAAGACAGCACTCGTGACAGAAGATCCCACCAAAAGAAAGCCAAGCATCGTGCACTCACCAGGAAGACGAGCGGGACCAAGCAGTGTGGTTCAGAGGAATGGACCTGGGAAGAGATCCTGGATGGGGCAGGACCTTGTACAAGGCCGGGAGAGTATCGCCGCCCGCCGGATGAGATAGAGGCAGCGAAGGCGGAGCAGCGATACTGGGAAGAAAAGCTAAGAGAGCTACAGGAGCCCGAGAGGCAGCGGCAAACATTTTTCGGGGGGGGCACACGGGGAGATTGGCTAAGGCGGGATTAAGACCTGAGCCAACTCCCCGAGTTTACCCTGGCGAGCGAGTGACTGTACAAGCACCGTGTTATGCGGTGGTGCGCACACTGTCGCCCATGCGCACTCACAGCCCGGTGCGCTCAGCGCAAGCTCCTCACCGTGGTCGTGCTAAGGTTGGCACTCAGCCAGCTTGGACTATGCCCGCTCAGCATTCCTGCCCTCCAGTGCGCCTCCAGAGCCCAGTACGTCCTGTGCCTGCTCCGCGCACTCTCCCTCCAGTGCGCCACCATAGCCCAGTACGTCCTGTGCCTGCTCTGCGCACTCTCCCTCCAGAGCGCCACCATAGCCCAGTACGTCCTGTGCCTGCTCTTCGCACTCTCTCTTCAGTGCGCCTCCAGAGCCCAGTACGTCCTGTGCCTGCTCCGCACACTCTCCCTCCAGTGCACCACCATAGCCCAGTACGTCCTGTGCCTGCTTCTTGCACTCTTCCTCCAGTACGCCTCCATAGCCCAGTACGGCTGGTGCCTGCTTTGAGCACTCAGTCCTCAGTGCATCTCCCCAGTCCGGTGAGACCTGTTCCAGCTCCACGAATAAAGCCTCCAGTGATAATCGATGGTCCAAAGCCTGTAGACATGATCCATGGCACGAAGCCTCTGGTGATGATCCATGGCCCGGAGCCTGTGGGGATGTTCCATGGCACGAAGCCTCTGGTGATGATCTATGGCCCGGAGTCTGTAGGGATGTTCCATGGCACGAAGCCTCCAGAGGTAATCCATGGCCCAAAGCCTGTAGAGATAATCCATGGTGAGAAGCCTGTAGGGATTATCCATGGTCCGGAGCCTGTAGAGATAATCCATGGCACGAAGCCTGTAGGGATAATCCATGGCCCGGCACCTGTAGAGATGATCGATGGCATGGAGCCTGCAGCAACGGTCCCTAGTCCGGAACCTATAATGACGCTTCCCAGTCCGGAGCCTCCGGCAACGCTCCTCAGTCCGGAGCCTCCGGCGACGCTCCCCAGTCCGGAGCTTCCGGCGACGCTCCCCAGTCCGGAGCCTCCGGCGACGCTCCCCAGTCCGGAGCCTCCGGCGACGCTCCCCAGTCCGGAGCCTCCGGCGACGTTCCCCAGTCCGGAGCCTCCGGCGACGCTCCTCAGCCCGGAGCCTCCGGCGACGGTCCGCAGCCCGGAGACTTCAACGGCGGTCCGCAGCCCGGAGTCTTCAACGGCGGTCCGCAGCCCAGAGTCTTCAGTGGCGGTTGGCGTTCCAGAGCCTCAAGCGATAATCCACGGTCTGGTTCCTCCGGACACACAGAAGCAGGGGGATCAGTGGGCAGGGGGGAGTGCTACACCTGGAATCAGAGCCGCCGCCAATTATAGATGCCCACCCGGACCCTCCCCAATAGGTTCAGGTTTGCGGCCGGGATTCCGCAACTTTGGGGGGGGGGGGGGGTACTGTCACGCTCTGACCTAGGAGAGCTGTGTTTTCTCTGTTTAATTAGGTCAGGGTGTGATAGGTGGGTGGGCATTCTATGTTTTGTTTTCTATGTTTTGGCCGGGTATGGTTTCCAATCAGAGTCAGCTGTCTATCGTTGTCTCTGATTGGAAGCCTGTTTTTCCCTGTGTTTTTGTGTGATTTTGTTTTTGTGCAGCTGTGTGTGAGCAGCCCCAGAACGTCACGTTTGTTTCAGTTTTCACCTGTTTTCTTGTTTTTTCGAGTTCACAAATAAAAGATGTGGAACTACCGGCACGCTGCGCCTTGGCTAATTTAGGACAGGGCATTCGAAGACAGCACTCGTGACAACAGCTCCCATCTTAATCAATCCGGACCCGTCCCATTACTTTGTGGTGAAGGTCGACGCCTCGGATGTTGGAGTGGGGGCTGTCCTGTCCCAACGTTCTGCCTTGGACCCAAATCTGCTTCCCTGCACCTTCCTTTCCCATCGTCTTAACCCCACTGAGGGGAACTATGATGTGGGAAATCGGGAATTACTCGCAGTTAAGATGGCGTTGGAGGAGTGGAGGCACTGGTTAGAAGGGGCAGAACATCCATTCTTGGTGTGGACAGACCATAAGATCCTGGAATATCTCCGCACCGCCAAGAGCCTCAACTCCAGGCAGTTGAGATGGGCCCTTATTCACTTGTTTCCATTTCACTATTTCCTACCGCCCGGGGTCCAAGAATGTGAAGCCTGATGCACTCTCAGGTCTGTACAGCTACTACACCATCGGACCCCAAGATGATCCTTTCTACTTCCTGTCTAGTGGCTGATATCATCTGGGGAATAAAGAGTCTGGTCCGCAAGGCTGACTGGATGTTTGTCCCAGACTCTGCCCATGCTCTGGTCCTGGAATGGGCTCATTCCTCGAGACTCACCTGTAATCCTGGCTCCCATCGGAGCTAGGTTTTCATCCGACAATGTTTTTGATGGCCCGCCATGGTTCCTGAAGTCTCCACGTTTGTTGCCGTCTGTGTGTGCGGAGAACAAGACTCCGAGGCAAGCTCCGACTGGCCTACTTCAACCACTCCCTGTTCCTCACCGCCCCTGGTCCCATATATCCTTGGACTTCGTCCGTCAGATGGCAACACCACTATCCTTACGGTGATGGATAGGTTTTCCAAAGCCGTCCATTTAATCCCCCTTCCTAAGTTGCCCTCAGCTAAGGAGACGGCCCAGCTCATGTTGCAGCACATCTTCTGGATCTATGGACATCCGGTAGACATGGTCTCTGATCGCAGTCCTCAGTTCTCAAACGGGTTCTGGAAGGCGTTCTGCACCCTCGTTGGGTTGTCGCCCAGCCTGTCCTCTGGTTTTCATCCCCAGTCTAAAGGTAATTTGGAGCGAGCCAACCAGGACTTGGAGATGACTCTTCATTGCCTCTTCTCCACCAATCCCACCACCTTCCCTGATCTGCTACTGGTCTCTCGCCTTTTGAGTGTTCCCTGGGATATCAGCCCCCACTCTTCCCTGAACAAGAGGAAGAGGTCAGCATACCTTCTACCTAGATGTTCGTCTGTCACTGTCACCGTACATGGAGGACCACTCTTCTCAAAACCACCTCCATGTATTGATGACAGGCAGACCGCCACCGGACCCCTGCTCCCTGCTACCATTCTGGCTCTGCCCCTCTGGGTGGAGTCCCGCAAACTTTCCCTCCGTTATATCGGCCTTTTCCCAATTTCTAAGGTCCTCAACCCCTCTGCTGTTCAAATTCTGTTGCCCCGCACCCTCCGTACACATCCCACTTTCATGTATCGTGAATGAATCTGCTGTCGCACAGCCATTTGTCTCCTGTGTCCGACCTGCGTGTTCCGTGTTTCTTATGCTCTAGTTTTTGCTTTTCCTAGTCTTCCCAGTTCTGACCTTTCTGCCTGTCCTGACCCTGAACCTGCCTGTTGTCCTGTGCCTGCCTGACTCTGATTTGGATTACGACTCTTTGCCTGCATTGACCTACCGATTGCCTGCCCCTTGTTCTGTAATAAACTCTGAGACTAGTACTATCCGCCTCGTGATAACAACACTACAAGATTCTGGCCTTCGTGTCCAATGAATCATATTCAATCAAATCATTGAATCAAATGAACAGGGAATCTTTAGATGACAACTCGTCAAATGTGTCTGAGTGTGCAGCATGCATATTACATTAAATCATTTTCTTTCTTGGATTGCTAATAATTTATTTTACAGTAATTATGTTATTTAGTATCTGTATAACCAAGCTATTTTGATTGACGTGTGTGTCAACTGTATCTTATTTGAACTATAATTTTTTTACTTCTTAAAATGAGTTTTGCACTGTGTGATTAAGTTCAAATCAACTGTTGTGTGTCACATGCTTTGTAAAAAACAGAACAATAATAACACAAGGAATAAATATACCTTGAGTAACGATAACGTGGCTATGTACACGGAGTACCAGTACCGAGTCAATGTGCAAGGGTACGAGGTAATTGAGGTAGATATATACATATAGGTAGGGGTAAAGTGGCTAGGCAACACGATAGATAATTAACAGTAGCAGCAGCGTATGTGAGGAAGTTGCACTATTTTCAAATGTCAGAACAGAAGAGTTTTTGCCAAAGTAAGAGTTATGCTGGACATCATGTCCAATGAATTCTATTCAATCAAATCATTAAAGTTAACAAGGACTCTTTAGATGACAACTTGTCAAATGTGTCTCAGTGTGCAGCATGCATATTACATTGAATATGAAAATGTAAACCCAGTGCTGATGCTGCTTAATACTTGTCTAAAAATCAATTTCAGCTGATTTATGAATTGTCAAGGCCTCCCCACTAATTGGGGTAGCTTAATCAATGGCAGCAGGCCACAGAAACAACCTTTGATGAGATCTCATCTCCAATATTCCTTGACACGAGCACTAGCCTTGGTCTTAAAAAAAACACATAATCAATACCATCATCACTTTAGCTGTCTTACTCTAAACTGTATTTCTTACTCTCCCTTTTTCCTTCCCATCCCATTTCTTATCTTCTCACTCTTAATGAAATTCACACACATAACTTAGCAGCATTCTCCACTGGACGGATTGATTTCCACCCACCACAGTTCAATTGAACTGTACTGTAAGGAGGGGATGGGAATATTCCCTTAGTTCATTCCCTTAGTGCTTAATTTCCCCTGGGCATGTCAGCGTTATCTTCCATACCTCATGGCCTTTACAATTGGCTCAATAGGGTGGCCTATAGTGTGCTTTACTAAGCAGAAATGTCTCAGCCTTAGACCATACTGTAGGTTCCTCTGGCTCATCAACACTTAGGAACAGAATGAACCATAGGTATGTCCCAAATACTACTGTCTCTCAAGGCATTGGCGTAATCAGTGAAGGTGATAAAGCCATCTTCATCAGTATTCAACCACTGTGAAGAATTTAGAGAAAATTATAAGTTCTTACTGAGTTGGGTCAGTTCACTTTGAATGATCTTTTTGTATCTCTTCACTTGTCCAACTCGTCACATTCCTACCTTACAGGCTAAATCTTATTTAAGATCTGTCTCTACTCCTCCGACACCTACTGCCTCAATACACACCATGGAGAGACCTTGTAGTGCTGCATACAGATTCAGTTTAGGTTCTGTAAGGATTACTGGTCAAAACAAGATCAACAAGTAGACCTTATGTGAGAAGGGCTTAAGCTGTAAAACATTATGTGGAAATGACTTACAACACAAAACAAACTATTAATATTAAACAACGTTTGGACTACAAAGTCTCCATTTCGTATGAAAGGAAGAATCTCGTGAGATAACATTTAAATGCAAAGTCTTAAAAAAAGCACATTAATAGTATAGTGGAAAGCATGTGCTCAACATACCACTTTTCTTCCCGTAGATGAGCGCCCATGGAATATACAGCAGTCATCCTCAGCCAGTGTTATTAAACCTCTGCAATGAACGCTTGAGAGAAAAAAGTCACAAATTAGTAAAAATAAAATAACCTGCTGACAGAGACTAGACGAGAGAGAGCCTGTGCTAAATATTGTCATGAAGTTAATTAATGAAAAACCCAATAAAGTCAGAACAAAGCCCACTGTCTTTGGAGCTTAGGAATAATGCAAGCTTGTCAAGAGTTTGAGAGGCTGCAGAGGACTTTTTTATTGAATAAGTTTATGATAGCCAGGCTCTGGGACTGGAGAAGTTGATTAATTATGCAAGTATAGCATGCATTTTTTATTTCCTTGTGTTGAGAATGAACTGGAAGACAGTGTCAAGGGAAAGCTCAAATCTGCTTTAGCATGTAGTATCGGTGCATCTTTATATTGTACTATTTACAATAGCAGAGCCGAGGCTTAATCAATGGCAGGTTGTCAGATTCCTTTCCGTCAGGTGTGCCGTGATCGTAGGCAGCCATTGCTTTTTTATTTGTTTATTTTTTATTAACCCTTCCCTCTTCAGAGGACAAATATATGTTTGTATTTTTTACAGCTTTTCTGCTACGTATACATTCATTTTACATATACATTTTACATACATATGTTGAAAACACATTTTACATACATGGTACTTTTGTATAAAGCAGTCACATAACAATAATGCATTACCAAAGCTAAGCTCTTTAATCCCACCCCTCAACCACTCTCAGCCCACCCCTCAACGTGCCATATATTTTTCAATTGTGCTGTGATGTTTTTCCATACATGTTGAACATTTCTAATCGTATGGTATCCAGAGATTGTGAGCTAAAGACGAAAACCTTTCCTACGTAAATTATTATATTATTTATTGACTGACTATGGCTTTCCAAATCGCCCAACACTGCTATTTGTAAGGTTAATTTTAAGTGAATGTTGTGATTTTTTAACCATTCCTGAACCTGTGACCAGAAACAAGCTACACAGGGGCAATACCAGAATAAATGATCTAGTGATTCTGTCTATTCACAGCAAAATCTACAGAGCTGAGATTGTTGTATGCCCCGTATATATAGCATTCTGTTGGTGGCAAGAATTTAGAATAATAATTTAAATTGAAAAACTTGAAGGATTGAATCAAGTGTTGTTTTTTGTACTAGTTCATGAACCACGTGCCATGGAATCGGTACATCGAAAATCTCTTCCCATTTATTTAGCAACTTGTGTGTTGCATCTGTCAACATTTTTGTCCTCAAATGAAACTGGTATATTTTTGTATTTACCCCAATTCCTTTCAGACAATTTGTATATTTTCCCTTTTTCCACTTGCCTCCTCCATTTTTGTGGAAATGCTCTAATCAATTGGTTGTAAATTTGGATTGAGCAGTCATTCCAATTAACTTATTTTTTCCCTCATCAATATACACACAATACCCCATAATGGCAAAGCAAAAACAGTTTTTTAATGTTTACTAGTTGTAAATATCACATTTACATAAGTATTCAGTACATTGTTGAAGCACCTTGAGCAGCGATTACAGCATCGAGTCTTCTTGGGTATGACTCTACAAGCTTGGCACACCTGTACTTGGAGTTTCTCCCATTCTTCTCTGCAGATCCTCTCAAGCTTTGTCAGATTGGATGGGGAGCTTTGCTTGCAAAGCTATTTTCAGGTCTCTCCAGAGATGTTCGATCGGGGTCAAGTCTGGGCTCTGGCTGGGCCACTCAAGGACATTCAGAGACTTGTCCCGAAGCCACTCCTGCGTTGTCTTGGCTGTGTTCTTTGGGTTGCTGTCCTGTTGGAAGGTGATCCTTCACCCCAGTCTTGGGTCCTGAGTGCTCTGGAGCAGGTTTTCATCATGATTCTCTCTATACTTTGCGCCGTTCATCTTTCCCTTGATCCTGACTAGTCTCCCAGTCCCTGCCTTTGAAAAACATCCCCACAGCATGATGCTGCCACCACCATGCTTCACCGTAGGGATGGTGCCAGGTTTCTTTCAAATGTGACGCTTTACATTCAGGCCAAAGAGTTCACTCTTGGTTTCATCAGACCAGAGAATCTTGTTTCTCATGGTCTGAGAGTCTTTAGGTGTCTTTTGGCAAACTCTGAGCGGGCCAAGGGGTCTGAATACATTCCGAAAGGCACTCTATTTTTGATTGCTGCATATGTGACATAACTCTTCCGTTTCTATTCATTGCCATAATAAATAGATATGGAGACAATGGACAGTCTCTTAAAAGTTCAATACTTTCTGAGAAGTAACCATTATTATAAAATACGACTAGAATTTTATATAAATTCAAACGCCTTTTCAAAATCTGCTATGAAGGCCAGGCCTGGTATTTTTGATCTTTCATAATGCTCAATTGTTTCAAGTAATTGTCATATTTTATCTCCATTATGTATAATCCATGTAAAAAAACGGATCAGGATTAACAATATCTGGTAAAAGCTTTTTTTATTCTATGTGCTTTTCATTTCGCCAGGATTTTCGCATCACAACATTAAAGTGGAAGAGTCCTCCAGTTTTTTAAATGGACTGGATCTTTATACTTACCACTTGGGTCCTCTTTTCGTAGTAATGAAATCAGACCTTCTTGTTGAGCGCCTGGAAGTAATTAAAACATCCTAATAATGGATCTTTGAGTACATCAAAAAAGGTCTGATATAACTAAACTGGTATACCATCAAGCCCTTGTGTTTTTCCAAAGTGAAAAGACTTAGTTGCCTCAAAAAGTTCCTCTTCTGTAAGTTGGCCTTCACACAGGTTTTTCTGTAAATTTGTTAATTTTACATTATTGTTATTATTAGGAAAGAAATCCTTACAGTTATCATCATTCAGTGGAAATGGAGGAGACTGAAAAGAAAACATGCTTAAAAAATGTTTAAAAAAATAATTTGGTGAATCATGGATGACTCCATTTGTAATGAGTTTCCATGAATTGTTTTTGGTAGCATTTCTATGTCGAAGATTCGAGACAATTGTTATGCATTTGAACCTTTTTCCATCCAATTTGCTTTATTTTTGGGAATACATTACACTTGATCATTCTTGAATATTTCCCTTTTAAGTTAATTCTTTTAGTTTTTCCTCTAACCTATTTTGTGCCTCTATAGTATAGTTTCATTACCTGTTATTTCCTCTATTTCCTTTATTAGTCTAATCTATTTTGACCTAAACTGCTTTTGTTTGAAGATGGCGCCAGAGAAGATGGCTGACGTTTTACGTGCTCCGAACCGATTGTGTTTTTATGTTCATTTTTTTGCATTGTTTGTAACTTATTTTCTAATTTATTTTGTACATAATGTTGCTGCCACCATCTCTTATGCCCGAAAATAACTTCTGGACATCAGAACAGTGATTACTCACCACGAACTGGCAGAAGCTTTTTTTTCCTTTAACGAGCTTGAAGAGCCCCACGTGAACGACATACTGCTTTCCCGGGAACAGGCCGAAATCCCCGTCATTTGCATGAAGAGACGACGGACTGCCTTCTGAGAATTCGTAGGCGATCAAATAAACGCCCCCAGCCTTCCGTTCTAATTGCTAACATGCAATCATTGGAAAATAAAATTGACGACCTACGAGGAAGATTAAACTATAAATGGGACATTAAAAACGGTAAAATCTTATGCTTCACAGAGTCGTAGGCTGAACAACAACATTATCAACATACAGCTGGCTGGTTATACGCTGTATCGGCAGGATAGAACAGTGGCATTGGGTAAGCCAAGGGTTGGTGGACTATGCCTACAGTAAGTTTAAATTTGACGCAGTTAGACACTAAAATGAGGTGTCTGCCTTATGTGCAAAATTACTATCCTCAAGCTATTATTTCCCTTTAAACTAAGAAGTTGATACAGTGCCTTGCGAAAGTATTCGGCCCCCTTGAACTTTTCGACCTTTTGCCACATTTCAGGCTTCAAACATAAAGATATAAAACTGTAATTTTTTGTGAAGAATCAACAACAAGTGGGACACAATCATGAAGTGGAACGAAATTTATTGGATATTTCAAACGTTTTTAACAAATAAAAAACTGAAAAATTGGGCGTGCAAAATTATTCAGCCCCTTTACTTCCAGTGCAGCAAACTCTCTCCAGAAGTTCAGTGAGGATCTCTGAATGATCAAATGTTGACCTAAATGACTAATGATGATAAATAGAATCCACCTGTGTGTAATCAAGTCTCCGTATAAATGCACCTGCTCTGTGATAGTCTCAGAGGTCCGTTTAAAGCGCAGAGAGCATCATGAAGAACAAGGAACACACCAGGCAGGTCCGAGATACTGTTGTGGAGAAGTTTAAAGCCGGATTTGGATACAAAAAGATTTCCCAAGCTTTAAACATCCCAAGGAGCACTGTGCAAGCGATAATATTGAAATGGAAGGAGTATCAGACCACTGCAAATCTACGAAGACCCGGCCGTCCCTCTAAACTTCCAGCTCATACAAGGAGAAGACTGATCAGAGATGCAGCCAAGAGGCCCATGATCACTATGGATGAACTGCAGAGATCTACAGCTGAGGTGGGAGACTCTGTCCATAGGACAACAATCAGTCGTATACTGCACAAATCTGGCCTTTATGGAAGAGTGGCAAGAAGAAAGCCATTTCTTAAAGATATCCATAAAAAGTGTTGTTTAAAGTTTGCCACTAGCCACCTGGGAGACACACCAAACATGTGGAAGAAGGTGCTCTGGTCAGATGAAACCAAAATCAAACTTTTTGGCAACAATGCAAAACGTTATGTTTGGCGTAAAAGCAACACAGCTCATCACCCTGAACACACCATCCCCACTGTCAAACATGGTGGTGGCAGCATCATGGTTTGGGCCTGCTTTTCTTCAGCAGGGGCAGGGTAGATGGTTAAAATTGATGGGAAGATGGATGGAGCCAAATACAGGACCATTCTGGAAGAAAACCTGATGGAGTCTGCAAAAGACCTGAGACTGGGACGGAGATTTGTCTTCCAACAAGACAATGATCCAAAACATAAAGCAAAATCTACAATGGAATGGTTCACAAATAAACATATCCAGGTGTTAGAATGGCCAAGTCAAAGTCCAGACCTGAATCCAATCGAGAATCTGTGGAAAGAACTGAAAACTGCTGTTCACAAACGCTCTCCATCCAACCTCACTGAGCTCGAGCTGTTTTGCAAGGAGGAATGGGCAAAAATGTCAGTCTCTCGATGTGCAAAACTGATAGAGACATACCCCAAGCGACTTACAGCTGTAATCGCAGCAAAAGGTGGCGCTACAAAGTATTAACTTAACCTGTTAGGGCTAGGGGGCAGTATTGACACAGCCGGATAAAAACGTACCCGATTTAATCTGGTTACTACTCCTGCCCAGTAACTAGAATATGCATATAATTATTGGCTTTGGATAGAAAACACCCTAAAGTTTCTAAAACTGTTTGAATGGTGTCTGTGAGTATAACAGAACTCAAATGGCAGGCCAAAACCTGAGAAGATTCCATGCAGGAAGTGGCCTGTCTGACAAGGTGTGTTTTATCTTGGCTCTTTTTATTGAAGACTGATGATCTTTGCAATAACGTGACACTTCCTACGGCTCCCATAGGCTCTCAGAGCCCGGGAAAAAGCTGAAGGATATCGAGGCAGGCTCTGGCTGAAACACTTTATCGCTTTTGGCAAGTGGCCGCTCAGAGTACTATGGGCTTAGGCGCGTGCCCGAGTCTACCGAATGCTTTCTTTTCTTTTGTCTGTTTACCTAAACGCAGATTCCCGGTCGGAATATTATCGCTTTTTTATGAGAAAAATGGCATAAAAATTGATTTTAAACAGCGGTTGACATGCTTCGAAGTACGGTAATGGAATATTTAGAAATCTTTTGTCATGAATTGCGCCATGCTCGTAACCCTTATTTACCCTTTCGGATAGTGTCTTGAACGCACGAACAAAACGCCGCTGTTTGGATATAACGATGGATTATTTTGGACCAAACCAACATTTGTTATTGAAGTAGAAGTCCTGGGAGTGCATTCTGACGAAGACAGCAAAGGTAATAACATTTTTCTTATAGTAAATCTGACTTTGATGAGAGCTAAACTTGCTGGGGGTCTAATTAGCTAGCCCTTTGATGCCGGGCTATCTACTGAGAATATTGCAAAATGTGCTTTCACCGAAAAGCTATTTTAAAATCGGACATATCGAGTGCATAGAGGAGTTCTGTATCTATAATTCTTAAAATAATTGTTATGCTTTTTGTGAACGTTTATCGTGAGTAATTTAGTAAATTCACCGGCAGTGTTCGGTCGGAATGCTAGTCACATGCTAGTCACATGCTAATGTAAAAAGCTGGTTTTTGATATAAATATGAACTTGATTGAACAAAACATGCATGTATTGTATAACATAATGTCCTAGGGTTGTCATCTGATGAAGATCATCAAAGGTTAGTGCTACATTTAGCTGTGGTTTGGGTTTATGTGACATTATATGTTAGCTTGAAAAATGGGTGTCTGATTATTTCTGGCTGGGTACTCTGCTGACATAATCTAATGTTTTGCTTTCGTTGTAAAGCCTTTTTGAAATCGGACAGTGTGGTTAGATTAACGAGAGTCTTATCTTTAAAATGGTGTAAAATAGTCATATGTTTGAAAAATTTAAGGTTTTGCATTTCTAAGGTATTTGAATAATGCGCCACGGGATTACACTGGCTGTTGAGTACGTGGGACGAAAGCGTCCCACCTAGCCCATAGAGGTTAAAACCTCTTGAGGATACCGTAGGATAGGGGGCGCCACAGCGCATTTTGAAAAAAAATCGTTCCCATTTTCAACGGCCTACTAATCAAACTCAGAAGCTAGGGCATGCATATACTTATTATATATGGATAGAAAACACTCTAAAGTTTCTAAAACTGTTTGAATGGTGTCTGTGAGTATAACAGAACTCAAATGGCAGTCAAAACCCCGAGACCGATTGAAACAGGAAGTGGAATTCTGAATTGTGGACTCGACTTCTCATCTTTCCCTATAAATAACACCGTTAACCATGGTTCAGTGAGCACTTCCTATTGCTTCCACTAGATGTCGCCAGTCTTTTCACAGTGGTTTGAGCCTTATAGAGTCAAAACTCAGTGAATGAGACGAGTTTGAAATTGGTCACAGGGGATGGGCCATCACCATTATGACGCCGGCGGCCATGTCTGCCCCCACCTTTGGAAACGGGTTTAAAGGCCATGACATCATCCCCCTCGAATGTTATTGGCTCTCTTGGTGTTACAGGCCCTGAAGATTTATGTTTTACAACGTTTGACATGTTTGAACGAACCTACATGCGGGAGCATCGCATTTTATCCGGAACTTCAGCCCTGCGCTTGGAGAGAGCCATAGGACGCGCTACCAACATCAGGCTAATGGAACGTGAAGTATGGACTTTTTGACCGAAAATACATCTGTTGTGGACCTGGGATGCTTTCTGATGAAGACAACTAAAGGTAGGCGATTATTGACAATATTATACAAGATGAGATGTGACATGCGATTGTTTCCAAGATGGCGCCGAGCTCTGTATATTAGCTCATTTTCTGAGTATCGCATCTCCTTTTATCGCAAAGTGTGATTACCCAGTAAAGTTAATTTAAAATCTGGTATGACGGGTGTTCTCAAGAGATATTCATCTATAAATGTTAGATTGACAATATAAATTTAAAAAATCGTTATAGGATAGTAATTTAGGGAAATGTAGCATTGTTTCCCGGGACGCTTTTGAGGGGAAATTATATAGTCAACCTCAGACAGAGATGTAAAATGCTGTTTTTATATATAAATATGACCTTTATTGAACAAAAGAATGCATGCATTGTATAACATGATGTCCTAGGGGTGCCATCTGATGAAGTTTGTAAAAGGTTAGTGCTGCATTTAGCTGTTTTTTGATTATATGTGATGCAAGTGGTTGGTCGGAAAAAGCCTATGAAGCTGCTTTTTACGATGGACTCATCTAATATAATCTAATGATTTGCTTTTCCTGTAAAACCTTTTTGAAATCGGATGACGTGGGTCGATTCAGGAGAGGTGTATCTATAAAAAAAAAAATATATATATATTTTTATTTTTTTTAAATTATGATTTTTTTTTAATGCTAATTGGAGATATGATTTTTCGCTGGATTTGATCCCGGTGACGGGATGAGACGCTGAAGAGGTTTTAAGGGGGCTGAATAATGTTGCACGGCCAATTTTTCATTTTTTTATTTGTTAAAAAAGTTTGAAATATCCAATAAATTTCGTTCCACTTCATAATTGTGTCCTACTTCTTGTTGATTCTTCACAAAAAATTACAGTTTTATATCTTTATGTTTGAAGCCTGAAATGTGGCAAAAGGTCGAAAAGTTCAAGGGGGCCGAATACTTTCGCAAGGCACTGTATGTGAACTTTTAACTTCAACTGTATATGTAAACAACAGCTGGTGCATGATATCCAAGTAAGTCTCAAGGTTTTGCTCGCCTGAGGTAGAGTATCACATGATAAGCTGTTGACTACGGTGTCTACGTAGAGAGTTTTCATCTCCATCTTTCGTAGCTGTCTACATACCACCACAGACCGATGCTAGTGCTAAGACCGCACTCAATGAGCTGTATTCCGCCATAAGCAAACAGGAATACTCTCAACCAGAGATAGGACTTTAATGCAGGGAAACTTAAATCAGTTTTACCAAATTTCTATCAGCATGTTAAATGTGCAACCAGAGGGAAAAAAACTCTAGACCACCTTTACTCCAGACACAGAGACGAGTAAAAAGCTCTCCCTCGCCCTCCGTCTGACCATACTTCTATTTTCCTGATTCCTGCTTACAAGCAAAAAGCACCAGTGACTCGTTCAATAGAAAAGTGGTCTGATGAAGCAGATGCTAAGCTACTCAACCTTTTTGCAAGCACAGACTGGAATATGTTCCCGGGATCCTTCCTATGGCGTTGAGGAGTACACCACATCAGTCGTTGGCTTCATAAATAAGTGCATCGATGACGTTGTCCCCACAGTCACCGTACGTACCAAACCCAACCAGAAGCCATGGATTACAGGCAACATCCGCACTGAGCTAAAGCCCAGAGCTGCCGCTTTGAAGGAGCGGGACTCTAACCCAGAAGCTTATAAGAAATCCTGCTATGTCCTCCGACGAGCCATCAAACAGGCAAAATGTCAATACAAGACTAAGATTGAATCGTACTACACCGGCTCCGATGCTTGTCGGAAGTGTCAGAGCTTGACAACCATTACAGACTACAAAGGGAAGCACAACCGAGAGCTACCCAGTAACACGAGCCTACCAGACGAGCAAAACTACTTCTATGCTCGCTTCGAGGCAAGTAACACTGAAACATGCATGACAGCATCAGCTGTTCCGAATGACTGTGTGATCACGCTCTCCGCAGCTGATGTGAGTAAGACCTTTAAATAGGTCAACATTCACAAGGCTGCAGGGCCAGACGGATTACCAGGACGTGTACTATGAGCATGCGCTGACCAACTGGCAAATGTCTTCACTGACATTTTCAATCTCTCCCTGTCCGAGTCTGTAATATCAACATGTTTTAAGCAGACCACCATAGTCCTTGTGCCCAAGAACACTAAGGTAACCAGCCTAAATGACTACCGACCCGTAGCAGGTCACGTCTGTAGTCATGAAGTGCTTTGTAAGGCTGGTCATGGATCAACAATGACGAGACAGCCTATAGGGAGGAGGTCAGAGACCTGGGTGTGTGGTGCCAGGACAACAACCTCTCCCTCAACATGATCAAGACAAAGGAGATGACTGTGGATTACAGGAAAAGGATGACCGAGTACGCCCCCATTCTCATCGATGGGGCTGTAGTGGAGCAGGTTGAGAGCTTCAAGTTCCTTGGCATCCACATCAACAACAAACTAACATGGTCCAAGCACACCAAGACAGTCGCGAAGAGGGCAAGATTAAACCTATTCCCCCTCAGGAGACTGAAAATATTTGGCATGGGTCCTCAAATCTTCAAAAGGTTCTGCAGCTGCATCATCGAGAGCATCCGGACCGGTTGCATCACTGCCTGGTATGGCAACTGCTCAGCCTCTGACTGCAAGGCACTGCAGAGGGTTGTGCGTATGGCCCAGTACATCGCTGGGGCCAAGCTTCTTGCCATGCAGGACCTCTATACTAGGCGGTGTCAGAGGAAGGCCCTAAAAATTGTCAGACTCCAGCCACCCTAGCCATAGACTGTTCTCTCTGCTAATGTACGGCAAGTGGTACCGGAGCGCCAAGTCTAGGTCCAAGAGGCATCTAAACAGCTTCTACCCCAAAGCCATAAGACTCCTGAACATCTAATCAAATGGCTACCCAGACTATGTGCATTGACACACCCTTTACGCCGCTGCTACTCTCTGTTATTATCTATGCATAGTCACTTTAATAACACTACCTACATATACAGTTGAAGTCGGAAGTTTACATACACCTTAGCCAAATACATTTAACTCTGTTTTTCACAATTCCTGACATTTAATCCTAGTAAAAATTCCTTGTTTTAGGTCACTTAGGATCACCACTTTATTTTAAGAATGTGAAATGTCAGAATAATAGTGAGAGAATGATTTATTTCAGCTTTATTTCTTTCATCACATTCACAGTGGGTCAGAAGTTTACATACAGTCAATTAGTATTTGGTAGCATTGTCTTTACATTGTTTAACTTGGGACAAATATTTCGGGTAGCCTTCCACAAGTTTCCCACAATAAGTTGGTTGAATTTTGGCCCATTCCTCCTGACAGAGCCAGTGTAACTGAATCAGGTTTGTTGGCCTCCTTGCTCGCACTCGCTTTTTCAGTTCTGCCCACAAATTTTCTATAGAATTGAAGTCAGGGCTTTGTGATGGCCACTCCAAAACCTTGACTTTGTTGTCCTTAAGTTGAGGACAGATGTTCTGCTAGCGGTACCCCTCGCCAATGGAATAGCAGGGCGCGAAATACAAAACAACAAAAATCTCATAATTCAAATTTCTCAAACATACAACTATTTTACACAATTTTAAAGATAAACTTCTCGTTAATCCAACCACATTGTCCGATTTCAAAAAGGCTTTACGGCGAAAGCAAAACATTAGATTATGTTAGTACAGCACCTAGACAAGAAAAACTACACAGCCATTTTCCAAGCAAGGAGAGGCGTCACAAAAACCAGAAATACAGCTAAAATGAATCACTAACCTTTGACGATCTTCATCAGATGACACTCCCAGGACTCTATGTTACACAATACATGTATGTTTTGTTCGTTAAAGTTCATATTTATATCCAAAAAAAACATTTTACATTGGCGCGTGATGTTCAGAAAATGTTTTGCCTCCCAAAACTTGGGAGGCAAAATGAGCACATCAATTTACAGAAATACTCATCATAAACGTTGATAAAATGTACAACAGTTATTCAAAGAATTATAGATACACTTCTCCTTAATGCAACCGCTGTGTCAGATTTCAAAACAGCTTTACGGCGAAAGCACATTGTTTAACTTCTCTAGGGCCGGCGGGACGAAATCGTCCCACCTACGTAACAGTCAGTGGAATCCTGTGGCGCGTTATTCAAATACCTTAGAAATGCTATTACTTCAATTTCTCAAACATATGACTATTTTACACCATTTTAAAGACAAGACTCTCGTTAATCTAACCACACTGTCCGATTTCAAAAAGGCTTTACAACGAAAGCAAAACATTAGATTATGTCAGCAGAGTACCCAGCCAGAAATAATCAGACACCCATTTATCAAGCTAGCATATAATGTCACAAAAACCCAGAAGACAGCTAAATGTAGCACTAACCTTTGATGATCTTCATCAGATGACACACCTAGGACATTATGTTATACAATACATGAATGTTTTGTTCAATCAAGTTCATATTTATATCAAAAACCAGCTTTTTACATTAGCATGTGACGTTCAGAACTAGCAAACTTCCGGTGAATTTACTAAATTACTCACGATAAACGTTCACAAAAAGCATAACAATTATTTTAAGAATTATAGATACAGAACTCCTCTATGCACTCGATATGTCCGATTTTAAAATAGCTTTTCGGTGAAAGCACATTTTGCAATATTCTCAGTAGATAGCCCGGCATCACAGGGCTAGCTATTTAGACACCCAGCAAGTTTAGCACTCACCAAAGTCAGATTTACTATAAGAAAAATGTTATTACCTTTGGTGTTCTTCGTCAGAATGCACTCCCAGGACTTCTACTTCAATAACAAATGTTGGTTTGGTCCCAAATAATCCATAGTTATATCCAAATAGCGGCGTTTTGTTCGTGCGTTCAAGACACTATCCAAAAGGGTAAATAAGGGTTACGAGCATGGCGCATTTCGTGACAAAAAAATTCTAAATATTCCATTACCGTACTTCGAAGCATGTAAACCGCTGTTTAAAATCCATTTTTATGCCATTTTTCTCGTAAAAAAGCGATAATATTCCGACCGGGAATCTGCATTTAGGTAAACAGACGAAAGAAAATAAAGCATGGGGTCGACTCGGGCACGCGCCTAAGCCCATTGTCCTCTGATCGGCCACTTGCCAAAAGTGATAATGTGTTTCAGCCAGAGGCTGCCTCGATATCGCTCAGCTTTTTCCCGGGCTCTGAGAGCCTATGGGAGCCGTAGGAAGTGTCACGTTAGAGCAAAGATCCTTAGTCTTCAATAAAAAGAGCCCAGATGAACAACAACTTGTCAGACAGGCCACTTCCCATATAAAATCCTCTCAGGGTTTTGCCTGCCATATGAGTTCTGTTATACTCACGGACACCATTCAAACAGTTTTAGAAACTTTAGGGTGTTTTCTATCCAAAGCCAATAATTATATGCATATTCTAGTTACTGGGCAGGAGTAGTAACCAGATTAAATCGGGTACGTTTTTTATCCGTCCGTGTCAATACTGCCCCCTACCCCCAACAGGTTAATATTCTGAGTACAGAGCTCAGCCTTCAAAGCAAGCTATACAGTTACCCGCCAAGTTCTGGAGTCAACAAAACTCAGAAATAGTATTATAAATCTTCACTTACCTTTGCTGATCTTTGTCGGAATGCACTCCCAGGACTCCCATTTCCACAAGAAATGTTTGTTTTGTTTGATAAAGTCCATCATTTATGTCCAAATACATCCGTTTTGTTCGCGCGTTTAGATCACTATTCCAAAGGCACAATGCGCGAGCGCAAAACCCGAGACGAAAAGTCAAAAAGTTCCATTACCGTTTGTAGAAACATGTCAAACTATGTTTACAATCAATCCTTAGGGTCTTTTTTTATCATAAATCTTCGATAATATTCCAACCGGACAATAGTGTATTCATTACAGAGGAAAAAGAAGGAACTGCGCGCCTGCGTAACCGCGCAGTAAACAACTTGTTGGCCTCAGCCTAGTCCACTTGTTGAATCCCTTCTTATTCTCTTCCCATTCACAGTAGAAGCATGAAACAAGGTTCTAAAGACTGTTGACATCTAGTGGAAGCCTTAGGAAGTGCAAAATGACCCCACAGACACTGTAGTTTGGATAGGTAATCACTTGAAAAACTACAAACCTCAGATTTCCCACTTCCAGGTTGGATTGTTCTCAGGTTTGTGCCTGCCATATGAGTTATGTTATACTCACAGACATCATTCAAACAGTTTTAGAAACTTCAGAGTGTTTTCTATCCAAATCTACTAATAATATGCAAATATTTGCCTCAAAACAGGTTTTAAGCCATTTTGTCACAACTTTGCAAGTATGCTTGGGGTCATTGTCCATTTGGAAGGCATATTTGCGACCAAGCTTTAACTTCCTGACTCATGTCTTGAGATGTTGCTTCAATATATCCACATAATTTTCCCGCCTCATGATGCCATCTATTTTGTGAAGTGCAGTATCATGTTGTGGGGATGCTTTACTGCAGGAGAGACTGGCACCCCTGTGCTTCACGGTTGGGATGGTGTTCTTCGGCTTGCAAGCCTGCCCATTTTTCCTCCACATATAACGATGGTCATTATGGCCAAACAGTTCTATTTTTGTTTCATCAGACCAGAGGACATTTCTCCAAAAAGTACAATCTTTGTCCCCATGTGCAGTTGCAAACTGTAGTCTGGTTTTTTTTATGGTAGTTTTGGAGCAGTGGCTTCTTCCTTGCTGAGCGGCCTTTCAGGTTATGTCGATATAGGACTCGTTTTACTGTGGATATAGATACTTTTGTACCTATTTCCTCCAGCATCTTCACATGGTCCTTTGCTGTTGTTCTGGGATTGATTTGCACTTTTCACACCAAAGTACGTTCATCTCTAGGAGACAGAACGCGTCTCCTTCCTGAGTGGTATGATGGCTGTGTAATCCCATGGTGTTTATACTTGCGTACTATTGTTTGTACAGATGAACATGGTACCTAGACGTTCCGCTAGCGGAACACCTGCTCCAATATCCAATGATAGGCGTGGCGCGAATTACAAATTCCTCAAAAATACAAAAACTTCAATTTTTCAAACATATGACTATTTCACAGCATTTTAAAGACAAGACTCCTTTATCTAACCACACTGTCCAATTTCAAAAAGGCTTTACAGCGAAAGCAAAACATTAGATTATGTCAGCAGAGTACCAAGCCAGAAATAATCAGACACCCATTTTTCAAGCTAGCATATAATGTCACAAAGACCCAGAAGACAGCTAAATGCAGCACTAACCTTTGATGATCTTCATCAGATGACACACCTAGGACATTATGTTATACAATACATGCATGTTTTGTTCAATCAAGTTCATATTTATATCAAAAAACAGCTTTTTACATTAGCATGTGACGTTCAGAACTAGCATACCCCCCGCAAACTTCCGGGGAATTTGCTAACAATTTACTAAATTACTCACGATAAACGTTCACAAAAAGCATAACAATTATTTTAAGAATTATAGATACAGAACTCCTCTATGCACTCGATATGTCCGATTTTAAAATAGCTTTTTGGTGAAAGCACATTTTGCAATATTCTAAGTACATAGCTCAGCCATCACGGGCTAGCTATTTAGACACCCAGCAAGTTTAGCACTCACCAATATCAGATTTACTATTATAAAAGTTTGATTACCTTTTGTTGTCTTCGTCAGAATGCACTCCCAGGACTGCTACTTCAATAACAAATGTTGGTTTGGTCCAAAATAATCCATTGTTATATCCGAATATCGGCGTTTTGTTCGTGCGTCCCAGACACTATCCGAAATGGTAAATCAGGGTCGTGCGCATGGCGCAATTCGTGACAAAAAAATTCTAAATATTCCATTACCGTACTTCGAAGCATGTCAACCGCTGTTTAAAATCCATTTTTATGCAATTTATCTCGTAAAAAAAGCGATAATATTCTGACCGGGAATCTCCTTTTCGGCAAATAGAGGAAAAATCACAAAGACGGGGGCGGCCAGGTCACGCGCCTAAGCCCACAGTCCCTTGATCGGCCACTTGAGAAAGGCGATAATGTGTTTCAGCCTGGGGCTGGGATGACGACATTCTGTTTTTTCCCGGGCTCTGAGCGCCTATGGAAGACGTAGGAAGTGTCACGTTAGAGCAGAGATCCTTTGTAAAAGATAGAGATGGCAAAGAAGTTCAAGAAATGGTCAGACAGGCCACTTCCTGTAAAGGAATCTCTCAGGTTTTGACCTGCCATTTGAGTTCTGTTATACTCACAGACACCATTCAAACAGTTTTAGAAACTTTGGAGTCTTTTCTATCCAAAGCCAATAATTATATGCATATTCTAGTTACTGGGCAGGAGTAGTAACCAGATTAAATCGGGTACGTTTTTTATCCAGCCGTGAAAATACTGCCCCCTAGCCATAACAGGTTAAGGCGTTTGGAAAATGCTCCAAGGATGAACCAGACTTGTGGAGGTGTACATTTCTTTTTTTTCTGAGGTCTTGGCTGATTTCGTTTCATTTTCCCATGATGTCAAGTAAAGAGGCACTGAGTTTGAAGGTAGGCCTTGAAATACATCCACAGGTACACCTCCAATTGACTCAAATGATGTCAATTAGCCTATCAGAAGCTTCTAAAGCCATGACATAATTTTCTGAAATTTTACAAGCTGTTTAAAGGCCCAGTCAACTTAGTGTATGGAAACTTCTGAGTCACTGGAAGTGTGATACAGTGAATTATAAGTGAAATAATCTATCTGTAAACAATTGTTGGAAAAATAGATTTCCTAACCGACTTGGCAAAACTATAGTTTGTTAACAAGAAATTTGTGGAGTGGTTGAAAAACTAGTTTTAATGACTCCAACTTAAGTGTATTTACACTTCTGACTTTAACTGTACATATTACCTCAATTACCTCGACTAACCTATGCCCGCGCACATTAACTCTTTACTGGTACCCCCTGTGTCACGTTTGTCATCGTAGAGAGAAAGGGACCAATGCGCAGCGGGTTTCGTGCTCAACATATTTATTAATCAAATAATGCGAACACCACGGAAGAAAACAATAAACAAACTAACGACATGAAACAGTGAAAGCAGGCTCAACAAAAAGCAGTGCTCTCAAACAACTACCCACGAAAAACAAAGACACTACTATATAGGACTCCCAATCAAAGGCAACTCAACACACCTGCCTTCAATTGAGAGTCCAACCCCAATCAACTAGACATAGAAACACAGACATAGACCAGTGACAAACCCCATAATACATACATCAACTACCCTCTGCCACGTCCTGACCAAACTACAATAACCAAATATACTCTATACTGGTCAGTACGTGACACCCTGTATATAGTCTTGCTATTGTTATTTTACTGCTGCTCTTTAACTACTTGTTACTTTTATTTCGTATTCTTATTCATATTTTTTAAACTGCATTGTTGGTTGGGGGCTTGTAAGTAAGCATTTCACTGTATTCGGCACATTTTACTAATAACATTTTATTTTATTTGGTTTGATTTTAATGAAGAGTATTGTATGGCCTCTAAAGTACAATTAAAAGTGTCCCATACAATAAGGGTATCTGCTGTACCTACAGTACCAGTCAAAAGTTTGGACACAGCTACCCATTCCAGAGTTTTTCTTTATTGTTACTATTTTCTACATTGTAGAATAATAGTGAAGACATCACAACTATGAAATAACACATATGGAATCATGTACTAACCAAAAAAGTGTTAAACAAATGAAAATCTATTTTATATTTGAGGTTCTTCAAATTCGCCACCCTTTGCCTTGTTGACAGCTTTGCACACTCTTGGCATTCTCTCAACCAGTAGTTCCCACATATGCTGAGCACTTGTTGGCTTCTTTTCCTTCACTCTGCGGTACAACCCATCCCAAGCCATCTCAAATGGGTTGAGGTCAGGTGATTGTGGAGGCCAGGTCATCTGATGCAGCACTCCATCACTCTCCTTCTTGGTCATATAGCCCTTACACAGCCTAGAGGTGTGTTTTGGGTCATTGGCCTGTTGAGAATCAAATGATAGTCCCACTAAGAGCAAACCAGATGTGATGGCGTATCGCTGCAGAATGTTGTGGTAGCCATGCTGGTTAAGTATGCCTTGAATTCTAAAAGAAATCACTGACAGTATCACCAGCAAAGCACCCCCACACCCTCACACCTCCTCCTCCATGCTTTACGGTGGGAAACACACATGCGGAGATCACGTACTCTGCATCTCACAAAGACACGCGGTTGAACCAAAAATCTCAAATTTGGACAGACAAACAACAGATTTCCACCAGTCTGATGTTCATTGCTCATGTTTCTTGGCCCAAGCAAGTCTCTTCTTCTTACTGGTGTCCTTTAGTAGTGGTTTCTTTGCAGAAATTCGACCATGAAGGTCTGATTCACACAGTCTCCTCTGAACAGTTGATGTTGAGATGTGTCTGTTAAATTTTAATAAGGCACACCTGTTAATTGAAATGCATTCCAGGTGACTACCTCATGAAGGTAGTTGAGAGAATGCCAAGCATGTGCAAAGCTGTCATCAATGCAAAGGGTGGCTACTTTGAAGAATATAAAATATATTTTGCTTTGTTTAACACTTCTTTCTTCTACTACATGAATCCATTTGTGTTATTTCATAGTTTTGATGTCTTCACTATTATTCTACAATGTATCAAATACTACAAATAAAGAAAAACCCTTGAATGAGTAGGTGTGTCTAAACTTTTGACTGGTACTGTATATGAAGGCCAATTAGACGGTTCCGTTTGGCATTCGGTCTCCTTTGGTCTCCTTCTTTTTTTACTTTAGATGCCAGCAAGAATGAGACCAGGAAGTAATCAAGACGGCTAGCTAGGTTAAGCCTCCTCCATGTATATCTCGGTCAGGGGTTTTCAGTCTCCATATAGACAGACATTGATTTTTCTAATGGTTGACCTCAGGGCAATTCCACAGTAACAGAATTATGCTAAGACTCAGATTTTTCACATTAAAATGTATGTTATCAAAATTCCATGACTGCAAAGTTAAACAAACCATACAACTGTTTGCACAAGGACCTCTATTAACAATTTCTAGTGAAGATTTTACAAAACACATCTACTTGAAGAACAGTGCAGATGCAAAGTTTGGTAACAGAATGACAGCTTGATCCAAGATCCGTATGCTGTCAATATGAACACCCCCACCTATACCTTCCTTTGCATTGTGATGAATATGCTCTGTACAGAACCTCGCCAGCAACCTAATTAATCTATATGCTATCCTCACGGCAAGACAAACACATTTGCAAGGATGCCAGGCATGATGAATAAGCAGTGACTCAAATTATAGATGCCATTAAATGATTAGATGTGACTGGTGATGTAGCGACAGAGATGTTCTGGTGGAGATATAGAGGAGAGAAGGGAGGCGAGTGTGATGTTGAGCCCTCCTGACTTTACAGGAAGCTAAGAGTGAGAGCCTTAACTTTGATTACACATCTGACCACATGAGATATTTGAATTACTGCTCGCCCACTCACGCATAAAGTAAAACACATGTTGGGAAAAAAAATGGGCATGGACAGACAAAAGCAATTGTCCATTTGCAGAAATAGATTTGTATTATTCTGACTTTTGATTTCTGTTTGAGCTATACCAGCCAGAGTTTGCCTTTATTGTGAATAGGATGCAAATAATCTATACAAATTCATATCGGTGTTAAAGCCGAAGATATGCATAACATTTTTCCTGACCGATTCCATGCCAGAATGGCCCGGAAATATCTTTTCTATCACATATCGTTCTGGCAATTCTCACATAAAAACGTAATTCGGAGTTATGGTGCTAAACATTATTTTTATATTTATATCACAAACACATTTTTAGAAAATTGGGACATTTTAGGCCCTTTTTATACCTATACATGCCTCCTGTAAGACTATGATCCGTGAACTGTACATGGTACAGACAACATCTTGGTGTTATTGTATCAAATCAAATATTATTTGTCATATCCGCCGAAAACAAAAGATGTAGACCTTACAATGAAATGCTTACTTACAAGCCCTTAACGAGCAATGCAGTTTTAAGAAAAATACCTAAAAAAAAGAAATAAAAGTAACAAATAATTAAAGAGCAGCAGTAAAATAACAATAGCGAGGCTATATACAGGGAGTACCGATACAGAGTCAGACTTGATTTTCCCAGACTTGATTTTCCCTTAAGAAAGCAAACTGGCTCTAATTAATATCCTACATCTGTAGCTCATGCTGGTGATACTGTAGCTCAGTGGTTTCACTATCAGACATCACCACTTTGCATTGTGCTGACATTTCTATGGCATTGCTTTGGAATCCAACTCTGTTATGGGCAACCCCATTTTTACTGCAGATGATGTGGTGTCCTTGTTACCAAATGAGTTGTGCCTGTAATGGCAAATCTGTTTTGGAGATTTATAGATACGATTGCCTGCTCAAACGTTTTTCTTCAGACTTTAACTGACATTCTACAAATGTCTATCATTACCTTTTATTGCTTGTGTTGTTATTTTACACAGTTACCTCTATTTCTTTCTGCTTCTGCTGCAATGTGTCAAAACTAACAGAACAAATATGCTTGTAACCTTTTAAGTGGCTTTGGACTGATCACCGATCCAGTCAAAATAACTGGACCGCTGGATTTTGATATGCTATCCCCCTAGGAGGCTCAGCATGACATGCAGATACTGGAGGTCAGCCAGGCAGGCAGACAGACAGGCACTATGGCTAGTGAGCCATAACTTTCAAAACATCAGGCAGGAAAAAAATAGAAAAACAAGCACTGAATGAATACTCTTAGCAGGTGAGACTGTTGCTTTGATGGTATTGAGCCAACCAATCCATAAATTAAGGTCCAAGGGAAACCTGGTGCCGTTGATTTTCTTCCCTGTTTCATTAGAGCCGATCCCTTTCGATAAACAATGGTGGAGTGAGGGTCCATGAGTTTGATAGACCATGCACTCCTAACGCCGCCCGTTACAGATAAATCAACTTAAGTCAATGCCAGATTGAGGACTTTGGCCTCTGTTGTGCAAATGATGCCACTATTTCTGCTTTGATAAATCGAGTGACACAATGGGGGGCCTTCGAGAGTTGGATACATCTGACTGTGAACACTGCTAATAAAACATGAGGAAGGTCTTTGATAAGCGAACACAGACAGTCAGTAGTTATATTTTATAGCTGTATCTGTCCGCAGATGTTGGTATTAATTATCATAATCAATGATGCAACATTTTCCTTCAGGTGTTCATTATTGTTCTGGTATAACTGCAGTATTCATAGTGCCTTTGAATGTCTGAACACGAGCCCAAATAATGAATTTGTGATTGGATGTAATTTAGTTGGGATGATAGAAGAGGAGATTGCTTTGGCCATGTCTTTGATGTTACCCAGCTATGCATGACCAATGTGCCTGGCTGGTGCTCCAGTCTGGATAGGCCAAGGAGAGAAGATCCTGTTATAGGAGCCAAGCAGGTATTACCCCCTGATAGATGTGGGATAAGTGTCAGGTGCCTGCTATGCCAAAGTGCTAGATTGGTGAAGGAAGGAAATTACTTTCCTTTCTGGCCTCAGTCTCCCTTTGTACCTTGGTCCCAAGGGCAAGTGGTGACAGGAATGTGAAATGGAGAAAGTCAACTCCAGCTCAATGGCACCACCTTCCCTACCTCCATCTATTCCTCCCTCTGTCCCAGACTCCACTCTTCTGATTACCTCGACGGCCATTTGATCACATCATCTCCCTCCGTCTGTACTATTTCCAAGCATGTCCCTCTCCCTGTACTATCTACAAGTTTTTCTCTTTCCCTGTACTGGCTCCAAGCCTGTTCCTCTATGTCTCCAAAACAGTCTTCACCCCAAGACAACCGTGTTTGTGTGGATACAAGTGTGAATGTGTTTGTCTGTGGGTGTCCAAGGATGTGTCTCATTGTGAACACTCTTATAGTGCAAAACCAGTACCCTCAACACTCATTGTGACCACTCCAGTACCCTTATCACATCTGTAGAAGAGCATAGACAGAAAACAAAAAACACAATGTTTCCAGAGACTCTGCTTATTAGTATGCAACACTAAAACTGTCAAGTTGTGTGCGCTCAAACTGTTCACTCTGTTATCAGCAGTCACTCAATGGTGGCACTACTGTCACATTTTGGAAGCTGCAAAATCACTGGAAGTCTACAACACAAAAAGCTTCAGTGTTAATTTATTGGGATTTTTTTCTCCTTCTCCGTCCATTCAAAACAGAAGTGTTTGCCTTAAAGGAATCAGCATTGAGAAGTCTCATGTTCCTGCTGTCCCTCACTCCCTTTTTGTACTTTGCATTCACAGACAGACTGAGGAAGTGGAGTCAGTTATACCCTGCACCAATATTGAAAAGTGTTATTGTAGCCTATTAAATGTAATGATTTGCATACCCTTGGTTGGATATATGACAGTGCCCTCATGAATTATTGGCACCCTAGGTAAATATGTGACTGACTGGCTTGATTTCGTCTTTTGCAGCAAAATGTGAAATTGTGTTGTTTACATTTGATAAAAGTAGACTCAGAGCTAGAAAATGGTAAAGCATACACTACAGTGGAGGAACAGTGGGAAAGTAGTTCTGCTTAGAAAGTTGATACATTTGTAACCCCACTTTTGAGAAAATGGCCCTTGAATGTTTTGGTAAATCTACTGGAGAGCTATACTTTGTCTACACCCATTCAGCATCGTTCACACCCTCTTAAGGCTTAGCTCCACTCATCTCTTTAAGGATTCACGTGAGGCCAGTGCGAACCAGAGTGAGTACTGTAGTGTACTAAGCAACCAAAGATTTCAAGACTAAAGGCTGGTTTATACTACGTCAATCGACATGTCTGTATACAGTTGTCGCAGCGACATCATGAACATTCTATTGTCATCCAACATCAAACTTGTTATTGTCGTTATGAAAAAAAAAATCAACAAAAAAATGACAGGCTGTCACGGTTGTTGAAAGGAAAAGCAGACCAAAGTGCAGTGTGTGTGTCGTTCCACATTTTATTAACACTGTGAAACTATGCAATACATAAACAATAAACTTAACTAACAAAACAACAAACCGTGACACAGAGGTGAAACATCTCAAAAACAATCTCCCACAAATCCAGGTGGAAAAAAACCCTACTTAAGTATGATCTCCAATTAGAGACAACGAGGACCAGCTGCCTCTAGTTGGAGGTCATCCCAAACAAAAACCCCAACATAGAAATACAAAACTAGACCCTGACAACATAGAAATAGAAAACATAGAAAAAAATCCTGTCACGCCCTGACCTACTCTACCATAGAAAACAACATCATACTATGGTCAGGACGTGACAGTACCCCCCCCCCCCCCCCCCCAAAGGTGCGGACTCTGACCGCACCTAAACAAAAGAACCAACAACAAAAAAGGGAGGGTGCAAACGTTTTTGGCGGCTTTGGTGCAGTAAGCAGAACCTTCTCATCCCGCAGATCCTCCAACAGAGGAGGCGGCTCCGGTTCAGGGCATAACCCCCGCTCCGCCCGCTGATCCCTCCGTTTTTGTGTCACCGGACTGTGGATCATCACCAGAGGTTCTGGACTGCTGACCGCCGCTGGAGGTTCTGGACTGCGGGCCGTCGCTGAAGACTCTGGATTGGGGGCCGTCGCTGAAGACTCTGGACTTGCGGCCGTCACTGAAGGCTCTGGACTGCGGGCCGTCGCTGAAGACTCTGGACTGCGGGCCGTCGCTGAAGACTCTGGACTGGGAACTGTCGCCGGAAGCTCTGGACTGGGAATACGCACTGGAGGCCTGATGCGTGGGGCTGGCACAGGTGGCGCCAGACTAGTAACACGCACCTCAGGGCGAGTGCGGGGAGCAGGAACAGGACACCCCAGACTGGGCAGGCGCACTGGAGGCCTGATGCCTGGGGCTGGCACAGGTGGCGCCAGACTGGTAACACGCACCTCAGGGCAAGTGCGAGGAGCAGGCACAGGGCGTACCAGGCTGAATAGACTCACTGGAGGCCGGGTACGTGGCGCAGGCACAGGATATACTGGGCCATGGAAGCGTACTGGAGATCTCGAGCGTAGAGCTGGCACAACTCGCCCTGGCTGGATGCTCAACCTAGCTCGACAAATGCGGGGAGCGGGCACAGATTGCACCGGCCTGTGAATGCGCCCTGGCGACACAGTGCGCATCACCGCATAACACGGTGCTTGCTTCATCACAGTAAGCACGGGGAGTTGGCTCAGGTCTCCAACCTGACTCTGCCAAGAACTTGGACACTGTCTCGTTGGCCTAACGTTATATCCTAATTTGACTTTGGTGCAGATCATGTTGTTCTTCACATTACCGTCTCCGGTAAATACACACTATATAATAAAATCAAAGTTTATTTGTTACATGCACAGGAAACAGAAGGTGTAAACGATACAGTGAAATGGTTAATTGCATAGTGGAGTCTTTAGTTTAGACATCTAGCTACCTAAACAATAAACTATAATCCCAACTCATATTGTTACTACCCTGCATGAATCTGCTGGTAGATAAAACTAACCGACTATGTTCAATGTTAGCTAGCTAGCTAATATTAGACTATATCTAGAAACGCAAAAGGCTCTGAGATACAAATAATATTACTACACACACCATACATGTAACGTTAGCTAGCGATGCAGCCAGCCAGTTCACATTAGCTAGTTAGCTAACAGTACGCTTTAACTTGCATTAAAAATGACTTTCTGACTAAATTACAAACAAATAATATCTAATAATGTAGCAAGCTAGACTCTATAACCCAAAAACATGGATGAACGCTTCTGCCTCTCTGTCACCGATGCCATGGTTACCTTTAGTTTGAAGATGTAATCTGGAGACAGTAGCTATCATACTCTGCTTCCACTGGGACTTCTACTGATTCCAGAAAGTGGAAAGCATTAGCAAAACTTGCAGTTTTCGTGATATCTTTAAAAAAAGCTATGTTAGAAAGGATATCCTACACATACTGAGCAGCTCTTGTTAAAGACAGAAGCATGCTACATGGAAGACCAATCCAAACCCATCTCTCGGCATGTCCAGCCCATCCACTATTTCAGCCAATCAACAAATAGTTTTGTTATTCATTATTCATTCGCACACTCCCTTTAAAACAGTCTCTCTCACACATACACACACTCCCTTTAAAACATCCTGTCTTTTCCGTGGCTAAACCAACTAGGCTCATCATTTAACAAATGTGTTGATTTTTACAGATGGCATAAACATTTTTATTAAGCACATGAAAGTTCACATATTCCCGAAGGCATTTCTTCAAAAAAACTAATTTTGATCAAATAAAAAAAATGTTGTTCAAATGCCTCTTCTGTGAAGTAGTGACGTGCAGCATCAAATTAAATGTTATTTGTCAAATGTGCCGAATACAACCTTAACCAACAATGCAGTTTTAAGAAACACCCCCCAAAAACGTAATAGATAAGAATAACAAATAATAACAAATTATTAAAGAGCAGCAGAAAATAACAATAGCGGGGCTATATACAGGGGGTACCGGTACAGAGTCAATGTCAATGTGTGGGAGCACCGGAGTCGAGGTAATTGAGGTAAAATGTACACACTACCGTTCCAAAGTTTGGGGTCACTTAGAAATGTCCTTGTTTTTGTCTATTAAAATAACATCAAATTGATCAGAAATACAGTGTAGACATTGTTAATGTTGTAAATGACTATTGTATCTGGAAACGGCAGATTTCTTAAGGCAATATAGGCGTACATAGGCCCATTATCAGCAACCATCACTCCTGTGTTCCAATGCCACGTTGTGTTAGCTAATCCTAGTTAATCATTTTAAAAGGCTAATTGATCACTAGAAAATCCTTTTGCAATTATGTTAGCACAGCTAAAAACTGTTGTTCTGATTAAAGAAGCAATAAAATTGGCCTTTTTTAGACTAGTTGAGTATCTGAAGCATCAGCATTTGTGGGTTCAATTACAGGCTCAAAATGGCTAGAAATAAAGAACTTTCCTCTGAAACTCATCAGCCTATTCTTGTTCTGAGGAATGAAAGCTATTCCATGCGAGAAATTGCCAAGAAACTGATGATCTTGTACAACGCTGTGTACTACTCCGCTCACAGAACAGCGCAAACTGGCTCTAACCAGAATAGAAAGAGGAGTGGGAGCGTTGCATGAGATCTTCAGTTTCTTGGCAATTTCTCGCATGGAATAGCCTTCATTTCTCAGAACAAGAATAGCCTGACAAGTTTCATTAGAAAGTTCTTTGTTTCCTGACATTTTGAGCCTGTAATCGATCCCACAAATGCTGACGCTCCAGATACTCAACTAGTCTAAAGAAGGACAGTTTTATTGCTCTTTTAAATCAGAACAACAGTTTTCAGCTGTGCTAACATAATTGCAAAAGGGTTTTCTAATAAACTATTAGCCTTTTTAAATGATAAACTTGGATTAGCTAACACAACGTGCCATTGGAACACAGGAGTGATGGTTGCTGATAATGGGCCTCTGTACGCCTATGTAGATATTCCATAAAAAAATCTACTGTTTCCAGCTACAATAGTCATTTACAACATTGGCAATGTCTACACTGTATTTCTGATCAAGTTGGTGTTATTTTATAGGACAAAAAAAGCTTTTATTTTAAAAACAAGGACATTTCTAAGTAGGTAGAGTTTTTAAATTTACTTTTTATAGATACAAAGTTAATGTGTGGGGGCATCAGTTTGTCGAGGTAATTGAGGTAATATGTACATGTAGGTAGTGTTATTAAAGTGACTATGCATAGATAATAACAGAGTAGCAGCGGCATAATGGGGGGGCAATGCAAATAGTCTGGGTAGCCATTTGATTAGCTGTTCAGGAGTCTTATGGCTTGGGGGTAGAAGCTGTTTAGAAGCCTCTTGGACCTAGACTTGGTGCTCCATTACCACTTTCCGTGCGGTAACAGAGAGAAAGTCTATGAGTCGGATGGCTGGAGTCTTTGACAATATTTACGGCCTTCAAATCAAATCAAAGTGTATTTGTCACGTGCGCTGAATACAACAGGTGTAGACCTTACAGTGAAATGCATACTTACAGGGTCTAACCAATAGTGCAAAAAAGGTATTAGGTGAACAATAGGTAGGTAAAGAAATAAAACAACAGTAGAAAGACAGGCTATATACAGTAGTGAGGCTATAAAAGTAACGAGCTTACATACAGACACCGGTTAGTCAGGCTGATTGAGGTAGTGTGTACATGTAGATATGGGCCGTACACACTACTCTCTGCAGTGCCTTGCAGTCGGAGGCCGAGCAGTTGCCATACCAGGCAGTGATACAACCCGTTAGGATGCTCTCGATGCTGCAGCTGTAAAACCTTTTGAGGATCTGAGATCTCATGCCAAATCTTTTCTATCTACTGAGGGGGAATAGGTTTTTCGTTCCCTCTTCACGACTGTCTTGGTGTGCTTGGACCATGTTCGTTTGTTGGTGATGTGGACGCCAAGGAACTTGAAGCTCTGAACCTGCTCCACTACAGCCCCATCGATGAAAATGGGGGCGTGCTCGGTCCGCCTTTTCCTGTAATCCACAATCATCTCCTTTGTCTAGATCACATTGAGGGAGAGGTTCTTGTCCTTGCACCACATGATCTCTGACCTCCTCTCTATAGGCTGTATCATCGTTGTCGGTGATCAGGCCTACCACTGTTGTGTCATCAGCAAACTTAATGATGGTGTTGGAGTCATGCCTGGCTGTGCAATCATGAGTGAACAGGGAGAGGGCTGAGCACACACCCTTGAGGGGCCCCCATGTTGAGGATCAGCGTGGCGGATGTGTTGTTACCTACCCTTGCCACCTGTGGGCAGCCCGTCAGGAAGTCTCGGATCCAGTTGCAGAGGGAGGTGTTTAGTCCCAGGGTCCTTAGCTTAGTGATGAGCTTTGATGGCACTATGGTGTTGAGTGCTGAGCTGTAGTCAATGAATAGCATTCTCACATAGGTGTTCCTTTTGTCCAGGTGTGAAAGGGCAGTGTGGAGTGCAATAGAGATTGCATCAATTGTGGATCTGTTTGTGCGGTATGCAAATTGGAGTGGATCTAGGGTTTCTGGGATAATGCTGTTGATGTAAGAGATGACCAGCCTTTCAAATCATTTCATGGCTACAGACGTGAGTGCTACTGGCCGTAGTCATTTTGGCAGGTTACCTTAGTGTTCTTGGGCACAGACACTATGGTGGTCTGCTTGAAACATGTTGGTATTACAGACTGAGACAGGGAGAGGTTGAAAATGTCAGTGAAGACACTTGCCAGTTGGTCAGCGAACGCTCGGAGTACACGTCCTTGTAATCCGTCTGGCCCTGCAGCCTTGTGAATGTTGACCTGTTTAAAGGTCTTACTCACATCGGCTGCGGGGAGCGTGATCACACAGTCATCCGGAACATCTGATGTTCTCATGCATGTTTCAGTGTTAGCATAGAAGTAGTTTAGCTCGTAGGCTCGTGTCACTGGGCAGCTCTCGGCTGTGCTTGCTTTGTAGTCTGTAATGGTTTGCAAGCCCTGCCACAAGCGTCAGAGCCGGTGTACGATTTGATCTTAGTCCTGTATTGATGCTTTGCCTGTTTGATGGTTCGTCTGAGGGCATAGCGGGATTTCTTATAAGCTTCTGGGTTGGTGTCCCGCTCCTTGAAAGCGGCAGCTCTACCCTTTAGCTCAGTGTGATTGTTGCCTGTAATCCATGGCTTCTGGTTGGGGTATGTACGTACAGTCACTGTTGGGACGACGTCCACAATGCACTTATTGATAACACCAGTGACTGATGTGGTGTACTCCTCAATGGCATTTGAAGAATCCCGGAACATATTCCAGTCTGTACTAGCAAAGCAGTCCTGTAGTTTAGTTTAGCATCTGCTTCGTCTGACCACTTTTTTATAGACCAAGTCACTGGTGCTTTGTGCATGGTTTCCTGAAACGAGTAACAAATGAACAAAACGGGCCGTGAAAAACATGTCATTGTTGTTTATCAGCTTGATCTTACATTCAAAATTTCATATGAATCTAACCTTTAATTGAGTTAAAATTGTTTAAAGAAAAAAACATGGTCATCAAGAAATAATTATTATATTCAAAAACATCAATATTAGAAATATTGGCACCCTTGCTTTTAGTACATTGTGCACATTGTGCACCCTCCCTTTGCCAAGATAACAGCTCTGAGTAGACTCTTATAATGTTTGATGAGGTTAGAGAACGCATTGGAAGGGATTTGAGATCATTCCTCTATACAGAAACTCTCCATATCCTTCAGAGTCCTTGGTCCTCACTTGTGGACTCTCCTCTTCAGCTCACCCCACAGGTTTTCAATGGGGTTTAGGTCAGGGGACTGGGATGGCCATTGCAAAAGCTTGATTCCATGGTCAGTGAACCATTTTTGTGTGGAGTTGGAGGTATGCTTTGGATCGTTATCCTGCTAGAAGCTCCAAAGACAACCCAGTTTTGGCCTAAAATCTCCTGGAACTTGATGGAGTCCATGATGCCATGTATCATAACAAGTTTCCCAGGCCCTTTGGAAGTAAAACAGCCCCACAATGTCACAGATCCACCACCATACTTCATAGTGAGGATTAGGTTATTTTCTGCATGCCCATGACTCTTTTTACGCCAAACCTACCTATGGTGTTTGTGTCCAAAAAGCTACATTTTATTCTCATCAGACCATAGAACCTGGTTCCAACCAAAGTTCCAATTTTATTTAGCAAACTCTAGGCGCTTAGGTTTGTGGTTTGATGACAGCTGAGGCTTTCTTCTGGCAACCCTTCCAAATAACTTTGGCTTGAGGTGGCTTCTAATTGTAGTTTTGGAGACTTGGTGACCCGAAAATGTAGCCAACTTCTGCAATTCTCCAACTGTGATTCTTGAAAAAAAATGTGCCGCTTGAACCATCCTCACTGTGCTTGGGGGCAAAATAGACTTGTAGACTTGCATTGTCTTCCAGGCAGGTTCATCACAGCTCCAGTTGTTTTACATGTTTACTTATTGCCCTAATAGTGGAGATTGGTATTTTCAGGCGTGTACCTATATTTTTATAGCCATTGCCTGATTTGTGAAGGTCAACAACCTTTTGTCTCATGTAATTTGTGTGTTCTCTGGCCTTTCCCCATGTTGATGGATGACTAAGGGAGTTTAGCCTCATATTTTTACCCCAGTGAATCAGGAAGTCATGGATGACCACTTAAGAGTTCCCAAAGATGGGCCTCCCAAGTGGCGCAGCAGTCTAAGGCACTGCATTGCAGTGCTTGAGGCATCACTACAGTCCCGGATTCGATCCCAGGCTGTGTCGCAGCCGGCCACGACTGGGAGACCAATGAGGCGGTGCACAATTGTCTCTGCGTCTTCCGTGTTTGGGGAGGTTTTGACCGGCTGGGATGTCCTTGTCCCATTCCGCTCTTGCGACTCCTTGTGGTGGGCCGGGCCCATGCATGCTGACTTCGGTCGCATGTACAGTGTTTCCTCCGACCCATTGCTGCAGCTGGCTTCCATGTTAAGCAGGCAGTGCGGCTTGGCAGAGTCGCGTTTCAGAGGTTGCATGGCTCTCGACCTTTGCCTCACCCGAGACCGTACGGGAGTTGCAGCGATGGGACAAGACTGTAACTACCAATTGGTAAAGAATAGAGTTCCCCAAGACTCAAATAAACAAAAAAAAGTAACAATCTTAATTGAAATATACACACAGTACATTTCATTTTGTTGAAAAGTATTTCTAAGGGTGTCAATAATTTCTTAATTACATTTGTTTTTCTTTTTAACAATTTTTACTCAATTAAAGGTTACATTCATATTATATTTTCAGTGTAAGATCAAGCTGATAAACAACTATTCCAATTTTTTTCAAAGCCTATTTTGTTCATACTTACCTAGGGTGCCAATCATTCAGTAGGGCACTTACAAACAGAGCATAGAGGTATGCGGGCCCGGCTCCACAAGGGGGCAAAAGGGGACTTTTATGTTCCTACATAAAAATAGCAAAAAAGTTCAAATGATTGAGTGACAGTTTGGTGCAACATCTGTATCTCTGGTAAGCTGTGTCAGTACAATGGACAGAGCTCGCCACGGAGTGTGTAGGGGAGCTATGGAAAACTTCTGGGGTGGTTAGGTATTACCCCTTTGGGTTTCCATAAAAAGTGGGGGGAAATGGTTCTCATCTGTGGTTGGCTAAGTGAATAACATGATAATTCTGTGCCTCTAATATTTGATTTAGATTTATAAGGGTGGGGTCAAGTTTACAGATAAAGCTGCTTCACTCAACTCTGCCTCACACCCCACCACTACGGAGTTTAGTTGGCTTCTTAGCTAACTTTAAAAATAGTTTGTGTTATTAGCCTTAGCCTATTTAGCTAGCTTCACCAAAGTACCCAAACAAAGCCAAAAGGAGAAGGAGAGTAATTAGCAGCATCATCCAACAAGGCCGCCGCCAAGCCCAGCAGCGATGATGCTCCAGCTAGCTCTGCGTGCAGAGCCTACCCACCCTTCCACAAGCAGCGTCAGGATAATAGCTCCACATCCCCCTCCACCTCCGACTGTTCCTGATGATCTTGGAACAGAGGAGCCAGCCCAGGTTAGCCTAGAATCCTACCCTACCCAAGGTTTTTTCTCCACAAACATTAATTTAATAGCAACAGTTTCATAGGAAGATAGTGAATTCAATTTAATTCCAATGCAAGAACCTAAATGATGGCCCTGGGAATAGCTACATACAGTGCATTCGGAAAGACTGACTTTTTCCACATTTTGTTACGTTACAGCCTTATTCTAAAATCAATCTACCACAAAATGCCATAATGACAAAGTGAAAACAGGTATTTAGAAATGTTTGCAAATGTATTACAAATAAAAAACAGATACCTTATTTACATAAGTTTTCAGACCCTTTGCTATAAGACTCAAAATTGAGCTCATGTGTATCCTGTTTCCATTGATCATCCTTGAGATATTTCTACAACTTGGAGTCCACCTGTGGTAAATTCAATTTATTGGACATGATTTGGAAAGGCACACACCTGTCCATATAAGGTCCCACAGTTGACAGTGCATGTCAGAGCAAAATCCAAGCCATGAGGTCGACGGAATTCTCCGTAGAGCTCTGAGGGAGGATTGTGTTGAGGCACAGATCTGGGGAAGGGTACCATTTCTGCAGAATTGAAGATCCCCAAGAACACAGTGGCCTCCATTCTTAAACAGAATAAGTTTTGAACCACCAAGACTCTTCCTAGAGCTGGCCGCTCAGACAAACTGAGCAGTTGGGGGAGAAGGGCCTCGGTTAGAGAGGTGACCAATAATCTGACAGTTCCTCTGTGAAGTTGGAAGAAACTAGAAGGACAACCATCTCCACAGCCCTCCAACAATCAGGCCTTTATGATAGAGCGGCCAGACAGAAGTCACTCCTCACTAAAAGGCATATGACAGCCCGCTTAGAGTTTGCCAAAAGGCACCTATAGACTCTCAGACCACAAAAAACAAGATTCCTGGCACCATACCTATGGTGGAGTATGGTGGTGGCAGCATCATGTTGTGGGAATGTTATTCAGCTACAGGGACTTGGGAGACTAGTCAGGATCGAGGCAAAGATGAATGGAGAAAAGTACAGAGAGATCCTTGATGAAAACCTGCTCCAGAGCGCTCGGGACCTCAGACTGGGGCGAAGGTTCATCTGAATTGCCCAGCCAGAACCCGGACTTGAACCCGATCAAACATCTCTGGAGAGACCTGAAAGAAGCTGTGCAGCGATGCTCCCCATCCAACCTGACAGAGCTTGAGAGGATCTGTAGATAAGAATGGGAGAAACTGCCCAAATACATGTGTGCCAAGCTTGTAGTGACATACCCAAGAAGACTCAAGGCTGTAATCGCTGCTAAAGGTGCTTCAACAAAGTACTGAGTTAAGGGTCTGAATACTTATGTAAATGTGACATATGTATGTATACATTATATATACAGACGTGCTCTAATTTGTTGGTACCCATACAGCTCAATGAAATAATGCTTCATTCCTCCTGAAAAGAGAAACAATTAAAAGCATTTTTATCATGTATACTTGCATGCCTTTGGTATGTCATAGAATAAAGAAAAGAAGCTGTGAAAAGAGATAAATTATTGCTTATTCTACAAAGATATTCTGAAATGGCCTGGACACATTTTTTGGTACCTCTTAGAAAATATAATACATCATTGGATTATGGTGATATTTCAAACTATTTAGTTTCTATAATTAGTATCACACGTCTTCAATCTTGTAATCAGTCATCCAGCCTATATAAATGGAGAAAAGTAGTCACTGTGGTGTTTGGTATCATTGTGTGCACCACCCTGAACATGGAGCAGAGAAAGCAAAGAAGAGATTTGTCTGAGGAGATCAGAAAGAAAATAATAGACAAGTATGGTAAAGGTAAAGGCTACAAGACCATCTCCTAGCAGCTTGATGTTCCTGTGATAACAGTTGCAAATGTTATTAAGAAGTTTAAGGTCCATGGAACTGTAGCCAACCTCCCAAGCTGAACTCCACAGTGAAGGTATGTCAGTTTCTGATCGCAACATCCGTTGCTTTTTGAGCGAAAGTGGGATCCATGGAAGAAGACCCAGAAGGACTCCACTTTTGAAAGAAAAACAAAGAAGCCAGACTGGAATTTGCTAAAATGCATATTGACAAGCCACAATCCTTCTGGGAGAATGTCCTTTAGACAGATTAGTCAAAACTGGAGCTTTTTGGCAAGTCACATCAGCTCTATGTCCACAGACAAAAACATGAAGTTTTCAAAGAAAATAACACCATACCTACAGTGAAATATGGAGGAGGCTCGGTTATGTTTTGGGGCTGCTTTGTAGGGCCTGGCACAAGGTGCCTTGAATCTGTGCAGGGCACAATGACATCTCAACACTATCAAGGCATTCTGGAGCGAAACGTACTGCCCAGTGTCAGAAAGCTCTGTCTCAGTCACAGGTTATGGGTCCTCCAACAGGATAATGACCCAAAACACAGCTAAAAGCACCCAAGAATGGATAAGAACAAAACATTGGACTATTCTGAAGTGGCCTTCTATGAGTCCTGAACTGAATCCTATCAACATCTATGGAAAGAGCTAAAACTTGCAGTCTGGAGAAGGCACCCATCAAACCTGAGACAGCTGGAGCAGTTTGCTCAGGAAGAGTAGGCCAAACTACCTGTTAACAGGTGCAGAAGTCTCATTGAGAGCTACAGAAAACGTTTGATTGCAGTGATTGCCTCTAAAGGTTGTGCAACAAAATATTAGGTTAAGGGTCCCATCATTTTTGTCCATGCCATTTTCATTTGTTTTATTATTTACAATAGTATGTTGAATAAAAAAATCTAAGCAAAGTCTATTAAATATGAAATAAACAATGGTGGATGCCAATTACTTTTGCCAGTTTCAAGTTATTTCAGAGAAAATTGTGCGTTCTTCATTTTTTGTGCGAGTGGTACCAACAAATTTGAGCACTTCTGCATATTTTATATTTATACATGTCAGTATGGGGTATTGTGTGTAGATTGATGAGGGAAAAAAATGATTTAATCAATTTTAGAATAAGGCTGTAATGTAACAAAATTTGGAAAATATCAAGGGGTCTGAATACTTCCCCAATGCACTGTATCGGTATGTTTCATCATAGAAATAGATACAGGTACGTTCTATTCTGTTTTTCTTGGTAGCCTATTGGTTTTCATGGTTGTAGATGGAACTGTACGTATTTGAAACATGTTCATGGTATTCTGCTTAATTGATTGTGTGGGTAGAATTTTTGTTCAGTATTTTTGCTTTTTCTATGAATATCTAGGCTACTACTTTCATTTAGTTTGAATTATTTTGGTAAGACAGCTGTGTGTAGGGCGCTGTCCACTGTGCTGGTACAGCGCAGGTTTCATGCCAACCTGTCACTTCAAAAGCACTCAATCAATGGTCTCAGCATTTTAACTTTATGTTTATTGTGGAATGTTGTATATTGAGATATTAGCAGAATTCAATATAATTCAAATGAAGCACCTCCCAAAATTGTACCCCCTCACTGATGGCAACTGCCCCTTTAGTCACTTTATCCTCGCGCCGGGTCTGGAGGTATGTGGAGCCTTGTGGAATTCATTTAAGGGAGGATGTTAAAGAAACTCATGTCTCTGAGAGTAGCTGGAAGGCTTCTTCATGTAGAAGCAAGTGCTTTACTCTCAATTACTTTTTTTACCTTGATCATTCTGACTGAATAAAACGTAATTAGGGATTACAGTAAAATGAGTCGAATATTGGAGCGCTCTTATTCAGGCAACAATTTGTTTTCCATTCTCCAGTGGTTTGCCACAAGAACAGCAACATATCAGAGCTATCACAAAGTCATCCACCACCACCACCACCACCACCACCACCAGCCTGCTATTTCAAAACCACTCAGAAGCGAGCTGGGTTGTGCAGCAGCACTTTGCAGGGTTTTGTCTCTACATGACTGGCCATTAGAAACGCTGCGTCAGACTAAAGCTTCAGCTGTCCCTGTCACTATCACTGGCTCCAAGGTGAGGGTGACACTTGCTTGCATGCTGCCTGCCTTATCGTACTACTGCCTCCCCACTCTCTCGTGAGGCGTGAGGATACTGAACTGTAGCAGGTCTCGCTCACAATAAAGGCCTTGCATTTTCAAAGGAGCTCACTAAGTCAACATCCTAGGCTTTTTCCTTCCATTTTCCATTGGTCCGCCCCCTCCTCCACTCCTCCCTTGACATCCACCCCCTAATCATCCTCCCCTTTATCCTCTACCCCTATTCACTGTGCCTGTCTCCTTCTCTCCTCCTCCTCCTGGGTCTAAATAGAAAGTGACAACTCTTCCAGTTTCTGTAAAAAATGTATGATTAATGTTTCATTAATCATGGATTTTTAAAACATTCAAGTCCGCTGGGCTTTCTTTCTATCCTTAAATAAAATAATACATGAGCCAAGTGCTCCAGAGCATGGAGAAACATTGCTTTTTCCATGCCAGTCTTTCTTACAAGTCAAATAATGGTCATTGTTTATGGCACCCCTTCACTCAAAGCCACTTTCCCTTTAAGACTAAGGAAATCCAATGACCCCCAGTGTTTCATGTGTTATCTAAATGTCATATCTTGTCTTGCCAAGAACTACAGGGATTAAACAATACACAGCATGGGTCTTGTAAGTATTTAAAGGACTAGAGACACTATTCAATCAAATATGTATTACAGGATTGACTGACTCAGTAACAACGGCTATACTAAGGTTATAGCAATATTATAACAAGGTTTTCCCATTATTTATATCAAAATATATATGATTGTTATATGTGCTTGAATTTACGTAGCATAGCACCATAACTAAATGCTGTATATGAAAACATACATCTGTGTAAACCCAAGCAACCAAAGAACTACAGTAGGCAATACTGTTCCAGAATATGGGACATAGTACAGCGAGGGAAGTACATTTTAAACCCAGTATCTCATCACAGGCTTAACTCCTGCTCATCATTCTATCGATACATCATCCCAGGGCATTGTGCTGCAGGAAAATTACTTTCAACACTCTCAGCAAGGAATAGCCTTTATAACTGATGGCCTGCCTCAAAGTGGAGGATCAAAAGATCATTGCCTCACATCTTATTTTCAGTAAACAAGCAAGTATGACCTTTCAGTTAACAATGCTCTCTCTCATCTAGGAGAAAAACTTTGATACATTTCTGTGGTACAAGTAGTATCGGATTGAAAATGATCCCCTGTAATTTCATCTGCTGGAAAAAGATTTTAGCAAGTGTTTCCTATAATGCATTGAAATGATCTCATCGAGGTAACATATTAACTTATGGCTGTATATGGGAGATGGCACTAAAAATGAGGATCAAGTACATTGGCTCAACTGTCTGAAGTCAATGACCTGTGCCCTGATTTTGAGAATTATAGGCCCCAACAGAGTATGCCAACTCCATAATTAACTGTCCAGAACAGGGTGACTTTAAAGGTTATATTTAAAATGGACGCACAAATGTGATTAATGCATAGTCCTTTGGTCTACAAAGTGTCTGCAATCTTTTTACTCTGTGTAAAAATATTAAAGAGGTCAAAAAACCTCATATATCCTACCCGAATAAATTAGGAAAATCTGTCTCCCCATCTGATATATTAATAGCCAACCTTTACATAATTTGGGTACATTTAATTATATGTAATCAGATGAAATACATACTCACAGTATATAATATAAATATGAGGTAAAGAGTGATGGGTGTTCAGAAGGTATTTTGTAGAGATACACCTAGCTGCCTCACACAGTATCTTGGCAACGAGATGCACTTGTTCTGCTGTTTCACAAATCTTGTTTCCAGGTTAGACCTCAGTAGACATTTCTATTCATAATTTTCCAAGGACTTCCCAAATGACAACCAATCCGAGGAGGCACTGGATGGAGAGAGCTATAAAACGAGTGTGTGGCAGGCAGGCAGCACCGACATGCGATCCGCTGCAGAAGAGGAGGAAAACACAGACTGCTGACTCCTTTAAAAGAATGGGAGGACATTAATACTCAGGGAACACAATGCATCTGTTTACCATTCATTTATTTCTCTCCTCTTACTTGGGATCAATACAATTTGCAGAGGGAGTCAATCTTTTAGAATCGAGCGCCATTGATTACGACTTGTGTATCAGCAGCCTATTGCTGTAATGAGAAAATTCCCCTTGTACTGTATGTTGCAGCAGGGGATTCTACATGCACTAGCCCTGCAATAAAGAAACCCATAGGGCGGGAAGAGAATCCATAAGCAGCCTCTGATAAGACTATATGGCCATGATAATTATTGATTTTCCCTCCCTCTCTCTGCATTGTAGCAGATATATGTGGATGATGGCTCTTATTAGCTTTTGTTTGAAGTTGTGAAAATCTATTTTTATTCAGTGTACTGTAGGCTCATATATAAGAAGAATACAACCTCTGGCACAGACCAAACAAAAGTTTGATAAAAAAAGATTATTATAGACTTATACTATCTTCAGCTGAGTTTGTGGGGCCCAATATAAACCTATGAACATGAAAAAGAATAGGGGGCAGAAAAAGAGGCTAAACTCTGGTGCCCAAACACTGGGCATCCCCTGGAGCTGTTGTCAGTGGACAGACTAGGGTCCCCCAGCCACATCATAATTCACACGGACACAAATGACCTGAGGGCACAGCAGGAAAGGGTGCCAACAGTACTCAAGGGAGTGATTAAAAAAGCTTCTTCCACTTTCCCCAACTCACATTCTCCACCCTGTTACCACAAAAATACTTTCACCCTGCTACCATACAGCGGGTGAAAACAAGCCTCAAAACCTATTGTCAACTGTACCTGGCCCACCACTCCACCCTGGACTTGAACAGCCTTTACGACCAGGTCCACCTCTACAAGGCTAACTTTTGCCAGGACACCATCAACCGTAGCCTTAGCACCACACACTGGAGCAACAGAGCAACGGACACCATGCCTAGACCAGCGAGACGCCCTCCCATACCTGCAAGACCCCCTCCAGAAGGACCTGCACTGAGAGAACCCACGCCAAGAGGACCTACACCCAGACCACAGCATCACCAGCCACACCCTATATAGCCCCCCCCCCCATATCAGACCTATGCCCCTTCTGCCCACCCAATGCCCCCAGCCCTGCGGCAAGGACCTCAGAATGACAGCAGGACATATGCCCAGGCCGTGAGCAGAGCGACAGGCCCAACCATTACTATTACACCCGCCCATCCTGCGACCTAAGAGGTTTGTATCAGATACTCAACATTTGTTTTATTTATTTTTTATTTAACCTTAATTTACAGTGCCTTGCGAAAGTATTTGGCCCCCTTGTACTTTTCGACCTTTTGCCACATTTCAGGCTTCAAACATAAAGATATAAAACTGTAATTTTTTGTGAAGAATCAACAACAAGTGGGACACAATCATGAAGTGGAACGAAATTTATTGGATATTTCAAACTTTTTTAACATATAAAAAACTGAAAAATTGGCCGTGCAAAATTATTCAGCCCCCTTAAGTTAATACTTTGTAGCGCCACCTTTTGCTGCGATTACAGCTGTAAGTCGCTTGGGGTATGTCTCTATCAGTTTTGCACATCGAGAGACTGACATTTTTGCCCATTCCTCCTTGCAAAACAGCTCGAGCTCAGTGAGGTTGGATGGAGAGCGTTTGTGAACAGCAGTTTTCAGTTCTTTCCACAGATTCTCGATTGGATTCAGGTCTGGACTTTGACTTGGCCATTCTAACACCTGGATATGTTTATTTGTGAACCATTCCATTGTAGATTTTGCTTTATGTTTTGGATCATTGTCTTGTTGGAAGACAAATCTCCGTCCCAGTCTCAGGTCTTTTGCAGACTCCATCAGGTTTTCTTCCAGAATGGTCCTGTATTTGGCTCCATCCATCTTCCCATCAATTTTCACCATCTACCCTGCCCCTGCTGAAGAAAAGCAAGCCCAAACCATGATGCTGCCACCACCATGTTTGACAGTGGGGATGGTGTGTTCAGGGTGATGAGCTGTGTTGCTTTTACGCCAAACATAACATTTTGCATTGTTGCCAAAAAGTTTGATTTTGGTTTCATCTGACCAGAGCACCTTCTTCCACATGTTTGGTGTGTCTCCCAGGTGGCTAGTGGCAAACTTTAAACAACACTTTTTATGGATATCTTTAAGAAATGGCTTTCTTCTTGCCACTCTTCCATAAAGGCCAGATTTGTGCAGTATACGACTGATTGTTGTCCTATGGACAGAGTCTCCCACCTCAGCTGTAGATCTCTGCAGTTCATCCAGAGTGATCATGGGCCTCTTGGCTGCATCTCTGATCAGTCTTCTCCTTGTATGTGCTGAAAGTTTAGAGGGACGGCCGGGTCTTCGTAGATTTGCAGTGGTCCGATACTCCTTCCATTTCAATATTATCGCTTGCACAGTGCTCCTTGGGATGTTTAAAGCTTGGGAAATCTTTTTGTATCCAAATCCGGCTTTAAACTTCTCCACAACAGTATCTCGGCCCTGCCTGGTGTGTTCCTTGTTCTTCATGATGCTCTCTGCGCTTTAAACGGACCTCTGAGACTATCACAGAGCATTTATACGGAGACTTGATTACACACAGGTGGATTCTATTTATCATCATTAGTCATTTAGGTCAACATTGGATCATTCAGAGATCCTCACTGAACTTCTGGAGAGAGTTTGCTGCACTGAAAGTAAAGGGGCTGAATAATTTTGCACGCCCAATTTTTCAGTTTTTCATTTGTTTAAAAAGTTTGAAATATCCAATAAATTTCGTTCCACTTCATGATTGTGTCCCACTTGTTGTTGATTCTTCACAAAAAATACAGTTTTATATCTTTATGTTTGAAGCCTGAAATGTGGCAAAAGGTCGAAAAGTTCAAGGGGGCCGAATACTTTCGCAAGGCACTGTAACTAGGCTAGTCAGTAAAGAACAAATAAATCTTATTTACAATGACGGCCTACCCCGACCAAACCCTAACCCGGATGACACTGGGCCAGTTGTGCAGTGTCCTATGCTGTGCTCACACCTACTGTGATGGTCCCGGCCTAAACCACACAAAAACAACACTAGACACTATGGAACACAAAGCTTTTACTATCTCATCCTGGAATATACAAGGTCTGAGGTCATCTGCCTTTGGCATAAAGAGCAGGAACCCAGACTTTATCAAAGAAATTGGAATACAGACATTGTCAACCTACAAGAAACATGGTATAAATCAGACGGACCCACTGGTTGCCCTGTAGGCTACAGAGATCTGGTAGTCCCATCCACCAAACTACCAGGTGTGAAACAGGGAAGAGACTTAGGGGGTATGCTAATTTGATTTAGAGCAGAACTAACCCACTCTATTAAATTAGTCAAAATAGGAACATTTTACATCTGGCTAGAAGTTAATAAGTCATCACCTACAGAGAAATGAACCTGGTGTAGCATTCCCTAAGCAAGCTGGTCCTGGGGCTCTGTTCACAAACACAAACAGACCCCACAGAGCCCCAGGAAAGCAACACAATTAGATCCAACCAAATCATGAGAAAACAATAAGATAATTACTTGACACATTGGAAAGAATTGTCTAGAATGCTATTTGGCCTTAAACAGAGAGTACACAGTGGCAGAATACCTGACCACTGTGACTGACCCAAGATTTAAGGAAATATTTGACTATGTACAGACTCAGTGAGCGTAGCTTTGCTATTGAGAAAGACAGCTGAAGGCAAACTTGGCTCTCAAGAGAAGACAGGCTATGTGCACACTGCCCACAAAATGAGGTGGAAACTGAGATGCACTTCCTAACCTCCTGCCAAATGTATGACTGTATTAGAGACACATATTTACCTCAGATTACACAGACCCACAAAGAATTCAAAAACAAATCCAATTTTGAAAAACTCCCATATCTATTGGGTGAAATACCAGTGTGCAATCACAGCAGCAAGATTTGTGACTTGTTGCCACAAGAAAAGGGCAACCAGTGGAGAACAAACACCATTGTAAATACAACCTATATTTACGTTTATTTATTTTCCCTTTTGTATATAGACATAATATTTCACTTGAAATGTCTTTATTCTTTTGGAACTTTTGTGTGTTAATTTTTTATTGTTAATTTCACTTTTGTTTATGATGTATTTCACATTTATTTTGCAATGTTTCCCATGCCAATAAAGCCCCTTAAATTGAAATAGAGAGAGAGAGGAGAGAGTGAGAATGGGACACTGACACCTTTTGATGAATGTGGCTCTGCATTTTCCCCTTCCCTCTGGTCTCTGATAGATTTCCCCCTGTGGCATCTGAGATCCATCCCCTCATAATGAGAAGCAGATAGAGCATCGCATTTGGTGCACATTATCGTTATGCATATTGGCATTCGAAAAAGCAGCCTCATCAATTGCTCACAAAGCAGCAAACTGTTGGTTGGGGACAAAGTGAGTCATGAAATGTGCATGGAAATGCATGGTTGAGTTAAAGTAATTCCCTGTGTATTGAAACGACTCTGCTTCACAGATCCCAGCAGTCTGTGCATACAACATCAACAGCTTGAGTGACTGTATTATTAGTTAGATAGCTGTAAGGATTGCCAATGTTACCAAGCACCAATGCAATTGGGAATTAATAACTGGTTCAAAAGCCTTACTCCTCTAACAAATAGATATCTGCTTCTGAATAACTTAATATGGTTTGAGAAGTTCTCTCCCAGAAACATACTGGTTTACCCAATGTATTTGAAGGGAATCTGTGAAGCATTTGTAAGTGTATAAAGTAGATGTCTTTTGGTAGGAGAATAGGCCTCTAAGCACTCATATCATACTGGGATACAAGAGAGAGCTGCAGCAAACAGTCTGGGCTAGGCTGATAGGACCATGTACAGCTGTTAACTGGAGTTTAATGATGAAAGTGTTTAATGTAAGAGAGCAGCATTTTATGTACCCCGGCTGCATCCACACATACTATAGCTGTTCCAATGAGGAACAAAATGAGAATAGGTCAGAACAGTAGAACATGTACATTGAGTTCTCGCTCAGTACATAGTTTAATGCCTGACTGAGTTGAGTGTTTTTACATTTAGTTTCAGCTAAAAACAGAACATGCAGCTGTTTTATGTATGCTAAAGCACTGTTTTGCGATGGCTCTTTGCAAGTACATTGATTCATGAAAAAGAGCCTGTAAGATGGAATGTTCAGAAGCCTTTAGTTCTCTGATCATGAGAGGACATGTAACATGATCTACTGAATAACTTCAACTGATCTGGAAATGTGAGCAGTTATGATTTGAATCAGCACAGTACAATGATAAGGACTCATTAGTCTTTCTGTACTGCAAGAATTACTGAATAAATGACTGTATAAATATATTTGAATCTCACTACTTTCTCACATATAAAAATAGTGGCATGGCAATATTTCTTCCCATCTGAATGGCACTTAATTATATTTTTTGTGTAAATGTTTTCCTCTTGTTTTCCTCACTCTCGCTTACTCATAATTCCTTAGTGTCTCTCTGATAATTGGAAAAGCAGGGGCATGTCAGCTTGTGAGCATTCAAGGAGGACATCAGAAGACCAAATTATGAGAAAGTTGCCTCAACAAATGAAATACTAGCACTCTCTTCCACAGTGAGGCTTTCTAATTTTCTCATAATCACGAGCACATTACTACAATGCAAACGTGATTTATACACTAATCAAAAATAAAAAAAGTGTTGGTCCCATGTCTCAAATAAAAGATCCCAGAAATTTTCCAGACGCACCAATAGCTTATTTCTCTCAGTGTCACGTCCTGACCAGTAAAGGGGTCTATTTGTTATTGTAGTTTGGTCAGGACATGGCAGAGGGTATTTGTTTTCATGGTTTTGTGTATGTGTTTAGATAGAGGGATATTTTGTGTAGAGTGTTTCTGGGGTTTATTGGTGTAAGTGTCGATGTAGAGGGGGTAGTTGATTTAGGTGGTTTGGGGTGTGTGTATTGTAGAGGGGTATTTGATTTATGTGTTCCCGGGGTGTTGGGTATGCTCTTGTGTTTGTATTTCTAAGGGGCTGTTCTAGTTTTGTATTTCTTTGTTGGCCTGGTATGATTCTCAATGAAGAACAGCTGTACATCGTTGTTGCTGATTGAGAGTCATACTTAGGTCGCCTGTTTTCACCTGTTAGTTTGTGGGAGATTGTGCTGTGTATAGCTTTGTGCCTTACCGGCATGTTATTCGTCGTTGTGTTGTGTATACGTGTTTGTTTTGGGTTTTTCCTTCTTTGTCCCAATAAAAGAAGATGAGTGTACATATTCCCGCTGCGTTTTGGTCCTCTCCTTACGACTACTATGACACTCAGATTTTGTCCACAGACAGAATCTCCCACCAAAAACGGACCAAGCAGCGGAGGAGGGAGCAGCAGCAGTACTCGGTAGAATCGTGGACATGGGAGAAATTTCTGGACGGGGCTGGACCTTGGCACCAGGCTGGGGAATACCGCCGCCCAACGGAGGAGATAGAGGCAGCCAAGGCGGAGCGGCGCCGATATGAGGCCTTGTACGCGCAGATGGGGAAGCACGAGAGGCACCCCCAATACTTTTTTTTTGGGTGGGGGGCACACGGGTAGTTTGGCTGGGCCAAGGTTGAGCCATAAGCCAGCTCCCCGTGCTTATTACGGGAAGCATTTGGAGCGGAGAGCACCGGAGTATGCTGTAGTGCGCACGATCTCCCCCATGCGCATGCACAATCCGGTGCGAGCGATCCCAGCCCCTCGCAAGTGCCGTGCTAGAGTAGGCATCCAGCCTGGAAGGAGGATGCCTGCACAGCGCATCTGGCCACCAGTGCGCCTCCTAGGCCCAGGCTACCCTACGCCTGCTCTACGCACGGCAACCATCAGGCCTCTGCACAGCCCAGTTCGCCCTGTACCAGCACTCTGCTCGTGCAGGGCTGCTATTACCATCCAGCCAGGACGGGTTGTGCAAGAGGTGCGCTCCAGACCTCCATTGCTTACCCATGGCCCGATGTATCCAGTTCCTGCTTCTCGTGCTGGCCCTGAGGTGCGAATCCCTAGTCTGGCACGTCCAGTACCCACACCACGCACCAGGCCTCCAGCGCATCAGCCCAGTCCTACTCGGCCTGTTCCTGCTCCCCGCACTAGCCCTGAGGTGCGTGTCTCCAGGCTGGTACCTCCACTACCAGCCCCACGCATCAGGCTTCCAGTGCGTCAGCCCAGTCCAACTCGGCCTGTTCCGGCTCCCCGCACTAGCCCTGAGGTGCATGTCTCCAGGCTGGTACCTCCACTACCAGCCCCACGCATCAGGCTTCCAGTGCGTCAGCCCAGTCCCGAGCTTCCGACGACAGTGCCCCTTCCAGAGTGTCCGACGACAGTGCCCCTTCCAGAGTGTCTGACGACAGTGCCCCTTCCAGAGTGTCCGACGACAGTGCCCCTTCCAGAGTGTCCGACGACAGTGCCCCTTCCAGAGTGTCCGACGACAGTGCCCCGTCCAGAGTGTCCTACGACAGTGACCCGTCCAGGGTATCCGGCGACAGTACCCTGTCCAGAGTATCCGGCAACAGTGTGCAGTCCGGAGCCGAGTGAGACGGCCTACAGTCCGGAACCGAGTGAGACGGCCTACAGTCCGGAACCGAGTGAGACGGCCTACAGTCCGGAACCGAGTGAGACGGCCTACAGTCCGGAACCGAGTGGGTCGGCCTACAGTCCGGAACCGAGTGAGTCGGCCTACAGTCCGGAACCGAGTGAGTCGGCCTACAGTCCGGAACCGAGTGAGACGGCCTACAGTCTGAAGCTCCCGGAGACGCTCTACAGTCCTGAGCCTTCAGCTTCGCTCTGCAGCCCGAGGTCTCCAGCGACGCATCATAGCCGGGAGCATTCAGCGGGGGTGGACAGGTTGGGTGGTGGAAGTAGACCTGAGCCTGAGCCACCTCCAGTATAGGTGGGTTGGGGAGGGGGAGTGTAGCACAGGAACCGTCGGTGACGGTAGCCACCCTCCCTTCCCTCCCTTTAGTTTGGGGGGATTTATTTTGTAGATGTTTTTTTTGTGAGGTGCATCCGGGGTCTGCACCTTTGGGGGGGGGGGGACGGTACTGTCACGTCCTGACCAGTAAAGGGGTCTATTTGTTATTGTAGTTTGGTCAGGACATGGCAGAGGGTATTTGTTTTCATGGTTTTCTGTATGTGTTTAGATAGAGGGATATTTTGTGTAGAGTGTTTCTGGGGTTTATTGGTGTAAGTGTCGATGTAGAGGGGGTATTTGATTTATGTGTTCCGGGGTGTTGGGTATGTTCTTGTGTTTGTATTTCTAAGGGGCTGTTCTTATTTTGTATTTCTTTGTTGGCCTGGTATGATTCTCAATGAAGAACAGCTGTACATCGTTGTTGCAGATTGAGAGTCATACTTAGGTCGCCTGTTTTCACCTGTTAGTTTGTGGGAGATTGTGCTGTGTATAGCTTTGTGCCTTACCGGCATGTTATTCATCGTTGTGTTGTGTATACATGTTTGTTTTGGGTTTTTCCTTCTTTGTCCCAATAAAAGAAGATGAGTGTACATATTCCCGCTGCGTTTTGGTCCTCTCCTTACGACTACTATGACACTCAGATTTTGTCCACAAATTTGTTTACATCCCTGTTCGTGTGAATTTTAGCCTTTGTCAAGATAATCCATCGACCTCAACTTTTGAGGAAGCATGCAATCGACTGCAGGAATTTCCACCAGAGATACTGCCTGAGAATTCAATGTTCATTTATCTACCATAAGCCACCTCAAACGTCGTTTTAGAGAATTTGGCATTACTTCCAATCAGCCTCACAACCGCAAACCATGTCATAACCTAATGAATTTATTTCAATTGACTGATTTCCTTATATGAACTGTAACTGAGCAAAATCTTTGAAATTGTTGCATGCTGTATTTATATTTTTGTTCAGTATATATTGTGACTGACCGAATCACCTAGGGAGAAAATGAAACGTTTTACCCTGGTCACCACCGCAGAATATACATGGAATTCATTAAGTGCTAGTGAATTAATTATGAAAATCATCCCAGAAACAATATTTAAACATTGTCACTGCTACAAAGTAGATTGAAATGTATACAGTGCAGTGAGGCACACATTCAAAATGGAGTATGCATATTTATAACCTTTTCTCAAGATTGTCCTGCATAAATTATCCAGTGAATGATCCCTCTTTTGTTTTCCAGAAGACGCATAGCAATTCTGTTGATTTGTTTGGACCAATCTCATCTCCGTCCATAGGCCATCCAAATCACCATAACTGGGGTTCCAGACCTGCATTAATTATTTCATATCTTCTATAGAGTAGGACTGAAAGGAATAGCCTCTTGTTTACCAAGCCTTCAATTTGAGTCAATGGTAATACACTCAGTGGACAAACAAACCAGCAACTTGTAGAACTACTGTATTCATCAAGAAAACATGCAAACGAACAAACAAACACACAAAAAAAACAACTTATAGATGTACTGGCCCTATATGTAATGCTCCTGTCTGTCTCTGAGGTAAACAGGAAAGAAGAACATGTTGTTTTGTCTCTAGGGATGATATAGTGTCCTAGGCTAAAAATAGTGAGGCTTTGTTGACATTGACCTGTCGTATTAATGATGGATGTTTTTGTTGACAGGTCAATACCATTAGGCCTCTTGAGTTTATATAGTGCACCCCCTCTCTGTCAAACCAACTCACCGGTGATACATCCGTCTAACATCTCATTGGATGGAACGGAATCCTTTTACTTCAAGTTATTTTCTTTTACAATGAGAAAATGGGGGCCCACAGGAGAAAGGTTGGACATTGGAACTGAAAATGATGTCTCACTCTATAGTGCCATTACCTCCTTTTCTCTCTTTCATGTACATACTGTGCAGTACTATAAGTCCCAGACTATGTCATCCTATGCCCTGAAGTAAGTCCTCTTCTAATGAATACCTTCTTGCTTTATAACTCATTAACAAGGACCCCTGTCCCAACTGGCTCCTGGTCAAATTAGTCACCATCTCATTCTGTGAGATGATGTCAATACTATTAATAAGGGATCCCGAGTGGCACAGCGGTCTAAGGCACTGCATCTCAGTTCTAAAGGCATCATTACAGACCCTGGTTCGATTCCAGGCTGTATCACAACCGGCCGTGATTGGGAGTCCCATAGGGCATCACACAATTGGCACAGCATCATCCGAGTTAGGGTTTGGCCAGGGTAGGCCGTCACTGACTTGCCTAGTTAAATAAAAGTTAAATAAAAGAGTAAAAAAATGAGAGGACAGATTCCAATTGTACTCAGTATCAATTCAGAGAGAGACTCATTTGACACCATTATATTGCAGGATGGATACTGATGAGGAAGGTACAGTACATTAAGTTAATGGTTTCAAAGGAACTTTTTCAATTATCTTCAATGTATTTATTCTGTCCTTCTTCCTCACTAAATGTCAAAGTAAAGCCATTAAAAGTCAGATATGACCATTCTACTCAGATAAGGATAAGATAGGGTACATTTAAATATAGCCCATGTTTCAATTGGTGGTGTGCAAATGGAAAGGCAGTTTGACCTCTGGGCATATACACTGAGTATACCAAACATTAGGAACACCTACCTAATATTGAGTTGTCCCCCCTCCCCATAGTAGCCTGGAATCTTCTACGATACCCAAAGGCACTTAAATATTTTGTCTTTCTCATTCACCCTCTGAATGGCACACATACACAATCAATGTCTCAATTGTATCAAGACTTAAAAATCCTTCTTTAAGCTGTCTCCTCCCTTTCATCTACTTGAAGCAAATGTAAGTGACATCAATAAGGATCATAGCTTTCACCTGGTCAGTCTATGTCATGGAAAGAGGAGGTGTTCTTTATGTTTTGTACAGTTTGTGTAGAAGGAGCACTGAGTCAGACATATTTGCCTGCCTGCAACACAATTCAAACATACTGTACATCCTACAACTAGATGTTGGTAACATTTCTCTGTCCTGCAGAATAATCAGAAATGAAAAAATATGAAGACCATTTGTATCCTGTACTTGACTGTACCCAATACTGATTGACCAATTGTACAAGAATGTAATGACTGATGAAATAAACAAAACAAACATCATCAGTCGTCAGTCATAACAGACATTATTGCACATGCTCCTGTAGAAACCGCCACAGTTATGTACTGGTAGTGTGTCTAATGTACAAGGTAATTCCAGTGATTTAAATGACTCACAGAAAGGGAAGGGGAGGGATATCAAAACAACTAATCCTGGACTTATATCCAAAGTATAGTGACCCGCGAAGCCTGCGGTGTTGACATATTGAGTGATGCATGAGTCAGAATCCGATAATAACTCTCCCTCCCTCTTCACCCCCCTCAGCCCGACATTCTGTGAAGAGAGAGAGGAAGGCCACCGCTGCATCTCCATACCAGGAGAGGACTTAGCTGTAGTAGTTTTCTTGTTCTTACATTTTTCAGTTTTTTAAATGAAAACTAAATTTGGTGAAAAGTATAACATGGTTTAAAAAGCTTCAAGATATTGGAAAGTTATAATATTTTTTATGTATATGTGTTTATTCGATAAGGTACTGTATAAGATTACTGCAGTTATCATCATAGTTTCTTCCAAAGTTTATATTTTGGATCATGTAAAAATGGCACCAATATAAACTGTTATGTACTATAAAGAGACAATAATTTTGCCTATATTCTCAGATTTACAAAATGTAACTAAGAAATGTAAATACTTTGAATTGTCATGTGGCCAGTTTAAGTCTATGGTGAAGATTGGGCTGCTTGTTTTAAGCATAAAATGCACAAATGCATTTTCAGCCATATCTGTACATGGAGCCTGATTTGTCTTTTAAATGTAAAATGGTTGCAATGATCCCAGGGTGCACATTTGGTGGATAACGCTATGCAGCATATTTTTACCTATCCTCTATAACAGATTTATGTCTGTATTCAACACCTTGACAGTCCCTCTAATTATATTATAGGCAATTTTCACCATACAAAATGATTACAGCTGCGCATTTGTTTTATTGCATAGTAAAAACCACTTGTTTCTACTGTAGGAGCATGAGACTCATGTTGCTATGTGACTCATATTTCAATCAGATCTCATTGCTCATAAATCCATATTTATTTTGACATTTCCAGTGCAGTAGGGAAGTTATATACGAAATATATGGTTGTTCTTATTATCAAATTATTGTACCTAAAATACAAGTACATTGTTAGGGAAATTATACCTTGGGTTTAACACTAGTATGTCTGCTTCCCTGCTTTTTCTGTGTATCCCATGCAATAATATGTTGTGGGAATCTATACATTCAGGGTGCCAATCAAAACGTAAAGGGAATGCCTATAGGATTCTTTGTCTGACACATTGCTCCACATGGTGATTGAAAGGATAGAAAGTCTGCCTCCAAGACATGGGAAAATTTGTTTTTTGGGGGGGAGTGGCGAGGTTCTGGGGGAGATGGGTGTTTGCTTCTGCCACTCTAGCCAACAGAATGACAACAAGCCCAGGACCCAGGCCCTGACAATGGATGCATTGTGCTCTGTCTGGCTTCCAGCATTGGACTGTAGGCTCTGCCAATTAGGTCAGGACTGATAGAAAGTCGCTTTGTCTATCAGGATTAGCTAGCCGGGCTAGTCAAGCAAGCCGCCAATGGCTGGACCAAACAACAGAGACCTCTTGTGTAGCTGCAGTCATGCACTGTCATTCATTTTTCAGGCCTCATCTATTCTTTGTCTGCTCGTCTCTGTCTGCTAGTTAGCCTCTTGAGGATACCCTAGGATAGGGGGCGCCACAGCGCATTTTGAAAAAAAATGTTTGAATGGTGTCTGTGAGTATAACAGAACTCAAATGGCAGTCAAAACCCCGAGACCGATTGAAACAGGAAGTGGAATTCAGAATTGTGGACTCGACTTCTCATCTTTCCCTATAAATCACACCGTTAACCATGGTTCAGTGAGCACTTCCTATTGCTTCCACTAGATGTCGCCAGTCTTTTCACAGTGGTTTGAGCCTTATACAGTCGAAACTCAGTGAATGAGACTCATTGGAAATTGGTCACAGGGGATGGGCCATCACCATTATGACGCCGGCGGCCATGTCTACGCCCACCTTTGGAAACGGTTTGAAAGACAATTAAATCATCCCCCTCGAATCTTATTGGCTCTCTTGGTGTTACAGGCCCTGAAGATTAATGTTTTACAACGTTTGACATGTTTGAACGAACCTACAGGCGGGAGAATCATTTTATCCGAAACTTCAGCCCTGCGCACATCGGAGAATTTGGAGAGAGCCCAAGGACGCGCTACCAACAGCAGGCTAATGGAACGTGAAGTATGGACTTTTTCGACCGAAAATACATCTGTTGTGGACCTGGGATTCTTTCTGATGAAGACAACTAAAGGTAGGCGATTATTGACAATATTATACAAGATGAGATGTGACATACGATTGTTCCAAGATGGCGCCGAGCTCTGTATATTAGCTCATTTTCTGAGTATCGCATCTCCTTTTATCGCAAAGTGTGATTACCCAGTAAAGTAAATTTAAAATCTGGTATGACAGGTGTTCTCAAGAGATATTCATCTATAAATGTTAGATTGACAATATAAATTTAAAAAATCGTTATAGGATAGTAATTTAGGGAATTGTAGCATTGTTTCCCGGGACGCATTTGAGGGGAAATTCGTTAGTCAACGTCAGACGCCGATGTAAAATGCTGTTTTTATATATAAATATGACCTTTATTGAACAAAAGAATGCATGCATTGTGTAACATGATGTCTTAGGTGTGTCATCTGATGAAGTTTGTAAAAGGTTAGTGCTGCATTTAGCTGTTTTTTGGTTATATGTGATGCAAGTGGTTGGTCGGAAAATGGCTATGTTGCTGCTTTTTACGATGGACTCATCTAACATAATCTAATGATTTGCTTTTCCTGTAAAACCTTTTTGAAATCGGACGACGTGGGTCGATTCAGGAGAGGTGTATCTATAAAAAAAAAATATATATATTAATTTTTTTTTTTTTTAATTATGATTTTTTTTAATGCTAATTGGCGATATGATTTTTCGCTGGATTTTGATCCCGCTGACGGGATGAGACGCTGAAGAGGCTGCTACTTAGAATGTAGCAGTTGCAGAACTGCTGTAAGGTTATATACGCAATGTTGAGTTTGGTTGTACAATCTAGCTAATCCAAGGCTACAATCACAAAGATCAAGTCAGGATCTATTCATCCTAATCAGTCAGGTTTTTTGCATGGATGATACATTGCAGATAATATAAGACAAGTACTGGAAACAATAGAACACTATGAAATATCTGGGAAACCAGGCCTGGTATTCATAGCTGACTTTGAAAAAGTACAACTGGAGTTTATATATAAACGCCTGGAATATTCACATTTTTTATTTTGAACAATCTCTTGTAAAAATGGTATAGTAAGCCTAGGAGTAAATAGTAAATAATGGCTACTTCTCAGAAAGTTTTAAACTGTCAAGAGGAGTAAAACCAGGTTGTCCACTATTGGCATATCTATGTATTATTGTAATTGCAATATTAGCTGTTAAAATCTGATTCAATAATAATATTAATGGATTGGAAATCCAGGGCTTAAAAACAAAGGTGTCATTGTATGCTGATGATTCATGTTTTCTTTTAAATCCACAATTAGAATCCCTCCACAGCCTCATAGAGGATCTAGATACTCGTTTTTAACCTCTCTGGATTAAAACCAAATTATGATAAATCTACTATATTACGTATTGGATCAGTAAACATTTTTACTTTTACATTACTGTGTAGTTTACCAATAAAATGGTCTGATGGGGAAGTGGACATACTTGATATACATATCCCTAAAGAAAGACATGATCTCACTCCCATACATTTTAATAAAAAGTGAGCAAAAATAGATAAGATCTTGCTACCATGGAAAGGAAAATACCTGTCTATTTGTGGAAAAATCACCCTGATTAACTCTTTAGTCACATCACAGTTTACCTACTTGATATTGGTCTTGCCTACACCTAGCAACCTGTTTTTTCTATTATTTAAGCAAAAACTATTCAATTTAATTTGGAATGGCAAGCCAGACAAAATGAAAAGGACATATTTATATAATGAATATGATTTCGGAAGAGGCAAGTAGAAGTAGGAAAAAGTAAGGAACTTGTCGGCCCTGCATTAAAGACCGAAATTGGTTAAAGAAAATTGTGATAAAGAAGAATATATACCAGTTTATTTTAAGGACCAAAGAATTGACAGCTGTGACATATAGATTGCAAAATAGTTGTGAAGAGATCATTTGAGGCAATTGGAAGTGTACCTGTGGATGTATTTCAAGGCCTACCTTCAAACGCAGTGCCTCTTTGCTTGACATCATGGGAAAATATAACGAAATCAGCCAAGACCTCAGAAAAATAATTGTAGACCTCCACAAGTCTGGTTCATCCTTGGGAGCAAATTCCAAATACCTGAAGGTACCATGTTCATCTGTAAAAACAATAGTACGCAAGTATAAACACATTGGGACCACGCAGCCATCATACTGCTCAGGAAGGAGACGCGTTCTGTCTCCTAGACATGAACGTACTTTGGTGCGAAAAGTGCAAATCAATCCCAGAACAACAGCAAAGGACCTTATGAAGATGCTGGAGGTAACAGGCACAAGAGTATCTATATCCACAGTAAAACGAGTCCTATATCAACATAACCTGAAAGGCCGCTCAGCAAGGAAGAAGCCACTGCTCCAAAACTGCCTTAAAAAAGACAGACTACGGTTTGCAACTGCACATGGGGACAAAGATTATACTTTTTGGAGAAATGTCCTCTGGTCTGATGAAACAAAATTGAACTGTTTGACCATAATGACCATCATTATGTTTGGAGGAAAAAGGGGAAGGCTTGCAAGTCGAAGAGCACCAACCCAACCTTGAAGCACGGGGGTGGCAGCATCATGTTGTGGGTGTGCTTTGCTGCAGGCGGGACTGGTGCACTTCACAAAATAGATGGCAACATGAGGCAGGAAAATGATGTGGATATATTGAAGCAACATCTCAAGACATCAGTCAGGAAGTTAAAGCTTGGTCACAAATGGGTCTTCCAAATGGACAATGACCCCCAGCATACTTCCAAAGTTGTGGCAAAACGGCTTAAGGAAAACAAAGTCAAGATATTGGAGTGGCCATCACAAAGCCCTGACCTCAATCCCATAGAAATGTAGTGGGCAGAACTGAAAAGGCGTGTGCGAGCAAGGAAACCTACAAACCTGACTCAGTTACACCAGCTCTGTCAGGAGGAATGGGCCAACATTCACACAACTTATTGTGGGAAGCTTGTGGAAGGCTACCCAAAACTTTAGACCCAAGTTAAACAATTTAAAGACAATGCTACCAAATACTAATTGAGTGTATGTTAACTTCTGACCCACTGGGAATGTGATGAAAGAAATTAAAGCTGAAATAAATCTATTCTCTCTACTATTATTTGGACATTTCACATTCTTAAAATAAAGTGGTGATCCTAACTAACCTAAGACAGGGAATTTTTACTAGGATTAAATGTCAGGAATTGTGAAAAACTGAGTTTAAATGTGTTTGGCTTAGGTGTATGTAAACTTCCTGTATGTATGTATGTATGTATGTATGTATGTATGTATGTATGTATGTATGTATGTATGTATGTATGTATGTATGTATGTATGTATGTATGTATGTATGTATGTATGTATGTATGTATTTACCCCCAAAAAATATGGGGGCTTGGAAATTATGCAAACAATTACATTGATGGAAGCTACAATCTATCCCCAATATTAAAGCTGATCTACCCCCCCCCCCCCCCCCCCCCCCCGCAAACAAAACTAGATATATATAAAGATCAAGTCAGGAAGGCCATTGTTGCACGTACAGTACTTAAGCTAAGGTATGTCTTTCATTGAAAATACAGTATAAATGGTAACTTGCACTATCCACTCTGTGACCCAGGAATTTAATTTGAGGTTGTGATGCTGTAGATTTATCCAAGCACCTTTACTAATCACTCATATCAGTACAGTTATTTGATAAGGTTATTAATATACTTTCAAAATCAACGATAAAAAACATTTGGTATAATAAGTTGACCTGAATTACTGACTGCATATCCTTATACACCCCCTTCCCTTTCCATTTTAATTAACCATCGCCTAGAGAAAGCTAGGAAGTCACTCCTTAAATAACTGGCAGCTGCTTTAAATGAGAGTTAGATTAATTTTCTGCTGAGTGCAATCAAAGTGATTAGAACTGATTAGATCCAGGAAGAATTTTGAGGAAGCATCATTTCCTAAGGATTTAATGCAGTACAATATCAGGTACCGCAGTTTATTTGGCTGAATTGAAATGGACTGAATTGAAATAGTGTTGTCATTTTCAGATTTAGCCCCTAATACTCCTAATGGTCTTTTAGCCAACTTCTAGAAGCAACATTTTTTTGAATCCACATTTTTTGTATGGTCAGGGAAGGAAAACCAGCTGTCCAGATCAAAAATACTCGACTATCAGGTGCATGTATTTAATAGAGAATTATTTTAGTGTAAAAGAGTTCAAGTGAACATAGTGTTCTGTTAACTGTACTGTGGAGAATTTCTCCAGTTATTAGACCACAGACAGTACACATCCACTGATAATGAACTTGGTGAATCATGTGGTTGGTTGCTTGGGGCATCTCATTTTAAACATTTTAGATTTTAGTCATTTAGCAGACACTCTTATCCAGATCGACTTACAGGATCAATTAGGGTTAAGTGCCTTGCTCAAGGGCACATCGGCAGACTTTTTACCTAGAAGGTTCAGGGATTCGAACCAGCGACCTTTTGGTTACTGCCTCCCTGCATGCATCTGTCTTATCATAGGTATCAGAGGAAGAAAACAAAACCAATAATGAAATCCACATCCTACAGTCAGCGGCGACCCGTCATTCAGGACAGGTGAGCCGCATACAAACATTTATAGTTTGTAAAATTTTATTTCACCTTGATTTAACCAGGTAGGTCATTTGAGAACATGTTCTCATTTACAACTGCGACCTGGCCAAGAATAAGCAAAGCAGTGCGACACAAACAACAACACAGAGTTACACATGGAATAAACAAACATATAGTCAATAACACAATATAAAAGTCTATATACAGTGTGTGCAAATGAGATAAGATAAGGGAGGTAAGGCAACAAATAGGCCATAGTGGCAAAATAATTACAATTTAGCAATTAAACACTGGAGTGAAAGATGTGCAGAAGATGAATGTGCAAGTAGAGATACTGGGGTGCAAAGGAGCAAAAAAAATAACATCATGGGGATGAGGTAGTTGGATGGGCTATTTACAGATGGGCTATGTACAGGTGCAGTGATCTGTGAGCTGCTCTGACAGCTGGTGCTTTAAGTTAGAGAGGGAGATATGAGTCTCCAGCTTCAGTGATTTTTGCAATTCGTTCCAGTCATTGGTAGCAGAGAACTGGAAGGAAAGGCAGCCAAAGAAGGAATTGGCTTTGGGGGTGACCAGTGAAATATACCTTCTGGAGCGCGTGCTACGGGTGGGTGCTGCTATGATGACCAGTGAGCTGAGATAAGGCGGGGCTTTACCTAGCAAAGACTTATAGATGACCTGGAGCCAGTGGATTTGGCAACGAATATGAAGCAAGGGCCAGCCAACGAGAGCATGCAGGTTGCAGTGGTGGGTAGCATATGGGGCTTTGGTGACAAAATGGATGGCACTGTGATAGACACCATCCAATTTTTTGAGTCGACTGTTGGAAGCTATTTTGTAAACGACATCGCCAAAGTCAAGGATTGGTAGGATAGTCAGTTTTACAAGAGTATGTTTGGCAGAATGAGTGAAGGATGCTTTGTTGAGAAATATAAAGTCGAGTTTAGATTTCATTTTGGATTGGAGATGCTTAATGTGAGTCTGGAAGGAAAGTTTACAATCTAACCAGACACCTAGGTATTTGTAGTTGTCCACATATTCTAAGTCAGACCCGTACAGAGTAGTGATGCTGGACGGGCGGGCAGGTGCGGGCAGCAATCAGTTGAAGAGCATGCATTTAGTTTTACTTGCATTTAAGAGCAGTTGGAGGCCATGGAAGGAGAGTTGTATGGCATTGAAGCTCGTCTGGAGGTTAGTTAACACAGTGTCCAAAGAAGGGCCAGAAGTATACGGAATGGTGTCGTCTGCGTAGAGATGGATCAGAGAATCACCAGCAGCAAGAGCGACATCATGGATGTACACAGAGAAAAGAGTCGGCCAGAGAATTGAACCCTGTGGCACCCCCATAGAGACTGCAGAGGTCCGGACAACAGGCCCTCCGATTTGAGACACTGAACTCTGTCTGAGAAGTAGTTGGTGAACCAGGCGAGGCAGTCATTTGAGAAACCAAGGCTGTTGAGTCTGCCAATAAGATTGTGGTGATTGACAAAGTCAAAAGCCTTGGCCAGGTCAATGAATACAGCTGCACAGTATTGTCTCTTATCGATGGCGGTTATGATATCGTTTAGGACCTTGAGCGTGGCTGTGGTGCACCCATGACCAGCTCAGAAACCAGATTGCACAGCGGAGAAGGTACTATGGGATTCAAAATGGTCGGTGATCTGTTTGTTAACTTGGCTTTCGAAGACCTTGGAAAGGCAATGTAGGATAGATATAGGTCTGTAACAGTTTGGGTCTAGAATGTCTCCCCCTTTGAAGAGGGGGATGACCGCGGCAGCTTTCCAATCTTCGGGGATCTCAGACGATATGAAAGTGAGGTTGAACATTCTAGTAATAGGGGTTGCAACAGTTGTGGCAGACAATTTTACAAAGAGCGGGTCTAGATTGTCTAGCCCGGCTGATTTGTAGGGGTCAAGATTTTGCAGCTCTTTCAGAACATCAGCTATCTGGGTTTGGGTGAAGGAAAAGAGGGGGGGCTTGGGCAAATTGCTGCAGGGGGTTGGCTGGGGTCGGGGTAGCAAGGTGCAATGCATGGCCAGCCGTAGAAAAATGCTAATTGAAATTCTCAATTATCGTGGATTTATCGATGGTGACAGTGTTTCCAAGGCTCAGTGCAGTGGGCAGCTAGGAGGAGGTGCTCTTATTCTCCATGGACTTTACAGTGTCCCAGTACTTTTTGGAGTTTGTGCTAAAGGATAAAATGTATGTTTGTGTATATTGGTTCCTAACTTCCCTGAAAAGTTGCATATCGCTGGGGCCACTTGATGCTAACGCAGTATGCCACAGGATGTTTTTGTGCTGGTCAAGGGCAGTCAGGTCTGGGGTGAACCAAGGACTAGAACTGTTCCTGGTTCAACATTTTTTGAATGGGGCATGCTTATTTAAGATGGTGAGGAAAGCACTTTTAAAGAATAACCAGCCATCCTCTACTGACGGAATAAGTTCAGTATACTTCCAGGATACCCGGGCCAGGTCGATTAGAAAGGCCTGCTCGCTGAAGTGTTTTAGGGAGAGTTTGACAGTGATGAGGGGTGGTCGTTTGACCGTAGACCCATTACGGACACAGGCAATGAGGCAGTGATCGCTGAGATCCTGGTTGAAGACAACAGAGGTGTACTTGGAGGACAGGTTGGTTAGGATAATATCTATGAGGGTGCCCATGGTTACGGATTTGGGGTTGTACCTGGTAGGTTCATTGGTAATTTGTATGAGATTGAGGGCATCTAGCTTAGATTGTAGGACGGCCAGGGTGTTAAGAGGATACCATAGGATAGGGGGCGCCACAGCGCATTTTGAAAAAAAATTGTTCCCATTTTCAACGGCCTACTAATCAAACTCAGAAGCTAGGACATGCATATACTTATTATATATGGATAGAAAACACCCTAAAGTTTCTAAAACTGTTTGAATGGTGTCTGTGAGTATAACAGAACTCAAGTGGCAGTCAAAACCCCGAGACCGATTGAACCAGGAAGTGGAATTCTGAATTGTGGACTCGACTTCTCATCTTTCCCTATTAATCACACCGTTAACAATGGTTCAGTGAGCACTTCCTATTGCTTCCACTAGATGTCGCCAGTCTTTTCACAGTGGTTTGAGCCTTATACAGTCAAAACTCAGTGAATGAGACGCATTGGAAATTGGTCACAGGGGATGGGCCATCACCATTATGACGCCGGCGTCCCTGTCTACCCCCACCTTTGGAAACGTTTCAAAACACTCTACAACCGTCCCCGTCGAATCTGATTGGCTCTCTTGGTGTTACAGGCCCTGAAGATTGACATGTTTGAACGAACCTAAATGGGGAAAAAATGTTTTATTTCGAAACGGCTGTGCCGCGCCCGGCAGAGTATTTGGATACAGCATTCAGACGCGCTAACAACAGAAAGCTAATGGAACATAAATGATGGACTTTTTCGACCGAAAATACATCTGTTGTGGACCTGGGATTCCTGGAAGTGCTTTCTGATGAAGACAACTAAAGGTAGGCGATTATTGACAATATTATACAAGATGAGATGTGACATGCGATTGTTCCAAGATGGCGCCGAGCTCGGTTTATTAGCTCATTTTCTGTGTATCGCATCTCCTTTTATCGCAAAGTGTGATTACCCAGTAAAGTTAATTTAAAATCTGGTATGACAGGTGTTCTCAAGAGATATTCATCTATAAATGTTAGATTGACAATATAAATTTAAAAAATCGTTTTCGGATAGTAATTTAGGGAATTGTAGCATTGTTTCCCGGGACGCATTTGAGGGGAAAATAGTCAGTCAACGTTACGCGCCGATGTAAAATGCTGTTTTTATATATAAATATGACCTTTATTGAACAAAAGAATGCATGCATTGTGTAACATGATGTCCTAGGTGTGTCATCTGATGAAGTTTGTAAAAGGTTAGTGCTGCATTTAGCTGTTTTTTGGTTATTTGTGATGCAAGTGGTTGGTCGGAAAATGGCTATGTTGCTGCTTTTTACGATGGACTCATCTAACATAATCTAATGATTTGCTTTTCCTGTAAAACCTTTTTGAAATCGGACGACGTGGGTCGATTCAGGAGAGGTGTATCTATAAAACAAAAACAAAAAAGTATTAATTTTTTTTAAAACAAAATATTAATTTTTTTAATGCTAATTGGCGATATGATTTTTCGCTGGATTTTGATCCCACTAACGGGATCAGACGCTGAAGAGGTTTTAAGCATGTCCCAGTTTAGGTCACCTAACAGTACGAGCTCTGACGATATATGGGGGGCAATCAATTCACATATGGTGTCCAGGGCACAGCTGGGGGCAGAAGGTGGTCTATAGCAAGCGGCAACGGTGAGAGACTTGTTTCTGGAAAGGTGGATTTTTAAAAGTAGAAGCTCCAATTGTTTGGGCACATACCTGGATAGTATGACAGAACTCTGCAGGCTATCTCTGCAGTAGATTGCAACTCTGCCCCCTTTGGCAGTTCTATCATGTTGGAAAATGTTATAGTTAGGGATGGAAATTTCAGGGTTTTTGGTGGCCTTCCTAAGCCAGGATTCATACACGACTAGGTCATCCGGGTTGGCAGAGTGTGCTAAAGCAGTGAATAAAACAAACTTAGGGAGGATGCTTCTAATGTTAACATGCATAAAACCAAGGCTTTTACGGTTACAGAAGTCAACAAATGAGAGTGCCTGGGGAATTGGAGTGGAGCTAGGCACTGCAGGGCCTGGATTAACCTCTACATCACCAGAGTAACAGAGGAGGCGTAGGATAAGGGTACAGCTAAAGGCTATAAGAACTGGTCGTCTAGTGTGTTCAGAACAGAGAGTAAAAGGAGCAGGTTTATGGGCACGGAAGAATAGATTCAAGTCATAATGTACAGAGAAGGGTATGGTAGGGTGTGAATACAGTGGAGGTAAACCTAGGTATTGAGTGACGATGAGAGAGGTATTGTCTCTAGAGACACCATTTAAACCAGGTGAGGTCACCGCATGTGTCTGAGGTGGAACAATAGGGTTAGCTAAGGCGTATTGAGCAGGGCTGGAGGCTCAACAGTGAAATAAGACAATAATCACTAACCAAAACATGCAATGGACAAGGCATTTTGACATTAGGGAGAGGCATGCGCAGCTGAGTGATCATGGGCTCTAGTGAGTAGCTAGGTGGGCTGGAGACACGGCGATTCAGACAGCTAGCAGGCAGGGGCTAGCAGGCTAGCAGAAGGGCCTTAGGGGGACATCGTGACGGAAGAATTAGTTGTAGCCCTTCGGGCAGTTACGTCGGCAGACCAGTTGTGATGGATCGGCAGGGCTCTGTGTAGTAAAAGGGTCCAGGCAATTGTAAAAATAGGTATTATAGCCCAAGAAAATTGGCTGATGGACCTCTTCAGCTAACAGTCCGATATGCTCTAGACAGCAAGCGGGCCGCGGCTAGCAGGCTAGCCTCTCTGGGCTAGGCGGGACGAATTCGTCCCACCTACGTAACAGCCAGTTGAATCCTGTGGCGCGATTTTCAAAACCTTTGAAATGCTATTACTTCAATTTCTCAAACATATGACTATTTTACAGCTATTTAAAGACAAGACTCTCGTTAATCTAACCACACTGTCCGATTTCAAAAAGGCTTTACAACGAAAGCAAAACATTAGATTATGTCAGCAGAGTACCAAGCCAGAAATAATCAGACACCCATTTTTCAAGCTAGCATATAATGTCACAAAAACCCAGAAGACAGCTAAATGCAGCACTAACCTTTGATGATCTTCATCAGATGACAACCCTAGGACATTATGTTATACAATACATGCATGTTTTGTTCAATCAAGTTCATATTTATATCAAAAACCAGCTTTTTACATTAGCATGTGACGTTCAGAACTAGCATACCCCCGCAAACTTCCGGGGAATTCGCTAACAATTTACTAAATTACTCACGATAAACGTTCACAAAAAGCATAACAATTATTTTAAGAATTATAGATACAGAACTCCTCTATGCACTCGATATGTCCGATTTTAAAATAGCTTTTTGGTGAAAGCACATTTTGCAATATTCTAAGTACATAGCCCAGGCATCACGGGCTAGTTATTTAGACACCCGGCAAGTTTAGCACTCACCAATATCAGATTTACTATTATAAAAGTGTGATTACCTTTTGTTGTCTTCGTCAGAATGCACTCCCAGGACTGCTACTTCAATAACAAATGTTGGTTTGGTCCAAAATAATCCATCGTTATATCCGAATAGCGGCGTTTTGTTCGTGCGTCCCAGACACTATCTGAAATGGTAAATCAGGGTCGTGCGCATGGCGCAATTCGTGACAAAAAAAATCTAAATATTCCATTACCGTACTTCGAAGCATGTCAACCGCTGTTTAAAATCCATTTTTATGCCATTTTTCTCGTAAAAAAGCGATAATATTCCGACCGGGAATGTCCATTTAGCTAAACAGAGGAAAGCAAAAAAAGCTTTCGGTCGACGCGGGCACGAGCCTGAGTCTCACAGTACTGTAACCAGCCACTACCCAAACGCGCTACTTTTTTTCAGCCAGAGCCTGCAAAGCCACGATTCAGCTTTTTACCGCCTTCTGAGACCCTATGGCAGCCGTAGGAAGTGTCACGGGACAGCTAAGATCCTCACTCTTCAATAAACAGAGACAAGAAGAACGACATCTAGTCAGACAGGCCACTTCCTGCATGAAACCTTCTCAGTTTTTTGCCTGCCAAATGAGTTCTGTTATACTCACAGACACCATTCAAACAGTTTTAGAAACTTTAGGGTGTTTTCTATCCATATGTAATAAGTATATGCATATTCTAGTTACTGGGTAGGAGTGGTAACCAGATTAAATCGGGTACGTTTTTTATCCGGCGGTGTAAATACTGCCCCCTAGCCCTAACAGGCTAGCAGATGGGCATTCAGGGGACGTCGCAACGGAGGAGCCTGTTGAAAACCCCCTCGGGCGGACTACGTCGGAAGACCAGTCATGAAGTATTGGCGGGGCTCCGTATTGGTAGGGAAATGGGTCCAGGCCAATTGGCAAAATAGGTATTGTAGCCCAAGGTGTGTCTGATGGACCTCTTCAGCTAGCCGGGAGTTGGGCCTAGCATAGGCTAGCTCCAGGCTAATTGGTGTTTGCTTCGGGACAGAGACGTTAGCCAGGAGTAGCCACTCGGATAGCAGCTAGCTAGCTGCAATTATCCAGGTGAAAAGGTTCAGAGCTTGCGGTAGGAATCCGGAGATGTGAGGAAAATGGGTCCAGTATGCTCTGGGTTGAATCGCGCTGTGCAGACTGGCAGGAGTTGTCCGGGCTAAAGGTTAGCTGATGACCGCTAGCAGTGGCTAGCTGACTACTAGCTAGCTTCTGTTGGGGGTTCCGGTTCTAAAATAAGAAAATAACAGATCCATACCACATTGGGTGAGACGGGTTTCAGGAGAGGATGTTGGAGTTGAGGTTTCAAAAATATTTTTTAAATATATACAACATTTATGAGAAAAAAGATATATACACGGGACACGACAAGACGAAGACAAAGACGCCTGAGTGCTACACCATCTTGGATTTAGTAAGTCGTTTTCTTGAGTAAGGCGGCTCAAAAATGCAGGTGTTTCAGCCTTGCTCAGTGCTTTCTGTGGTGGTGGGGCAAGCCAGCAGAAAATACGGAGCATTGCATCATCATTGGCTCAGTGTTCTGTCACTCATGGGGATACTACGTCACCGCCAAGTCTAAGGGTAGAGCAAGAAAATTCAAGCCCTGTAAGTGCTGCCATAGAGTTACATCATTGGCCACAGAAAAAATGACATCAAATCACATTATATCTACAGGGGCTTTGATTGGACTGATCATGTCAACATCATAGCTAGCAGTCATCATCGTGAATCAAGTCAACAATCTACTGGCAAATCCTTTAAAATCCTTGTCATATGAAGATACAGTGGGGGAAAAAAGAATTTGATCCCTTGCTGATTTTGTACGTTTGCCCACTGACAAAGAATGGATCAGTCTATAATTTTAATGGTAGGTTTATTTGAACAGTGAGAAACAGAATAACAACAAAAATATCCAGAAAAATGCATGTCAGAAATGTTATAAATTGATTTGCATTTAAATGAGGGAAATAAGTATTTGACCCCCTCTCAATCAGAAAGATTTCTGGCTCCCAGGTGTCTTTTATACAGGTAACGAGCTGAGATTAGGAGCACACTCTTAAAGGGAGAGCTCCTAACCGCAGCTTGTTACCTGTAAAAAAGACACCTGTCCACAGAAGCAATCAATCAATCAGATTCCAAACTCTCCACCATGGCCAAGACCAAAGAGCTCTCCAAGGATGTCAGGGACAAGATTGTAGACCTACACAAGGCTGGAATTGGTTACAAGACCATCGCCAAGCAGCTTGGTGAGAAGGTGACAACATTTGGTGCGATTATTCGCAAATGGAAGAAACACAAAATAACTGTCAATATCCCTTGGCCTGGGGCTCCATGCAAGATCTCACCTCGTGGAGTTGCAATGATCATGAGAACGGTGAGGAATCAGCCCAGAACTACACGGGAGGATCTTGTCAATGATCTCAAGGCAGCTGGGACCATAGTCACCAAGAAAACAATTGGTAACACACTACGCCGTGAAGAACTGAAATCCTGCAGCGCCCGCAAGGTCCCTCTGCTCAAGAATACATATACATGCCCCGTCTGAAGTTTGCCAATGAACATCTGAATGACTCAGAGGACAACTGGTGAAAGTGTTGTGGTCAGATGAGACCACAATGGAGCTCTTTGATATCAACTCAACTCGTCGTGTTTGGAGGAGGAGGAATGCTGCCTATGACCCCAAGAACACCATCTCCACCATCAAACATGTGGGTGGAAACATTATGCTTTGGGGGTGTTTTTCTGCTAAGGGGACAGGACAACTTCACCGCATCAAAGGGACGATGGACAGGGCCATGTACCGTCAAATCTTGGGTGAGAACCTCCTTCCCTCAGCCAGGGCATTGAAAATGGGTCGCGGATGGGTATTCCAGCATGACAATGACCCAAAACACACGGCCAAAGCAACAAAGGAGAGGCTCAAGAAGAAGCACATTAAGGTCCTGGAGTGGCCTAGCCAGTCTCCAGACCTTAATCCCACAGAAAATCTGTGGAGGGAGCTAAAGGTTTGAGTTGCCAAACGTCAGCCTCGAAACCTTAATGACTTGGAGAAGATCTGCAAAGAGGAGTGGGACAAAATCCCTCCTGAGATGTGTGCAAACCTGGTGGCCAACTACAAGAAACGTCTGACCTCTGTGATTGCCAACAAGGGTTTTGCCACCAAGTACTAAGTCATGTTTTGCAGAGGGGTCAAATACTTATTTCCCTCATTAAAATGCAAATCATTTTATAACATTTTTGACATGCGTTTTTCTGGATTTTTTGGTTGTTATTCTGTCTCTCACTGTTCAAATAAACCTACTATTAAAATTATAGACTGATCATTTCTTTGTAAGTGGGCAAACGTACAAAATCAGCAGGGGATCAAATCCTTTTTTCCCCACTGTAAATTATATATAAAACATATTGGTGGTCATCGGACATTGGACATAAACATTATACAACAAGTTTGAAATCGCAAATTCAACAATGAGTGGTTTGGAAGGAATCAATGTCGCTAACTGCAAGCATTGCAAAGCAATGTTTAAAATGATAAACACTGTACATTGGTTATGCTGTCAATGAAGAATGATTTTTGCCGCGCTCAAACCAACTGTTAACTCGGAACTCTGAAAAAAAATCTGACAATAGTGAGTTCAAGACAACTGGGAACACCGGCAAAATTAGCTACGACTGGGAAAGTACGTTTTGAACTTTCATCCAACTCAGAATTGTAAAATTCGGAGCTCGGGCCTCTTTCTAGAGCTATGACCTGAAGATCACTGACGTCATCATGATTCAACCTTTTTTCTTTCTTTGAGTTCCCAGTTGTCTTGAAAGCACCATAAATCAAGAGAATGACAGACTTTGATGACAAATTTTGCCCACATAGGACCACTGCACCACCTTCCTGTTCAAGGGAGCACAGCACAACAAGGTGAGTCCAAAAATGTATTGTATGCTGCTGCATAAATGATGTAATACGCCAGGGAGTATTGTATACTGTAGCTAAGAAAGTCATACCATTCATCACATTTTGTAAGAGCTATCATTGTCTGCTTAAATGCCCCCTTTATATATCCTACGGTTCTGACTTGGTGTACAGGGAGAACATTGTAAGAACGGCCCATGTTCTGAATTCTGTTGCTGTACATTTCAAAAGAGATGAACAAATAGTTAAATTGACTACCTCTGTCCTAGCTCGCTCATTAATGTCTTACTTGAAATTACGGATTGCCTCTTATCCATTTGTTGTCCCCTTATGCCATAGTTTGTACATCGCAATTGTCAGTAGAAACCACATTTATTTAAGCAAGTGAGCCATATCAGCAATGCTATCAGCTTTTTTAAAAGGCAGTGAATGAGGCTGAATGTCAAATCAAATCAAATCAAATGTATTTATATAGCCCTTCGTACATCAGCTGATATCTCAAAGTGCTGTACAGAAACCCAGCCTAAAACCCCAAACAGCAAGCAATGCATGTGAAAGAAGCACGGTAGCTAGGAAAAACTCCCTAGGAAAAACTGCCTTGACAGGCCAAAACCTAGGAAGAAACCTCGAGAGGAACCAGGCTATGAGGGGTGGCCAGTCCTCTTCTTGCTGTGCCGGGTGGATATTATAACAGAACATGGTCAAGATGTTAAAATGTTCATAAATGACCAGCATGGTCAAATAATAATAATCATAGTAGTTGTCGAGGGTGCAACAAGTCAGCAACTCAAGAGTAAGTATCAGTTGGCTTTTTCATAGCCGATCTTTGAGAGTATCTCTACCCCTCCTGCTGTCTCTAGAGAGTTGAGAACAGCAGGTCGGGGACAGGTAGCACGTCCGGTGAACAGGTCAGGGTTCCATAGCCGCAGGCAGAACAGTTGAAACTGGAGCAGCAGCACGGCCAGGTGGACTGGGGACAGCAAGGAGTCATCATGCCAGGTAGTCCTGAGGCATGGTCCCAGGGCTCAGGTCTTCCGAAAGAAAGAAAGAAAGAAAGAAAGAAAGAGAGAAAGAAAGAGAGAATTAGAGAGAGCATATTTAAATTCACACAGGACACCGGATAAGACAAGAGAAATACTCCAGATGTAACAGACTGACCCTAGCCCCCCGACACATAAACTACTGCAGCATAAATACTGGAGGAATGAACAGTTTCTCTGCCAGACAAGGCTCTGCTTATAGCCAGGTGTAGCAGTGATAAGGTATTGGGACTGCTGTTGGGACTCTGCTGTTGGGACAGCTTTATGTAGGTCCTAACAGTTTGTGGGCACCGCTATAGTGCAATTAATTTATTGTTTAGTATTTTGTTGTGTAGTGGCATTTTTTTCCCACACCAAGAAATGTCCTCTCTCTGTCAACTGCATTTATTTTCAGCAAACTTAACATGTGTAAATATTTGTATGAACATAACAAGATTCAACAACTGAGATATAAAGTGAACAAGTTCCACAGACATGTGACTAACAGAAATTGAATAATGTGTCCCTGAACAAAGGGGGGGGGGGGGTCAAAATCAAAAGTAACAGTCAGTATCTGGTGTGGCCACCAGCTGCATTAAGTACTGCAGTACATCTCCTCCTCATTGACTGCACCAGATTGACCAGTTCTTGCTGTGAGATGTTACCCCACTCTTCCACCAAGGAACCTGCAAGTTCACGGACATTTCTTGGGGGAAGGGCCCTAGCCCTCACCCTCCAATCCAAGAGGTCCCAGACGTGCTCAATCGGATTGAGATCCGGGCTCTTCGCTGGCCATGGCAGAACACTGACATTCCTGTATTGCAGGAAATCACGCACGGAACGAGCAGTATGGCTGGTGACATTGTCATGCTGGAGGGTCATGTCAAGATGAGCCTGCAGGAAGGGTATCACATGAGGGAGGAGGATGTCTTCCCTGTAACGCACAGCATTGAGATTGCCTGCAATGACAACAAGCGTAGTACGATGATGCTGTGACACACCGCCCCAGACCATGACGGACCCTCCACCTCCAAATCGATCGCATTCCCTAGTACAGACCTTGGTGAAACGCTCATTCCTTCGACGATAAACGCAAATCCGACCATCACCCCTGGTGAGACAAAACCGCGACTTGTCAGGGAAGACTACTTTTTGCCAGTCCTGTCTGGTCCAGCGACGGTGGGTTTGTGCCCATAGGCGACATTGTTGCCGGTGATGTCTGGTGAGGACCTGCCTTACAACAAGCCCTCAATCCAGCCTCTCTCAGGCTATTGCTGACAGTCTGAGCACTGATGAAGGGATTGTACGTTCCTGGTGTAACTTGGGCAGTTGTTGTTGCCATCCAGTACCTGTCCCGCAGGTGTGATGTTCAGATGTACCGATCCTGTGCAGGTGTTGTTACACGTGGTCTGCCACTGCGAGGACGATCAGCTGTCCATCCTGTCTCCCTGTCTTAGGCGTCTCACAGTACGGACATTGCAATTTATTGCCCTGGCCACATCTGCCGTCCTCATGCCTCCTTGCGGTATGCCTAAGGCACGTTCACAAAGATGAGCAGGCACCCTGGCCATCTTTCTTTTGGTGTTTTTCAGAGTCAGTAGAAAGGCCTCTTTAGTGTCCTAAGTTTTCATAACTGTGACCTTAATTGCCTACCATCTGTAAGCTGTTAGTGTCTTAATGACCGTTCTACAGGTTCATGTTCACTAATTGTTTACGGTTCATTGAACAAGCGTGGAAAACAGTGTTTAAACCCTTTACAATGAAGATCTGTGAAGTTATTTGGATTTTTACGAATTACCTTTGAAAGACAGGGTCCTGAGAAAGGGACGTTTCTTTATTGCTGAGTTTACATGCTAAAATCGCCACTGCATACAGTCATGCTTCAAATTACATTTAGCAATTCAATATGAACATTAGGAAGTAGAATATTGAACATTGCATGCATACCATTTTCTTGAATCTTAATCAGAAGGACAAATAAACAAGACATGCATTAGATGATTAGAAATAAAAGATTACAACTATGAATATGCTTCCTACACCAAGGCTTTTTTAGAGGAAAACATCCACATACACAGTGTATATTTCCAGTTTCAACCAAACAATAATTAGCTGGGAGGAATGTATCTCTTGTATCAGAGGCCCCATAGATATTACTTTGATCTGCTGTGCATTGAGTGATTACGCTCAGAAAATCGTATGCACACAGAAATGCCATGGAGGAGAAAGAGGACGAAGGAATGAATCTAAATGGAGATAATGATGCATATTTTCTGAGGCTGCTTGTGCATTTATACAGTTGATACTGAAAACACTTATGAATCATGGCGAATGAAACACTCCGGGTCACTGAGGAGCAAGTGCATTACGAACCGAGTAAAATCTGTCCCAGGCAACAACCTCTAAGAAAGAGCCGATGATCCAAGTGCTGAATAAAACTGAAAGTAAAGAGGGAAAACATATTTAGTTATTTAAGGATTGTTTTGTCTTCAGGCACTCTGAAACAAAACAGTGGGAAATGTTCGCTAAAACGCATAAAATGGTCATTAATAATTAAAGGAAAACTCTACCCAAAAACCTACTTTGGTATTTGTTTCATTAGTCCATTGTTGACTTAGTTCCAAAATGTTTTGCTTGTCAGCAATCAAGTTTTCAAGAACGCAGCATCATATGATGATTTCTGTATTTTGAAAAAGTTCATTGCTGACAAGCAAAACATTTTGGGACAATGCTAAGAATGGACTAAAAGGCAAACTTTATAGGCCTACTAATGATACACATACGCCAAGGGATCCAGTACACTAGTTGTCTGCTCTTGCATTTTCATAGGTGTCTTTGCATTATCCCACTGGGAACACACTGGTTGAATCAACATTGATTCCATGTCATTTGAAAGAAATTACGTTGAACCAACGTGGAATAGACGTTAAATTGACGTCTGTGCCAAGTGAGATATTCCTTGCTTTTTTTCTTGCGTGTTGAAAAAATATGACCAAAGGAAATGTTTCTCTTCTGAATACAATTATTTATTGGGATTAATTGTCTTTGTTTTGCTGCAGTGTATATCCAGCAGTGCATGTGGGGATGAGTGCATGCTTTGTGGTGCCTCAATAAATGACTAACAAGAAGCCAAATGAAATTAAATGAAATTTTATTTGTCACATGCGCCAAATTCAACAGGTATAGATAGACCTTACCATGGAATGCTTAACCAACAATGCAGTTTTAAGAAAATAGAGTTAAGAAAACATTTACTAAATAAACAAAAGTAAAAATGTAAATGGCAAAATAAATAACACAATAAAATAACAATATTGAGGCTATGTACAGGGGGTACCGGTATCGAGTCAATGTGCGGGGGTACACGTTAGTCAAGGTATACTTCATACTGTAACCAACTGGGGGGCCATGCCTCACAATATATGTAATAAACCATACATTCATGTTCCATTTATGACATGATATATACTGCCTTTTCCTTTCGCTCCAAATGTCTTATAACTTGGGCACCAATGGACAGGACCATTTAGTTGTTATTTAGGTCACACGGTCCATTGGTCACAAAGCATATGATTTAGGGGAGTGCAGAATAAGAGCAGCTAGGATGCATGTCACTGTGACTCTATATCAAATAGGACCCAATAGTCTGGGGAGAGAGATTTGTACTCATGTATTCTACACTATTGATTTTTGCAAATACTATAGTTGGCTATTGATATTCCCACCGGTTGAACATATAGGACACCCTGCATTTGGTAAAGTAAAGGCATATCGGCCTGAGTGGAAACCTGAACACTGTAGTATTGAGTTTGGTCTCTGAGGGTTACGACCGTGTGTGTGTGTGTGTGTTTGTGTGTGTGTGTTTGTGGTGTGTGTGTGTGTGTGTGTGTGTGTGTGTGTGTGTGTGTGTGTGTGTGTGTGTGTGTGTGTGTGTGTGTGTGTGTGTGTGTGTGTGTGTGTGTGTGTGTGTGCGTGAAAACAAAGCTGTGTGTGTGTATATATGTGTGAAAACAAAGCTGTGGGTGTGTGTATGTGTGTGTTTACCCCTCCATACGCATGCATTCATGTGTGAAGAGGCTTGAGAGATTAATGGCTTATTGGTATTAGTTAGCAGGCTGTGATTGAAGATGGATCCTCAATAATGGAGAAATGTGTTTATGAACAAATACAGGAGACTGAGGTAACTACTCAGACTTTATTTCATTATCTATTTTTTGTTGTTACCATTGTTCAGATTTAGTATGCACAGCAATTTAGGTCCAAATTGACCCTCTAATTTCTCGTGCCCTTGTTAGTTACCAATCTGTCTCAGCAGCTCGTCCAGTGAAGGTGTGCCATTAGCACATTCTCCCGGAGGTAGCGGTGTGAAATCAACCGGAACATTCACCTGTGAAGCTGTGAAAACAATAGACGGGTGCCTGGCTCGGCAGTTTGTGTTGAGAAACGGGGGTACAAACAAACTTTCAAAGACAAATGTGAGAGGCTGTGTTAAATTTTATTTAACTTCACTCTCTGTTTTCTCAGTCTGCGTATTCTGGGTGACCTGGCCACCCTCAAAATAATGCTAGAATCTCCCTCCATCCACTATGGATATTCCATCCATTCCAGTATTCCATGCTGTTCGGCATATTTCTTGTGGCGTGGGATATTGATAATATAATGCATGCGTGCAGGGGCCATAAGGGCATTATTTGGGGAACTTGTTCTGTGCAACAATAGTGTATTGATAGGAAAATCGTAGGTTCAACAAAATAATGATTCAATACTCAACATATGAACCGTCCAAAGTAATTGAAGACATTATTCTTACAAGAACGTCTGGTTGAGTATTTGAGGAGGAAGTCCAAGCAAAAATCTACGAAATCAATATGATCCATTGATTAGACACAAAATAACTATTTGAACTATTATTTGTGTATTATGGATCGGAGTAAAGAGGCCTGAAATCCATATTTTTAGCAAACAATGCTAGGCACCTATAAGTTGGAATGGACACCCCTCCAACCACACACATACTGCAGACACATACAGTACCTGCAGCCTTAAAGGCCTAATCAAATTTTCAAATCAAATGTATTTATATAGCCCTTCTTACATCAGCTGATATCTCAAAGTGCTGTACAGAAACCCAGCCTAAAACCCCAAACAGCAAGCAATGCAGGTGTAGAAGCACGGTGGCTAGGAAACACTCCCTTGAAAGGCCAAAACCTAGGAAGAAACCTAGAGAGGAACCAGGCTATGAGGGGTGGCCAGTCCTCTTCTGGCTGTGCCGGGTGGAGATTATAACAGCACATGGCCAAGATGTTCAAATGTTCATAAATGACCAGCATGGTCAAATAATAATATTCACAGTTGTCGAGGGTGTAACGAGTCAGCACCTCAAGAGTAAATGTCAGTTGGCTTTTCATAGCCGATCATTGAGTGTATCTCTACCGCTCCTGCTGTCTCTAGAGAGTTGAAAACAGCAGGTCTGGGACAGGTAGCACGTCCGGTGAACAGGTCAGGGTTCCATGGCCGCAGGCAGAACAGTTGAAACTGGAGCAGCAGCACGGCCAGGTGGACTGGGGACAGCAAGGAGTCATCATGTCAGGTAGTCCTGAGGCATGGTCCTAGGGCTCAGGTCCTCCGAGAGAGAGAAAGAGAAAATTAGAGAGAGCATACTTAAATTCACACAGGACACCGGATAAGACAGGAGAAATACTCCAGATATAACAGACTGACCCTAGCCCCCCGACACATAAACTACTGCAGCATAAATACTGGAGGCTGAGACAGCAGGGGTCAGGAGACACTGTGGCCCCATCCGACGATACCCCCGGACAGGGCCAAACAGGAAGGATATAACCCCACCCACTTTGCCAAAGCACAGCCCCCACACCACTAGAGGGATATCTTCAACCACCAACTTACCATCCTGAGACAAGGCCGAGTAAAGCCCACAAAGATCTCCGCCACGGCACAACCCAAGGGGGGGCGCCAACCCAGACAGGAAGACCACGTCAGTGACTCAACCCACTCAAGTGACGCACCCCTCCTAGGGACGGCATGGAAGAACACCTATAAGCCAGTGACTCAGCCCCTGTAATAGGGTTAGAGGCAGAGAATCCCAGTGGAGAGAGGGGAAACGGCCAGGCAGAGACAGCAAGGGCGGTTCGTTGCTCCAGAGCCTTTCCGTTCACCTTCACACTCCTGGGCCAGACTACACTCAATCATAGGACCCACTGAAGAGATGAGTCTTCAGTAAAGACTTAAAGGTTGAGACCGAGTCTGCATCTCTCACATGGGTAGGCAGACCATTCCATAAAAATGGAGCTCTATAAGAGAAAGCCCTGCCTCCAGCTGTTTGCTTAGAAATTCTAGGGACAATTAGGAGGCCTGTGTCTTGTGACCGTAGCGTACGTGTTGGTATGTACGGCAGGACCAAATCGGAAAGATAGGTAGGAGCAAGCCCATGTAATGCTTTGTAGGTTAGCAGTAAAACCTTGAAATCAACCCTTGCCTTAACAGGAAGCCAATTTTGGGGTTCTAGTCAGGATTCTAGCAGCCGCATTTAGCACTAACTGAAGTTTATTTAGTGCTTTATCCGGGTAGCCGGAAAGTAGAGCATTGCAGTAGTCCAATCTAGAAGTAACAAAAGCATGGCTACATTTTTCTGCATCATTTGTGGACAGAAAGTTTCTGATTTTTGCAATGTTACGTAGATGGGAAAAAGCTGCCCTTGAAACAGTCTTGATATGTTCTTCAAAAGAGAGATCAGGGTCCAGAGTAACGCCGAGATCCTTCACAGTTTTATTTGAGATGACTGTACAACCATCAAGATTAATTGTCAGATTTAGCAGAAGATCTCTTTGTTTCTTGGGACCTAGAACAAGCATCTCTGTTTTGTCCGAGTTTAAAAGTAGAACATTTGCAGCCATCCACTTCCTTATGTCTGAAACACAGGCTTCTAGCGAGGGCAATTTTGGAGCTTCACAATGTTTCATTGAAATGTACAGCTGTGTGTCATCAGCATAGCAGTGAAATGTAACATTATGTTTTCGAATGACATCCCCAAGAGGTAAAATATATAGTGAAAACAATAGTGGTCCTAAAACGGACCCTTGAGGAACACCGAAATATACAGTTGATTTGTCAGAGGACAAACCATTCACAGAGACAAACTGATATCTTTCCGACAGATAAGATCTAAACCAGGCCAGAACTTGTCCATGTAGACCAATTTGGGTTTTCAATCTCTCCAAAAGAATGTGGTGATCAATGGTATCAAAAGCAGCACTAAGATCTAGGAGCACGAGGACAGATGCAAAGCCTCGGTCTGACGTCATTAAAAGGTCATTTACCACCTTCACAAGTGCAGTCTCAGTGATATAATGGGATCTAAAACCAGACTGAAGCATTTCATATACATTGTTTGTCTTCAGGAAGGCGCAACAACTTTTTCTAACATTTTTGAGAGGAATGGAAGATTCGATATAGGCCAATAGTTTTTTATATTTTCTGGGTCAAGGTTTGGCTTTTTCAAGAGAGGCTTTATTACTGCCACTTTTAGTGTGTTTGGTACACATCCGGTGGATAGAGAACCATTTATTATGTTCAACATAGGAGGGCCAAGCACAGGAAGCAGCTCTTTCAGTAGTTTAGTTGGAATAGGGTCCAGTATGCAGCTTGAAGGTTTAGAGGCCATGATTATTTTCATCATTGTGTCAAGAGATATAGTACTAAAACACTTCAGTGTCTCCCTTGATCCTAGGTCCTGGCAGAGTTGTGCAGACTCCGGACAACGGAGCTTTGGAGGAATACGCAGATTTAAAGAGGAGTCCGTAATTTGCTTTCTAATCATCATGATCTTTTCCTCAAACAAGTTCATGAATTTATTACTGCTGAAGTGAAAGCCATTCTCTCTTGAGGAATGCTGCTTTTTAGTTAGCTTTGCGACAGTATCAAAAATAAATTTCGGATTGTTCTTATTTTCCTCAATTAAGTTGGAAAAATAGGATGATATAGCATCAGTGAGGGCTCTTCGATACTGCACAGTACTGTCTTCCCAAGCTAATCGGAAGACTTCCAGTTTGGTGTGGCGCCATTTCCGTTCCAATTTTCTGGAAGCTTGCTTCAGAGCTCGTGTATTTTCTGTATACCAGGGAGCTAGTTTCTTATGACAAATGTTTTTAGTTTTTAGGGGTGCAACTGCATCTTGGGTATTGCGCAAAGTTAAATTGAGTTCCTCAGTTAGGTGGTTAACTGATTTTTGTCCTCTGATGTCCTTGGGTAGACAGAGGGAATCTGGAAGGGCATCAAGGAATCTTTGGGTTGTCTGAGAATTTATAGCATGACTTTTGATGCTCCTTGGTTGGGGTCTGAGCAGATTATTTGTTGCGATTGCAAACGTAATAAAATGGTGGTACGATAGTCCAGGATTATGAGGAAAAACATTATGATCCACAACATTTATTCCACGGGACAAAACTAGGTCCAGAGTATGACTGTGGCAGTGAGTAGGTCCAGAGACATGTTGGACAAAACCCACTGAGTCGATGACAGCTCCGAAAGCCTTTTGGAGTGAGTCTGTGGACTTTTCCATGTGAATATTAAAGTCACCAAAAATTAGAATATCATCTGCTGTGACTACAATGTCCGATAGGAATTCAGGGAACTCAGTGAGGAACGCTGTATATGGCCCAGGAGGCCTGTAAACAGTAGCTATAAAAAGTGATTGAGTAGGCTGCATAGATTTCATGACTAGAAGCTCAAAAGACGAAAACGTTTTTTTTTTGTAAATTGAAATTTGCTATCGTAAATGTTAGCAACACCTCCGCCTTTGCGGGATGCACGGGGGATATGGTCACTAGTGTAACCAGGAGGTGAGGCCTCATTTAACACAGTAAATTCATCAGGCTTAAGCCATGTTTCAGTCAGGCCAATCACATCAAGATTATGATCAGTGATTAGTTCATTGACTATAACTGCCTTTGAAGTGAGGGATCTAACATTAAGTAGCCCTATTTTGAGATGTGAGGTATCACGATCTCTTTCAATAATGGCAGGAATGGAGGAGGTCTTTATTCTAGTGAGATTGCTAAGCCGAACATTGCCATGTTTAGTTTTGCCCAACCTAGGTCGAGGCACAGACACGGTCTCAATGGGGATAGCTGAGCTGACTACACTGACTGTGCTAGTGGCAGACTCCACTAAGCTGGCAGGCTGGCTAACAGCCTGCTGCCTGGCCTGCACCCTATTTCATTGTGGAGCTAGAGGAGTTAGAGCCCTGTCTATGTTCGTAGATAAGATAAGAGCACCCCTCCAGCTAGGATGGAGTCCGTCACTCCTCAACAGGCCAGGCTTGGTCCTGTTTGTGGGTGAGTCCCAGAAAGAGGGCCAATTATCTACAAATTCTATCTTTTGGGAGGGGCAGAAAACAGTTTTCAACCAGCGATTGAGTTGTGAGACTCTGCTGTAGAACTCATCACTCCCCCTAACTGGGAGGGGGCCAGAGACAATTACTCGATGCCGACACATCTTTCTAGCTGATTTACACGCTGAAGCTATGTTGCGCTTGGTGACCTCTGACTGTTTCATCCTAACGTCGTTGGTGCCGACGTGGATAACAATATCTCTATACTCTCTACACTCGCCAGTTTTAGCTTTAGCCAGCACCATCTTCAGATTAGCCTTAACGTCGGTAGCCCTGCCCCCTGGTAAACAGTGTATGATCGCTGGATGATTCGTTTTAAGTCTAATACTGCGGGTAATGGAGTCGCCAATGGAGTCGCCAATGGAGTCGCCTACTGCATAATAGTCTCATTTCATTTTTACTTTTATGCTTTATGGTAACGCGTGTTACAATATGCTTGCCTCAGATGGCGAACTTGTGTCTGAAAAAAGAAATGTGCACAGAATCCAAATGTATTTCTCGTCAAGGAGTTTGCACCAAGTGCTAATAATTTGTTAGTTAGCTACAGTATCTCTGGCAAATATAATAGGATATAGGCTCTACTGGATATCTGTCTTTGCTGCTCATTTTCTTCTGAAAGTTAGTGAGGCAGATGTATTGTGCCCTCTTAACATCTCTCTCTCCATCCCTCTCTCCTACCGTCCCTCTGTCCTACCCATCTCTCAACTACCATCCTTCTCTCTTACCATCCCTCTCTCCTACCGTCCCTCTCTCCTACCAGATGTATTGTGCCCTCTTAACATCTCTCTCCATCCCTCTCTCCTAACATCCCATTCTCCCAACCATCTCTCTCTCCTACCATCCCATTCTCTTACCGTCCCTCTCTCCTACCAGATGTATTGTGCCCTCTTAACATCTCTCTCTCCATCCCTCTCTCCTACCGTCCCTCTGTCCTACCCATCTCTCAACTACCATCCTTCTCTCTTACCATCCCTCTCTCCTACCGTCCCTCTCTCCTACCAGATGTATTGTGCCCTCTTAACATCTCTCTCCATCCCTCTCTCCTAACATCCCATTCTCCCAACCATCTCTCTCTCCTACCATCCCATTCTCTTACCGTCCCTCTCTCCTACCAGATGTATTGTGCCCTCTTAACATCTCTCTCCTACCATCCCATTCTCCTACCCATCTCTCTCCTACCATCCTTCTCTCTTACCATCCCTCTCTCCTACCCATCTCTCTCTCCTACTGTCCTTCTCTCTACTGTCCCTCTCTCCTACCAGATGTATTGTGCCCTCTTAACATCTCTCTCCATCCCTCTCTCCTACCATCCCTCACTCCTACCCATCTCTCTCCTACCATCCCATTCTCTTACCGTCCCTCTCTCCTACCAGATGTATTGTGCCCTATTAACATCTCTCTCTCCATCCCTATCTCCTACCATCCCTCACTCCTACCCATCCCTCTCTCCCACTGTCCCTCTCCCCTACCATCTCTCTCCTACCCACCCCTCTCTCCTACCATCTCTCTCCTACCCATCCCTCTCTCCTACCATCTCTCTCTACTACCCATCCCGCTCTCCTACCATCCTCTCTTACACCTCTCTCTCTCTCTCCTATCATCCTTCTCCCTACTCGTCACTCTCTCCTACCATCCTTCTCTCCTACCATCCCTCTCTCCTACCCATCCCTCTCTCCTACCATCCTTCTCTCGTACCCATCCCACTCTCCTACCATCCTTCTCTCTTACACCTCTCTCTCTTCTACTATCCTCCTCTCCTACCATCCCTTTCTTACCCATTACCCCCCTACTCCTCTCTCCCTCTCCCAGTTTCAGTGACATGCCTTGTTACATGAGCAGACTGCCAGTGTGCTCTGTGTCAATTGGGCCAGCTCTGGGGACGCGGTGAGCAACCCTTTATCTCCAAGAAACAGACGCGTCCCATTGCCTCCTCAGGGGGCTGCTGTGGGAACAGAGGGAGGGTGTAAACCAGGAGGGGGCCAGCAGGTTCTCCTCTATTACAAACCAAGAATCAGACAACAACAAAAAACTACACACACACACACACACACACACACACACACACACACACACACACACACACACACACACACACAGAGAGAGAGAAAATGCAGGAAGGCGCGCACACACACACACAGAGAGAAAATGCAGGAAGGCGCGCACACACACAAACACATGCAGTATTACACAAAGGCACATGCGCAAACACACTCACTCACACACACACAGTCACACACCCCCAATACACACACACACACACCCACACGCACACACACACAACACACACCCACACACACTCATCCGCACAGTCAGCCGTTCTGGGTTCCCAGTGCTGAGGATGGGTCGATTTATGATTTCTGTATTAATTAACATACCTGTCCTGCTCCCTCTGGGCAGCTTTTCCCTTCCCTTAAAGTTAAATTACCTTTTTTCCCTTCTCAGATTGCTCTCTCTCCTCAGTTAAAAGCAGAACACAGGCCTGAGCTGGACCTACATAATGTCCTTTCAAAATTAAACACTCTGTCTTTGTTTCCTGATCTCTCCTCTCACTGCCGTCATGTCATTCATCTGCCAGGAATACTCTCCTCATGATAGAAATGTATCAGCTGAGCTGAGCAGGTGACTGAGTGTACTTGACCTGCTGCAGCCTAGCTGCATGGGCTCTATTCTGTTGGCGTTGTTCCACTTGGAGAGCTCCAATTGAGCTGCCAACTATCTATAGTGCATTCCTAAAAGGTCTGAATTACCCACAACTTTTTAATTAAAACCTGACTGTAGGTCATCTAAGGTATAATGTCCACTCCAGCCTGTCAGTGTGCCCGCTCATAGACTTGTTGTGGCACTTGATACACAAGTCTGCTTGATCAGGACCTTGGTCTTTTATTACCCAGCGTATACCTCCCCTTCTCCCAGGCGCCATCTGGCAGCGGTGGCTCTGCTTACACCATCACTTTCTCCGGTTAAATGTTTTTAATGGGATTCTGGGACCTGGGTGACATGGTCGTCACATAAAGCACCACCAACATCAGTGCTTTGCAGTGCCAGTAACATAATGAACATATCAAACATGTCTGCCAAGCTCCAACGGGAGACGGTGACAGCACACTCAGGAACCCTCTATTAAGAGGGCCCACAAAACCCTCGACAAATAGCAGTGACTTTCAATGGGAAGGTGAAAATATGGAGGCAATTGAGCCTTTCTATGGTTGGTGTGTGCAGAGAGGTGATACAAGAATAATGTGCTGAAAAATAAAGTTAATGGTATTCCTGCAGGTTTGTAGTCCAGGGGGACAATAATGAATATTAAATGGCTACTCTCCCTATTCTTTTTATGAGCACATTCTTTATGAATTATTGGGGCCATGCAGTAATTTGGCAGACCATTCACTCTGCAGAGCACTCCCTGCATGGCCCTGTAAATTCACTCTATTTTTACCCTGACCTCTCCCTCCACCTCCTTGCCGAACACACATTTGCGCCAACCCTACCTTTGTAGTGGATGTGGGGTTTTTCATTAGGGCTCGTTCTGACCTCTCTTTCATCCACTGTTTTTCTATTAGGCATCAAAAAAGTTCTGGATGGATCAGTCCGTTGCTTTATCTGTAGGATTTTGTTTTGTCTTTTCTGAGCTGTTTGATCCTCTCTGTGACGGGTGGACCAGGCAGGGTAGACCAAGCACTGATGGGGTGGAAAAGTTTTCTTTGTGTGATTTTAACAACCAGGTTATAGCCCAGTCTTAGGCCAGTTCAGTTCTATTTCTGTAGAGGTACACCTCGAAAGGCATAGGTTGCCCTAGTTCTCATTCTATTTGGAAGGTTCTTGTGCTGTCTCCGGAAGCATTACACAAATGATGACTCTCATACTTTTGTTTGAAGTGGAGGATATTGTCTGAATTCAGTTGCCTCCATTTTTATTTTCATGCCATGCTCCATCATTTTGGAAATAGTAACTCACGTCAGCAAACAAACCTGCACTCTTAGAACAGATGTGTTAAAAACAACACGTTGTGTTGCACATTCATGTGTCTAGTTAGGGAAGACACATGTTGTGTTACTTTTAACACAATCACCCTGTTGGCTCATTTAACAGATGATTTGTGTTACTTTTACATAATGTGTTGGAAAATTAACACAACAAACTTCTTCCCCTGGCCCCACTGTGGTAACACAGGACACAGACAGACTATGTACAGGGAACACAACACTTTTTTTTTTTTCAACATACACATAAATGGTCTAGATTAAGCACAAAATGTCCATGGGATAAGAAACAAACAAACATTAAAGAAAGTTTCATATCTCACCGGATGGTGACACAAATTGTAAGCAGTTCAGTTCAGACAAACCAACATTTATTTTCCTCACACTTCCCCCCCCCCCCCCCCTTTTCTTGCTTCCCCACATAACATATTTCCACAAACATTCTGAAGTTAGGTCATCCATTGGAAATGACAGGCATCCATAATGATATGCATGCCTCCTAGTCCAGTGGGATCTATCCCAGATATGCTGGCCATGGCTGCAGTGAGGAGGGAGTGCTCTGTTTGTCCATATTAACTTCTCAGGACCAGAGGATGGGGCCGGCGTCATCAGCATTCCTCCTCTGATCCAGGCTACTGCATTAGCTTAGAAACATCAGTTGGGGGAAAGAGATGGAGAAAACTCTGTGATCTACATAAAACCACAAACAAGCAGCCTGCTCACAAACTTCCCTCAATTACTGCAGCTCTTGGAACACAAGCAGTTTATTCAAACGGCTGAACCATCAGAAACCTCAAAGCAGCACAATTTCAGGATGGTCCCCAGAGTTTACAGATTAGTTAGAATTTTGTTATTATGTTGTATTTGTTATAGAGTCCTCAGTATATCAGAGAGAGGGTAAATAAATATGTGCATGTATAGCTCTGATGGTTTAATACAATATGTTGGTCTATTTTCCAAACACTGTCATAGATTTATAGTTTACTTGCAGAAATTGAAAGTTTATGGATATATGCTAAGTAGTAAGTTTGATTGAGGTTTTTTATGGAAGTTATCCATTGACACATGGACCAACTCTTGGGTTTTTCAAGGTCATATCGAACATTCCAAGAATCTGACTATGAAGTATTATTTCTTCTCACCCTTATATTCAAGTTAGCATAATGGAACTGAGAGCTTTTCTCAAAAGTAGTGCCGTGGGCAAACACTCACCCAGAGACAAAGTCAGAGCAGGGAAATTAAGGTGAGGTGCTTCATTGAAATGATAATATTATTCATGCAAATAAATAACTGTACCTCCAAACCCGCCCTTGTTGACATGAGTGGATATGCGGTGAGGTAGGTAAAAAGAGTTTTAGAAAGAGGGCAGTGAATTAGTATGAGTGTTGTGAAATGTACCTACTGTTTGACTACTGCTGTTGCTTTGGCATGTGAGTACATGTACTTCATCATATGAAATAAAACCTACACTGATCAAAAATATATTTTACATAGTTACAGTTTATATAAATAAAATCAGGCAATTGAAATAAATTCATTAGGCCCTAATCTATGGACTTCACATGATTGGGCATACAGATTTGCCCAGGTCACAGACACCTTAAAAAAACATTGAGGTGTGGATCAGAAAATCAGTCAGTATCTGGTGTGACCACCATTTGCCTCAAGCAGATTACACATCTCCTTCGTAAAGAATTGATCAGTCTAGTGGTTGTGGCCTGTGGAAGAACTGGCACATTTTCAGCTTCCAGGAATTGTGTACAGATCCTTGCGACATGGGGCCGTGCATTATCATGCTGAAACATGCAGATGAATGGCACGACAATGGGCCTCAGGAATTTATCTCTGTGCATTCAAATTGCCATCGATAAAACGCAGTTGTGTTCATTGTCCGTAGGTTATGCCTGCCCATATCATAACCCCACTACCGCCATGGGGCACTCTGTTCACATTGTTGACGTCAGCAAACCGCTCGCCCACATGACGCCATCTGCCTGGTACAGTTGCCATTAGCCATTGCGCTTATATTTTTTGTTCAGTGTAGATATTCCAATACCAAATATTAGTGAAGCTATCTCTGGACACTGTCAACAGCTTAGCAATGGCCATGTGACATGAACAACTGTCCAATGCTCAAGGCCTATGATGTCAGAAGTGACCTTGCAGTCTGATGTGTCTGTCTGGAATGGACAGTCACCGACACTTTGTGGATGAGGGTTTTCAAAAACATTATTTTCAGCTAATTATCTATTTACTTTCTCTCTATAGCCTGTTTTTCTTTCATGTTTGATGATTAAGTCTTTGGTATGTCGGCACAGGCGCAAGATAATTTGTCAATTCCTGTACTTTTGTACAGTTGTAAAATCTTAATTTGAGCCAGTTTTCTACAGCAGGAAAAGAATCCTGCGTCAACAGGAAATGTGAATCCTTATATTTATTTAAACTAATGGACATTTTTATAGGGATTGATAAATGTTTTGTAATGGAAAAACAAGTCTGAAATGTCAAAGTGGAAATGACAAATTCAGAAGCCTATTTAAATCTCAATTACATTGCAGGAAAGTTCTCCTGCAACAGGGTGGTCAAATTAAAACCCTACATCTGTATGAGGAGATTCATTCATTTGGAAAGAAATACATTCCACAACAGATTCTAAAAGTGTAATCAAAAAGAAAATGATCTATTAAATTCCTTAGCTTTCTCAGGTCCTTGAATATGTCCACTATGGCACTTTTTCCAATTACGCTATGATGTTTTTTTTGTGCTATTGATTTTCAAAAACACCTTACATTAAAACATACAAAGCCAATGTCATGGGTCACAATGGGCCGATTCAGACTTGTATGCCTCTCCTACGCACACCTTTCCTACACACTTCTCAGTTGTTGGCATTTAGACTTACCTTATGCAGGTCTGTAACGGGCTTTGCAGGCATGGTTCCCTTGTTCGTACTGAATACAATTAATTAAGCCGCTGAAAACACTCCCATTTGCTGGCCAACAGATTTTCTCATGGAGTTTTCAGTACATCTAACGCCAACCCTTTAAATTTGGTGTACCTTAAATTAGAAATTTCGACAGACTCACTACAATATATGATGAGAACAGTTCAGAATATTAGCGATCAATGAAAGAAAGCCACGTAAATGCATGCATACTCGTCTACTTTTCAGAACCAAATTGGTAGATTTAAAAATACTCAGACCTTGAATATTATTTAGGGTTAGGAAAGTATTTATTAACAATATAAAAACAGTTTGCAAAGCCTTTGCACACTAAATATATTGGTGAATAAAAAATACAGGGGTATGATTTATCCTGAAAGAATCCATATTCAATTGTTCAATCCATGAAATATTGGAAGGTGAGAAAAGTACAATAGTAGTATTTTTAGAAATCTACCCTAATAAGACTCAATTATCTTGGAACCGTGATGACAATGGTGCAGTCGTCATGAACCGTGTGCCAGGCTCCAGGTTTAAACTGCTATGTATGGCCTGCATTCCATAATGATTCAAATAGGCTACATGTCCCAAATTATTGCACAACAAGCCTAATATGATCCACCATTGCTAGCAATCCTCAGGAACAAAAACACAAATGTGACAGAGGAAAGAAAGGTCAGCTAACGATGTAATGGAACGTGCAAAATGTAACGAAGCGAACACTAAAGTGACAATTATAAATGTGGGTATAACTGACAGTGGCTACCGGTAATGGCTAATATTTTACACAATACACATTTTTTTTAAATACAGTGAAAAGTCTGGGCATACAGTATAATTAAAACATTCTAGAATTCATAAATCAACTCGGTAGGTTTGGCGTTATACTGTCATGGCTAAAGCGTATAGCGTGGGTCTCCAAATTTCATCCCTGCAAGGTTGTAAGGCCAGCATTTCATAAACGTCACTGTGGAAAGGGGGATATGTTTACATGCTTCAGTTTGCTGCCATATGACTGGTTTCACATTTGTCTCCAGCGATCATAAGGTAAAATAGATCTAACACAATTGTAATTTATATTTACAATCCCCTTATCAAAATGGCTTACTCATTTACCTAGCTCTGATCAATAGCTCTTATCAGTTTGTAAATTACAGTGCATGGAGACTGGTGTTATTTCTATCGGGAAAAATAAATGACATGTTATTCCACTTGGAAACGACAGCTTGCTCAACCTTATTCATTGTTTCATTCAAAGTCAGAAATCAAATCAAATCATCAAATCAAATGTTATTGGTCACATACACATGGTTAGCAGATGTTAATGCGAGTGTAGCAAAATGCTTGTGCTTCTAGTTCCGACTTTGCAGTAATATCTAACAAGTAATCTAACAAATTCCCAACAACTTCCTTATACACACAAATATCCACAAATGTAAAGGGATGAATAAGAATATGTACATATAAATATATGGATGTGCGAATGCGTGCAGCATAGGCAAGATGCAGTAGATGGTGAAGAATACAGTATGTACATATGAGATGAGTAATGTAGGATATATAAACATTATTAAAGTGACTAGAGATAACTTTATTAAGTCCATTTATTTAAGTGGCCTGAGATTTGAGTCTGTATGTTGGCAGCAGCCTCTCTATGTAAGTGATGGCTGTTTAAGTCTGATAGCCTTGAGATAGAAGCTGTTTTTCAGTTTCTCGGTCCCAGCTTTGATGCACCTGTACTGACCTCGCCTTCTGGATGATAGCGGGGTGAACAGGCAGTGGCTCGGGTGGTTGTTGTCCTTGATGATCTTTTTGGCCTTCCTGTGACATCGGGTGGTGTAGGTGTCCTGGAGGGCAGGTAGTTTGCCCCCGGTGATGCGTTGTGCAGACCTCACTACCCTCTGGAGAGCCTTGAGGTTGAGAGTGGTGCAATTGCCGTACCAGGCGGTGATACAGCCCGACAGGATGCTCTCGATTGTGCATCTGTAAGTTTGTGTATTTTAGATGAAAAGCCAAATTTCTTCACCCTCCTGAGGTTGAAGAGGCACTGTTGCGCCTTCTTCTTCATGCTGTTTGTGTGGGTGGACCATTTCAGTTTGTACGTGATGTGTACGCCGAGGAACATAAAACTTTCCACCTTCTCCACTACTGTCCCGTCGATGTGGATGGGGGGTGCTCCCTCTGCTGTTTCCTGAAGTCCACTATTATCTCCTTTGTTTTGTTGACGTTGAGTGAGAGGTTATTTTCTTGACACCACACTCCAAGGGCCTTCACCTCCTCCCTGTAGGCCGTCTCGTCGTTGTTGGTAATCAGGCCTACCACTGTAGTGTTGTCTGCAAACTTGATGATTTAGTTGGAAGCGTGCATGGCCACACAGTCATGGGTGAACAGGGAGTACAGGAGAGGACTGAGAACACACCCTTGTGGGGCCCCAGTGTTGAAGATCAGCGGGGTGGAGATGTTGTTTCCTACCTTCACCACCTGGGGGTGGCCCATCAGAAAGTCCAGGACCCAGTTGCACAGGGCGGGGTCAGGACCCAGGGTCTCGAGCTTAATTGTACATTTTATTTGACCTTTATTTAACTAGGCAAGTCAATTAAGCAAACAAATTCTTATTTTCAATGACGGCCTAGGAACAGTGGGTTAACTGCCTTGTTCAGGGGCAGAACGACAGATTTTTACCTTCTCAGATCTTGCAACCTTTTGGTTATTAGTCCAACGCTCTAACCACTAGGCTACTTGCCACCCCAATGACGAGTTTGGAGGGTACTATGGTGTTAAATGCTGAGCTGTAGTCAATGAACAGCATTCTTACATAGGTATTCCTCTTGTCCAGATGGGATAGGGTAGTGTGCAGTGTGATAGCGATTGCATTGTCAGTGGACCTATTGGGATGGTAAGCAAATTGGAGTGGGTCTAGGATATCAGGTAGGGTGGAGGTGATATGGTCCTTGACTTGTCTCTCAAAGCACTTCATGATGACAGAAGTGAGTGCAATGGGGCGAAAGTCATTTATTTAAGTTACCTTAGCTTTCTTGGGAACAGGAACAATGGTGGCCATCTTGAGGCATGTGGGGGAAACAGATTGGGATAGGGATTGGATGAACATGTCCGTAAACACACCAGCCAGCTGGTCTGCGCATGCACTGAGGACGTGGCTAAGGATGCCGTCTGGGCCGGCGGCCTTGCGAGGGTTAACCTGTTAGGGCTAGGGGGCAGTATTGACACAGCCGGATAAAAAACGTACCCGATTTAATCTGGTTACTACTCCTGCCCAGTAACTAGAATATGCATATAATTATTGGCTTTGGATAGAAAACACCCTAAAGTTTCTAAAACTGTTTGAATGGTGTCTGTGAGTATAACAGAAGTCATATGGCAGGCAAAAACCTGAGAAGATTCTGTACAGGAAGTGCCCTCTCTGACCATTCCTTGAGCTTCTTGGCTCTGTTTATTGAAAACTGAGGATCTTTGCTGTAACGTGACACTTCCTACAGCTCCCATAGGCTCTCAGAACCCGGGCAAAAGCTGAATGATGTAATTCCAGCCCCTGACTGAAAAACATTATCGCCTTTGGTAAGTGGCCGATCAGAGGACCATCAGACTGAGGCTCGTGCACGAGGGGATCCCATGTTTTTATTTTCTCTCTCTTTGAACGTAAACACGCTTTCCCGGTCGGAAAATTATCGCTTTTTTACGAGAAAAATTGCATAAAAATTGATTTTAAACAGCGGTTGACATGCTTCAAAGTACGGTAATGGATAATTTAGAATTTTTTTGTCACAAAATGCGTCGTGCGCGTCACCCTTCTTTACACTTCGGATAGTGTCTTGAACGCACGAACAAAACAGAGGATATTTGAACATAACTATGGATTATTTTGAACCAAACCAACATTTGTTATTGAAGTAGAAGTCCTGGGAGTGCATTCTGACGAAGAACAGCAAAGGTAATAACATTTTTCTTATAGTAAATCTGACTTTGGTGAGGGCTAAACTTGGTGGGTGTCTAAATAGCTAGCCCTGTGATGCCGGGCTATCTACTCAGAATATTGCAAAATGTGCTTTCACTGAAAAGCTATTTTAAAATCGTACATAGCGAGTGCATAGAGGAGTTCTGTATCTATAATTCTTTAAATAATTGTTATGTTTTTTTGTGAACGTTTATCGTGAGTAATTTAGTAAATTCACCGGACGTTTGCGGGGGGTATGCTAGTTCTGAACGTCACATGCTAATGTAAAAAGCTGGTTTTTGATATAAATATGAACTTGATTGAACAAAATATGCATGTATTGTATAACATAATGTCCTAAGATTGTCATCTGATGAAGATCATCAAAGGTTAGTGCTGCATTTAGCTGTGGTTTGGGTTTATGTGACATTATATGCTAGCTTGAAAAATGGGTGTCTGATTATTTCTGGCTGGGTACTCTGCTGACATAATCTAATGTTTTGCTTTCGTTGTAAAGCCTTTTTGAAATCGGACAGTGTGGTTAGATTAACGAGAGTCTTGTCTTTAAATAGCTGTAAAATAGTCATATGTTTGAGAAATTGAAGTTATAGCATTTCTAAGGTATTTGAATAACGCGCCACGGGATTCCACTGGCTGTTACGTAGGTGGGACGAAATCGTCCCACTGGCCCTAGAGAAGTTAAATACTGTGTTCCTTTAATTTGAATTAGATCGGCACAGGACTAGAATTCAGACTATGGAGAAGGAGTTCAGAATACTTACCAAACAAAAATATAAACACAACATTGAATGTGTTGGTCCCATGTTTCATGAATAGAAGATGACAAATGTTCCTCTAAAATGTGCAGTTTTGTCTCACAACACCATGCCACAGATGTCTCAAGTGTTGAGGGAGTGTGTAAATGGCATGCTGATTGCAGGAATGTCCACCAGAGCTATTGCCAGAGAATTTTATGTTAATTTATCTACCATAAGCTGCCTCCAATGTCGTTTTAGTGAATTTGGCAGTACGTCCAACCGGACTAAAAACCCCAGACCACATGTAACCACGCCAGCCCAGGACCTCCACATCCAGCTTCATTCCTTGCGGGATCGTCTGAGACCAGCCACCCGGACAATTGATGAAACTGAGGAGTATTTCTGTCTGTAATAAAGCCCTTTTCTGGGGAAAAAAACTCATTCTTATTGGCTCGGCCTGTCTCCCCAGTGAATGGGCCTGGCTCCCATGTGGGTGGGCCTATGCCCTTAGAGGCCCACCGATGGCTCCGCCCCTGCACAGTCATGTGAAATCCATAGGGAAGGGCCTAATGAAATTATTTCAATTGACTGATTTCATTATACGATCTGTAACTAAGTAAAATCTTTCAATTGTGGCATGTTGCATTTATATTTTTGTTCAGTCTAGAAAGATAGCCATGAAAACATATGTACAGTCGAAAGTCTACATACACTTAGGTTGGAGTCATTAAAACATGTTTTCAACCAATCCATACATTTCTTGTTAACAAACTATAATTTTGACAAGTCAGTAAGGACATCTACTTTGTGCATGACACAAGCAATTTTTCCAACAATTGTTTAGAGAGATTATTTCACTTCTAATTCACTGTATCACAATTCCAGTGGGTCAGAAGTTTACATACACTAAGTTGACTGTGCCTTTAAACAGCTTTGAAAATTTAAAAAAAATGTCATGGCTTTAGAAGCTTCTGATAGGCTAGTTTACATAATTGTAATCAATTGGAGGTGTACCTGTGGATGTATTTCATGGCCTACATTCAAAATCACTGCCTCTTTGCTTGACAACATGGGAGAATCAAAAGAAATCAGCTTAGACCGAAAAAAAATGGTAGACCTCCACAAAAAACTACAGGCACCAGATTTTCATTTCCTGGTTGTATTTTTCTCAGGTTTTTGCCTGCCATATGAGTTCTGTTATACTCACAGACATCATTCAAACAGTTTTGGAAACTTTAAAATGTTTTCTATCCAAATCTACTAATAATTTGCAAATATTTGACTCTGGGCCCGAATATTAGGCCGTTTACTCTGGGCATGCTTTTCATCCAAAAGTGAAAATACTGCCCCCTAGCCCAAACAGGTTTTAAACAGTACCCATTATTAATTGACCCTGAACCACAAGGAAGTGACATAAAACCAAGTCACTGTGTGGGCATTCCACAATGTGGAAAGGACAAAGTGGCCTAAAAAAGAGATTGTTCTATTTCCATGGCGCTCTGAGCTGTAACGATTGTTAGAGTGTCTTTTTGAAGATACCGTCTTTGCTGATAGGTGCTGACATACTCAAAATATAAATAGTTAAGTGCACATTAATATGGACAGCTGAATTACAATGCTAGTCTAAAGCTTTAACAATTATGGAGAAATTAGCATCAGAACAGAAATAGCGATAATGTACCCCACTACGCTACGAGTCAAGAATAGTTTGGGGCAAAAGAAGATTCTTACACAGTGCTCACATATGAAGAGAAGGAATATGGATTAACAATTTAAACGGCACAGATGCATTGTCACGACTTCCGCCGAAGTCGGTCCCTCTCCTTGTTTGGGCGGCGTTTGGCGGTCGACGTCACCGGCCTTCTAACCATAGCCGATCCACTTTTCATTTTCCATTTGTTTTGTCCTTGTCTTACACACCTGGTTTCAATTCCCTAATTACTTGTTCATTATTTAACCCTCTGTTCCCCCATGTTTGTTTGTGAGTGATAGTTTATCTGTTCATGAATGCGCATATTAGGCTGGTTACGCTGGGTTATGTTAAACCCTTATTTGTATTTCGTGTTAATTTGTGCCGTGTGCTTTTGGGTCGCCAAATAAAATGTGGAAAGCTGCCTGCTGCCATCGCAGGGCTAGTGCTGCTGACTATGAAATAGGGTCCAAAGGATTGTGGGGGGAGGTGGATAGGATGGGGGGCACCACAGAAGGCTTATTGATAGATGGGTGGAGGAGTGCCAGGAGACGATGGGTTGGTAATTACCTGTGTGCCTCTGATTCAGGGACATTAGAGCTGATGAGGATTATGAAGAGGGGGGTGGCTCTGGAGGAGGTGAGTAGTGTGGAGACACCATTCAGGCAGTCAGTCTCATGATGTGAGAGATAGAGTATATAAGAGCGGAACCAACTGCTTGATATAGTCAGAGAGGGAAGGATGAGAGGGTGGAGGACCTATGTGGCACTGTCAGAAAGACCAGGGAGATAAGGGAAAGAAGACGAGAGAGAGAGAGAGAACGAGAGAGAGAGAGAACGAGAGAGAGAGAGAACGAGAGAGAGAGAGAACGAGAGAGAGAGAGAACGAGAGAGAGAGAGAACGAGAGAGAGAGAACGAGAGAGAACGAGAGAGAGAGAACGAGAGAGAGAGAACGAGAGAACGAGAGAGAGAGAACGAGAGAGAGAGAACGAGAGAGAACGAGAGAGAGAGAACGAGAGATAGAGAGAGAGAGCGAGAGAGAGAGAACGAGAGAGAGAGAGAGAGAGAGCGAGAGAGAGAACGAGAGCGAGAGAGAGAGAGAACGAGAGAGAGAGAACGAGAGAGAGAGAACGAGAGAGAGAGAGAACGAGAGAGAGAGAACGAGAGAGAGAGAACGAGAGAGAGAGAACGAGAGAGAACGAGAGAGAGAGAACGAGAGAGAGAGAGAACGAGAGAGAGAGAACGAGAGAGAACGAGAGAGAGAGAACGAGAGAGAGAGAGAACGAGAGAGAGAGAGAACGAGAGAGCGAACGAGAGAGAGAGAGAACGAGAGAGAGAGAGAACGAGAGAGAACGAGAGAGAGAGAGAACGAGAGAGAGAGAGAGAGAGAACGAGAGAGAGAGAGAGAGAACGAGAGAGAGAGAGAACGAGAGAGAACGAGAGAACGAGAGAGAACGAGAGAGAACGAGAGAGAACGAGAGAGAGAACGAGAGAGAGAACGAGAGAAAGAGAGAACGAGAGAGAGAGAGAGAACGAGAGAGAGAAAGAGAGAGAGAGAGAGAGAGAGAACGAGAGAACGAGAGAGAACGAGAGAGAACGAGAGAGAACGAGAGAGAACGAGAGAGAACGAGAGAGAACGAGAGAGAACGAGAGCGAACGAGAGAGAACGAGAGCGAACGAGAACGAGAGAGAGAGAGAACGAGAGAGAGAGAGAACGAGAGAGAGAGAGAACGAGAGAGAGAACGAGAGAGAGAACGAGAGAGAGAGAGAACGAGAGAGAGAGAGAGAGAGAGAGAGAGAGAGAGAGAGAGAACAAGAGAGAGAGAGAGAACGAGAGAGAGAGAGAACAAGAGAGAGAGAGAGAACGAGAGAGAGAGAGAGAACGAGAGAGAGAGAGAGAACGAGAGAGAGAGAACGAGAGAGAGAGAACGAGAGAGAGAGAACGAGAGCGAATGAGAGAACGAGAGAGAGAACGAGAGAGAGAACGAGAGAGAACGAGAGAACGAGAGAGAACGAGAGAGAACGAGAGAGAACGAGAGAGAGAGAACGAGAGCGAGAACGAGAGCGAGAACGAGAGCGAGAACGAGAGAGAGAACGAGAGAGAGAGAACGAAAGAGAGAGAACGAGAGAAAGAGAGAGAAGACGAGAGAGAGAGAGAGAGAGAGAGAGAAGACGAGAGAGAGAGCGAAAGAGAGAGAAGACGAGAGAGAAAGCGAAAGAGAGAGAAGACGAGAGAGAGAGCGAAAGAGAGAGAAGACGAGAGAGAGAGAGCGAAAGAGAGAGAAGACGAGAGAGAGAGAGCGAAAGAGAGAGAAGACGAGAGAGAGAGAAATAGAGAGAAGACGAGAGAGAGAGAAAGAGAGAGAAGACGAGAGAGAAAGAGAGAGAGAAAGAGAGAGAAGACGAGAGAGAAAGAGAGAGAGAAAGAGAAGACGAGAGAGAGAGAGAGAGAGAAAGAGAGAGAAGACGAGAGAGAGAAAGAGAGAGAAGACGAGAGAAAGAGAGAGAAGACGAGAGAAAGAGAGAGAAGACGAGAGAGAGAAAGAGAGAGAAGACGAGAGAGAGAGAGAGAGAGAGAGAGAGAGAGAAAGAGAGAGAAGACGAGAGAGAGAGAGAGAGAGAGAGAGAGAAAGAGAGAGAAGACGAGAGAGAGAGACAGAGAGAGAGAGAGAAGACGAGAGAGAGAGAGAGAGAGAGACTTTGACCTTTCTTTACTGAAACATTCTCATTTTATTTAAAACTCACCACCCACCACCCACCCCCCTTAAAAAAGAAAACCCAAAATACATCCTGTAATGCATACATGTACCATACTCACCTTTCCAGCTACCACATGATACAAACCAACATCACAATACTCAAAACAATACCCACTCATACAACCGTATATCCAAAACATCTTCCCCAGCTATACAGACAGCCCCCCAACACACCATATCTCCTGAAACATCTCCACACTTTTTATCATTTTATAGAACTCAAACTCAACCCTAAGGCGCGCAGAGACCATCCCATTAAACAATAGTAAAGGGTCTGTTATCCCCCCCAACTTTGACCCTGTTCCTCCTTGTTAGCCAAATAGCTAACTTTGCCTGAGCAAACAGAAAATTTAACAAAACACATTTTTCCTTCTCCTTACTTGAATACCTGTATCCCATTATGAACACCCCAATAGTAAAAACCAGCCCCAACCTCTCACACAGACATTCCAACAGAGACATTAGTGACATTAACCTGGTGCACACAGAAAACACATGAATCACAGTTTCTTTCATTTTACAGAAAGGACACCCCTGCCCGATTCCCGGTTCAACCCGAGCCAACCAGCTGTTAGTGGCCAGGGCTCCATGAAGTACCCTCCACTGGAGGTCCCCTGACCTCTTTGGTACTGGGAGTTTGTAGAGCCCCCTCCATCTAAAACCCACCATACTCTCCGCCCCACATACCCCCTGCCACTGATGTGCCTTCACTCCTGTTAGGCTCCTAATATTCCTAACCTTAACGCAGAGGTTGTAGAGGGCTTTACCTCCCACCCCTTCAAACTCTCCCAGGCTCGGAGTGTTAAGATCTAACAAGTCCTCCAGACCCCCTTGCCAGTCTCCAGTCTCTGCCGTCACCTGCAGTGGCGGAACACTTGGTGGCCCCTCTCCCTTTGACTGCTCAAACATCCCCCTTACCGGCTCAGACAGTGCCTCCTGGACCTCCTCCAGGAATCTCTCCAGCAGCCGAAGAGACGTTATTCCTGTTTGCTGTGCCAAGACTTCCGGGCTTTTCCACCCCTCCTCTCCCAGCAGTCTCAGGTCACCCAGCCTTTGTACACCCCCTGCCATCAGTTGCCTCTGCAGGGTGGCCGACTGGACCGATCTCAAAGGAATGGCTGGGTTGTGGAAGATGGGAGGATCCTCCCACACCCACAGCCCAGACTCCACACCCCCTTCTCGTGTGGGCCTTAGCAGCTGCCAGGCCCTCAGCATTGCAGAGTAAAAATCGGAGAGACCTGCTGTACTCAGCCTCTCCCCGCCAGCTCTCCTCAGCAGCGCGCATGCTGGTTCCCTCCAGCCAACATCAGTATGGTACAGCAGTCTCTGCACCGCCTTTAGCCGGAAAGCAGCCATCCTGCTCTCCAGTTCCACCAGGCCCTGTCCTCCTTCGTGGACGGTCATGTACATCACTGCCGCCCTCAGCCAGTGATGGCCCGACCAGAAGAAGTCCACCAGCTTGCGTTGCAGGTCTGCGAGCAGACCGGCGGGGGGGTTGAGGACAGCCAGCTTATGCCACAGGGAAGATGCCACCAGGTTGTTAATTATCAGCACCCTCCCTCTATATGACACTTGGGACAGGAGCCACCTCCACCTGGCCAGTCTTGACACCACTGCCTGTGACAGCCCCTCCCAGTTCTTCCTGGGTCACTTCTCCGAGCCCAGGTATACCCCCAACAGTTTAAGCCCTTCACAAACCCACTGCAAACCCCCTGGAAGCAGAGGAGGAGTCCTATCCCCCCATAACAGAGCTTTGTTCTTGCCCCAGTTTACCTTTGCTGATGAAGCTCCCTCGTACACCTTCAGACTGGTCTCTAGTGCCTGCATATCTTGACCATCCCTGACCATCAGAAACGTCATCTCATATGCTGACACTGCTATTCCTGTCACCATTTCCATGCCTGTCCAGCTCACACAAGTCCCCTTTTTTGGGCAGGAAAGTCAGAGCCGCCCGACGGCAGCTCATCGGCAACTCTCCTACCCCGACGCATTCACGCAACAGGCAAAAGAAGTCCTGTCTAATTATTCCCCAGAATTTTTTATAAAACTCCACTGGGAGTCCATCGACCCCCGGTGCACGACCGGGGGACATCTGGGTTACGGCCTCTGCCAGTTCATGGGACAACAGAGGAATGTCCATTTCATCCCTCTGTGCCAGAGAGAGCTTAGGGAGTCCTGCGAACAAGACCTGAGCACACAAAGGATCACACACTTCTGCCCTATACAATTCAGTATAAAACACCACAGTCCACTCCCGCATTTCACCCACCACAGAGGTCACCCGCCCATCAGACAGCCGTAGACAATGCATACCCTTGGCTTCAATGCATACCCTTGGCTTCACTGCTCTGTCTTTCCAAACCAAAGAAGAAGGAGCTGGGAGCATCCATCTGCGTCCCACCTACTCAACAGCCAGTTGAATCCTGTGGCGCGTTATTCAAATCCTTAGATATGCTATTACTTCAATTTTTCAAAAATATGAATTTTAAAGATAAGACTCTCGTTAATCTAACCACACTGTCCGATTTCAAAAAGGCTTTACAACGAAAGCAAAACAATAGATTATGTCAGCAGAATACCCAGCCAGAAATAATCAGACACCCATTTTTCAAGCTAGCATATAATGTCACATAAACCCAAACCACAGCTAAATGTAGCACTAACCTTTGATGATCTTCATCAGATGACAACCCTAAGACATTATGTTATACAATACATGCATGTTTTGTTCAATCAAGTTCATATTTATATCAAAAACCAGCTTTTTACATTAGCATGTGACTAGCATGTGACTAGCATTCCCACCCAACACTGCCGGTGAATTTACTAAATTACTCACGATAAACGTTCACAAAAAGCATAACAATTAGACGTAGGAAGTGTCACGTTATTGCACTGATCATGAGTCTTCCATAAAAAGAGCCAAGATGAAACACTACTTCTCAGACAGGCCACTTCCTGCTTGAAATCTTCTCAGGTTTTGGCCTGCCATAGGAGTTCTGTTATACTCACAGACACCATTCAAACAGTTTTAGAAACTTTAGGGTGTTTTCTATCCAAAGCCAATAATTATATGCATATTCTAGTCACTGGGCAGGAGTAGTAACCAGATTAAATCGGTACGTTTTTTATCCAGCCGTGTCAATACTGCCCCCTAGCCCTAACAGGTTAAGCATGGAGAACCTAGCTCTTACAAGTGCTCCCTTTGCTTTAACCTGGAAAAAACTGCCCAGATCCCTACGTAATTCAGCTAAATTAGCCTGGAGGCCTACATTGCCTTGCCCCACCATCTCTACCTCCATCTCGCTAATACACCGCTCTAGTTCCCCCAATACTCTCCTAGCCTCTGAGGATGAGAGAGCTGTGTACTGTTGACAGAAAAGCCGAATTTGGACTTTCCCCACATCCCACCATTGGCTCAGAGACTCATACTCCTCTATTCACTGCCTCCACCTTTCCCAAAAGGTCTGGAAACCTGCACAAAAAGTGGCATCTTGTAAGAGCTTTACATTGAACTTCCAATAGGATGCCTGCCGGGGCCCTGGTGAAATAGACAGCCGAGCCATGGTTATGTGATGATCTGAAAACCCCACCGGGAGAATGGTAGCGCCCAACAGCCTATTGCTCTGATTCCTAGACATATAAAAACGATCAAGTCGGGCTGCACTCACCCTAGCCCCAAAAACCTTTACCCATGTGTACTGTCTTGTGTTTGGATGTTTAGTTCTCCAAACATCCACTAGGTCGAACTGATAAATAATGTCCCTTAACACTCCCACTGACACTGAATGAGGCTCTTCCCCATTTGTCTTTTGTAAAATCCATTGTACAGTTCCAGTCCCCTCCGACCACCAGCATCTCCTCAGGCGCTACCTGTGAGAGTTCCTGTTTAAGACTCCCAAATAGAACCCCTCTTTCTCTCCCTGTGTTAGGCGCATACACATTTATAAAGACAAAACCCATGTTGTTAATTTCTGTTTTAACAACAAGGAGCCTACCCCTACACACCTCCTTTGAGGAGCAAATTTTTACAGACAGACCCGGTGCAAAAAGGACTGCCACCCCTGCACTAAGATTTGTCCCATGGCTCAACACACTTGCCCCTTTTCACCAGAGCCCCCAATCGACTTCATTCAACACATCACTATGTGTCTCCTGCAGAAACAACACCTGTACTTTTTTTACATATTTACCCAACACACTCCTCTTTCCCGCATCTCTGGCGCCATTTATATTGAGCGAGCCTACCCGTAGAGTCTCCATAAGAAGTGGGAGAAAAGCCAGCAGAGAAAAAGACCAATAGCAAAGCTCAAAAAGCCCCAGTGTCCGAAAGAAGTTCTACATCTAAACAGTGTCTGAAGGTAAATCCTTACGCACTGTTGTGACCCACTTCCTCAACCGTTTCCTGGGTGAGAGGACACCATGCCCCTCATTTTTCACAGCATGTTGTACTGATCGTACAAACTTTCTTGGATCAGAGAAGAAAGCCTCAAGATTAACTTTTTTCCCCTTGGTCTCATTCAGGAACCTTGTCAGTTCTCTCAATGTGTACTTAGACCCCTCTGCTTGACTGGCTGTCAGCTCCGGGCCCATTTGAAGAGGAGTCTGAAAAAAATAGCTCGTCATCCTCTTCCTCAGACTCACTTTCCTCCTCATCTCTATCTCCCACCCTGAACACTTGCCCTTCCTCTCTGGTCAGGGCATCCCCCCTAGCAACAGGAAAAGTTTCCATGGTGCCTTTGACCACACCCTTTTTCGTTTTCCGCTTGACACCCTCATCCCCCCCTCCTAGTCTCTTACACTTCCCCACTATACTCTCCTCATCCACTAGCATAATCTGACTAGACCCAGTATCATCTACACCCCCCTCCATAGCATGACTAGGCCCAGCCTCAGCTACCCCACCCTCCATAGCATAACTAGGTCCAGCCTCAGCTGCCCCACCATCTCTAGCCTGACTAGGCCCAGCCTCAGCTGCCCCACCATCTCTAGCCTGACTAGGCCCAGCCTCAGCTGCCCCACCATCTCTAGCCTGACTAGACCCAGCCTCCGCTACCCCACCATCTCTAGCCCAACTAGACCCAGCCTCCGCTACCCCACCATCTCTAGCCTGACTAGACCCAGCCTCCGCTATACCACCATCTCTAGTCTGACTAGACCCAGCCTCATCTACACCACCATCTCCTACATGACTATGCCCAGCCTCATCTACACCACCATCCCTGGCATGACTAGGCCCAGCCTCTGCTGTCTGCATCTCATTACCCCCTGCACTTTGACCTCGATTTCCCCCACTGGCGCCTTTACCCTCACCTTGTCTACGGCCTTTATGTGGGCACGCAAAGCTCTTATGCCCCAAATCCCCACACTCAAAACACCGTAGACTATCTGTGCTGTCAAACCCTGCATAGAGCCCCTCCCCATGCCTCACTTTAAACTGCACATTTAGCTGTTGCTCATTGTTATTCAGGAACATGAACACTTGCCTTCGGAATGAAACAACGTGCTGAACGGCATCTGCCTGAAAACCTGCCGACAGTACACGAAAACCGCTAGCAAACTTACCAAAACGACTCAGCTCTTTCCTGATTTGATCGTCCATAAGAAACGGAGGCAAATTTGCAACGACCACTCTTGTCGAAGGGGTAGAGAGGGGCGAAACTGTCACCAACACAGTCCTTACAAATATTCCGCTAGCAATTAGCCTACCAACCAAATTAGCTCTTTTCATGAACACAACCACAGCTTTGTTCATTCTAGAAGCAGAATGTATGAATTCAGCTCCTACCTGTTCACCGACCGCGAGCAGAACCTCCTCCACTTTAACTCCATTCTCAGGAATACACCTGAATCAATGCCGTATCGACAACGTCTCCTCCACGCTAGGCTGAGAAGCCATCGCGCACACCACACCTTGCAAACCCCAGGAAACTTACTCTGTCTTCTTCCACCCTAACTTTGAAAAAAAGACTGTGGATACCGCTAAAACAAATATTGCATTAACCCTCCACCATAGAAAACAAAATACCAAGAAAATAATCTAGAAAGTTAGTTAGGACACAGCCCTCCACACCAAACACTCAAACTCCAAAAAACTCCCAGCATGCACTGCAAGAGAGAGAGAGAGAACAAGAGAGAAAGAGAGAGAAGACAAGACAGAGAGAGAAAGAGAAAAGACGAGAGAGAGAGAGAAAGTAGAATGGTGTACATTTCATGTCTTAATAATAACATAAATCAAACTCCTAACACATTATTCATATCCGATCTGATATTAAACAAGGATATTATTTAACATACTTAACACCTTCTGTTGTCTATGTTGGAGTTGATTTTCATATACAATCACAGTTATGTGATTGGTTTTCATGCCTCACTGTTTTTGTTTGTTAAGCTTTTTCTTTGCTTCTCAGCATGAAACAAGCCTATTTCACCACTCTCCCCCTCCCTTTGAACAAGCCTATTTCACCACTCTTTCCCCCCTTCCTTTTAACAAGCCTATTTCACCACTCTTTCCCCCCTCCCTTTTAACAAGCCTACCCCCCCCCCCCCCCCCCCCCCCCCCTTTATGTTGTTTCATTAAATTCCATATCAGGCACAGACATCTGGAAGCTACAATTCCAGTGTGGAATCATCACTCTCCTATATTCAGTCAACAACCCATCATCTGAATGGTGTGTGTTATCTATGGCTGCTCTGGAGGGGCCTTAATTCACTGCTGATGTGTACAGGCCTGCATAGATGAAATCGCTTAAAGGCTTTCTGAGTCATTTGCCTGTAACAGATGGGCTGGTGGCTGCTTGGGTCAAACTCGCTGCCTATATGTAAGGGTTTCAGCAAAAATATGAACCCTAGGAAAGACTCAGATTCACTCTGAAACCTGGGGGGGGGGATGCAATAGCTCCCATAAGATTCAAGGAAGCTATTACCCTCTCAGCATTCTGTGTCGACGCTGCACTATTTAAATGCCTTAGAGTCTAGCAATGATAGCGGTTTGCAAGGTCTTTCAGGTTTTTATGGCATATAGATGCACTCTTTTGGCCATTGATTTCAGATCTTGGATTCCTTCCGGTTGAAGATTATGTTATAAATCCCTTGGTACTTTAAGTGTTTGGCTCAAGGTGTCCCAACAGTGTCAACGTAAAGGACTTAGGGGGAGCATCACAACTCACTGTTACAATCTGTCTCAACTGGCACTTAACTCTTGATGTGTTGATTGTACAGGTAGAAAATAAGATTCAATTTTTATTGAGTCAGATGTTTTCGTAACAGCAAGCTCTTCCTTGGTTGATGATATGTCTCTGGATACCAGTGTCTGATGCAAAATCCATTCCGTTTAGGTCAAACTCATCAAGTCCCCCTGAGCCAGTAATGGGTTAAAGATTGATGTGATGGCAAGTTTAGAGGGAATGTAAGCACAGTTAATAATTAATGCTGGTGCACTCTGTCAAATATGCCCCAGTGCAGGCCAAAGGGGCTGCTATAGTACAGTACATAAGAGGTTAGAGCACACTACATTCCGAGATGAGGCATCCTAACTCGTAACTGTTACGATCAGACATCCCTTTGGTTCACAAGCTTGACTAATGGCATTGACGTAACACCCGACCACTGGCTTGATGCTTACCTCACTCTCAAGTGTTCACATAGCTTGCTGCAAGCAGCTCGTTTGAGTCTGTTTGTCAGAGGGATTTTTCAGTAGAACCAAATCCAAGAGCACAACATCAACACATTCTGTCGGTCTGCACTGTGATACGAACCACCTTGACAACTGAACCTGCCAATAAAAGTAAATTACTCAATTAAATGAACTGCCCTTCATTTAAAAAATGATGTTAGAACTTTTTCAAAATCTAGTGATTGCTTCAGCTACAGCCTTATATCACATCTGTATGCAAAACACTCCTGTTATGGATTGCACTTCAGTGACTCATATGCAGTATATGTTATTTCAAAACTCCAATCAATTTACTTGTTGGTAGAAATTGACAGTTAAATGAAAGAATACCTTTTTCACCCAAAAAATGTCTGATACACTCTCTCAACTCATTCATTAGAATAATAAGCTACACCAAAGGTGCTGTAAGGTACGTCGAACTCCCTCTGAGTTTGATAACAGCAAATACTATGTTATTGCAGTTATCCATCTCCCAAGGCCCCTGTAGTATATTATTTTCATCAGACTGAAACTTGTATGTCAATGAACACAATGCAAATACATTTGAACCCAATCTAACCAAATGCATCACAATAATACCTCCCTCTTTACTTTCAGAGCTATCTTGCTTATTTTAGTTCCCTTTAAGCTCTCATATTATTTGTCAAAAGCTCCGGTTGCTTTAATTGGCTTTGCTGCCCTGCATCTCGATGACTTATCGATTCATGCTTGGAGCTTCCACTCGAGCTAATCATTTAGCAATTCAAATTTGAGGCAGAAGGCAACATCTTAAGAGGGCACTGCGTTTCTGAGCACGTCTCCCGGCGTTGCAGGCACAGGAGCCTGGAGGCCTGAAGTACCTTCAGCTGGTGGGAAGTGTTGTCTTAGCACCGGGTCCCAGGAGCGAGCACAGAGAAAATATCCACCGGAGTCCTCCGATTCCCACAAGCTGGAACTCATTGCCCCCAACACCCTCGAAGGTGAGCTCTCAGAGAGCAGGCCTTGTCTCAGGCCGACCCCGCCGAGTACTCTATTTCCAGATCTACTGGCCCATATGATGGGTTTTTCCACATCAGTGGGCACAGTCACAAATATAGCAATGAGAAAAGTGGGGGCAGCAGTAATGGTGGATGGGTGCTACTTTTGGTGGGTGGAGGAGATGTGATGCGGTCGGTGGTGGTAGGAGTATCATGGAAGAGTGAGTCACCCTCTTGGCAAAGACTCTCCATCTGCTCAGATAGTTGAGTTGCACACTACATGGAAACACTTCACATAGGATAAATATTAATGCTGAACTGTACGGAAACAAACAGTAGACCAGCAAAACAACTTTTTCAGCCATGCTTGTTGTCTCACCAGAGGTATGGGGATGGAAGACCATGTAAAGGAACCATTTGCACACCCATTCACACCTAACCTGGTTTATCCATTTGATCCAGCTGAAAAGGTAAGCTTTGTGTCACTAGAAGGGTGTCCCTGTTTTTCCCAGAAGACAGCAGGAGAATAAAGCCTCACAACTACAGCAGGCATCATGCCTTTGGTGTGAAACTGCTGTCCTAGGGCACTATTTTTGTTCAATTGGGGCTACATTTCTCCACAGACCTTTGGCTTAATAGGACATTTTGTGTTGAGTGAAGTCTTATTTGAGGTCATAAGGGTGTGCTGTCCCGCCATTGGAGAAGAATAGAATGACATGACCCCAATTTTTTCAAAATAAATTAAAAAGATGTGTGGTATTATTAGGAGGTGGACTCAGAGAAAAAATAGGCTTGGTATGTCCAGATCACCAGGCTGTATCACAACCGGCCGTGTTCGGAAGTCCCATAGGGCAGCGCACAATTGGCACAGCGTCGTCTGGGTTTGGCCGGTGTAGGCCGTCATTGTAAATAAGAATTTGATCTTAACTGACTTGCCTAGTTAATTAAAGGTTTAAAAAATACACCAAACAATGGTTACATGGAGTGGAATCCAGTATCTAGTCAGTAAGTGATGTATCTGTTATCTACAGAACAAGTGGACAGTAGCTTGGTACTATCATCAAGGCATCTGCCTTATGAATTGGGCATTGCAGAGCAATCTGTGCTGATATACTGTATGTTATCAACAGTCAAATTAATTGACAGTAAACAATGCTGAATCCTGATATACAACCACTATTTGCTCAAAGCAGTCAATCTAGACCCAGGAGTCATTACTTTTCACTTACAGTGGTTGGCAGTTAAAATACTATGTCAAAACACTGGTCTCGGTTGAACAAATGAGTTTAATTGCTGCAACACCCTTCAACACTGCCTCTCGGAGCCAGAAGAACTTTGTTCCTGAGAACAGGAGCCTCTGTCTGTTGACAAACCCAGGTAATTAAACAAGTGAATATTTTTTACTTGTAATTGGCTCGCTAGTTCTCCTGCTCTTTCTTACTGTCCAAATGTAGACAATATTCCTTCCAATGACCAAATACTGCTGAAAACATGGATTTTCGAGAAGGTTTATGTGAGACTTGCAAGAGACTATGAATTCACTCAGTTTTGTTACCCATTGCTCGTTTATTACAACGCACTGTCGTTTTTAGTTCTGATCTACCAGGTTAAATCATAGATTTATTGCTTTATGTCGGCAGAAAGTTAGATGCCATCCTTCATGTTCTTGTCCTTAATGTTTCTAGCCATCCCCACCACGTATTTCACTTTATTACTTCAATCCATATTTCCATGGATCCTCCTGATTATTCCTCAAAATCCATCAGACACAGTGGGAAATGAACACACTGATTATAGCCGTCTAGCTATTTTGGGCGTAATGATTTATCTGATAAACATCAAGTTAATTGGTTTGAAATATTCCAGGGACATGAATCAAAGGCTGAAGTGGAGTGAAAGTAAATTAAAATCACTTGACTGGAAGAAATGTTAAATTAGCTTGAAACACATTGTTGTAGCACATCCAACCTTCATGCCCTTTAGCTATGGTGAGAAGGGTTTTACGTTTCCTCCAAATAGAACATGATTTTAACCACTTTTGAGGGAAAGTAAACTATGGGGGTGTGTTTCACAGTCATGTTACGATTGTTCCTGCCACCACTATTTTTAGCTCAACAATCCCGATCAAAGCTGTAACATCACTTTTGGGGGATATTGCTCAAAGGCATGTTTTAACATAGTATGACTTGCAAGATAAAACATATCCTGTACTATCTAAAACTGTAATTTAAAGAAAAATAGCTAGCGTTTAAACACCAGAAGGAAATCTGGAATAATTGAACGCTCAAATTAATTCTCTCAACCCAATTTGTCTACAGGGAAGATTTCATGTGGGTAATTCCAGGAGATCAGACTGGTTGGTTAATGGTGATTCTAAAAGCACCGATATTTCCCACAGAGAAGGAAACATTCCTTCTTAATTGAAATCCTGGACATAATTATTTACTGGCTGCTGAGAAGAGAATCATTCTAGCACTTTGCTGATCAGAGATCAGTGGGCTCTAAGTACACAGCTAACGCCACACTGTGATTGGATCGTCTGGCTGGGTACATACTCATTACTGGGTACACAGCCAGGGGCAATGTCACAGGAGCTGGAGCCGTATCTGTGTGTGTGGGTGGGTGTCCGTCTGCATGCATGACCAACACATGCAAATACACAGACCCATCCCAGGTGATCCTTCAGCAGGTTATCATGTATGAGAATGCTAATGTGGGTGGGGATATTAATGTAGCCATATAACCTTCTTGACTCTCTGCAGCTGCACCAACCATGAATGACATCTGAAAATGTTTTCCACATGTTGCAGCGTACACACACCTTTAAATGTTTTGAACATAGGGGATTTTAATCTAACTATTTACAGATTAGCCACTCCAGGTTAACTAAAATTGGTGCTACTTAATTACTGTAACTGTACCTGCAATAGTTATTGTTCACTGGATTGCAAGTGAGGAATAAAGGGAACTACACCACTAAGACACACATATTATATCCCACATGCTAATGTCCTCTATCCTCTGCTCTCAAATTATGTAGATTATAAAGGCTGATCTCCCTGTCAAATCTTTCAATATGCTTGGCTCTACACAACTCCTCTCCTTTCCCTATGCCACTAATGAATTTGCTTGTTATCACTCTACTAAGACATTGTGTTACACAAAGACATTGAAAGTGACACAGAGAACATGGGAAGAACACATCTTAACTCCTAAAACCTGAACCCTGATATGTTTGATATGGCTTTGGGAAATTCTGGTAGGAGTTTCTTAATTTCCATTGATCTAAAATGACCTCTAGCGACAATATAAACAGTGATTGATTCCAGGAGCGCTAAGGTTTGCCATGCATAACTAATCTAGGAATTAGAGATTATGTGTTGCTCTTTCAAAGTCTGAGGTTATGTCAAAGAGATAATGAGATCTTGTCAAATAATAACAAAATGACTATCAGAAAAAAATGACAGTGACACTCTTTAAAATATTTATTCAAACGTTATAGAGATTATGACTAGAAAATAATTTAGCAACTGTGTCTGCTCTAGGGGAGTTGTTTGTAACACCATAGCTAACGTGTTTTACATTTTGTGGGTGTCTAGGTGTGTGTCATTGTGAAGTCTGCTGATTACTTACTTAATCCTCTTCATGACCTGAGGCACATAAGGCATCCATAGGAGAGCTTCCGGTCTGTAGCCATCTTGGAAAGGGTTCCCCAGGTCAGGCCTCCTTCAACTCCTTTTCTAACGTTCTTCTCCATGTAACTTTTGGGCGTACTGGCTTTCTCTTTCCATCCAGTGTCCAGCGTAGGGCAGTCACAGGGTGTGCATCAGATGGTAGTCTGCATATAGTCTGGTGATAAGGATCCAAATCAACGCTGAGACCCTAACTCTGTCCTCAATGTCCTCTAGAAATGATGGCCCACACACTCAATATAGAAACTAATGGAGTTGGGATTTATAACATTGAATGCAGTTAGTATCTTTATATCACTCCAGCAGCAAGGCTGATGGGAGTGCATGAGCAACAGTAAACCACTTACTAACAAACAACAAACGCCAACCAATTCTAGGAAAAAAAGACTCTAGACTTGTTTATTACTGACGTTTCAAGTCAAGGTCCTTGCTTGCTATTGTTGTCCTTCCGTAAATGAGCATTGACTTGGGAGAGGTGCCTCTAATCAAAGACAGATGTAAAAAGACTCTGGTTCCTCCCCAGGAGGGACAGATAGCAGGGAGCTGCGTAGAGCGGTGAATCATGTTGCCAAACTGCAAAGAGAGAACTATAAAAGGAAAAAATGACACCACATGAATCAGATGAAGGAGGGAGAAAGCTGTTGGATTGGATGGTGTTTCTATTTGCTTAGACGAGCTTTGATTCCCAGCGTTTTTCCACCCTCATCTTTCCTGTAGCTCCTTTGTATTCCAGCAGCAGGCTTATTTGTTACCATCCCTCAAAACAAAGCTGGCACTCGCCACATCAATGCTGCACACCGTTTGTAGGGAGAGGGAGGCCAGAGCAAGAAACCGGGGGAAAACCAAAGTGAGAGAGACAGAGAGATCAGCACAAAAGGAAAAATAACTCCAACACCAACACCTCGAGGTGCTTCCAATCAAAGGCAGAGATATTCAGGCGCTGCAGACAACAGATTCACAAACAATGCTCAGGTCGGAATGGTGTCGCCCCTGATTGATAGGTTTGCTGTGGTAGGTATTCTGCAGAGAAAATAATGTGTTGAGGTGAAGGCAAAATAGTGTTGGAACTTTGCATCACAGCAACACTGGTTCTGAGGCAGTACCATTGGAGAGGAAAGCAGCAGGCACAGATATGATTTGTCAGGCGAGTAACTCAACATAGAATCACATGGTAACATTTGAATGTTATATCTACGATGTACTACATTTCTACTACATTTAAATTCTCCAAATGTACAATTGTAATGAACATAACTGACCATGTCATGGTAGACCATGTGTTGAGAAATCATGATTACTAACTATTCCCCTTGAATCGTTTTCTGTGTAGACCTTTGATATCTGACATCACATACATGTAATGCATTTAGTGGCCATAGTTAGCTGCCCCTGGTGGTGTCTTATTTAACACCTGGGGAAACAAAATGGTTGATCACTCAAAAGCCTTCTGTTAGAGAAGCTTTTGATGAGGGAATGGCCAGAGGGGAGTTGGGTTGTACAGTCAGACATCCGTTCTCTCTTGCTCTTCTCATCTCTCTTGCAAGCTGCCTATCTTCTCAAATACAGATTCCCTCCCCCACATACTAAATGAAAACCAAATGAAGACAGGACTAATAGGCTGTGTGGGAGCAGCACACATTTTATTTTTTCTCCTTCAAGCACTGAGTGCACCTTGTGAGAGAAGAAAACGGTCGAGCAGCTTCCCGTCAGTCTTCTATCAACACAGAGACTCAGGAACTGCTCCAGGCGTCACGACACATCAGGAGATTTGTATGCTACAGCCTTAAGAAAGGCAGACACCGTGGCAAACAAACACACACAATTAGGAGACAGCGGATGGTGCGGATGGGGAACAGAGAGCGGTAGATCTCTGGGAGGAGGTGTGAGGTGTTCTCGGGGCTCATTACAGGATACGGTGACAACGCTGGACAGTCAGGAGGGGGGTGAAGGGATTGGGGAGGAGGCGTGGGGTGGGGGCAGGTGGTTGTTGGTGATGTATTCAGAGTCTCATTAGGAGAGACAGACCGGGGCACAGGGGAGCAGGGAGTACACAGTCACCAGGCCTCATTACAGACTGGCAGGGGAGAGGACCGGGCCAGGCCATGGAGTCTGCCAGGGTGACATTACTGCCAATACTCAGAAAGAACCAGGTGGAGCTAGCATCTTTGTGGTGGGACCAGGATAGCTCTCTGTACTCTGACTGGCATTCAGTGGCACTCTATGTGATCTTCCTATGTAAACATCACACAGGATGAGCTTAAACACACCACATAGTGGGGATTTCACAGCTGTTGGCATGCGGTCCTGGTTTGAAATGGGTAGAAGTGAAGATAGTGATGAATACATTACAGGGTATTGGTTGGGTGTTATGAAAAAAAATGCATTGTGGGTGTCGTCGGCACATTGGCAGGAATATAGCTCCAGCTCCGGATGCTGTTTGAGAAACGGCCTATCCGCCTTTATCCTGAAATTCATGTGTGTGTGAGATCGGTGTGTCCATGGTGACACACTGTGTACCCATACAATGGGATTGGCTGGGTGGCTAAAAGGGAGCCAATTAGGATGGGGCATCTCGACGATGGGAAGCGGGCCAATTGAGCTGACGGAGCTGAAACTCCTGGGCAGGGAGGGAAACTGGCAGGGTGTGGGAGCCACAGGGAGCGAAGCGAGGCTCACCCTCGCTTTAGCCCACTCACCAACCGCACTCGGGTGTGAAGTGACACCACACAGCTCCAGAACAGGCCCCCTTTTGAGGACGGAAAACAATAGCTAAGTGTAAATTTGCTTTATACGTGCCTATTGCTCCATTTTCCTGACTTTCCATCGGTTGTCCTCTGAAATATATGTAAGAGCAGCCAGGATCCGTTAATTAGTTGGAAAAGCAGTCCTGTAAAACAAAAGCACCTTGTCTCTTCCCCCCGTCTCTCAAGCAGAACCCTTGTGTGATGTTGCCTGGGATGTCTCACCTTCAGATGTATTATTCATTAGGCTTTTTTCTAAGGACATGATAAGGGTCCCCGAAATAGGAAAATGCTCATTAAACTGTCATTGAATATAGATCACATCTTAAAGAGATGGCAAGAAAGAAAGCCAGGCAGCAAATAGAAGCAAAAAAGTCGAAGAGAGCAACATTGTAAAATAGAGATAGTGAGTGAGTGAGTGAGTGAGTGAGTGAGTGAGTGAGTGAGTGAGTGAGTGAGTGAGTGAGTGAGTGAGTGAGTGAGTGAGTGAGTGAGTGAGTGAGTGAGTGAGTGAGTGAGTGAGTGAGTGAGTGAGTGAGTATAGAGATCTATATAGAGAGAAAGGAGGAGAGGAATATGCTGGCAAAGGGAGCCTTATCAACCTCTGACTCTGCATATAAAACACGAAGGTGAAATTAAAGGAACATTTTCAGAAAACAGATCTAGAGATTAGAACCCCTTTTCTACTATGTAGAGTATTCTTTAATTAATTAGAACTCAGCCCCAATGTGGGAAAAGGCTGAGCAGAGGATTAACAAAGAGACACATCTGACTGGGCATGGCTCTCCCCTTCCCTCCTCTTGGCTCTGCAACCTCATCTAATCCCTCCCTGTCTTTGGAATTCCACAATTATTCTAAAGCGCCACTTTAATTAAAGCAGGCCGATTTATTTATTTTGTTTTTTCCCTCTTTCTGCCATCAGCGGACTAGATCCTATCAATCCCATGTGCAAAAATCACATGTGGAGGCATCAAGGTTAAGTCTATAACTTTTCACAAATCTCCAACCACAAATTAATTGTGCATGTCTACATTCTCTGCCTTCTTTGTCTCATATGATTAATTGGAATTGGGTTATGTATGAAATACTGTATATATGATGCGTATTACTATGTTGAAGTTGATGTGAATACCCTTGGCGCCAATCTGTATTCTGTTTTCTTTCTCCTCTCTAATAAAAATAAATATGTCTACCAAGTAGGCTACGCAGTGCAAGGTCAGTCAAAATCGCTGACTGGTGACTTAAATTAACGACAACTAATTTGCAGAGTCAGATATCGTTAGATCTCTTGGAAGGATATGTTTAGCAGGAGGTGTGAGAAAAGGTTGACTATTGCTTTATATCCAAGTTCATGGGGTGAAGGTAAAAAGCAGATTGGACTTCTCTCTCTCTCGCAGGTAAAGGATTTAAAATACAAATGTATGGGAAGCACATGCTCAGGGTTGCTTAAAATTGATGATTGTGCTATTTTAGTGACTCATTTGTACGGTTAAACCCCAGCTTTCAACTGGATTTTTTTTTGGTGTGTTCTTGAACAAACTTTTTGGACTAGTTCTTGCAGTATATTCTGTTTAAGTGTTTCCTAGAGATGTTGCCTCATGGAAAGTTTAAACAGGGTGATGAAGATAATCTCTTTTTCACATTTATGGTAACAGTGTAAAACCTCATAAAATGTGACCGACCGACTTGATTCGGACTAATGTACTCTATCGACATGTCTGTAGACGGTTGTCGCAGTGATATCATGAACATTCTATTGTCATTAGATATCAAATTGTCATTGTCGTTATGAAAAAGTATAAACACAAAAATGACAGGTTGCATGACATCAGCAGCCTGGTGGTCCAAAATAGCATACCTGGTATATTTTAACACCAATAAAACCATCAATTTAAAAATTAATTTAGTATTTGTCAATCTACCAAAACAGGCAACTAAAAGCAACTTTCTAAACACAGTTTTGGTTTGTTTCTAGCATGTTAGCTAGCTAGCTAATGTTAATTTTACATAAGTATTTAAACCCTTTGCTATGAGACCAGAATTTGAGCTCAGGTGGATCCTTTTTCCATGGATCATCCTTGAGATGTTTCTACAACTTGATTGGAGTCCACCTGATTGGAGTCCACCGGTAAATTAAACTCACTAGGGTAGGGGGCAGCATTTGGAATTTTGGATGAAAAGCGTGCCCAAAGTAAACTGCCTGCTACTCAGGTCCAGAAGCTAGGATATGCATATAATTGATAGATGTGGATAGACAACACTCTAAAGTTTCCAAAACTGTTAAAATAATGTCTGTGAGTATAACAGAACTGATATGGCAGGCGAAAACCTGAGGAAAATCCATCCAGGAAGTGCTATTATTTTGAAATGTATATTTTCCATTGAAAGCCTATCCACCAGACTTATGACGCAGTTCATGATCTCTATGCCTTCCACAACATGTGGCCAGTCTTTAGGCATTGTTTCAGGCTTTTACTCTGAAAAATGAGTCAGAAACAGCACTTTCAATGAGTGGACAGTGGAAATTTCCAGACATGAGTCCAGTGCGTGACCGGGAGCGCACCTTTCTTGTTTCTCCTTTTCTATTGACAAAGCTTTTGTCCGGTTGAAATATTATTGATTATTTATGACAAAAACAACATGAGGATTGATTATAAACATCGTTTGACATGTTTCTACGAACTTTTATGGTACTTTTTTTTATTTTTCGTCTCTGTTGTGACCGCGCTTTGTTCCAGTGTATTACTGAACAAAACGCACCAACAAAATGGAGGTTTTTGGATATAAAGAGGGACTTGATCGAACAAAATGAACATTTATTGGGTAACTGGGAGTTTTGTGAGTATAACCATATGATGATCATCAAAAGTAAGTGATTAATTTTATCGCTATTTCTGACTTTTGTTACTCGTCTACTTGGCTGGTTACTGTTTGTAATGATTTATCTGCTGGGCGCTGTTCTCAGATAATTGCATGGTTTGCTTTCGCCGTAAAGTATTTTTGAAATCTGACACCATGGTTGGATTAACAAGAAGTTCATCTTTAAACCGATGTATAACACTTGTATGTTTCATAAATTTTTATAATGACTATTTCTGTTTTTGAATTTGGCGCTCTGCAATTTCACTGGATGTTGGTTAAATTGATTGGACATGATTTGGAAAGGAACACACCTGTTTATATAAGATCCCACAGTTGACATTGCATGTCAGAGCATAAACTAAGCCATGAGGTCGAAGGAATTTTCTGTAGAGCTCAGAGACAGGATTGTGTCGAGGCACGGATCTGGGGAAGGGTACCTTCCAGAAGGACAACCATCTCTGCAGCACTTCACCAATCAGGCATTTATGATAAAGTGGCTAGATGGAAGACACTCCTTTGTAGAAGGCACATGACAGCCTGCTTGCGGTTTGCCAAAAAGCACCTAAAGACTCTCAGACCATGAAAAACAAGATTTTCTGTTCTGATGAAACCAAGATTGAACTCTTTGGCCTTAATGCCAAGCGTCACTTCTGGAGGAAACCTGGTACCATCCCTATGGTGATGTTTTTCAGCGTCAGGAAGACTAGTAAGGATCGAGGGAAAGATGAACGGAGCAAAGTACAGAGAGATCCTAGAATTAAACCTTCTCCAGAGCACTGAGGACCTCAGATCGGGCAAAGGTTAATCTTCTAACAGGACAGCAACCCTATGCACACAGCCAAGACAATGCAGAAGTTGCTTCGGGACAAGTCTCTGAATGTCCATGAGTGGCCCAGCCAGAGCCCGGACTTGAACCTTATCGAACATCTCCTGAAAGACCTGAAAATAGCTGTGCAGTGACTCTCCCCATTCAACCTAACAGAGCTTGAGAGGATCTGCAGAGAATAATGGGAGAAACTATTTCCGTTTTTTATTTGTAATAAATTTGCCAAAATTTCAAAAAACCTGTGGGATATTGTGTGTAGATTGATGATGAGAAAATACAATTTAACCTCTCTGGGAACACACTATTCAACAGCCAGTGAAATAGCAGGGCGCCAAATTCAAAACAATCTCATAATTCAAATTTCTCAAACATACAACTATTTACACCATTTTAAAGAAGAACTTCTCGTTAATCCAACCACATTGTCCGATTTCAAAAAGGCTTTACGGCGAAAGCATAGCATTAGATTATGTTAGGACAGCGCAGAGACAAGAAAAACCACACAGCCATTTTCCAAGCAAGGAGAGGCGTCACAAAAACCAGAAATACAGCTAAAATGAATCACTAACCTTTGATGATCTTCATCAGATGGCACTCATAGCACTTCATGTTACACAATACATGTATGTTTTGCTCGATAAAGGTCATATTTATATCCAAAAACCTCATTTTACATTGGCGTGTAATGTTCAGAAATGTTTTGCCTCCCAAAACTTCCGGTGAATGAGAACATCAATTTACAGAAATACTCATCATAAACGTTGATAAAATATTAAACTATTATTCAAAGAATTATACATACACTTCTCCTTAATGCAACCGCTGTGTCAGATTTAAAAACAACTTTACAGCAAAAGCACACTTTGCAATAATCTGAGTACAGCGCTCAAAGACTAAACCAAACTCGCGATTTTGTGGAGTCAACAAAACTCAGAAATAATATTATAAATATTATGAATAGGTCCCGTGTGGCTCAGTTGGTAGAGCATGGTGTTTGCAACGCCAGGGTTGTGGGTTCGATTCCCACGGGGGACCGGTACGGAATATTTTTTTTTTATGAATGTATGCATTCACTACTGTAAGTCGCTCTGGATAAGAACGTCTGCTAAATATGTAAAATAAATATTCACTTTCCTTTGATGATCTTCGTCGGAATGCACTCCCATGAATCCCAGTTCCCCAATAAATGTTCATTTGTTTCGATAAAGTCTATATATATGTCCAAATACCTCCTTTTTGTTTGCGCGTTCGGTAGAGTACTCCAAATGCACTGTGCTCGCGCAGTTAAATTCAGACGAAAAGTCAAAAAAGTTATATTACAGACGATGTATAGAATGTCAAACGAAGTATAGAATCAATCTTTAGGATGTTTTTACCATAAATCTTCCATAATATTCCAACCGGACGATTCCTTTGTCTTCAAAAAAGAAAAGGAACACAGCTAACTCTCACGGGAGTGCACGCCACTGAACTCATGTCATTCTCTTAGTCATCTGACTCCAGGAGCTCTTATTCTCTCCCCAGTCACAGTAGAAGCATGAAACAACGTTCTAAAGACTGTTGACATCTAGTGGAAGCCTTAGGAAGTGCAAAATGAACCCTAAGTCACTGTATACTACAAATCTACTAATACTATGCATATCCTACCTTCTGGGCCCGAGTAGCAGGCAGTTTAATTTGGGCACGTCATTCATCTGAATTTACGAATACTGCCCCCTGTCACTAAAAAGTTAATACATTTTAGAATAACGCTGTAACGTAACAAATTCAAGGGGTCTGAATACTTTCTGAATGCACTATATCTGTATCATTTTAACTTCAGCTAATTTGTATTGATTATTACTGGAAAACAAACTCAAAACAATCTTTATTTACAAGTTAATGGCGAGCTAATTACAGAAAGTAGCTTGTGTTACAAAATAAAAGTTAGGCATTCTACCGAAGAATTTTAGAACTTGGACACTGTCTCGTTGGCCTAACGTTGTATGCTAATTTAATTTTGCTGCAATTCATATTGTTCTTCACATTACCGTCTCTTTTAAACACACACTATATAAAATGAAATCAAAAGTTTATTTGTCACATGCACAGGGTACAGAAGGTGTAAACGGTACAGTGCAATGGTTACTTGCATAGTGGTCTTTTGATTCAACATGTAGCTAGCTAGCTAATCATTGAACCATAATCCCAACTCATAATATTACTACCATGCATGAATCTGCTGGTAGCTAAAACTAACCAACTAGGTCTAATGTTACCTAGCTAGCTAACATTAGGCTATAACTAGCATTGCACATTTCTTTTTTACCTTTACTTAACTAGGCAAGTCAGTTAAAAACAAATTCTTATTTTCAATGACAGCCTAGGAACAGTGGGTTAACTGCCTTGTTCAGGGGCAGAACGAGAGATTTGTACCATGTCAGCTCGGGGAATAGATCTTGCAATGTTTCGGTTACTAGTCCAATGCTCTAACCACTAGGCTATGCTGCCGCCCCAAATGGCTATGAGATACAAATAATATTACTACACATATAAGACATGTAACATTAGCTATATAGGTAGTGTTATTTGAATGGTTCCAAGCCCAAATATGCCAAATGTATGATTAAACTCACTGTCATTTGTGAAGTACAGCCTTTTCTGTACCGTACTATATTTAGTCTTTGGACACATCGATTTACTGTTTTTTACACATTTCATGAATCAGGGGGTGTCCGTTTTAAATAGGAGGGAATTACAGGCACTGTGGGGACTCAGATAAGCTCCCCAGAGCTGTCCCTCCAGGTGGTGATTGAGATGCAGGAGGGAGGGGGGGGGGGTTGAAGTGGGGTCAGCCAGGAATGGAGAGCTGGGTAGTTTAATCAGAAAATGGAAAGGTTGATTCCAGCCCCTGAATTATACATCTCTCCCCATCAGAATCCATGTTGAGTCAAGTGCTGTGTTTCTCTGTGGGACGCTTGGGGGCTCAGGGGCTCAAGGTTGCTATCTAAGCCCAGGTGGAAGGGACTCTGGAAGCTGAGGAGAACCAGTCAGATTGGTGATGATTGGAAGAAATGGAGCTGGGTCAGTCCAGAGAGCATTAGCTGTGCTAGACGCCTCAGGTCATGAGCTACTGTAAATGTCCAAATGTAGATAATCATTTAACCTGAAGAATATCCTGAAGGGTTTAAATGGAATGGACTAGGATTCTAGAGTCCATTTACCAGTAACCTTTTCCCAGTTTCATCAGACATTTCCAATTTCACATTTTAAAGGTCTTGACTTTTACCCCTATAAATTGTCATTTCAAAATGTTCACTTTGACATTACTCGAGAATGTACCTTGTATGTTTACATAAAACATGTACCATAGATTTTTTAAGATGCTTGGAAGATGGTGGCAGGTAGCCTAGCGGTTAAAAGCGTTTGGCCAGTAATTGAAAGGTTGCTGGTTTGAACCCCTGTGTAGACTATGTGAAAAGTCTATGCCCTTGAGCAAGGCACTTAACCCTAATTGCACCTGTAAGTTGCTCTGCTAAATGACAAATAAGTCCTGATATTTCATAATATGCAAACATCTTCATGCCTCAGGTTGATCTTACCAAACAACACAGCTCAAATTTACAGTGCAAGATTGCCTCACTGACTGGATAGGTCACGCACCACACACCAGGTGAGTGTAGACCTGTATGATGACGCAGTGACCCCTTTGATTCTCACTTAAACTAATGTACTGACCAGCTCCCTTTAGTCCGACATGCTTGGGAGAAAACACATCTGTGAATCTACAGAAAGTTAGTAATTTCTCACAAAACATTAGTGCAATTGTTGATAAAAGTAATTATTTTCTTCCTCTTAATTTTGCTAATAAACTGTGTATGGGCCCAATGTGATCAATCTGCACCCCACTGGGACCCCTAAACATGGGACAACCACAGAGCCATCCTCAGCCTCAGTACCAGGACATGCCTGGCAACCCGTGTTCGCCAATTGTATTCACAAGGTAGTCCACGCTGGAGTAATTGGTAAGAGTGCAAGCTAAAATAAATTAATCTCAATTACTCAAAACACTAACTTAAGGATCCACCCCTTTTTTAAAATTTTCACCTGAAATGACATACTCAAATCTAACTGCGTGTAGCTCAGGTCCTGAAGCAAGGATATGCATATTCTTGGTACCATTTGAAAGGAAACAAGTTTGTCGAAATGTGAAAGGAATGTAGGACAATATAACACAATAGATCTGGTAAAAAATAATACAAAAGAAAAAAAAACATTATTTTGTATTTCTTTGTACCCTCATCTTTGAAATGCAAGAGAAAGGCCATAATGTATTATTCCAGCCCAGGTGCAATATACATTTTGGCCACTATATGGCAGCAGTGTATGTGCAAAGTTTTAGACTGATCCAATGAACCATTGCATTGCTGTTCAGAATTTTGTATCATGACTGCCCAAATATGCCTTTTTTTAAATTAATAATAGTTTATGTTCAAAATTGTGCACTCTCCTTAAACATTAGCATGGTATTATTTCACTGCAATAGCTACTGTAAATTGGACAGTGCAGTTAGATTAACAAGAACTTAAGCTTTCTTCCAATATCAGATATGTCTATGTCCTGGGAAATGTTCTTGTTACTTACAACCTCATGCTAATCGCATTAGCCTACGTTAGCTCAACCGTCCCGTGGTAGGGACACCGATCCCGAAGACCAATTGCCCAAAGTGAGGTTCATCCACAACTTGTTTATGTTACATCTCCACTTAAAGAACAGGAATAGACAGACAGAAAGATAGTAAAACTAAAGGGTTCAGGATGAGAGGGGATAACAATGAAAAATAGGAGAAAATAACAAGATTGTTAAGAAAGATTACATCCAATAGACATTCACCCTGACATTCAAAGCTGTGTAATGTGGTGTCAGGGAGAGAGGCACATTTAAAATATTCTCTGAATTGCAGCAGGGCGAGCCAAGATAAAATAGACGGCTAATACAGACCTGTTTTAATGCACATTCGTCACATTATCCCTCCGTTTTACTGTGAAGTAAATTAAGTTAACGAGAGTCTTTAGTTTGCATTGCAATCCTGTCTGGCATCCATCGCACTGACTAATCCACACCTCAGTAACCAGCAGACAGTGTGATTCTGGGTGTTAATTCTCTGCTCTAATTAAAAGATAATGGTTAGCATCCAGTGGTGTCAATGAGCGCACGCAAGTGCACACCTTAATCAGGAGATAATGACTGTGATTCACTGGGAGACATTAACAGAGCTACTTATAGCCCACTCTCTCTATACTCTGGTAGCTAACTGTCCATTCGTGAGCTAAACATGTGCTTGTTCTGAAGTCTGATATGCATCTGCATGTAAACTCACAACGACACACAAATATAGTGAAATACAAATCACTCACATCTACTCTTGATTTACTCTTGATTTTTCATATACCACAGATACACTGTTTTCTATTTCTTCTGAATTCAAATAGGTGGACAGACAAAAAGCTAGTACATTGAACCAAATACTCCCTTCATATGTACAGCATTCATTTTTTATTTCATTTCCATTAGTTCTGCTATCTCAGTGTGCAAAAGTTTAAGCTGTATTTGTTTGTTTTGGAAGTGCTTTCCAAATGACTGTGCAGCAGGCCTACACTCACATGCTTGCCCAGATTCACCCAGCTGCCAGTCACAGTAACCTGTTCACCAGTTCATACCAGCAGCACTCTCTGGTGGACTTCACTCCCCAACCAATTTCAATTAGGTTAAATATACACCTGTTACTTTTCCATGTTCCACCTCCATTTCAATAAAATGTGCAAATCAATAAACAACCCGCCCACCGGGAAATAGGAAACAATTGTATTTAATACAATGCCCCACTGGGCACACACAGGTTGAATCAACGTTATTTCCACGTAATTTCAATAAAATGATGTTGAACCAATGTGGAATAGACATTGAATTGATGTCTGTTCCCAGTGGGGCTTTACTGCAACCCACTTCCTACAGTAGAAGGGGGGAATGTTTCAGCTGAGGACTGAGCTACTTTTCTCTCAAATGTTGGTAGAAGACATTATTTCCATGGCTAGGAGGGGAGGCCATTATCCGAAGGCTGCCTTTTCGTTTTTTACATTGTCACTTGAACTTTGCCGGAGAATAGGAAATTGCTTGAAAATGTCACCAGTAAGACATACAGTGCGTTTGGAAAGTATTCAGAACCCTGTCATGACGTTGCCCTGTTGGGTGAGGTTTATGACCCCCCCCCCATAAATATCTTTCCCCCTTTTCTCTCCACTCTACAGTATAGACTCTGGAAAGCCCTTTGTTAACATAGTGAGAGTATGGAACATTAAAAAAAGGTTGGGGAATGGAAATGCCGCTATTTGAAATCGGACAGTGTGGTTAGATTAACCTCTCTGGGCTAGGCGGGACGAATTCGTCCCACCTACGCAACAGCCAGTTGAATCCCGTGGCGCGATTTTCAAATACCTTAGAAATACTATTACTTCAATTTCTCAAACATATGACTATTTTACAGCATTTTAAAGACAAGACTCTCGTTAATCTAACCACACTGTCCGATTTCAAAAAGGCTTTACAACGAAAGAAAAACATTAGATTATGTCAGCAGAGTACCCAGCCAGAAATAATCAGACACCCATTTTTCAAGCTAGCATATAATGTCACAAAAACCCAAACCACAGCTAAATGCAGCACTAACCTTTGATGATCTTCATCAGATGACAACCCTAGGACATTATGTTATACAATACATGCATGTTTTGTTCAATCAAGTTCATATTTATGTCAAAAACCAGCTTTTTACATTAGCATGTGACGTTCAGAACTAGCATACCCCCTGCAAACTTCCGGGGAATTTACTAACAATTTACTAAATTACTCACGATAAACGTTCACAAAAAGCATAACAATTATTTTAAGAGTTATAGATACAGAACTCCTCTATGCACTCGATATGTCCAATATTAAAATAGCTTTTTGTTGAAAGGACATTTTGCAATATTCTAAGTACATAGCCCAGCCATCACGGGCTAGCTATTTAGACACCCAGCAAGTTTAGCCTTCACCAAAATCAGATTTACTATTACAAAAGTTTTATTACCTTTGTTGTCTTCGTCAGAATGCACTCCCAGGACTGCTACTTAAATAACAAATGTTGGTTTGGTCCAAAATAATCCATCGTTATATCCAAATAGCGGCGTTTTGTTCGTGCGTTCCAGACACTATCCGAAATGGTAAATCAGGGTTGCGAGCATGGCGCAATTCGTGACAAAAAAAATCTAAATATTCCATTACCGTACTTCGAAGCATGTCAACCGCTGTTTAAAATCCATTTTTATGCCATTTTTCTCGTAAAAAAGCGATAATATTCCAACCGGGAATCTCCTTTTAGGTAAACAGAGGAAAGAAAACAAAGCTTTCGGTCGACGCGGGCACGAGCCTGAGTCTCACAGTACTGTAACCAGCCACTACCCAAACGCGCTACTTTGTTTCAGCCAGAGCCTGCAAAGCCACGATTCAGCTTTTTGCCGCCTTCTGAGAGCCTATGGCAGCCGTAGGAAGTGTCACGTAACAGCAGAGATCCTTTGTAATGGATAGAGATAATCAAGAAGGGGAAGAAATGGTCAGACAGGGTACTTCCTGTACAGAATCTTCTCAGATTTTGACCTGCCATTTGAGTTCTGTTATACTCACAGACACCATTCAAACAGTTTTAGAAACTTTGGAGTGTTTTCTATCCAAAGCCAATAATTATATGCATATTCTAGTTACTGGGCAGGAGTAGTAACCAGATTAAATCGGGTACATTTTTTATCCAGCCGTGTCAATACTGCCCACTAGCCGTAACAGGTTAACGAGAGTCTTGTCTTTAAAATGGTGTAAAATAGTCATATGTTTGAGAAATTGAAGTAATAGCATTTCTAAGGTATTTGAATATCGCGCCATGGGATTACACTGGGTGTTGAGTAGGTAGGACGCAAGCGTCCCACTGGCCCAGAGCGTTCCCCTAGGATAAAGCGATTAAAAAAAAAAAAAATTGTGCCCATTTTAAACGGCCTCCTACTCAAACTCAGAAGCTAGGATATGCATATAATTAATACTTGTGGATAGAAAACACCCTAAAGTTTCTAAAACTGTTTGAATGGTGTCTGTGAGTATAACAGAACTCATATGGCAGTCAAAACCCCGAGACAGTTGGAAACAGGAAGTGGAATTCTGAATTGCGAACTCAACTTCATCACGTTGCCTATTAATCACACCGTGAGCTATGGTTCATTGAGCACTTCCTATTGCTTCCACTAGATGTCCCCAGTCTTTACAAAGTGGTTTGAGTCTCCTACTGTTAAAACTGAATGAATGAGACGCTGTGGAACGTGGTCACACTGAGAGGGCCATCACCATTATGACGCCGGCGCCCCTGGTTACCCTCCCCTTTCGAAACGTTTTGAAACACAATGCAATCGTCCCCCTCGAATCTTATTGGCTCTCTTGTTGAAAAACGCCCTGAAGATTTATGTTATACAACGTTTGACATGTTTGAACGAACTTAAATGGGAAAAAAATTATTTTTCTCGAAATGGCTGTCCCGTGGCCGACGAAGCATTTGGATCAGCCTTCAGACGCGCTAACAAGAACAAGCTCTTGGAACATAAAGGAGTCATTTTTTCGAACGAAAATACATTTGTTGTGGACCTGGGATTCCTGGAAGTGCTTTCTGATGAAGACAACCAAAGGTAAGGGATTATTGACAATAGTATACAAGACTAGATGTGATATGCGATTGTTCCAAGATGGTGCTGACCTGTAACGTTAGCCTATTTTTCAGAGTATCGCATCCCCTTTCATCGCAAAGTGTGATTACCCAGTAAAGTTAATTTTAAATCTGGCATTACAGGTGCTTTCAAGAGATATTCATCTATAAATCATAGAATGACAATATTACATTTTTAAAATGTTTTCGAATAGTAATTTAGTAAATTGTAGCTCTGTTTCATCGGATGCATTTGAGGGAAAATAGTTAGTCAACGTTACGCACCGATGTAAAATGCTGTTTTTATATATAAATATGAACTTTATCGAACAAAAGAATGCATGTATTGTGTAACATGATGTCCTAGGTGTGTCATCTGATGAAGATTGTCAAAGGTTAGTGCTGCATTTAGCTGTTTTTTGGTTATTTGTGATGCATGTGGTTGGTCGGAAAATGGCTATGTGGCTACTTTTACGATATACTCCTCTAACATAATCTAATGTTTTGCTTTTGCTGTAAAGCCCTTTTGAAATCTGACAACGTGGTTCGATTCAGGAGAGGTGTATCTATAAAACGATATAATTTGAGAAAAAAAATTGAAAAAAAAAAAATTATTACATTTTGTTATGTTTAATGGGGATATGATTTTTCACTGGATGTCCGTCCCGAGGCCGCACAGGGGTTAAATGTTTAAATATTAAACTATTTGTGAAAAGAAGAAATTTAATTTTAGCTTCTAAATGAGAGAAATGTTTTAATAAGTAAACTTATTCTCACTAAGTGTCCATGCCCAAGTGAACAGATATTGGTTGAGAACTATGAAACACGCCCTTCTCTCCCCCAGTACAAAAGCCCGTTGACCGATGTCAACTTCAGTTCCCGATGACATGAGGACTGGTGTCCATGTGTTTAAAAGGGCTAATTTCAATTACAACCTAACAAAATTAACATTTAGTTCCAGAAATGTTAGGACTGCTGTCCTAACATTTAAAAGGGCGAATTTCAACGTGGAGGTGACGATCACCACGCTGGAATTGTGAATTTCGACTAGACCAGCCATAATATCGCGCAAGCTGATTATGGAAACTTGGTATGAACTTTGAACGATTATTCACGAAAGAAGAAGTGATACCTCCTAGACGTCGAGTTATCAGCTGCATCTGTAAACGTACGTGGCTTAGGAAAGGACAGACAATCTCAGAAAAACGACAGGGTACTTTAACGTATCCGCTCGACAACACTACGACCAGAAAGATTCTTTAAAGGACAATGGTGATCTCTGCTGGGTAAACCAGTCTTCCATCTTCGACCCATCCATCGAAGCACAGCTCAGAGTTAATACAGTGGGGCAAAAAAGTATTTAGTCAGCCACCAATTGTGCAAGTTCTCCCACTTAAAAAGATGAGAGAGGCCTGTACTTTTCATCATAGGTACACGTCAACTATGACAGACAAAATGAAAAAAAAATCCAGAAAATCACATTGTAGGATTTTTTATGAATTTATTTGCAAATTATGGTGGAAAATAAGTATTTGGACACCTACAAACAAGCAAGATTTCTGGCTCTCACAGACCTGTAACTTCTTCTTAAAGAGGCTCCTCTGTCCTCCACTCGTTACCTGTATTAATGGCACCTGTTTGAACTTGTTATCAGTATAAAAGACACCTGTCCACAACCTCAAACAGTCACACTCCAAACTCCACTATGGCCAAGACCAAAGAGCTGTCAAAGGACACGAGAAACAAAATTGTAGACCTGCACCAGGCTGGGAAGACTGAATCTGCAATAGGTAAGCAGCTTGGTTTGAAGAAATTAACTGTGGGAGCAATTATTAGGAAATGGAAGACATACAAGACTACTGATAATCTCCCTCGATCTGGGGCTCCACGCAAGATCTCACCCCGTGGGGTCAAAATGATCACAAGAACGGTGAGCAAAAATACCAGAACCACACGGGGGGACCTAGTGAATGACCTGCAGAGAGCCGGGACCAAAGTAACAAAGCCTACCATCAGTAACACACTACGCCGCCAGGGACTCAAATCCTGCAGTGCCAGACGTGTCCCCCTGCTTAAGCCAGTACATGTCCAGGCCCGTCTGAAGTTTGCTAGAGAGCATTTGGATGATCCAGAAGAGGATTGGGAGAATGTCATATGGTCAGATGAAACCAAAATAGAACTTTTTGGTAAAAACTCAACTCGTCGTGTTTGGAGGACAAAGAATGCTGAGTTGCATCCAAAGAACACCGTACCTACTATGAGGCATGGGGGTGGAAACATCATGCTTTGGGGCTGTTTTTCTGCAAAGGGACCAGGACGACTGATCCGTGTAAAGGAAAGAATGAATGGGGCCATGTATCGTGAGATTTTGAGTGAAAACCTCCTTCCATCAGCAAGGGCATTGAAGATGAAACGTGGCTGGGTCTTTCAGCATGACAATGATCCCAAACACACCGCCCGGGCAACGAAGGAGTGGCTTCGTAAGAAGCATTTCAAGGTCCTGGAGTGGCCTAGCCAGTCTCCAGATCTCAACCCCATAGAAAATCTTTGGAGGGAGTTGAAAGTCCGTGTTGCCCAGCGACAGCCCCAAAACATCAATGCTCTAGAGGAGATCTGCATGGAGGAATGGGCCAAAATACCAGCAACAGTGTGTAAAAACCTTGTGAAGACTTACAGAAAACGTTTGACCTGTGTCATTGCCAACAAAGGGTAATGTAAAGTATTTAGGTAATGTAAAGTCAATAAAGTATTGAGATAAACTTTTGTTATTGACCAAATACTTATTTTCCACCATAATTTGCAAATAAATTCATTAAAAATCCTACAATGTGATTTACTGGATTTTTTTTTTCTCATTTTGTCTGTCATAGTTGAAGTGTACCTATGATGAAAATTACAGGCCTCTCTCATCTTTTTAAGTGGGAGAACTTGCACAATTGGTGGCTGACTAAATACTTTTTTGCCACACTGTATATATATATTGCATTTTCCTCTTCCAAATGGGAGGTTATTAGAATGCATAAGATTCTGTATTTACTATAGCATAGCTTTTCAAGGTCCGATAGAGATTCAACCCCTTTGTCCCTCAGTCTTCCCGCTCTTTCATTCAAACACAAACCCCTTCCTTTGTGTAACCAGCCGTCATATCGGGTTAGCCCACTAGGGGCTTTTCATGACATGATTAGTAATCCATGTGTGATCTAGCCTGTGTATATATATGTAATTCTGTGTAATTATTTAGGTATTTAGTAAATAAATAATTATGCCAATTTGTGTATTGCTGAATCAACTTATTAGCTAGGGTTCGTGCAGATAACCATAACCTTCAGATCTTTAAGAGAGTGGATTCGGGAGATAACCGCTCTATATAAATTAATGTTTCCGTTGTGCCCCAGGTTATTAATGGTTTAAATTTTGCATGGTTTAATCCAATCACGTAATCAATTAAACGTTAGGTAATCGATATGATAAAATAGCATGTCATAATTTAATCATAGTCAGACACGACACTCCATTACTTTTTTCACATTTTGTTATGTTACAGCCTTATTCTAAAATAGATTAAATTGTTTTTTCCCTCATCAATCTCCACACATTACCCCATAGACATTTTTGAAACAGTAAAATAAAAAAAATAAAAAGGAAATATTACATTTAACATAAGAATTCAGACCCTTTACTCAGTACTTTGTTGAAGCACCTTTGGCAGCATAAGTGCTTTGAAAGGCTGGTCATGGATCAAATCAACACCATTATCCCAGGAACCCTAGACCCACTCTAATTTGCATACCACCCCAACAGATCCACAGATGACGCAATCTCTATTGCACGCCACACTGCCCTTTCCCACCTGGACGAAAGGAACACCTACGTGAGAATGCTATTCATTGACTACAGCTCAGAGTTCAACACCATAGTGCCCTCAAAACTCATCACTAAGCTAAGAACCCTGGGACTAAACACCTCCCTCTGCAACTGGATCCTGGACTTCCTGACAAGCTGTACCCAGGTGGTAAGGGTAGGTAACAACACCTCTGCTACGCTGATCCTCAACACAGGGGCCCCTCAGGGGTGCATGCTCAGCCCCCCCCCCCCCCCCCCCCGTACTCCCTGTTCACTCATGACTGCACGGCCAGGCACAACTCCAACACCATCATTAAGTTTGCCAATGACACAATAGCGGTAGGCCTGATCAGCGACAACGACGAGACAGCCTATAGGGAGATGATTGTGGATTACAGGAAAAGGATGACCGAGCACGCCCCCATTCTCATCGATGGGGCTGTAGTGGAGCAGGTTGAGAGCATCAAGTTCATTGGTGTCCACATCACCAACAAACTATCATGGTCCAAACACACCAAGACAGTAGTGAAGAGGGCACGACAATGCCTAATCCCCCTCGGGAGACTGAAAATATTTGGCATGGGTCCTCAGATCCTAAAAAAGTTGTACAGTTGCACCATCGAGAGAGTCCTGACTGGTTGCATCACCGCCTGGTATGCAACTGCTCGGCCTCCGACCGCAAAGCACTTCAGAGGGTTGTGCGTACAGCCCAGTACATCATTGGGGTCAAGCATCCTGCCATCCAGGACCTCTATACCAGGTGGTGTCGACAAACCTGCCCCCACATTGGCTCTGTACCGGTACCCCCTGTATATAGTCTAGTTACTGTTATTTTATTGTTTCATTTTAAAATGTTCTATTTTTCTATTTTATTATTTATTTATTTTTAATTCAGTTTATTTTTAGTAAACACTTCCTTATCACTTATTTTTCTTAAAAACTTCATTGTTTGTTAAGGGATTGTAAGTAATCATTTCACTATAAGGTCTACTACACATGTTGTATTCCGCACATGTGCCAAATACAACTTGATTTGAATTGGGGAGTTACTCCCATTCTTCTCTGAAGATTCTCTCAACCTCTGTCAAGTTGGATGGGGAGCGTTGCTGCACAGCTATTTTCAGGTCTCTCCAGAGATGTTCGATCGGGTTCAAGTCCGGGCTCTCGCGGGGTCACTCAAGGATATTCAGAGACTTGCTCCTGCGTTGACTTGGCTGTGTGCTTTGGGTCGTTGTCCTGTTTGAAGGTGAACCTTCACCCCAGTCTGAGGTCCTGATAGCTATGGAGCAGGTTTTCATCAAAATGTCTCTGTACTTTGCTCCGTTCATCTTTCCCTCGATCCTGACTAGTCTCCCAGTCCCTGCCACTGAAAAACATCCCCACAGCATGATGCTGCCACCACCATGCTTCACCGTAGGGATGGTGCCAGGTTTCCTGCAGACATGACACTTGGCATTCAGGCCAAAGATTTCAATCTTGGTTTCATCAGACGAGAGAATCTTGTTTCTTATGGTCTGAGAGTCCTTTAGGTGCCTTTTGGCAAACTCCAAGCGGGCTGTCATGTGCCTTTTACTGAGTGGCTTCCGTCTGGCCACTCTGCCATAAAGTCCTGATTGGTGGAGTGCTGCAGAGATGGTTGTCTTTCTGTAAGGTTATCCCATCGCCACAGAGGAACTCTGGAGCTCTGTCAGAGTGACCATCGGGTTATTGGTCACCTCCCTGACCAAGGCCCTTCTCCACTAATTGCTCAGTTTGGCCGGGCGGTCAGTTCTAGGAAGAATCTTGGTTGTTCCTGTCACGGTTGTCGTAAGGAGAAGCGGACCAAAGTGCAGCGTGTGTGTCGTTCCACATTTTATTTACACTGTGAAACTATGAAATACATAAATAAACTGAATGACAAAAACAACAAACCGTGATGCAGAGGTTGAAACATACACTGATTGAAAGATAATCTCCCACAAACCCAGGTGGAAAAAAACCCTACTTAAGTATGATCTCCAATTAGAGACAACGAGGACCAGCTGCCTCTAATTGGAGATCATCCCAAACAAAACCCCAACATTGAAATACAAAACTAGAACCTGAACATAGAAATAGAAAACATAGAAGAAAAAACCCTGTCATGCCCTGACCTACTCTATCATAGAAAATAACATCTTTCTATGGTCAGAACGTGACAGTTCCAAACTTCTTCTATTTAAGAAGGATGGATGTGACTGTGTTCTTGGGTTCCTTCAATGCTACAGAAATGTTTTGGTACCCTTCACCATATCCTTGCCTCGACACAATCCTGTCTCAGAGCTCTACGGACAATTCCTTTAACCTCATGGCTTGGTTTTTGCTCTGACATTCACTGTGGGACCTTATATAGACAGGTGTGTGCCTTCCCAAATCATGTCCAATCAATTGAATTTACCACAGGTGGACTCCAATAAAGTTGTACTAACATCTCAAGGATGATAAATGGAAACAGGATGCAACGGAGTTCAATTTCGAGTCTCATAGCAAAGGGTCTAAGTACTTGTGTAAATAAGGCATTTCTATTTTTACATTTAATTAATTAGCAAAAATTTCTAAAAAGCTGTTTTTGCTTTGTCATTATTGGGTATTGTGTGTAGATTGATGAGGAACAATTGAAACATATATACACAGCCCTTAGCTGTGGTATATTGGCTGTAACGTAACAACATGTGAAAAAAGGAAGGGGTCTGAATATTTTCCGAATGCACTGTATTTCATACACCTGTCCCTCTGGGGTCACACGGGACAAAGGGTCTGCGGGAGAAAGGGTCTGTGGAAACAACGTCTCGTTTCAAAGGAGGAATTAACATTGTATTAATTATCTCAAGAGACAGGAGACAGACTGACCTGACCTCGGGTTAATATCTGTACTAAAGGTATTCTGAATTTTGCTGATTGTTTATCTTAAGGGTGGAACTGGACTGTGTCATATGGCAGGTTGGATTAGTCAACATGTGTCTATTTATAATTTGAATATTAAAATTGCTGAAACTAGCTTTTAGGTTTACTGCAGTACAGGGCAGATGGATTGGTATGCGTCACTGAATGAAATAATAACCTTGGCAAATTATACTCCAGATTCTCCAGGAACGTGACTCTGTTCAAGACTTCACAGGATTGTACTGCCTTGAATGTATTTTTTTAAGAGAGAACATACAACAGGATATGCAACCCAGTCTTGCTGAGAAGGAAACAATATTGCATCAGCGCTGTTAGAACATTCTGACAAGGCCATTAACTTCCACTGAGGCCCCATTAAGTCAACTGACAAATGGTTGGGATATAAACAACAAATTAATGTTTCATTATGATAATTTTATCATTTCATTTATTTTCAATTACTTGTTAAATATCTCTAATTATAAACTGGGTGGTTCGAGCCCTGAATGAGGACTGGCTGAAAGCCATGGTAAATGAGACCTTATACCAGGAGTATGACAAAACGTGTTTTTACTGTTCTAATTATGTTGGTAACCAGTTTATAATAGTTATAAAGCACTTTGGGGGGGTTGTGGTGTATGGCCAATATACCACGACTAAGGGCTGTATCCAGACACGTTGCGTTCTGCCTAATATCAGCCCTTAGCTGTGGTATATTGGCCATACGCCACATCCCCTCAGGCCTTATTGCTTAAACATAATGCAAATGAAAACACTTATCTTTGTACCGAATATCTCAGATGGATATGTTCATTTTCATTCTACAGGTGCATGAACCTGTGTATACCTTTCATTAATGTCTTAATGAAGTACGTGAGCAATTTATAGCCATCAAGACTTTATGTCCAGGAGTGTGATCAGGAGAAATATGAGTGCATGACATGTTGAACAACTGACAGGCAAGTCCATGGGTTAGAGATTACTTGCTGAGGTGAGCTTGCATAATGTAGTAATATTAGTCGGACTAAAGGATGTGTTGGAATGCAGAGCCTGGTGCCAATCGTAAACCTGTTTGTATGTCCCACCAAGAAATGACAAAATCTACACAGAAACAGTTCTCTTTTGTCTTTATTTTAATGGTTAGTCACCTTTTGAAGTGTCCTGTTTTTCAAGTCCCGCAGTCAAGTGATTCCATTTTTGTTTTAGCTGGGCTGAAGTGCGTTTGGCTACACTCTCTTTCCCTGGTGCCAATCATGTTTGGTTACAGTAGACTGAATACGTCAGAGTTGTAACCAGGTCATCAAGTAAGCCTCTGTGCTGACAGTTTGAGTACAAGAGGCTGCCAGTCTCACAGAAATGAGGCGACATAATTACTTTTGCACTAATTAATAAATGGTCTTATCGCAACCTTTATGGATCAAGATTAATGAGTTGTATTCATGATGGGTACCTGTGAAGCTACGTTTACTTCCACGATCTTTAATCATGTCTCACCTTTTTCTTACAAAGTTGTCATAGTTTTTTAATTGCTAGGAAACATGCAAAGGCTTATTCATCACTGACTCGTCACATCATATATTCAGACTTGGGAAAATATATTTGAATGGTAATACACGTGCTGTAAATACTAATTGAATTTGCATTAATCTTCATTTTATACACTGAGTTAATGTGAATGACCCACTTGGTTAACATTAACTTTCACTGGCATATTAATTAAATAAATATTATTAATGAGTCTTCAGCATTTGAGACAATATGTAACATTAGCTACAGTGCTTTTTCTTTTCACCTCATCTTTTTCATTTTTCTTTCTTTGATCAAGTTTAATTGAACAGTTAAGCAAGTTATAACTTTCGAACCTTAATAGTTCTAAATAAGCCTATTATATATTTTGTCAAACTTTTGAAATCTCAATTATCAATTTACAAGGAACGGACAGGGTTTTACTTGTACTATATTGAGATCAGTTACTAGACTAATGAAAGTGGAATGGAATTTTGTGCTACAAACTGTATAGGTAGCAATATATATTAGGGGCCTTTTGAAAACGAGCTGCTTGATTGAAAGCTGTAATAACAAGTTAGCATTCAATTGATGTAGTGATATCAGCTTAAGAAAATGCTTTGCTCAATGAAAATACTATGTGGAGGTAATAGAGCCTTTGTTACCAGATTGAATCAGTGTTGTCCAAGTCAATATTATTAACTAGCTTTAATTCATTCATTCACATTTTTTTTTTTTACTCAGCAAGGAGTGTAAACTGTATCGTTTTGTTAATTTACCATATTCTTGTTCTCAACTTGCCTACCTGGTTAAATAAAGGTGAAATAAAAAAATAAAAATAAAAAATATTGCAGTAAGCCTTTAAGGCTGCAGGTATGGGTGTGGTTGGAGGCGAGTCTAACCCACACCACAGGTGTTTTCTTGAATTAGGCCCCAGGCCAATTGTTTTGAGAGCAGTATTTGCTACAAAGAGGAATTTCAGGACTCTTTTCTTCATTATTCAATGCTGCTTTAGTGGAAAATAGACATTGAATTATTCAGTCTTCATCTTCCATTGGACGGTGGGAGAGGAAAATCTATTTCCTTGGATTTGGATTTAGACTTTCTTTCAGTGTCAATCAACCAGTTTTGAATTTTAATACAAAAATAGTTAGGAGATACTGTATTTGTCACGTCCTGACCAGTAAAAGTGGTTGTTTGTTATTGTAGTTTGGTCAGGGCGTGGCAGGGGGTGTTTGTTTTATGTGTTTTGGGGGTTTTGGTATATGTTCTATGTTAGTATATTTCTATGTCCGTGTCTAGATTTTCTATTTCTATGTTTAGGGTTTTTGTTTGACCTTCAATTGGAGGCAGCTGTTTCTTGTTGCCTCTAATTGGAGGTCCTATTTAGGAGAGGTTTTTCAGCTTGAGTTGGTGGGTGGTTGTTTTCAGTCTAGGGTTTTGTACCTGACGGAACTGTTCAGCTGTCGTTCGTTTTTTTTGTTTTGTTCACGTGTTCAATAAAAGTTAAAAATGAGCACTCAACCCGCGGCGCCTTGGTCTACTCCCTTCGACGGCCGTTACAGTATTTGTCACTACTTTGTAAATCCTTTGAACATTTGAAAGTCTAAATCCAAATCCAAGGAAATAGATATAATTCCCCCCCCCCCCCCCCAAAAAAATATAAAGGAAATCCCAAAGCTATTTTAGATATAAAGTCAATAATCCAGCTGAAAATCTAATGGTCCAATGGAAGATGAACGATTCAATGTCTATTTGCCACTAAAGCGGTACTGAAAATGCTAGGCTCTCCAAACAATTGGCCGGCAACCTAATTCAAGATGGCACCTTTGGTGTGGGTTAGACTTGCCACCAACCAAACCAATACCTGCAACATTAAAGGCCTACTGTAATATAGTCAATTATCATCTCAATACAGTGTGATAACATAGTCTTGGTCAAGTACATACATAGACACATTATTTTCATAGTTTCATAATTTCACTTATTTTTTATTTAATTTCCACTACATGCTTTCATGGTAACGCATGTTGCATAGTGATTAGAGTGCCATTTCAGACACAGCTCTTGACAGGATGGAGAAACCTGTTGATTGCAATAGGCTAGCACTATTCAGTGTTAGAAGGAAGGTGAAAGAGGTTTTCTCTTGCCATTTAGAAAGTAGATTTTATCCCTTCTTTTAAGTTAGGTAAACAGGAACTAAAATGCTCCTAAATTATCTTCAGCGATGATGAAGGTACTGTAGTAATTGCAACGTCAATAATAGATGTGGTTTCTTTTGTAATGGGCATTCAAGGATAATTGCCAGTTTCAGGGAGAGAGGCCCAATGGTTCCGTAGTACATTGAGAGAGTGTTAATAAAGTCCATGTGGACATTGTTTTATCATACATACACTTGTGTAGGTGTATAAGGTCTAGGGCAGTGGAGACTGGTGGGAGGAGCAATAGGAAGATGTTTGATCTGTTTGATACGTTCCAATAATTCCATTCCGTCCATTACAGTGAGCTCGTCCTCCTATAGCTCATCCCACCAGCCTCCACTGGTCTAGGGGTCAAATGAATATGACCTATTGTATTCTACACTGCCTAAAAAATTACTATAAGAATGATCTTATTTCAGCAATTCTATGCATTTTCTGTGAGTTACAATGAATCTGCTTTCATTTCATAAGGATCAGATAATAAGTGAATGTTGCATTACTTTATGTCTCATAATATCATCTGTAACCTCTGCAACTTTACATTCTACCCTTCACGCTATCAGATTATGTGTTCATTTTCCCCCCATTCATAGCTCGCTCAAGGGAAAATTGCTTCACTGTTTTCAATGTATTGTCACTTAAGCCTTTAACTTAAATTTATTATCCTGTTTTCCATGCTTTGAGAAATTGGTTTACAAATTTATGAAGTTCATTCTTGAATATGACATTTTTTCCAAAAGCTTAAATACAAATTGTCCACTCAGCTGAACTGTATGCTCTGATGGAGAGAAAAGTGCAATATACATTATTTTCCTCCCCTTCAGGTAAATTGGAGATTAGGGTTTGTTATTGTTATTAGTGTAGCATGTGAAGACTATTTTACCCAATATCAAGCATATTTTCACACAATTTACCTGGATGATATTTTGAACTAGGGGTCTACTTTAGGGTTTTGACAGGATTTTCCATATCAGATGTTTTTATGATAACAAATGCATTGTAATATGGTGCAGATTTCTTTAAGGAACATATGTATGTCAAAATAAGTAAAGTATAGAAGCAAACTATTTTTCTCTATATTTGAAACTGTTCAAGACAAACAGAACAGAATGTTTTTTGTCATTTTCAAATGCTCATGGATTTGTGTCAATTCCAATGCAATTAACATCATCCAGAATATTGACTTGTTTATGCCTTTGGGGGGGGGGGGCACCTGCACTCCTTCAAATGGAAATATGTCATCCTTTCTTTTTGGACCTTTATTTCTGTTTTTAGAGTTTCCCTGCTGTACAGTCCCTAATATGCATCACATGCATTTGAAGTGCAAGTTACCAATTAATCTAGTTTGGAGTATTTTGTTTTTAAGTTTACATTTCCTGACCTCTAAATGTAAACCCTCTAAAACAGGAAACGGTTTGTAGTGTATATGATATGACTTAAGCAAAAATATAAACGCAACATGTAAAGTTTTCCTTATAGGAACTGTAACTCTGTAAAATCTTAGAAATTGTTTCATGTTGCATTTATATTTTTGTTCAGTGTATACTTAGTCCACATCTGAGTCTGGATATGTTTCCTGCTGTGGGAGCCTACAAGGCCGAGGCACCCGTTGATCATACAGATAGTAGGTTATGAAGAGAACATGATTAAGTGTTACACAAAAAAATATTGTAATTTCTCCAGAACATGATCGGTGAACAGACAGATCTAACTCTCACTACAACCATAAGGGATCTCAAATCGAAGCAGGTCCCTGATGTCTGTTCCTGCTTACGCAACAACGCATATGAGTCAGATGCTCATCTATTGAACCAGAGGGAAGAACATAGCTTTCTAAAGGGGGGCTCTGAGCATTTTAGATGTGTTTCAGTCCGTTTTTCATCTCTATATTGTGGGAGTTTAATCTCATTCCAATTGACATATCCCCAGGCAGGGGTTTTCAGAAAAAAACGAAACAACAGAAATTAGGACAAGATAGAATGCATTTTTTCCAAGCACTGATTTTATTTTGGATGGTGTTTTTTTCCCCTCATCTCTCTCTCACTCTCTGTCTCCCTCTTTCTCTCTCCAGACCATTTTTACAGAGATTATTTTATCTTATTTGTCTGGTTCTGGCCACGCTGGCCTTGGGGCTGAGAGGGCTTTTATGGACTAATCCCCCACAAAGCCAGTAATAACCTGTCAGTTCATCCCCAGCCACCCCTCTACCCCCTCCAATCCAAGTCTCACTCCCATCCACAGACAGAGATCCCAATCTGGGCAAGATGGCCAGAGGAGGTCGAGGCTGAGGGAGGGAGCAGCGAGGGGGTAATGTGGGGCCTTGGGCGATGCTGCTAAGTCTGAACTGAACTGAACCATGAACATTTTACAGGGAATGGATAGATCTCTTTCCACAACACATACCATTTGTATGTCTTTGCGTACAGTTTGAAGGAAGTGGAAGGAGAAAGAGAAAGAGCTTCTCGCACTAACCTTTTAAACTAGGAAACCAACAGTAGTGTATTTATGGTTCACCAGATCACTCAACGTGTGTGGGCAATGATTAACAACATTTTGCTCTTCATAATGTTTTTTTAGTGCGTTCAGAATCTTAATTGTAGCTCTTCCTCTAAATGCATTGCTGCCTTTAAACAGTAGAGCAGTGTGAGGGACTATCCCATCTCTCCCACACTCTCTAATAAATCTGTTTGTAGGCATATATCTCACTTTTACAGAATTACATTTTTACACGTTTGAAACATCAACAATGCTATTGGAGGGATGTTATGTAATGATGTCAACATCAAATCCCTTAATCAATTTGGAGATGTTATTTTGACTGTGGGGTTGTCTATGATACTCTGAATAAACACAATCAAAATCAAATTTTACTTGTCACATGCGCCGAATACCTTACTGGGAAATGCTTACTTACAAGCCCTTAACCAACAACGCAGAGTTTTAAAAAGTCAGTAAGAACAATTTGCTAAATAAACTAAAGGGAAAAATAGTAACACAATAACAACGAGGCTATATACAAGGGGTAAGGTTACCAGTACCAAGTCAATATGCAGAGGTACGGGTTAGTCGAGGTAATTGTCACGGGCGTCGTTTGAATTGGACCAAAACACAGCGGGAATGTGAATACTCATCTTCTTTTAATGAAGGAAACCGTAAACACTTAACAAAACAACAAACATCACCGAAAAACAGTCCTGTCAGGTGCAACAAACACTAAACAGGAAACAACTACCCACAAATACCATAGAAAAAAACACCCCTCTTAAATAGGACCTTCAATTAGAAGCAACGAGGAGCAGCTGCTTCCAATTAAAGGTCAACCCAATAAACACCACATAGAAATAGATATACTAGAACTAACATAGAAATAGATTAACAAGAACATAGCCCAACAAACCCCGAAACACTCTAAACAAACACCCCCTGCCACGCCCTGACCAAACTACAATAACAAACAACCTCTTTTACTGGTCAGGATGTGACAGCAATGTACATGTAGGTAGGGATAAAGTGAATATGCATAGATAATAAACAGAGTAGCAGCACCGTATGTGAAGAGTGTGAAGGAATGTTTGTTTGTGTGTGTGTGTGTTTGTGTGTTGGCGTGTCAGTGTAGTATGTGTGAGTGTGTGGTTAGAGTCCAGTGAGTGTACAGTGAGTGTACATCGACTGTGCAAGAGAGTCCAATACATTGTTGCTAGGTATATCCCCTTACACCAACAAGATCTGAATATAAATGTTTTGTTTATTATCTATTTGATATGGCAGTTTACCAAATTAATAAGCCATATTGCTTTAGTAATGTAGACTTACATGCTGAGGAGATTGACTGTGATCCTTCTAAAATTCCAAATGACAGATTAGATATTCATCCAGTAGATTTACAGTATGCATCATTCAGATATACAGTGCATTCGGAAAGTATTCAGAGCCCTTGACTTTTTCAAAATGTTGTTACGTTACAGCCTTATACTAAAACTGATTACATTTACATTTTCCCTCATCAATCTACACATAATACCCCATACTGACAAAGCAAAAACAGGTCTAGAAATACCTTATTTACATAACTATTCAGACCCTTTGCTATGACACTCTGAATTGAGCTCAGGTGCATCCTGTTTCCATTGATCATCCTTGAGATGTTTCTACAACTTGATTGGAGTCCACCTGTGGTAAATTCAATTGATTGGACATGATTTGGAAAGGCATGCGCCTGTCTATATAAGGTCCCACAGTTGACTGTGCATGTCAGAGCAAAAACTAAGCCATGAGGTCGAAGTAATTGTCCATAGAGCACCGAGACAGGATTGAGTCGAGGCACAGATCTGGGGAAGGGTACCAAAAAAATTCTGCAGCATTGAATGTCCCCAAGTACACAGTGGCCTCCATCATTCTTAAATGGAAGAAGTTTGTAACCACCAAGACATCTTCCTAGAGTTGGCTACCCGGCCAGACTGAGCAATCTCCAAATACAGGTGTACCAAGTTTGTAGCATCATACCCTAGAAGACTCAAGGCTGTAATCATTGCCAAAGGTGCTTCAACAAAGTACTGAATACTTATGTAAATGTGATGTTTCCATTTTATAGATTTTTTTAATTAGCTAAAATGTCTAAAAACCTGTTTTGTTACTGGGGATATTGTATGTAGATTGATGAAATAAATGAACTATTTAATCAATTTTAGAATTATGCTGTAACCTAACAAAATGTATAAAAAGTCAACGGGTCTGAATAGTTTCCGAAGGCAATGTATATGTACAACACAATATAGCCCTGGCATGGTCTAAAAATAACATTTACCACTATATTTTTTTAAACTGATGGATAAGCAGACAGGTCTGAGTGTGCTATTTTTTTTTTATAAGTAAGCTTTACAAATGGCATTGTGCTGCTATATTCTTATTAAACTATATAGGACTAAAACTTAACTAAACCAAAACAAAAGAGACCGCATGTTTACCATCAATGTCTTCTACAGTTCATCCCTGATTTACCAGCAGCTAGCGCCCACTTTTTTAATCCCGGCCAGTCACATCTCCCATACTGTAGAGTTACAGTACCTACCCAGCTCGTTATTTTTACCTCCCGTACGCTCATCTCATTGGAGCCAGATGGAGGCTGGCCCGCAGCATGTGTTTTGGCAGAGCTGCACTCCTGGTTAGCCTCTGCCTCACTCACCATTGAAATGAAGCCTGTCAGAAGGCATCAGTGTGACTCATCTCAGGAGGGTGCGTTAACACATCATTGCCCCAGACTTTGACTGCACGTTTCTGTGGAAGTTGATTGTCCATGAACAATGCAGTTCCCATCAAGAGCGTGCATGATTTTCATTCATCACCCGTATGGTGTGAAAGGAAAAAAATTCTAGAATTAAATTGTATGACGTTTGCACCTGTTTGCCTTGCCTAACGTTGACATCTGCATTCAGTTTGTAAATGCATGTTTTGATTAAGATAAACTAAACTGTGTTGTCATATTGGTGTGTCAGTTGTGGACTTTACAAAAACATAAAAAAGAGCAATGAACATGGTTAAAATTAACATATTACCCAAACATCCTCACATACTCGAAACACTGATTCACCAACTAAAACAATAAACCTCTAATCTAAGAGTTTTGTCACAAATCAGAGTAGCCATCTCATAAAAATACAAAGTATGTCAGAGTGCTGGGCTTACCATTTCTTGATTCGGAGTGGTGGCAGAAATAAACATTGTCATATTGCAGACATCGCTTCTAAAACACGAATGTGTTGCAAAACAAGATTGAAACGCAAAACGACGAAACGTGGAACAAAACATGTCTAAAAGAGATGAGGTGTTTCATACCAGACATAAAAATTCAAAGAATAAATAGCACACATGCCCACTCGTACAAAACAAATTACCATGTAGCTTAGCATGTTTTTTCAGAAGTTTATATATGCATTACTGTTCCTGTGAGCACTGCTTTATCTTCTGGATCATTTATATATGTCTTGTTTGGGCTCTGGGTATAAAACACAAATACTTTTTCTCTGGTGCATATAAAGAATGTATATTGTTTGATCCAATTTCCACTGTATATAACCCCCTCATCTCTAGGGATTCATGAACATTCATTAGTGCAATGTTTATGCTGATTCTAATAAAAAGGAATTGGTAAACATATGTTAAGATGAATCAACAGTTTAGAAATGTGTGAGGAAACCACTCTGCATGTTACTTGAGCACACAGTAGTTGGTTCGTAGCTACTGATCAATAGGGTAACTTGTTAACACAATCAGAATTTTTTTGTCATGTGTAAGCATTTTATTGATTTTATGAATTTAGCCTTTATTTAAATAGTCAAGTCAGTTAAGAACAAATTGTTATTTACAATGACGGCCTACACCGGTTAAGCTCTAACGACGCTGGACCAATTGTGAGCCGCCCTATGGTACTCCCAATCACGGCCGGTTGTGATACAGCCTGGAATCGAACCAGGTTTTTAGTGACGCCTCTATCAAATCAAAGTTTATTTGCCACGTGCTCCAAATGCAACAGGTGTAGACTGTAGGGCTGATTTCAAGGTTTTACTGCTAACCTACAAAGCATTACATGGGCTTGCTCCTACCTATCTTTCCGATTTGGTCCTGCCGTACATTCCTACACGTACGCTACGGTCACAAGACGCAGGCCTCCTAATTGTCCCTAGAATTTCTCAAACAGCTGGAGGCAGGGCTTTCTCCTATAGAGCTCCATTTTTATGGAATGGTATGCATACTCATGTGAGAGATGCAGACTCGGTCTCAACCTTTAAGTCTTTACTGAAGACTCATCTCTTCAGTGGGTCCTATGATTGAGTGTAGTCTGGCCCAGGAGTGTGAAGGTGAACGGAAAAGCTCTGGAGCAACGAACCGCCCTTGCTGTCTCTGCCTGGCCGGTTCCCCTCTCTCCACTGGGATTCTCTGCCTCTAACCATATTACAGGGGCTGAGTCACTGGCTTATAGGTGTTCTTCCATGCCGTCCCTAGGAGGGGTGCATCACTTGAGTGGGTTGAGTCACTGACGTGGTCTTCCTGTCTGGGTTGGCGCCCCCCCTTGGGTTGTGCCGTGGCGGAGATCTTTGTGGGCTATACTCGGCCTTCTGTCAGGATGGTAAGTTGGTGGATGAAGATATCCCTCTAGTGGTGTGGGGGCTGTGCTTTGGCAAAGTGGGTGGGGTTATATCCTTCCTGTTTGGCCCTGTCCGGGGGTATCGTCGGATGGGGCCACAGTGTCTCCTGACCCCTCCTGTCTCAGCCTCCAGTATTTATGCTGCAGTAGATTGTGTCGGGGGGCTAGGGTCAGTCTGTTATATCTGGAATATTTCTCCTGTCTTACCCGGTGTCCTGTGTGAATTTAAGTATGCTCTCTCTAATTCTCTCTTTCTTTCTCTCTTTCTTTCTTTTTCTCGGAGGAAGACCTGCGCCCGAGGACCATGCCTCAGGACTACCTGACATGATGACTCCTTGCTGTCCCCAGTCCACCTGGCCATGCTGCTGCTCCAGTTTCAACTGTTCTGCCTGCGGCTGTGGAACCCTGACCTGTTCACCGGACGTGCTACCTGTCCCAGACCTGCTGTTTTCAACTCTCTAGAGACAGCAGGAGCGGTAGAGATACTCTCAATGATCGGCTATGAAAAGCCAACTGACATTTAGTCTTGAGGTGCTGACTTGTTGCACCCTCGACAATACTGTGATTATTATTATTTGACCATGCTGGTCATTTATGAACATTTGAACATCTTGGCCATGTTCTGTTATAATCTATACCTGGCACAGCCAGAAGAGGACTGGCCACCCCTCATAGCCTGGTTCCTCTCTAGGTTTCTTCCTAGGTTTTGGCCTTTCTAGGGAGTTTTTCCTAGCCACCGTGCTTCTACACCTGCATTGCTTGCTGTTTGGGGTTTTAGGCTTGGTTTCTGTACAGCACTTTGAGTTATCAGCTGATGTAAGAAGGGCTATATAAATACATTTGATTTGAAGTGATTTAGACCTTACAGTGAAATGCTTACTTACAGGCTCTAACCAATAGTGCAAAAAAGGTATTAGGTGAACAATAGATAGGTAAAGAAATAAAACAACAGTAAAAAGACAGGCTATATACAGTAGCGAGGCTACAAGCCCTGCCACATAAGATGAGCATCGGAGCCGGTGTAGTATGATTGAATCTTAGCCCTGTATTGACGCTTTGCCTGTTTGATGGTTCGTCGCAGGGTATAGCAGGATTTCTTGTAAGCTTCCGGGTTAGAGTCCCGAACCTTGAAAGCGGCAGCTCTTCACTTTAGCTCAGTGAGAATGTTGCCTGTAATCCACGGCTTCTGGTTGGCACTGAGATGTAGTGCCTTAGACGGCAGCGCCACTCTGGAGCCATTTCTGTTAATGTTTATATTCATGTCTGTTAAATATTTGTTATTTCAAACTTTGGAAGTGGCATTAAACATGAGTGCAATGTTAATAATGCACTGTAAAAGGAAGGTTTATAAACCAACTCCTTTTTCAAAAAACACATTTTACTGTGATTTTGTCAACTGTGTAGCTAGATCTTTCCATTATTTGCCATACGTTTTAAACATTTACTTTTTGTCAAAGCAGGATGGAAAAAATATTGCCTTGAGAAAAAATGTTTGTTTTGATGAAACACACTATGCCTTAGAGACACGTTCTTGTAATGGACTGATTATTCAAAAAATAATAATCAACCAGGCTTGTATATGAAATCCACAACCCTAGGCAACAAGTACAACAATTCACTAACAAATGTAGTTTATGTCTACACCAACTGAGAAATGTTATGCAGGCTTATTGGGAGAAAGAAATGGAGACTTCGGTAATGGTAGGGTGGGCATAATATTATGTAATTTCTCTCTGCTCTTATATTTCACATTGATTGAAATCAAACCATGAAAAATATTTATGACGCTGATACAACACTATGTAATGAACACACCAATTACATTACCACACTTCCTGGACTCTGCATCAGGACATGCAGGGTTCTATACATCCTCAGGGTTCACGGCCGGCCAGAGCAGAGTGAGATGCACTTAAGCCATGATGCAGTTCCACTCCAACTTCATTAGCATGGTTAACTCATTCCATGGAGAGCAGCAGCCCTCGTCTTGCTACTGTATATATGTGCTGGAGTGGAGCACTCACCAACTAGCTGAATACTGCCTTGCCTTGCCTTGAAACCTTCCCCTGCAGATACTGTAGAGTAGAGAGCATGGTACTGCAGTACCTTGAATGGCCGAGTGAATAGGATGAGAAATAAAAATAAATAAATTGTTGTATTGTTAGTACATACACAGACAAATCAAATCACATTTTATTGGTCGCATACACATACTTAGCAGATGTTATTGCGGGTGTAGCAAAATACTTGTGTTCCTAGCTCCTACAGTGCAGTAATATCTAACAATACACACAAATGATGGAAATGGTGTCGGAGGAGATGGCTGCCGTTTTTCGGGCTCCTTACCAATTGTGCTATTTTGTGTATTTTTTTGCGTTGTTTGTAACTTATTTTGTTCATAATGTTTCTGCCATGGTCTCTTATGACTGAAAATAGCTTCTGGATATCAGAACAGTGATTACTCACATCCAACTGGACGACAATGTTTTCTTTATTCGGAAGATAACAGCTCTATAAACATTATTTTGTGGTGCCCCGACTGTAGTTAATTACATTCACCTGATTAGCTTAATCAGGTAATATGAATTACAGAGAAATTATTTCATAGAATAGCATGTCATATTACTAATCCGGCATAGCCAAAGACACGACAAAGGCGAAAGCTGAAAAAAAGGGTGTGATCCTTATTAACAAGTCAGACACGAAGGATTCGCTGCTGATGCCTGACCAGTCCCAAATCCCCGTCATTTGCATGAAGAAGAAACACTGATACAGGGGACGCAAATCCGGGTGCCTTGTGAGAATTCGTCGGCGAGTGGGTAACCCGCTTCTATCATCCATCCTATTGGCCAACGTGCAATCATTGGAGAATAAACTGGATGAGCTCCGTTCAAGACTATTCTACCAATGGCTGAACGATAACATGGATAATATACAGCTGGCTGGGTTTTCAATGCATCAGTAAGACACAACAGCTGCCTCCGGTAAGACAAGGAGTGGTAGTCTGTCTATTTGTCAATAACAGTTGGTGCGCAAAATCTATTATTAAGGAAGTCTCAAGGTTTAGTATGTCATGATAAGATGTTGACCACACTATTTACCAAGAGAGTTTATCTATATTTTTCATAGTTGTCTATTGACCATACCACCACAAACCGATGCTGTCACTACGACCGCACTCAACGAGCTGTATAAGGCCATAAGAAAACAAGAAAATGCATCAGTCACCGGCTTCATCAATAAGTGCATCGATAACGTCGTCCCCACAGTGATTGTACGTACCGTTCCTTCGAAAAGTATTCTAACTCTTCCCTTTTTCCACATTTTGTTACATTACAGCCTTATTATTAAATGGATAAAAAAATATATAATCATCAGAAATCTATACAGAATACCCCATAATGATCAAGCTTAACAGGTTTTTAATTAGAAATGTAATTCGACATTTTTGCTAATGAATTAAAATAAATAACTGAAATACCTCATTTACACAAGTACAGTGGCTTGTGAAAGTATTCACCTTCCCCCCCTTGGCATTTTTCCTATTTTGTTGCCTTACAACCTGGAATTAAAATAGATTTTTGGGGGGTTTGTATCACTTGCATATCACTTTGAAGATGCAACATATTTTTTCTTGTGAAACAAACAAGAAATAAGACAAAAAACAGAACTTGAGCGTGCATAACTATTAAACCCCCCCCCCCCCTCCCTTTTGCCACCTTTCGCAGCAATTACAGCTGCAAGTCTCTTGGGGTATGTCTCTATAAGCTTTGCACATCTAGCCACTGGGATATTTGACCATTCTTCAAGGCAAAGCTGCTCCAGCTCCTTCAAGTTGGATGGGTTCCACTGGTGTACAGCGATCTTTAAGTCATACCACAGATTCTCAATTGGATTGAGGTCTGGGCTTTGACTAGGCCATTTCAAGGCATTTAAATGATTCCCATTAAACGACTTGAATGCTACTTTAGCAGTATGCTTAGGGTCACTGTCCTGCTGGAAGGTGAACCTCCGTCCCAGTCTCAAATCTCTGGAAGACTGAAACAGGTTTCCCTCAGGAATTTCCATGTATTTAGCGCCATCCATCATTCCTTCATTTCTGACCAGTTTCCCAGTCCCTGCAGATGAAAAACATCCCCACAGCATGATGTTGCCACCACAATGCTTCACAGTGGTGATAGTGTTCTCGGGTGATGAGAGGTGTTGGGTTTGCGCCAGACATAGCGTTTTCCTTGATGGCCAAAAAGCAACATTTTAGTACCTTCTTCCACATGTTTGGGGAGTGTCCCACATGCCTTTTGGTGAACACCAAATGTGTTTGCCTATTTTTTTCTTTACGCAATGGATTATTTCTGGCCACTCTTCCATAAAGCTCAGCTCTGTGGAGTGTACGGCTTAAAGTGGTCCTATGGACAGATATTGCAATCTCCGCTGTGGAGCTTTGCAGCTCTTTCAGGGTTATCTTTGGTCTCTTTGTTGCCTCTCTGATTAATGCCCTCCTTGCCTGGTCTGTGAGTTTTGGTGGGTGGCCCTCTCTTGGCAGGTTTGTTGTGGTGCCATATTCTTTCAATTTTTTTAATAATGATTTAATGGTGCTCCGTGGATGTTCAAAGTTTCTGATATGTTTTTATAACCCAACCCTGATCTGTACTTCTCCACTACTTTGTCCCTGACCTCTTTGGAGAGCTCTTGGACATCATGGTGCCGCTTGCTTGGTGGTGCCCCTTGCTTAGTGGTGTTGCAGATTTTGGGGCCTTTCAGAACTGGTGTTTATATACTGATATCATGTGACAGATCATGTGACACTTAGATTGCACAGAGGTGGACTTTATGTAACTAATTATGTGACTTCTTAAGGTAATTGGTTTCATCAGATCTTATTTAGGGACTTAATAGCAAAGGGGGACTTTTCCGTTTTATATTTTGTACATTTCTTTTTTTATCAATATTTTTTCATTTCACTTCACCAATTTGGACTATTTTGTGTATGTCCATTACATTTAAAATTACAGGTTGTAATGCAACAAAATAGGAAAATTTCCAAGGGGGAGAAATATTTTTTCAAGGCACTGTATTCAGACCCTTTGCTATGAGACTCAAAATGGACCTCAGGTGCATCGTGTTTCATTTGATCATCCTTAAGATGTTTCTACAACTTGATTGGAGTCCACCTGTCGTAAATTCAATTGAGTGGAAATGATTTGGAAAGGCACACACCTGTCTGTATTAGGTCCCACAGTTGACAGTGCATGTTAGAGCAATAACCTAGCCATGAGGTCGAAGGAATTGTCCGTAGAGCTATGAGACATGATTGTGTCAAGGCACAGATCTGGGGAAGGGTACCAAAACATTTCTGCAGCATTGAAGGTCCCCAAGAACACAGTGGCCTCCATCATTCTTAAATGGAATAAGTTTGCAACCACCAAGACTCTTCCTAGAGCTGAGCAATCAGGGGAGAAGGGCCTTGGTCAGGGAGGTGACCAAGAACCCGATGGACACTGACAGAGCTCTAGAGTTCCTCTGTGGAGATGGGAGAAGCTTCCAGAAGGACAACCATCTCTGCAGCACTCCAGCAATCAGGCCTTTATGGTAGAGTGGTCAGACAGAAGCCACTCCTCAGTAAAAAACACATGAAAACCCGCTTGGAGTTTGCCAAAAGACACCTAAAGACACTCAGACCATAAGAAACAAGATTCTCTCGTCTGATGAAACCACGATTGAACACTTTGGCCTCAATGCCAAGCATCACGTCTGGAGGAAGCCTGGCACCATCCCTTCGGTGAAGCATGGTGGTGGCAGCATCCTGCTGTGGGGATGTTTTTCAGCGGCAGGACTGGGATACTAGTCATGATCGAGACAAAGATGAACGGCGCAAAGTACAGAGAGATCCTTGATGAAAACCTGCTCCAGAGCACTTAGGACCTGAGACTGGGGCGACGGTTCATCTTCCAACAGGGCTACAACCCTAAGCACACAGCCAAGACATTGCAGGAGTGGCTTTGGGACAAATCTCTGAATGTACTTGAGTGGCCCAGCCAGAGCCCGATCGAACAGAGACCTGAAAATAGCAGCAACGCTCCCCATCCAACCTGACAGAGCTTAAGAGGATCTGCAGAGAAGAATGGGAGAAACTCCCCAAATACAGGTGTGCCAAGCTTGTAGCTTCATACCCAAGAAGGTTCAAGGCTGTAATCACTGCCAAAGTTGCTTCAACAATTATTATTTTTTTTTAATAAATTACCAAGCATTTCTAAAAATCTGTTTTTGCTTTGCATTATGGAGTATTGTGTTAGATTGATGAGGGAAAAAATATTGAAATCAATTTTAGAATAAAGCTAGAACGTAAATTTTTTGGGAAAAAGCCAAGGGGTCTGAATACTTTCCGAATGCACCGAAGGCAACATTCGCACTGAGCTAAAGGGGAGAGCTGCCGCTTTCAAGGAGCTGGACTCTAACCCAGACGCTTATCAGAAATCCCGCTGTGCCCTCCGGCGAACCATCAACAGGCAAAGTGTCAATACAAGAACTTTAAAAAGGTCAACATTCACAAGGCCGCAGGGCCAGATGGCTTAACAGGACGTGTACTCTGAGCATGCGCTGACCATCTGGCAAGTGTCTTCGGTGACATTTTCAACCTGTCCCTGATGGAGTCTGTAATACCTACATGTTTCAAGCAGACCACCATAGTCTCTGTGCCCAAGAACACCAAGATAAGTTGCCTAAATGACCTGTAGCACTCATGTCTATAGCCATTAAGTGCTTTGAAAGGCTGGTCATGGCTGACATCAACTGACATTATCCCAGAAACCTTAGACCCACTCCAATTTGCATACCGCCCTAACAGATCCACTGATCTCAATAGCACTCAACACTGCCCTTTCCCACCTGGACAAAAGGAACACCTTTGTGAGAATGCTATTCATTGACTACAGCTCCGCGTTCAACACCATAGTATCCTCAAAGCTCATCACTAAGCTGAGGACCATTGGACTAAACACCTCTTTTATTGTGTTACTTTATATTACATTTTTTCTTTATTTACTACATATTTTATTAACACTATTCCTTCAACTACATTGTTGGTTAAGTGCTTGTAAGTAAGCATTTCACGGTAAGGTCTACCTACACCTGTTGTATTTGGCGCAGGTGACAAATAAAATTTGATGTGACAAATAAAATTTGATTTGAAATCAAAAAAGTAAAAGAATGGAATTAGGAAATATAGGAAGCATGTAGTGTTAATCCATGTTTCATGAGCTGAAATAAAATATCTCAGAAATGTTCCATACAGACAAATCTTTTCTCTCAAATTCTCTGCATATATTTGTTAGTGAGCATTTCCCCTTTGCCAAGATAATCCATCCACCTGACAGGTGTGGCATTTAAAGAGGCTGATTAAACAGCACAATAATTACACAGGTGCACCTTGTGCTGGGGACAATAAAAGGCCACTCTAAAATGTGCATCTTTTTGGCCTTCCTGTGACATTAGGTACTGTAGATGTCCTGGAGGACAGGCAGTGTGCCCCAGGTGATGTGTTTGGCAGACCGCACCACCTTCTGGAGACCCCTGCGGTTGTGGATGTTGCAGTTTCCGTACCAGGTGGTGACACAGCCCAACAGGGTGCTCTCAATTGTCTGAAAAAATCTGTAAAATGTTGTAAGGGTCTTAGGGGCTAAGCCGAAGTTCTTCAGCCTCCTGAGGTTGAAGAGGTGCTGTTGCGCGATGTGTACTGTCGTGTAGACTGGTCCAGAAGGCTAAACTGACAAACCTAACCTCTATCAAATAAAAAGATGGCGGAGCCGCAAAAGTTATTCTGTGCAAAGGTATTTATTTACATAGTGAATCCGGAATAAAAACAACAGTACTGCCATCCAAAGTATTCATTATGGGACAGCTCAAAACAATGCTGCCCCATCCACAGCTCAATCCGAAATGGTTCCCCCCTTGAACTGAAAGAGAGGCTCCTTTTGTAGGGCAAGCCCCTCCCATTAGAACATACCCAGCACTAATTAATTAAGCAATTACCTTCATTTTCCACTCAAGTAAACATAATGAATTATATACATTGCAACACGTTTCTCATGATACAATATACCAATTTAACATTTACAAAATCACATCACTACTGACATGGTGTCTTTCAATATACCCATTTACACAAACAAGCCATTCGGGACAGGCACTACAAAGTCAGCCCGATCGATTACTGTAGCTCGGGTCCTTATCCCAGCATACCCGGAAGCTACCAAGAAGGAGAGAGAGGAACAGAACCAAACAAACAACGCGCTCATCCATAACATAGATAAGTACAATAATTGTTGCTTAAATTAAACATTAACGCTTGTCTGTATATTCTTTATACCTTAAACTGTTATTGACGGAAGATAAGAATAACGTGTGAAATGTTTGTACTAAGGTAGGGATGTTAACTTGTGTGTCGACCCACAGTGTTAACGTAGCTGATAACGGAGCAGGGAGGCGCGATGAATGTGTGTTAGTGTACCAAACGCTGCCCGTGGCCACTTCTCCGTCACTTTACCTTCCTCCTCTCCTGAAGCAACCAGGTTCGGGAGCCAGGTTGGGAGTCTGCCGTGACGTTTTCTTTTCCTGCCTTGTGACGGACATTGAAACTGAAGGGCTGGAGCTCCAGATACCACCTGGTCACACGAGAATTCCGGTCCTTGATGGTCTGGATCCAGGTCAGGGCTCTATGGTCTGTGTGCAGGTCAAATTCCCTCCCAAGAAGGTAGTAACGGAGGCTATTTAGTGCCCACTTTATAGCCAGGCACTCCTTCTCGATTGTTGAATACCTGGTTTCCCTGGGCAACAGCTTCCGACTTAGGTACAACACGGGGAGCTCTTCTCCTGGCTCCCCTTGGGCCAGTACAGCTCCACTTCCCACATCTGAAGCGTCCAACTGTACGAGAAACCACTTCTGAAAATCAGGGGTCTGGAGAACAGGGAATGAGCACAGGTGTTTTTTCAGCATCATGAAAGCTTCCTCACACTCCTCAGTCCACTTCACAGGGTTGCTCGCCACCATTGAAGTGAGGTTGGTCAGAGGGACAGCGATGGTCGAAACTGCAAAATGAATCTCCGGTACCACCCTGCCAGACCTAGGAAGGACAACACTTGTGTCTTGATTCTGGGTTGAGGGCTGTTCCTGATGGACTCCACGTTGTCCACCTGAGGCTGAACTTCACCTTTACCCAGCTGGTAACCCAGGTACTTTGTCTCCTGTTTCGCCCACTCACACTTCAGGATCTTAAGCGTGAGGCCTGCATCATGGATCTTCCCCTGGACTCTGCTAAGATGCTGTATGTGCTCCCCCCAGGAGTGGCTGTAGATCACCACGTCGTCCAAGTAAGCAGCACAGCAATCGTCACAGTCCTGGAGGACCTTGTCCATCAGCCTCTGGAACGTCGCAGGGGCCCCATGATCGCCAAACGGCATAACTTTGAACTGGAACAGGCCCATCGGCATCCGGAAAGCAGTGTAGGCCTTGGATTGTTCGTCCAGGGGCACCTGTCAGTACCCTTTGCAGAGATCCAATGTGGTGATGTAATGAGCTCTACCTATTCTCTCCAGTATGTCATCAATGCGGGGCATGGGGTAGGCATCAAACAGGGAGATGGCATTCACCTTACGGAAGTCCATGCAGACGCGCAAAGAGCCATCCTTCTTTGGGACAATGACAATAGGGCTGCTCCATTCACTTGAAGATGGCTCGACAACATCCATTTCTATCATGGTGTGGACCTCTTCCTTGAGGCCTCTCAGGCACACGGTAAGGATGCTGGCGGACAGGGTTCTGGTCAGGCTTCAAACGGATGACGTGTTCCAGGACTTTTGTTCTTCCTGGCCTCTGACTAAAGAGGGCCGTACCTAATCGGGACTAAAGAGGGCCCTAATCGGGACTAATCGGGACTAAAGAGGGCCGTACCTTCTGATGACAGAAGTGAGTGCTATAGTGCGATAGTTATTTAATTCTGTTAACTTCGCTTTTTTGGGTACATGAACAATGGTGGACATCTTGAAGCAAGTGGGGACAACCGACTGGGATAGGGTGAGATTGAATATGTCTGTAAACACTCCATCCAACTGGTCTGAGCATGCTCTGAGGACGCGGCAAGGGATGCCGTCTGAGCCGGCAGCCTTGCGAGGGTTAACAAGCTTACATTTCTTACTCATGTCGGCCACAGAGAATGAGCGCTCACAGTCCACAGGAGCAGTGGTGGCCCGCATCGGCGGCACTTTTTGTTTCCTTTGAAATAGGAGAAGAAGGTGTTTAACATGTCCAGGAGATAGACGTTGGTGTCTGCGACATGGCTCATTTTCCCTTTATAATCCATGATTGTCTGAAGTCCCTGCCACATACAGTACGTCTCGTGTCTGAACCGTTGAATTTCTACACCGCTTTGTCCCTGTACTGACGTTTTGCCTGTTTGATTTCCTTTCGGAGTGCTTAACTGGACTGATTGTTTTCATACATATTCCCAGTCACCTTGTCATGGTTAAATGGGCCGGATTATGTCACGGTATGTCTGTGCATTCAAATTGCCATCGATAAAATGCAATTATGTTCATTGTCCGTAGCTTATGCCTGCCCATACCATAACCCCACCGCCACCATGGGGCACTCTGTTCACCATGTTGACATCAGCACACAAGATGCCATACACACCATCTGCCATCTGCCTGGTACAGTTGAAACCAGGGTTCACCCGTGAAGAGCACACTTCTCAATCGAAGGTTAGCATTTGCCCACTGAAGTCGGTCAAAACCCTGGTGAGAACGACGAGCACGCAGATGAGCTTCCCTGAGATGGTTTCTGACAGTTTGTGCAGAAATTCTTCGGTTGCGCAAGCCCATAGTTTTATCAGCTGTCCGGGTGGATGGTCTCAGACGATCCCGCAGGTGAAGAAGCCGGATGTGAAGGTCCTGTGCTGGCATGGTTACACTTGGTCTGTGGGTGTGAGGCCGGTTGGACGTACTGTCAAATTCTCTAAAACGACGTTGGAGTAAATTACAAATGACAAAAAATTATTCATACCATCTTCCCTTGCAACCAAAGTCCACTTTTGAAAAAGTTGATTTAGCAATATAAGGAACACTTACTGTAAAGAGGTTTGTTTGTTGTTTTCAATTAGTTTTTTTGTCCACAAATGAAAGTAAATGCAACAAAACTCGATTATCTAGAAGTACCATTGACCTTAACCCCAAACTATAATTTGAAAAAATTGTTCTATTAGCAAAGTGAAAAAGGTACTTTCTGAAATTGTCGCTGTCAGTCCAATGCACCAGCTCTGGCGAGAGATTTGTTGCGTTTTTCCTTTCATTGTCTGTATTTTTATCTTCCACGCACCAAACCCAAAATGAATCACGGCTATTTGTGCTGGACAGGCCCAGTGACCTGTGAATCGTGTGTGTTTGTGGTGGCAGGTTGTCTCTCGTAAACAGTTCACTCAAACAAAATCCTCCCAATCACACAGAGATGATATAGCTCATCTGAGTTCTGAGGGCTGATGCATCTGCATGCGTGATGTAGGGTAATGTTTGGTGGTATCACAGCCTCTCACAGGTATAGTCATACAGTAGGCTTTGTCTTGCTCTTATTCTGAGAGGATCTACCCAGGCTTAACAGAAGAACAAGTGGTTTATAAAGGTCCCTTTATGTCAACAGTCAGCTTTCAAGTTCTCGTAAAGTTTTGCTACAATCCCTGAGGTTAAGGTTTTGACTAATCAACGATAACTCTTGAAATATTGGAATACCTTAAAGCTCAGCTGTCTGTACCAAGTCCTAAATGATAGCATACTTATGCACTGTTCATAAGTACATAATGTATGCTCTCATAAGCTGTAATTACAAGGTTAGAGGGACATTTGGTCATGCTCTGTAAAGGGGTTACTGAGAAGGGCACTGCGTTCATCCACCTCTGGCCTGCTCGCCTCCCTACCTCTGCGGAAGCACAGTTCCCACTCAGCCCTGTCAAAACTGTTCGCTGCTCTGGCACCCCAATGGTGGAACAAGCTCCCTCACGACGTCAGGACAGCGGAGTCAATCACCACCTTCCGGAGACACCTGAAACCCCACCTCTTTAAGAAATACCTGGGATAGGATTAAGTAATCCTTCTAACCCCCCCGCCCCTCTCCCCCCAAAAATATATAGATGTACTATTGTAAAGTGGTTGTTCCACTGGATATCTTAAGGTGAATGCACCAATTTGTAAGTCGCTCTGGATAAGAGCGTCTGCTAAATGACGTAAATGTAAATGTAAATGTAAATTTGACAGTAGCTTATTAGAGTATACCTATTGTAATATAAATACAGTACCGAATCAAGTACTGTGTAATGACCCACAGTACAATATTGTAAATTGACTGTATTATACAGTAAACAAGTAAATGCTATTGTAATCAGAATTCATTAATGAAATTCATTCAGTGGATGGGTTTGCATTTCAGAGTATTTTACTGTAATTACAAGGGAGTGGTGCAAGCAGGTTGGCTGCTAGGTAAGTTGTTTACACATCACAGTATATTAACAAATATTTGGTGCTTCATATCACTTGCACTTCTCGAAGCCTTAACAAAGTCTTCCAAACTTGCAGAAACTACGGATCAAAACAGACCAAAAGTACATGACAAAATGTTCAATAATTTATGGTTTAAGACTTACTGCTACTCCAATCTGCCTCCTATGCTAACTGATGGGGCACTATAACCACATAGGAGTTAACTTGGTACATCATTCTCACTCAAGGGTGCAACAAATATAGCTTCTTACAAGGCACACAATATGTTAATGAGCCAGAAACAACATTAGCCATGCCCCCACTAGTGGTTAACAGGTTTTTGTTGCTCCAAAGATGCGGTACAGTACTGTATTCTGTGGGGTGGAATTGAAGTACTATTCTAAATACAGAAATGTATTCCCGCCTAGAAACTTTTCCCACAATGCACTATAATTTACAGTAACCTGCAGTAAAATGTTTCAAAAGCATTTTAATGTTGATAATACCCCAAATTACAATATAATTTACAGTTGTCCGTTACAGTGTGGTGTCTTCCTTCTCACCTCCCATGCTCAGTAACCCTCAATGGAATACTTTTCAGGTTGTAGGTCCCTAGAGGAACTCACCTTAGAGACTCCAATACCAATGACGTTTCTTGTTACAGATGATTGACTTTTGACTAGATGGTCCTATTATATGAGGAAGCATCAGCTTCATCAGCCCCACTAACAAAGCAGCTCCAACTCTCCCTCTGTTCATCGGAGCTTCACCAGGCCTGGGCTCCAGAGCTGGGGGGAATAAAGACCTAGGCCTGTCACAGCCACGTCCACCTTCTTTGCTTATGGTTTCAGCCTGATGCAATAGTATCAGTCCGGTGAGTCTCATCAGTAGAACGATATGGAATCTACCAGGCCCTCTCTGCAGATGAAAATCAAGCATTCTATTCAGAGCCTCTCTAGGATGTGGAATATCTTCTGTGTTTTGACAAGTGGAGCCAACAGTAGACAGGCTGTGTAATCAACCAGGAAGAATAATTGTATGGTCTGTATCCATAAAGGGGCTATTTGGTTCTAGCACTGCTTTATTGGCCCCGGTGTGCTAGCCTCTCCAGTTGCTCTCATTGAGCCTGATCCGGAGGTCAGATATTGACCTTAATATTATTATTATTGTCCCAGTCATTAACCTACTGAGGGCCCAGGGAGACCGTGGGGGACTGGGGGAATGGGATCCATGGCAGGGGAGACACCAGGCACAAAGGGGCTGCTGGAGCGGACAATGGCACGCAGGGGTCTGAGAAGCCAGACAGAGTGTGCTATTGATCTGGGTGGATTAGGACCCCTTGTTTGTGGGGGCATCTTCCTCAGTTGACAGATTATTACAGGCTTTTCTGGGATTTGGGCCTGGAAAAGACTCCCAGCACAATAACTGTGTATGGCAGAGACATATCTAATAAGATATACTCCATAAGCTTAGAGGAGAAAACAATTATTTCTGGGAAGCTTCTGGCAATGGAGGCAATCTTTTTTTTCTTCTGTCTTTTTTCTTTTCTTTCGCTCTTGTTCTCCATTCATTTAAAAATAGCAAAAGCGGGATTTACAAAACAGATTGACTCTCTTTATTAGTTTCAGTATGCCGCAATTCATTGAGCTCTGAAGCGCTCTGCCCATTAAACATTTTGTGTTGGAAGATTGTGATGTGGAGGGACTTGAGTATGAGTATTAAAATTAACATAAGAGAGGGAGAAAGAGCCTCACATCTGGCCAGATGGGTCTGAGTAACCAAAAGGTCCAACTCCAACCCTACTCTTCCAATCCTTGATCTGCACTCAAACAGCAGGGTGCCAGCCAAGTGCACCAGCACTTGCCAGGCATGACATATGACGCAATTAAGGTTCAGATCAGTGGTGGCCAATCAACTTCTCACAGTCAGAACACACAGAGTCACAGCACAGAGATTTATGAAGAGTAAACACAATTGAGGTACTTCCTTTTTAACATAAGTCCACATTGAATAAACCAAGAAAATGTAATGATAATGTAAATGGATTTATTAGGCTGGGACATGAACAGAGAGTGGGAATAAGTACAGTAAATGCCTTCATCTCAGTGTAGTCAGGTCATACAAGCTCCATACTGATCAGGGATTGGAGGGGTGGTGTGGGCTTCAGAGCTAGGGCCCTTGTCAAATCAGAACACTGATGAAAATATTAACTCCATCGGGATCTGCCAAAATTGCTGTGAATATATGGTATATAGTCTCTCTCTCTCTTTATCTCTCCCTCTTTCTCTCTTGTTCTCATTCTTTCTACCCCTCTCTAATTCCTACTCAGACATCAACCTCCACTGATGATGCCGTGGAGGACCTGAAGGAGGGCATGTGTGGGATACATACAAAGCAGAACAGCACTATTTCAAACAGGCGTCCAACGAGGGAGGCTGGGTATCATAAACAGTGCTGAATATGCATATACACTGAACAAAACTATAAATGCAACATGTAAAGTGTTGGTCCCATGTTTAATGAGCTGAAATCAAAGATCTCAAACATTTTCCATACGCACTGAAAGCTTATTTCTCTCAAATGTTGTGCGCACATTTGTTAACATCACTGTAAGTGAGCAATTCTCCTTTGCCAAGATAATCCATCCAATTGACAGGTGTGGCATATTAAACAGCATGATAGTTACACAGGTGCACCTTTTGCTAGGGACAAATAAAGGCCACTCTAAAACATTCAGTTTTGCCACACACCACAGATGTCTCAAATTTTGAGGGAGTGTGCAATTGGCATGATCATTGCAGTTCATTATTCTACCATAAGGGGAAAGGGGGATACCTAGTCAATTGTACAACTGAATGCATCTTCTGCGTTTAACCCAATCCCTCTGAATCAGAGAGGTGCAGGGGACTGTTTTAATCGACATCCACGTCTTCAGTGCCAGGGGAACAGTGGGTTAACTGCCTTGCTCAGGGGAAGAACGACAGATTTTTGCTTTGTCAGCTCAGGGATTCGATCCAGCGACCTTTCGGTTACTGGCCCAATGCCAGTAACCGGGTGGCAAATGGGTGGCTACCTGCCGCCCATATGCCACCTCTAACGTCGCATTAGAGAATTTGGCAGTACGTCCAACTGGCCTCACAACCACAGACCACGTATATGGCATTGTGAGCGGGCGGATTGCTGATGTCAACATTGTGATCAGAGTGCCACATGGTGGCGTTGGTTTTTTATTTATTTACAGTGAGGGGGAAAAAGTATTTGATCCCCTGCTGATTTTGTACGTTTGCCCACTGACAAAGAAATGATCAGTCTCTAATTTTAATGGTAGGTTTATTTGAACAGTGAGAGACAGAATAACAACAAAAAAATCCAGAAAAACGCATGTCAAAAATGTTATAAATTGATTTGCATTTTAATGAGGGAAATAAGTATTTGACCCCCTCTCAATCAGAAAGATTTCTGGCTCCCAGGTGTCATTTATACAGGCAATGAGCTGAGAATAGGAGCACACTCTTAAAGGGAGTGCTCCTAATCTCAGCTTGTTACCTGTATAAAAGACACCTGTCCACAGAAGCAATCAATCAATCAGATTCCAAACTCTCCACCATGGCCAAGACCAAAGAGCTCTCCCAGGATGTCAGGGACAAGATTGTAGACCTACACAAGGCTGGAATGGGCTACAAGACCATCGCCAAGCAGCATGGTGAGAAGGTGACAACAGTTGGTGCGATTATTCGCAAATGGAAGAAACACAAAAGAACTGTCAATCTCTCTCAGCCTGGGGCTCCATGCAAGATCTGACCTTGTGGAATTGCAATGATCATGAGAACGGTGAGGAATCAGCCCAGAACTAAACTGGAGGATCTTGTCAATGATCTCAAGGCAGCTGGGACCATAGTCACCAAGAAAACAATTGGTAACACTCTACGCCGTGAAGGACTGAAATCGTGCAGCGCCCGCAAGGTCCCCCTGCTCAAGAAAGCACATATACATGCCCGTCTGAAGTTTGCCAATGAACATTTGAATGATTCCGAGGACAACTGGGTGAAAGTGTTTTGGTCAGATGAGACCAAAATGGAGCTCTTTGGCATCAACTCAACTCGCCGTGTTTGGAGGAGGAGGAATGCTGCCTATGACCCCAAGAACACCATCCCCACCGTCAAACATGGAGGGGGAAATATTATGCTTTGGGGGTGTTTTTCTGCTAAGGGGACAGGGCAACTTCACCGCATCAAAGGGACAATGGACGGGGTCATGCACCGTCAAATCTTGGGTGTGAACCTCCTTCCCTCATCCAGGGCATTGAAAATGGGTCGTGGACGGGTATTCCAGCATGACAATGACCCAAAACACACGACCAAGGCAACAAAGGGGTGGCTCAAGAAGAAGCACATTAACCTCTTGGCGTTCCCCTAGGATAGGGGGCGCTAAAGCGATTTTTGAAAAAAATTCGTGCCCATTTTAAACGGCCACCTACTCAAACTCAGAAGCTAGAATATGCATATAATTAATACTTGTGGATAGAAAATACCCTAAAGTTTCTAAAACTGTTTGAATGGTGTCTGTGAGTATAACAGAACTCATATGGCATGCAAAAACCTGAGAAGATTCCTTACAGGAAGTGCCCTCTCTGACAAGATCTTGTTCTTCTTGTCTCTGTTTATTGAAGACTGAGGATCTTTGCTGTAACGTGACACTTCCTACGGCTCCCATAGGCTCTCAGAACCCGGGAAAAAGCTGAATGATGTAAATCCATCCCCAGGCTGAAACACATTAGCGCTTTTGGCAAGTGCTCTATCAGAGGGCAATCAGACTGAGGCTCGTGCATGAGGGGATCCCATGCTTTTACTTTCGCTCTCTTTGTAATAAAAACGATTTCCCGGTCGGAATATTATCGCTTTTTTACGAGAAAAATGGCATAAAAATTGATTTTAAACAGCGGTTGACATGCTTCGAAGTACGGTAATGGGATATTTAGACTTTTTTTGTCACGAAATGCGTCGTGCTCGTCACCCTTATTTACCCTTTCGGATAGTGTCTTGAACGCACGAACAAAACGCCGCTATTTGGATATAACAATGGATTATTTGGGACCCAACCAACATTTGTTATTGAAGTAGAAGTCCTGGGAGTGCATTCTGACGAAGAACAGCAAAGGTAATAACATTTTTCTTATAGTAAATCTGACTTTGGTGAGTGCTAAACTTGCTGGGTGTCTAAATAGCTTGCCCTGTGATGCCGGGCTATCAACTTAGAATATTGCAAAATGTGCTTTCACCAAAAAGCTATTTTAAAATCGGACATATCGAGTGCATAGTGGAGTTCTGTATCTATAATTCTTAAAATAATTGTTATGTTTTTTTGTGAACGTTTATCGTGAGTAATTTAGTGAATTCACCGGAAGTTTGCGGGGGGTATGCTAGTTCTGAACATCACATGCTAATGTAAAAAGCTGGTTTTTGATATAAATATGAACTTGATTGAACAAAACATGCATGTATTGTATAACATAATGTCCTAGGGTTGTCATCTGATGAAGATCATCAAAGGTTAGTGCTGCCTTTAGCTGTGGTTTGGGTTTATGTGACATTATATGCTAGCTTAAAAAATGGGTGTCTGATTTTTTCTGGCTGGGTACTCTGCTGACATAATCTAATGTTTTGCTTTCGTTGTAAAGCCTTTTTGAAATCGGACAGTGTGGTTAGATTAACGAGAGTCTTGTCTTTAAAATGGTGTAAAATAGTCATATGTTTGAGAAATTGAAGTAATAGCATTTCTAATGTATTTGAATAACGCGCCACGGGATTCAACTGGCTGTTGAGTAGGTGGGACGATTTCGTCCCGCCGACCCTAGAGAGGTTAACCTGTTGGGTCTAGGGGGCAGCATTTGCACGTCTGGATAAAAAAAATGTACCCGATTTAATCTGGTTACTAATCCTACCCAGTAACTAGAATATGCATATACTTATTATATATGGATAGAAAACACTCTAAAGTTTCTAAAACTGTTTGAATGGTGTCTGTGAGTATAACAGAACTCATTTGGCAGGCAAAACCCTGAGACATTTTCTGACAGGAAGTGGATACCTGATGTGTTGTATTGACTTTAAACCTATCCCATTGAAAAACACAGGGGCTTAGGAATATTTTGGCACTTCCTATTGCTTCCACTAGATGTCACCAGCCTTTACAAAGTGTTTTGAGTCTTCTGGAGGGAGATCTGACCGAACAAGAGCCATGGAACGATGATGTCCCATTAGACACCTGGCGCGCGAGTTCATGTTGGGTACCCTCGTTCCAATACGTTATAAAAGAGTATGCATTCGTCCACCTTGAATATTATTCATGTTCTGGTTAAAAAAGGCCCTAATGATTTATGCTATACAACGTTTGACATGTTTGAACGAACGGAAATATATTTTTTCCCCTCGTTCATGACGAGAAGTCCGGCTGGCTTACATCATGTGCTAACGAGACGGAGATTTTTGGACATAAATGATGAGCTTTTTTGAACAAAACTACATTCGTTATGGACCTGTGATACCTGGAAGTGACATCTGATGAAGAGAATCAAAGGTAATGGATTATTTACATAGTATTTTCGATTTTAGATCTCCCCAACATGACGTCTAGTCTGTATCGTAACGCGTATTTTTCTGGGCGCAGTGCTCAGATTATTGCAAAGTGTGATTTCCCAGTAAGGTTATTTTTAAATCTGGCAAGTTGATTGAGTTCAAGAGATGTAAATCTATAATTCTTTAAATGACAATATAATATTTTACCAATGTTTTCTAATTTTAATTATTTAATTTGTGACGCTGACTTGACTGCCGGTTATTGGAGGGAAACGATTTCCTCAACATCAATGCCATAGTAAAACGCTGTTTTTGGATATAAATATGAACTTGATAGAACTAAAAATGCATGCATTGTCTAACATAATGTCCTAGGAGTGTCATCTGATGGAGATTGTAAAAGGTTAGTGCATCATTTTAGCTGGTTTTATGGTTTTGGTGACCCTGTCTTTGACTTGACAAAACATTACACACAACTCTTGTAAATGTACTGTCCTAACATACTCTAAATTTATGCTTTCGCCGTAAAACCTTTTTGAAATCGTAAAACGTGGTTAGATTAAGGAGATGTTTATCTTTCAAATGGTGTAAAATAGTTGTATTTTTGAAAAATTTGAATTTTGACATTTATTTGGATTTAAATTTGCCGCTCTTGAAATGCACCTGCTGTTGATGGAGTGCACCACGGGTGGCACGCTAGCGTCCCACCTAGCCCCAAGAGGTTAAAGTTATAGCATTTATGAGGTATTTGTCCAACTCCAAGCGGGCTGTCATGTGCCTTTTACTGAGGAGTGACTTACATCTGGCCACTCTACCATAAAGGACTGAATGGTGGAGTGCTGCAGAGATGTTGAAGGCAAAGCAGCCAACAAGAGCTCAGCATATGTGAGAAATCCTTCAAGAATGTTGGAAAAGCATTCCAGTTGAAGCTGGTTGAGAGAATGCCAAAGGTGTGCAAAGATCTCATCAAGGCAAAGGGTGGCTACTTTGAAGAATCTCAAATATAAAATATATTTTGATTTGTTTAACACTTTTTTTTGGTTACTATATGATTCCATTTGTGTTATTTCATAGTTTTGATATCTTCACTATAATTCTTCAATGTAGAAAATAGTAAAAAAATAAAGAAAAACCCTTGAATGAGTAGCTGTGTCCACATTTTTGACTGGCACTGTACATATAAATATATATAAAAATATATATATATTGTGAGAGTCATATAAGAACGCGTTGTCTGAAACACCCAAACTAACCAGAAATACTATGTCACAGAAATAAAACATTTTTGCTCACTTCCAGCAGACGAAGCAGACAGCAGCTATATGTAGGCCCCAGTGGGGGGTTAACACTGGCCTAATCTCCAGTCTGCGAAGCATGTAAACCCGCTCCTTCCCTGGCCATGGCCCCTTCTGCCTCTCATGATGTCACACCACAACTCTCCAAATGTGATGCTTCCCAGAACTTTGTCAGCATCTTCGTTGCCTCTCACTTTCACCCACTCCCCATGCGGCCCCATGCTCCTGCCAGTGTTGGCAGTCAGGCCCAGACCTCAACAGTCCCTCCCTCCCAGAAAGTTCTCTCTCCCTCCACTAGCAGGCTGTGTCGCGGCTGATTTGATTCTTTGCTGTGTTTTTCTTGCTTCCCCCCTCTGCTTTTCTGTTTTAAAACCTGACATTCTGTTTACTGTAGGATTACTGCTTATGTATGTTTCAAATTTGACAGCTGCTTCATTCAACTCCCCATTGTGGAGGCACTGTGATAAGACAGATACGGGATTCAAATTTTTCCCTGCCTAAATCCTTTCCAAATCTTCTATTTTTCTCTCCCTCCCAAGCATTCCTGCTTTAAGATTAGAGAGTGTTCCGGCAGCACAACTCTAGGATTTTCGCGGAGGCCTGGAACATTCCAGCAGGACTGCTAATGAAGGGTCTGCTCCTCTGACAGCTGTTGCTTCCACAGCAAAAGTTTCTCAATAAAGGCCACAATCAAACCTCTTCCACTCTGTCTGTCTTCTTCTGGCTAGACACCACTGGCATTTAAAAAATAATCTAGGTGTCATGTAAACATCACACTGAAACAGGGTTACGATGTGGAAGATACTTATTTTGTGAAGGATCTAGGGTGTACGCTGTGTGCAGTTGAGACAGTCCTATAACATTACAATGTACTGACAGAGGAGTTACATTATTCGAAATGGGGTTGTCACTCAAATACCCACTTGCAAAACTCCATTCATTCACAGATTGCATGAGCAGATTAATTCAGCAGAATAGCAGGAGCATGTCTGCTGTATCTCTTCAGAGGCCTTTCAACGCACCGCACCACAGTATCACGCACCACAATAGCCTGACTGGAATAGTGATGGACGCTTAGACTTTCAGGACTGATGGATTAACGTGAGTGAAGAGCCAGAATTTAGCAAAAACATATCCATCATAACTTTTACATGAATCATGAGTACCATGGGTAATAGCCAATTCCCAGAATTTAGTGGCTGCAGTGGATTGCAATGAGGCTTGACCTACAACCAGGTCTCATCCTGAAATATCATTAACTAAAGAACCTGTCCTATCAAGCACACATCAATGACAAAGTGTTTATACTTTCATTTATTGTTAATGTGACATGCCATATGTTCTATGAGTCTACTAAGTATACCTGGAGATATGATGATTGGTGGAATTCAAAATTATGGCCTCATCATGTTTACTATCATGGCATTGTAGATTGATTAATTGCAAGGCCATGGCCCTTCACGGCTTCACTCTTTTCATCTGAGACTACGAGGACATGCAGCCTGTTTCTTTGTTCTACCTCCGTTGGTTTGGTGTCTCTCACCTATGGCTCCATGGGTTTGATATCTTATCTACCACACATACAGGTATGGTCTCTGTATAATCTGTCAACACGCTGCTTGACTGTGTCTGGACACAGCTTCCAAACACACAGAACGATTTCCCATACAAATGAAAATAGACTTTGTACAGCCTAAGTCTCTGACGAATGTCAGACATCCTCGCACAAGTGTCATTTGGGTGATTTACAAGCATAACCCAAGGCTAACCTTTCCTTTGATGTGGAATAAAGAAATCTATCGAAATCAGAAGTGATGCTGCAATTTCTATCCAGGACTGCAGAGCACGCTACTCTTATTGTGGGATTTGTGAAAGGGGTAACAAAACTGCATATTTGAATGTAAAAATAACACTGTATGAATATCAATTGATGCCTTATGTCAGGCAAACATATTTCCTAATTAATGAGCTAGTTAGTTGAAATGCTTGTATTACTTATTGTTAGTGTAGGATTATATGCTGATGAGATCTTGGGGGTTTGAACTACAGACACTGACACATTCAAAAGGGAGTAAATAAAGCCTTCATAGAGAATTCTATGATAATCACGTGCTAAAATTGAATTCAAAAAATAAAATGGTCGCTGTGGAGATTTTCTTTGCCATTTTTGATTATCAAATCATTGCAGTTTAAATTAATTCAGGGATAAAGAGTAGACATGTTTTATCTTTCACTTTTTAGAATAAGTTAAAGCAAAAGCTTAGCAAAAGTCTGAGTTTCATCCTCAAAGTTTAGCACTGTGACACAGTCATGTGTACAGGAGAAAAAGGCAAAGAAATCCCTCTGAATACAGCTCAAAGTGCTGTGGCCAATGCTCTTACAATCCATTCACAGCACTGTACAGATTGCATTTTACATGACAAATGCAGTGCAAAGTGGACCACTAAATCTACTCAGTGTACCCAAGATCCTGGCTGAAGGATGACAGTGTGGAACTGATTTACACAATCGGATGACAATCCATAAAATATTGAGCCTCTTAATCAGCAAAATACAACAGCTCCCTGCTGCCAATTCAGGTCTTTTGGACACCAGATGGGTGTGTACCACTGTAATATCCCTGGACCTTATCACCTTACAGCCAACCCATCGTTTGTCTTACAGTACCATTCAGAAGTGGGGGCCTTGGGAAATAGATGACCACGTGTTAATGCTGTGCTATATTTCTTATATTTTCCACTTTGATAGAGGGAGTATTTTGTGTAATCACCCTCTAACCTTGGGAATTAATGAGCCATCGGAAAACAGCTCCAATTGTCAGATATTTCTGAATGTCCCCCCCAGTCCATATCTCAACTAATGTGATGGCATGATATGCCAATGAATATTTGTTATACTAAACCTTAAAATGATACTGCTTGATCAAGATATAATATAATTATATTAATATCTAACCGTTTGGCTTATATTACTTTTTGAATTCACCTGATATTATATTATGTTTTGTATGGCATACTTGGGGTGTGTCCTCATTTTGCATGGTCATCAGGGAAATAAGTCTGCTGCTATTGTATAGTAATAATCAAGATATCTCCCTAAGGTTTCAGCCTACTATATTACTCACAGACACTTTCATGGGAGAACAAATCATATTAAAAGTTTCTTGCCAACACTAAATTAAAATATCAACCATGTGGACTTTTCACACCAACTTTAACAGGCAACACCATTCACCTCCCTCTGACATCTCAATAATGTTTGCCTATCCTTCTCTCCTGCCCTTCATATATAACTGGACAGGTAAAAGCACATTTCCATGTAGGCTTTGTCCATACAGCTTTAACCTGTCCTGTCTTCTCAGCTCAATGCAAATGAAGGAGAAGAAGCCACTTAAGGCTATTGAAATGTTCTCTCCCTCTACCCTCTACCCTCTCTCACTCTGACACCCTCCACCTCAGAAACCCTTCTCTCTCTCTCCTACATTTGTCTCTCATTTGAACGAAGGAGGGGATGCCTATCTGGGGGCCCACAAGTGGCCCATCCTGAGGGCTGGCTGAGATTGATGCCTGTGATCCAGCTGTGCTGATTTACTCCCCGGGCACACGGGGGAGTGGAGATTACACTGTGGCTCGGCTGGGATGGGGGTAGAGAGAGAGAGAGAGAGAGAGATGAGAGAGTGACAGAGAGAGTGACAGCGAAACTGACAGAGACAGAGAGTGACAGAGGGAGAGAGAGCTATAGAGACAGAGCGAGAGAGACATAGCGAGAGAGAGAGCAAGAGAGAGAGAGTGAATGAGTGTAAAAAGAGATGGGGAGAGAGAGAGTGAGTTGGAGAGAGTATGTGAGAGGGGAAGAGGCTCTCAAGAGAAGACAAGCTATGTGCACACTGCCCACAAAATGAGGTGGAAACTGAGATACACTTCCTAACCTCCTGCCAATTGTATGACCATATTAGAGACACATATTTCCCTCAGATTACACAGAGCTACAAAGTATTCGAAAACAAATCCAATTTTGATAAACTCCCATATCTATTCGGTGAATTAACACAGTGTGCAATCACAGCAGCGAGATTTGAGACCTTTGCCACAAGAAAAGGGCAACCAGTGAAGAACAAACACCGTTGTAAATACAACCTATATTTATGTTCATTTATTTTCCCTTTTGTATTTTAACTATTTACACATCATTACTTAACTGTATATAGACATAATATGACATTTGACATTTCTTAATTCTTTGGAACTTTTGTGAGTGTAACGTTTACTGTAAATGTTTTGTTTATTACATCACTGTAGTCGGCCTAAATAATATATTACAGTGTGTGACAGAGGAAAATTAGCTTCTGACACTTAAAATGTAATGTTTATTTATCTTTTCTTTGTTATCTATTTTACTTGTTCTGGCAATGTAAACATGTTTCCCATGCCAATAAAACCCCTTAAATATGAGAGAGAGAGAGAGAGAGAGAGAGAGAGAGAGAGAGAGAGAGAGAGAGAGAGAGAGAGAGCTAAAGAGAGAGAGAGAGCTAAAGAGAGAGAGAGCTAAAGAGAGAGAGAGCTAAAGAGCTAAAGAGAGAGAGAGATAAAGAGAGAGAGAGAGATAAAGAGAGAGAGAGAGAGAGAGAGAGAGAGATAAAGAGAGAGAGAGAGAGATAAAGAGAGAGAGAGAGAGAGAGAGAGAGAGAGAGAGAGAGAGAGAGAGAGAGAGAGAGAGAGATAAAGAGAGAGAGAGATAAAGAGAGAGAGAGAGAGAGAGAGATAAAGAGAGAGAGAGAGAGAGAGATAAAGAGAGAGAGAGAGAGAGATAAAGAGAGAGAGAGAGAGAGAGAGAGAGAGAGAGAGAGAGAGAGAGAGAGCTAAAGAGAGAGAGAGCTAAAGAGAGAGAGAGCTAAAGAGAGAGAGAGATAAAGAGAGAGAGAGAGAGATAAAGAGAGAGAGAGCTAAAGAGAGAGAGAGAGCTAAAGAGAGCTAAAGAGAGAGAGAGCTAAAGAGAGCTAAAGAGAGAGAGAGCTAAAGAGAGAGAGAGAGAGAGCTAAAGAGAGAGAGAGAGAGAGAGAGCGAGCTAAAGAGAGAGAGAGAGCAAAAGAGAGAGAGAGAGCAAAAGAGAGAGAGCGAGCTAAAGAGAGAGAAAGAGAGAGCTAAAGAGAGAGAGAGCTAAAGAGACAGAGCAAGAGAGTTTTTAGTTTTAAATAATCTTTATTGGGTCTGGGAGCCCACCACACAATAAATACTCATACAAAACCACAGTTACACATCAATTAAAAACACAACTCCAATTCCTCCTCCACAGTAACTAAACACAACAGCCTCTGAATACCCCATATACTCATAAACTGATCAATATTGTTGACCAGTTTATAATAGGCAAACTTGACCCTTAATCTCGCTGCCAACATTCCCTCCAGCATTCCCACCACATCCACAGACCCCTGTCCCTGAATACTGTTCTTTCGGGTCTTCCATATCGCTAATTTTGCTGCCCCTAACACAAAATTAAGCAACACAACTACACCCTTTCGACTGAACCTGTACTTTGGCCCAAATATATACATTTGGGAAGAAAAAACCTCTCCCAACATTGAGAACCAATTTGTGATCAGGTCAATCATCCCGACCAACCTGGGACACTGTAAAAACAGATGTGCCAGAGTTTCAGACTCCGCACAAAATGGACACCCCTACACAACAGTAGGGTCCAGGTGTACCAGATGCATGTTAGTGGCTATAGCTCCATTGTATTATCCTCCATTGGATGCCAGCTGTACTCTTATCAATAGGCAGTTTGTATAATGATCGCCAACAGCCTTTTGGAGAGACACCTGGACCAAGCACACCCGCCCACCTCGTCGATTTTACCCCTTCCAGGGAAGAGGCATGGGACACCTTTACACATACTCTGTACATGGCCTTCTTTCCCACCTCCTTGAACTCCCCCAGCTCCGGGGTATCGAAAGAAAGCAGCATCCCCACGTCCTCCTCGAATGCCCCCGCTGCAGCACTAACAATCAGTGCAGGGAACACATAATCCAGACCCTCCTTCCACCGATCAGAATTGGAAATGTCAGTCACATACTGCAGATGAAGAACTGGCAGGGAGTCACAGACCTCAGCGACGACCTTCCTCAGCAGGCGAGATGATCGGATCCCCACTCTTTCTCCCAGCTCCTCCAACGATCTATTCCTGTTCCACATCAGATGACCCAGTTTAGTACACCCCACACCTAACAGGCATGAACATTGGCTAGCTGAACCCAGAACACGGGACTGGATGGCAGTGTTGTGAAAAAGAGACTCTTCAAAAAAGCCACATCCCTGGTGGCATGCAGGCCTTACGGGACTTGACAAAAACTCTCCAAGCCTGCATAACAGACTAATAAAATAGAGTCAGGCCAGACAAATAACTCCCCTCCAGCTTTAAGAGGAAAAGTTGCTTATCTAAGCCCAAACAGCCCGCTCTCCTCATCAATGTATAGGCTGTGTCGACCCAGCTAGAACCGTCTCTGTACAACATTCTCTGTGCTGCTTGAAGCCGGAAAGCCATGATCCTAGAGGAAATATCCACCAAGCCTTGGCCACCCTCATGTAGTGTCAGGTACAGGGTTGCAGCTTTAATCCAGTGTTGTCCAGACCAGAAGAAATTGACAAGGGTCCTCTGAAGCTCTTGTATCAGACCCTTTGGTGGCTGTAAAATCTTTTGTCTGTGCCACAGGGTAGAGGCAGCAAGATTATTAGCTACCAATACCCTTCCCCTATAAGACAGGTGGAGCAGCACCCATTTCCATCTTGATAGTCTGGCACACACTTTCTCCACAACACCCTACCAGTTCTTTTTCTGAAAGACATCAGAGCCTAGAAAACCCCCCAAAGTTTTCATCCCATCTCTGCCCCACTGAAGCCCCCCTGGTAACCGTGGAGCAGACCCCATCTGAAGCTGACCTGCCCACAGCGCTTCACTCTTTCCCCAATTGACTCTAGCTGAGGAGGCCCCCTCATACACCTTTAACGCGTTTGAGAGAACCTTAACATCCTCACTCCCTGTAATAGAAACTGTCACGTCATCTGCATACACAGACAGTGCTATTGTGGGACCCTTCTTTACACCTGGCACAGAGAAACCAGTAAGCTTCGCTCTTAAAAAACAAAGCATTGGTTCAATCGCCAGACTATATAACTGCCCTGAAAGTGGGCATCCCTGCCTGATGCCCCTTTGGACAGGGATGGGGCAGCTCAAACCAACCCCCACCTTCACCATACACGAGGCCCCAGCATACAGTAAATTCATCCAAGACAAAAAAACATCCCCAAACCCAAAGGCTTTCATTGTTTTAAACAAGTACTGGTGGTCCACACGATCAAAAGCCTTCTCCTGATCCAAAGAAAGTAAACCAACATTTACATCAGACAGTTTACAAATGTCTAAAACATCTCTTATCAGAAACAAGTTGTCAACAATAGAGCGGTCAGGTACACAGTAAGACTGGTCCTTGTGGACTAACAATCCCAGATACTCTTTCAACCTGTTTGAGAGACATTTAGGAGAGACAATTGTATATTCTGCGCACAGCAAAGCAACAGGTCTCCAATTTTTTATGAGAGCCAAATCCCCCTTTCTTGGCAATAATGAAAGCATCGCACGTTGACAGGATACAGGAAGAGAACCCTCATGAAAAGATTCACACACCACTTCATAAAAATCCTCTCCAATAGACCCCCAAAAGCGCTTATAAAACTCAGATGGTAAACCATCAATGCCAGGGGCTCGGCCTGTTGAGCGCTGCATAACTGCTGTGGACAGCTCTTGCATTGTAATGTCAGAGTCCAAAAGACCTCAGTTCATGTCTCTTGTCCTGTAAGTTCATGACTAATGCAGGGTCGTTCTGAGTGAGCAGCTTCAATTCAATAGATTTGATGTCCTGTTCAAGGGCCCTGACAGTCTCTTTAACTTCAATACGAGACAGAGCAGTATACTGTTGACAGAATAATCATATTTGGGCCTTCACAACCTCCCACCATTGTCTCAAGGACTTAAAATTCCCTTTTATAACCCTCCATTTTTCCCAAAACAACAAAAACCTTTCACAAAACATGACATCCTGTAACAATTTAACATTAAAATACCAGTAAGATGATGACCTTCGTGGACAGGACAAATGAAGATCAATAGTAACAAAATGGTGATCAGAGAAACCCACAGGAGTAATGTCACACCTTCCAACCCTACTACAGTATTGCTCAGATACATACAACCTGTCTAACCTGGCTGCACTGACACGGCCTTCATTTACTTTTAGCCATGTGTACTGCCTAACTTTTGCATTCCTTACTCTCCACACATCAGAAAGTTCAAACTCAGTTAGTAGACCAGACAGGCAAGTGGCTGACCGCAGGTGAGGTTCTTCAGCAGTGCGATCAACAGTAAAATCCACTGTACAGTTCCAGTCCCCCCCTAAAACCATACACCCCTCTTGGTCATACTGTCTTAAGGTTTCCTTTATTTTATCAAAACCAACAATATGCTCTGTACCCTCATTAGGAGCATAAACATTCAAAAAAACAAACAAAAACCCCATAACATCTGCCTTGACCAATAAAACCCGACCCTTGACAATCTCTGTTGTAGATACCACAGTCACCCCTAAGCCTGAAGAAAACAAGATTGCCACCCCAGCACTGAAATTAGTACCATGACTGAGTATATGCTGCCCCTCCCACCACATACCCCAGTCAACCTCATTTTCCTCATCACTATGTCTCCTGTAGAAAAACTACATTAAGCCTTTTATGTTGTATTACTTCCAATACCCAAGCCCTCTTATTCCTGTCCCTTCCACCATTAATATTGAGAGAACCTACCCTTAGTACCTCCATATAGAAAAGAGAAAGGAAAAGCAGAAGAAACCACAGAGAAACCAAAGAGAAAAAACACCCTATGAAGCATGATCAACATCATTGTTTAAATATTCTCTTACCCTGACCACGTTTCCCACCACCTTTTGCTGCTGTGACAACAGTAACACATTTCCTCAAGAGAAACCGCTTCTTCTCACTTAACTGGTCTAACCCCACCATCTTCTGTAACATCACAGCTGACCTCACAAATTTATCAACATCAAAAAAATCTGTCAATTTGACAGATTTCCCAAAAGTCTGATCCAGAAACCTATTTACCTCCTCTAGATCATAAATTGAGTCGTCACCAGCTGCTATCATATCAAAAGAGATATCCATATCCTGCTCCTCCTCAACTGAGGCCACAGACCCCTGACTCATCCCTTTCATCACTCCCCACTTGCAGCCCATCACTCGTACCAGGCATCTCCTCCACTACCTGAGAGACTAGCCCCACCTGAACCCTATTACTCGTAGTGGGCATCTCTTCCACTACCTGGGAGCCTAGCTCCACATGAACCCCCTCCTGTACTCTATTACTCATAGTGGGCATCTTCTCCACTACCTGGGAGCCTAGCTTCACATGAACCCCCTCCTGTACTACGTTACTCATAGTGGGCATCTCCTCCACTGCCTGGGAGATTAGCTCCACATGAACCCCCTCCTGTACCCCAGCACTCATACTGGGCACCTCCTCACCAGTCTGAGGAACTGGCTCTTCAGATCCATCCTTACCTTCTACAACAACATTTTTCTGCTGCATAACATTTCACTCTAACACAAGTTGCAACTCCGTGCCCTCAACATGGATAACTTGTTCCTCAGCAGCAGGTGCTTGTGGCTGCGCAACCACTGTCGGCCTACCTCTCCCTACATCAGTGGGCCCAGGCGTTACGAGGACCACCTGCGCCCCTCACTCTGCCTTCTCCCTTTTCGGGCAAGCATGTCGCTTATGACCAACATCCCCACACTCAAAACACCATTGACTACCCGTACTAGCATAAGCCAAATACAATCTATTGTCATACTTGACTTTAAATGCTAACTCCAAAGTCTGCTCCGGTGAGTCCAAAAACATAAACACCTGTCGCCGAAATGACATAACCTGTTTCAACGCCGGGTGTTTGCAACCCAACAGGACAACCTTAATTGAACTTGCAAACTTGCAAACTTTGGAATAAACAGCGGTACATTTGAAATCGTTACCCTTGTTGACGGAGAAAAAAAGCGGCGTAACTTGAATAAACATTCCTTTAAGAAGTATGCATTGCTCAACCATACGATTAACAAGGCGCTCTTCTTTAAGAAAAACCACCACCGCTTTATTCATCCGTGACGCATAAGCAACGTTCTCATATCCTACCTTCTCTCCTATGGCGACCAGAAACTCCTCCACCGTGACAGTAGCATCAGTAACACACCTAAAGCCGTGCCGAAGTGAAAGGGACGGCATCCCCATTCGGGCTGCCATCCCCGCCAAAATTAGGGTAATTTCAATACGAAAAGAAAATACTTAATTCTACCACAACAACATTTTTTAAATAATAACCTTAATCATGGACAGAAGAAAACAAAGAATGCCACCAAGAAAGAGAAAACCTAAAGAAAGTCCTGAATATCTAACTCTACACAACACACGCACTCCCTTGCTCAAACAATTCCCAGCATGCACCAAACACTCCCAGCATGCAGAGAGAGCGAGAGAGAGAGAGAGAGAGAGAGCGAGAGAGAGAGAGAGAGAGAGAGATGCTTCTGATCACCATTTACTCTGTTCTAATGGTTGGCTGTGCTGCATACAACACCCTACTGCATTACTTCTCCCATGATCTAATAGACCCACCGACATATGCTCCAAATGAAGGTAATGCTGTACAGTGACAGTAAGAAATATCAATCACAATGTTTCTTTTGAATCAGTCAAAGATTGAAATAGTAGCCTTGACTGTACAGTTGTAAACAAATTGGACAGAAAACGTCAAAAAGGTCAGCTATCTATTTCCCCTGTAATGGTAGAATTAATCTACAGCAGTAATCTAAACATTGATTCCAACATTACCTCAACAGAGTCATCTGTATTCACCCAGCATGGAGCACTGTCCTAAATCTGCCCTGTCTCATTGTTGGCTCACAGTGCCTTCATTGGCTATCAGCATCAAATTGAGTGTCGTGATTGATCGTGGGTCATGAAGGAATGATAACACTCCATCACACTGCAACTACATCACTGTAGTCGGCCTAAATAATATATTACAGTGTGTGACAGAGGAAAATTAGCTTCTGACACTTAAATCTATTGTATACCAGTGGATTAAGCATCGGCTAAAATGGACTGGAAAGGACACTTTAAACAAGAGTTTTTGTAGATCACCTTCACACTTCTTCTGCTCAAGTTTTCAGTTGAAATTTGGTGAAAGATTGGATAACTTTAACATAGTTAGATTCAATACAGCATGAGGAAAAATTGACATGAATGACTTATCTTATTGGATTAAAATGCCATTTATGATTTGCTATATTTATTCAGCGTTTGTTTCACAATGTGGGAAATTGAATTTATCTTCATATCTTTGAAGCTGGTGACAAGAAAAAGATTATATGTTTTGAACTTTTATTGACACTAAATCCCATATGCCATTCCTGCCAAGGCATAATCTTGGAGGATGCAATATTTCTGAGTTTTAGTCTGATGAGTTTCATGCCATGTATTTATAGTTGACAAAAAATAAGCTGACAGTAAACTGCCTAGCCTGCCCATCTCACCTTTAACAAGATAGATGCCAGCATAGATAACATTCCTTGGAGCAAGGTCAAATCACAAAGGCTCAAAACTATGTGCGGTGGTGTGCGTGTGTGTGTGCTTCTGTGTCCATGTGTCTTTGCCTGTGTGTGTGCCTGTGTGTATGGGCATGTGTGTGTGTTTGGGTATTTTTAGGGGTGGAAGGGTTACATACATTTGAAGTCGGAAGTTTACATACACTTAGGTTGGAGTCATTAAAACTCGTTTTTCAACCACTCCACAAACTTCTTGTTAACCTGTTGGGGCTAGGGGGCAGTATTGACACGGCTGGATAAAAAACGTACCCGATTTAATCTGGTTACTACTCCTGCCCAGTAACTAGAATATGCATATAATTATTGGCTTTGGATAGAAAACACCCTAACGTTTCTAAAACTGTTTGAATGGTGTCTGTGAGTATAACAGAACTCATATGGCAGGCAAAAACCTGAGAAGATTCTGTACAGGAAGTGCCCTCTCTGACCATTCCTTGAGCTTCTTGACTCTGTTTATTGAAGACTGAGGATCTTTGCTGTAACGTGACACTTCCTACGGCTCCCATAGGCTCTCAGAAGGCGGGAAAAAAGCTGAATGATGTAATTCCAGCCCCTGACTGAAAAACATTATCACCTTTGGCAAGTGGCCGATCAAAGGACAATGGGCTGAGGCGCGTGCACGAGTCGACCCCATGTTTTATTTTCTTTCGTCTTTGAACCTAAACACGCTTTCCCGGTCGGAATATTATCGCTTTTTTACGAGAAAAATGGCATAAAAATTGATTTTAAACAGCGGTTGACATGCTTCGAAGTACGGTAATGGAATATTTAGAATTTTTTTGTCACGAAATGCGTCGTGCGCGTCACCCTTCTTTACCATTCGGATAGAGTCTTGAACGCACGAACAAAACAGAGGATATTTGGATATAACTATGGATTATTTGTTATTGAAGTAGAAGTCCTGGGAGTGCATTCTGACGAAGACAGCAAAGGTAATAACATTTTTCTTATAGTAAATCTGATTTTTGTGAGTGCTAAACTTGCTGGGTGTATAAATAGCTAGCCCTGTGATGCCGGGCTATCTACTGAGAATATTGCAAAATGTGCTTTCACCGAAAAGCTATTTTAAAATCGGACATAGCGACTGCATAGAGGAGTTCTGTATCTATAATTCTTAAAATAATTGTTATGTTTTTTGTGAACGTTTATCGTGAGTAATTTAGTAATTGCACCGGAAGTTTGCGGGGGGTATGCTAGTTCTGAACGTCACATGCTAATGTAAAAAGCTGGTTTTTGATATAAATATGAACTTGATTGAACAAAACATGCATGTATTGTATAACATAATGTCCTAGGGTTGTCATCTGATGAAGATCATCAAAGGTTAGTGCTGCATTTAGCTGTGGTTTGGGTTTATGTGACATTATATGCTAGCTTGAAAAATGGGTGTCTGATTATTTCTGGCTGGGTACTCTGCTGACATAATCTAATGTTTTGCTTTTGTTGTAAAGCCTTTTTGAAATCGGACAGTGTGGTTAGATTAACGAGAGTCTTGTCTTTAAAATGGTGTAAAATAGTCATATGTTTGAGAAATTGAAGTAATAGCATTTCTAAGGTATTTGAAAATATATATATATATTTTACTGCTGCTCTTTAATTACTTGTTACTTTTATCTCTTATTCTCATCCATATTTTTTTAAACTGCACTGTTGGTTAGGGGCTCGTAAGTAAGCATTTCACTGTAAGGTCTACACCTGTTGTATTTGGTGCATGTGGCTAATACAATTTGATTTGGTAAAGGTTCACCTTCCAACAGGACAACAACCCTAAGCACACAGCCAAGACAACGCAGGAGTGGCTTCAAGAGAAGTCTCTGAATGTCCTTGAGTGGCCTGGACTTGAACCCCATCGAACATGTCTGGAGAGACCTGAAAATTGCTGGGCAGCGATGCTCCCCATCCAACCTGACAGAGATTGAGAGGATCTGCAGAGAATAATGGGAGAAACTCCCAAATACAGGTGTGCCAAGCTTGTAGCATCATTCCCAGGAAGACTCAAGGCTGTAATCGCTGCCAAAGGTGCTTCAACAAAGTACTAAGAGAAGAGCCTGAATACTTATGTAAATGTGATATTTATGTTTCTTTTTAAATTATACATTTGCAAAAAATTCTAAAAACCTGTTTTAGGTTTTTAATTATAGGGTGTAGATTAATGAGAAAAACAAAACAATTGAATCAATTTTAGTATAAGGCTGGAACGTAACAAAATGTGGAAAAAGTCAAGAGGTCTGAATACTTGCCGATTGCACTGTATGCTCTCCACCCCTTTTGAAAAATCTATCCTTCAAACAAGCTGTCATAATCGTGTATGTAGGTGGCAGGGAAGCCAGGCGCAGGAGAAACCAAATTGGTTAAACTGGAGTATTTAATAACAAAAAACAAACTCCAAAACCAAAGCACAAAAATAACATGGGTAAAAATAACCCGTCGCACACCGATACAAAATACACACTTACATAACATCACAAACAATCACCAACAAGGACATGAGGGAAAACAGAGGGATAAAAACACAACATGTAATTAATGGGATTGGAACCAGGTGTGTAGGAAGACTAGACAAAACCAATGGAAAATGAAACACTGATCAATGATGTCTAGAAGACCGGTGACGTCGACCGCCGAGCAACACCCGAGCAAGGAGGGGCATCTACTTTGGCAGAAGTCATGACACAAGCACAGGCACACGCATACTAAATTACTCACGATAAACGTTCACAAAAAGCATAACAATTATTTTAAGAATTATAGATACAGAACTCCTCTATGCACTCGATATGTCCGATTTTAAAATAGCTTTTCGGTGAAAGCACATTTTGCAATATTCTCAGTAGATAGCCCGGCATCACAGGGCTAGCTATTTAGACACCCAGCAAGTTTAGCACTCACCAAAGTCAGATTTACTATCAGAAAAATGTTATTACCTTTGCTGTCTTCGTCAGAATGCACTCCCAGGACTTCTACTTCAATAACAAATGTTGGTTTGGTTCAAAATAATCCATAGTTATATCCAAACAGCGGCGTTTTGTTCGTGCGTTCAAGACACTATCCGAAAGGGTAAATAAGGGTGACGAGCATGGCGCAATTCGTGCCAAAAATGTCTAAATATTCCATTACCGTACTTCGAAGCATGTCAACCGCTGTTTAAAATCTAGTTTTCTGCCATTTTTCTCATAAAAAAGCGATAATATTCCGACCGGGAATCTGCGTTTAGGTAAACAGACGAAAGAAAATAAAGCATTCGGTCTACTCGGGCAAGCGCCTAAGCCCATAGTACTCTGATCGGCCACTTGCCAAAAGCGATAATGTGTTTCAGCCAGAGGCTGCCTCGATATCGTTCAGCTTTTTCCCGGGCTCTGAGAGCCTATGGGAGCCGTAGTAAGTGTCACGTTAGAGCAAAGATCCTCAGTCTTCAATAAAAAGAGCCAAGATAAAACACAACTTGTCAGACAGGCCACTTCCTGCATGGAATCTTAGCAGGTTTTGGCCTGCCATTTGAGATCTGTTATACTCACAGACACCATTCAAACAGTTTTAGAAACTTTAGGGTGTTTTCTATCCAAAGCCAATAATTATATGCATATTCTAGTTACTGGGCAGGAGTAGTAACCAGATTAAATCGGGTACGTTTTTTATCCGGCCGTGTCAATACTGCCCCCTAGCCCTAACAGGTTAACGAGAGTCTTGTCTTTAAAATGGTGTAAAATAGTCATATGTTTGAGAAATTGAAGTAATAGCATTTCTAAGGTATTTGAATAACGCGCCACGGGATTCAACTGGATGTTGAGTAGGTGGGACGATTTCAACCCGCCGACCCTAGAGAGGTTAAAGGGAGTGCTCCTAATCTCAGTTTGTTACCTGTATAAAATACACCTGTCCACAGAAGCAATCAATCAATCAGATTCCAAACTCTCCACCATGGCCAAGACCAAAGAGCTCTCCAAGGATGTCAGGGACAAGATTGTAGACCTACACAATGCTGGAATGGGCTACAAGACCATCGCCAAGCAGCATGGTGAGAAGGTGACAACAGTTGGTGCGATTATTCGCAAATGGAAGAAACACAATAGAACTGTCAATCTCCCTCGGCCTGGGGCTCCATGCAAGATCTCACCTCGTGGAATTGCAATGATCATGAGAACGGTGAGGAATCAGCCCAGAACTACACGGGAGGATCTTGTCAATGATCTCAAGGCAGCTGGGACCATAGTTACCAAGAAAACAATTGGTAACACTACGCCGTGAAAGACTGAAATCCTGCAGCGCCCGCAAGGTCCCCTGCTCAAGAAAGCACATATACATGCCCGTCTGAAGTTTGCCAATGAACATTTGAATGATTCCGAGGACAACTGGGTGAAAGTGTTTTGGTCAGATGAGACCAAAATGGAGCTCTTTGGCATAAACTCAACTCGCCTTGTTTGGAGGAGGAGGAATGCTGCCTATGACCCCAAGAACACCATCCCCACCGTCAAACATGGAGGTGGAAACATTATGCTTTGGGGGTGTTTTTCTGCTAAGGGGACAGGACAACTTCACCGCATCAACGGGACGATGGACGGGGCCATGCACCGTCAAATCTTGGGTGAGAACCTCCTTCCCTCAGCCAGGGCATTGAAAATGGGTCGTGGACGGGTATTCCAGCATGACAATGACCCAAAACACACGGCCAAGGCAACAAAGGAGTGGCTCAAGAAGAAGCACATTAAGGTCCTGGAGTGGCCTAGCCAGTCTCCAGACCTTAATCCCATAGAAAATCTGTGGAGGGAGCTGAAGGTTCGAGTTGCCAAACGACAGCCTCGAAACCTTAATGACTTGGAGGAGATCTGAAAAGAGGAGTGGGACAAAATCACTCCTGAGATGTGTGCAAACCTGGTGGCCAACTACAAGAAACGTCTGACCTCTGTGATTGCCAACAAGGGTTTTGCCACCAAGTACTAAGTCATGTTTTGCAGAGGGGTCAAATACTTATTTCCCACATTAAAATGCTAATAATTGTATAACATTTTTGACATGCGTTTTTCTGGATTTTTTTTGTTGTTAATCTGTCTCTCACTGTTCAAATAAACCTACCATTAATATTATAGACTGATAATTTCTTTGTCAGTGTGCAAACGTACAAAATCAGCAGGGGATCAAATACTTTTTTCCCTCACTGTACGTCTATAACAGTTTGGGTCTAGAGTGTCTCCCCTTTGAAGAGGGGGTTGACCGCGGCAGCATTCCAATCTTTGGGGATCTCAGACGGTACGAAAGAGAGGTTGAACAGGCTAGTAATAGGGGTTGCAACAATTTTGGCGGATGATTTTAGAAAGAGAGGGTCCAGATTGTCTAGCCCACCTGATTTGTAGGGATCCAGATTTTGCAGCTCTTTCAGCTGTCTGGATTTGGTAGAAGGAGAAGCGGGGGGGCTTGGGCAAGTTTCTGCAGAGCTGTTGGCCGGTGTAGGGGTAGCCAGGTGGAAAGCATGGCTAGCCGTTGAAAAATGCTTATTGAAATGATCGATTATCGTAGAATTTTTGGCGGTGTCGTGTCTTTGGCTATGCCAGATTAAGTGATATGACATGCTATTCTATAAAATAATTTCTCTGTAATTAATATTACCTGATTAAGCTAATCATGTAAATGTAATTAATTAGAAAGTCGGGGAACCACGAAATAATGTTTATAGAGCTGTTATCTTCCAAATAAACTCTTAAAGACCTGGTAATCCTTTACCTCAATAGCAGTCAAAATGTAATCGTCACCTTATTCAGTCTCATCTGAAAGTTGTAAATTCTTGGTTATCGTCACAAACCCTGGCTAACAAGTTGAATCAGCAATACAACATTTGGTTAAATTATTTATTTACTAAATACCTAAATAATCACACAGAATTACATCTACACAGAATGGATCATACATTGACTACAAATTATGTCATAAAGGAAAATGTCCCTAGCGGATGGAACAGATATGACGCCTGGTTACACAAAGAAAGGGGGTTGGGTTTTGAATGAAAGAGCGGGAAGACTGAGGAACAAAAATATTTTGTGTCTCTATCGGGCCATAGGCAGCTATGCTATCATAAATACAGTATCTTATGCATTCTAAATAACCGCCCATTTGAAAAAGGAAAATGCAATAAATATTTATTGGATTACCGAAATATGGTTCCGTTTCCCACCTTTTGATGTTACCAGACTCTCTATGTTACAAAGGCTTTACAAGAGTCAACTCTATAAAGTAGAGAGAGAGAAAAGGGGTTAAGGTATTTATGGGGGTCATAAACCTCCCCAACAGGCCAATGTCATGACAGTGGTGACAGTGTTTCCTAGCCTCAGTGCAGTGGGCAAATGGGAGGAGGTGCTCTTATTCTCCATGGACTTTACAGTGTCCCAAAACTTTTTGGAATTAGTGCTACAGGATGTTTACTTGACTGTCTTAGAAAAAAAGGAATGTCAACAAATCTGGTATGCGTCCATGGTAATTTAATCAAAGGCACAAAAAAATTGTTCTTCTTTAAAAGTATTTTTTTGTGCGTCTGATTAAAGTTGAACTGACAACATGAAATGTTATAAAAATCTGATCATCAAGGAAGAAAATTACAATTTAAAAAAAAATTCTTACAAGCGAGCACTTAGATATGGTCATTTTCACGTTTTTATAAACTCTTAGAATGTTTGGGAATTACATATACTAAGGCGTTGGTAAAAAAAATCTTTAGCAATATAGAGTGGGAAAGCTGCCGTGCAGTAAATAAAACCTAATAAAACATGGTTTAGGACCGGAGTTTACACAGACCAGTGTACCATAGCCAATCAGAGCTACAGTAGGCTTTTATGCAAACAAGCCATTTGCCACACAGACCTGCCATCATTCACTTTGAACTGGACTGTGTGGTAACAGGGATTTGCAACAGCGGGACTTTAGATCATTAGAGAAAATTCGCCAAAAGCCACAAAATACACCTGAATAGATCTCTGCAAATATGTCAATACCACAGGAGTAGGGCAGTGGCGGTCATGAAATTTTGTCAGCCGGTGATTGTCAAGCAAATAACTACTGAAAATGTAGTCTATTTCAGAAGAATAGAATAGCCGACCCTGAGTTGTCCTTACGTTAGGCCCTGATCTGGCTATGTCATATTGCTGTGGGCTACACTACTGTAGTTCATTTAGCAGACAAGATTTACTTAGAATTCTGTGGCATTATTTTATATTATTTAATATAATAGTATAAATAATACAATTGAACATAGCTGAATAATATAGAAAATATATTTTCTCCAAACGATTTAACCTGTTGGGGCTCGGGGGCAGTATTGAGAAATTTTGAAAAAAATATGTGCCCATTTTTAACTGCCTCCTACACCAACTCAGAAGCTAGGATATGCATATTATTAACACATTCGGATAGAAAACACTCTGAATTTTCTAAAACAGTTTGAATGGTGTCTGTAAGTATAACAAAACTCATATTGCAGGCAAAAACCTGTGAAAAATAGATAAAAAAAAAATTGAATTTTGTGACTGTACTATTTAGTGTCATTGTTTTATAGATACCATAGTGAGAAAGGATTCATTTCGCAACTCCTACGGCTTCCACTAGATGTCAACGATCTTTATAAAGTTGTTTGAAGCGTCTATGATGAACAGAGACCGGATGGCAAGGAAGAGAAGTTGACCTCCCTGGGATGTCGTCACTTCATTATTGGCTGCACCTGCGCAATCATGTGATGCGATACATTTTTCAAAGACGTTTTTCAAGACACAGGAGAGGTCGGGTTGAAACATTACTGATGTTTCACGTTAAAAATGGCTCTAAAGATTGATGCTAAACAACGTTTGACATGTTTGAACAATGTAAATAGATTTTTTTTTTTACTTTTCGCCGTGACTCCCCCCCCCCCGCGCTACTTTTTAGTAGCCTACCGAAGCGCTAACAACATGGAACAACTTGGAGTTATTTGGACATCAATTATGAACTTTGTCAAAAGAAACCACATTTGTAGTGGACCTGGGATTTCTGGAAGTGCCAATGGATGAAGATAATCAAAGGTAAGGGAATATTGACAATAGTAATTTTGATATTACATGGTTACAGATGGTGCTAACCTGTATAGCCTAGCCTATTGTTCTTAGCACAGCACCCGGTTTATTGCAAATTGTGATTTCCCAGTAAAGTTATTTTGAAATCTGGCATTGCAGTAGCATTTACGAAATGTTAAACTATGAATATTTGAATGACAATAATATAATTTACCAATGTTATCGAATAGTAATTTTGTGATTTGTAACGTTGTTCACCGGAAGCATTTGAGAGAAAAAAAAATCTGATTTTCACCGCTTCGGTAAAATGCTGTTTTTGGATATAAATATGAACTTGATGGAACAAAAAATGCATGTATTGTGTAACATAATGTCTTAGGAGTGTCATCTGAGGAAGATTGTCAAAGGTTGGTGCATAATTCTAGCTGGTTATCCGCTTATGGTGACGCCTGTCTTTGAATTGACAAAACATTACACACAGCTATTTTCAATGTACTCTCCTAACATAACCTAACTTTATGCTTTCGCCGTAAAGCCTCTTTGAAATCGGACAATGTGGTTGGATTTAGGAGATGTTTATCTTTCAAATTGTGAGAAATAGTTGATTGTTTGAGAAATTGAAATTATTAGATTCTTGCAGTTTTTGAATTTCCCGCCGTGGTCTCATGACAATGAATCCCGATATCGGGATAAGATCCCCAACAGGTTTTAAGGGAGTGCGCACATGCGGCTATTCTGTGTTGAGCGGTTAACAAAGAAACGGGTCCTACAAACGTTTGGCTATATGTTTACATTTTTTATAAATTCTAAGGCTGCATGATGCGACTCTAATGGTGATTTGAAAAAAGTTGCATTACAGGCATGAGCTCTGCTTTGTTATTTGCGCAGGCTGCACACATTGCTCATTCACAATTTGACAAGCACTTGATAATGCCTCGAATTTCCCGGCGGCATTTCCTTTTGAGTGGCATTAATGCCCCCTAAAATCATCCATGGCCGTTGTGCCCTTGGGCTGAATATAATATATATATAATTCCCTTCTCCCGGCTATGTGCTCCAAAGCACCTCTCACTCACATGGCTCTCTCAGATAGATCAATTCTTATTAGCCAATTCCTGTCACATGATCAGGTCTTTCTCACAGGCTACAAGTGGAGACAGACACATCGGGGACGCAACTGTGTGCGTCCTTATCCAATTCCATAGTGCATATGGAAGATATTGGAAGAACTGTCCATATTTACCTTTTGTCAGCCAACAAGATGAGTAGGCCTAACAAACTGCAAAAGCACTAGCCTATTAACTTTTGTACTATGAAGGACGTAGATTGACATAGGCTGCCTATGTCAATCTACTATCCTCCATAGTACAAAAGTTGACCTATTCTATTCTGTGTGAGAAATAAATATTCCAAACATAGTCGGGGACAGTTGTGGGATGCGATAGATTCCAAATGAATACAACTACTAGCACAAAAAAATATGTTTTTTAGAAATGAGGCTGACGCAACAGATCAGAACGTTTAGCTTAAAATGTAGATAAACTATTAGGCTATTTCTTCACATTATAAGTGCAGAAATGTGCACATGGCAGTAGGCTATAATTGCAAATGTTCCAAAATGCAATCAATTAGCAGGAAAACACCGTTCTCAAAAGTGACCGCAAATGCGATTATTTTATTATAAAGGTGAATTTTTATGGTGAAAATGAGCTTCCCTAAAAGTGAAACTCACGCGCTGCATATGTATGCCAGTTGGCTCTACACCCGTTGTAAAGCGGATTAATGTGCTTAATTTTAAGAAGTTGTTTGGCCACCTTCTAAACATATAGGCCTATAGGCTAGGCTACATGAGGTGTGTGACTATGATTTGAAAAATTCTGAAAAGAAATGCATGCACTGTTTCTTGTCTTACTGCACACAAGATGGGCATCATTCACAAGTGATAGTATATCATTCACAAGTGAAAGTCTAATATTGTCACCCATCAGACTGTTCTTGATTTAATCTTGTCTTTACATGTACTAAATAATACATGTATGAAATTTGTTTTGATTTAGAATGGACCATTATCCCGCACTTGTTTCGGAACGGGCAGGGAATATGTAATCTATGAAATTTTTAAATCATAGTCACACACCTCATAGCGAATGGAGGACACTTTTCCCATGGTTAATTTTCATGCCAGCCAGGTAGGCTATACTCATTTTTTAAAGAGAAACAATGTGCTTAATATTAGGAAAGTTGAGAAATAAATGTAGTAGTCCTAGCCTATAGAAAGCTGATGGGATCCTCCTCTCTTTAATAGAGGCCATCACTCTGTTTTCTCACGCAATTGTATAGCCTATAGAAATGTCACACAACATGAGCTCATGGGCTCTCATGAAGTGTTTGATTAAAGTTTTGATTACATTTGCATTGATGTCACAGTGATTAGTGGGACAATAGAGTGCTGCTAACCAAACAGTTAGCACGTTTGGTAGGCTACTAATAACCATCAGCAGCATCAGTGCTTGGAGAAGCCTAGTTACCGTGATTATGGAATTTGACTGCTGTCATGTCTCTTGACCGCCGATGTGGCAGTAATACGGTCACAGTAACAGCCCTATATGTGAGTTCTCTTACATTTGGGAATTTTACTGTCCTATTGATCAAACAACCATGAAAGGTAGGGTCTCTTTCCCTCAGTTATGCACATCAACAACAACAAGATCAACAACTAATGCAATCCAGAGGAAGATGAGCTAAATTCTAACAACGGAACATTAGATAAACCCTCTCAAACTGTTTTTATCAGAATTGCATTTGATAAATGATGGGGAAATGTAGCCCACTGGCCCTTCTGCAGCTTGCCTGCAACCAAGCACCCAAGCTAACTGTCTAAAGTTGGCTAGCTTGCTTGCTAGCTTTTTACAGGCACAAATGAGAGAACACCTGACTCTGACCATTTTACTCGCAGTAGCAGAGCTGGTTAGCTAGGTTGTTTACATGTTATCTAGAGTGTTCGTGACTAACTATTACTTTTTTCCCTACGTTTACTGATACCGGTCATATTCAGCTGGTGTTGCACATTCGTAAATTCATCAGTTATTCTGTGCTCTGGGACACTCAGACAAGTGTGCTCTGAAATCAGAGTAGATAGCCAGAGTGAATTTGCAAACACAAGAGATATACTAACTGGATAACGATCATTCAAGTTCTTGCTAGCTAACCAAATGACACCTGCATCTCTAGCTGTCAGTCACTCACCTACTCCTCCAATGCCATGACATTCTCCTAGCAGCTAGCTAGCTAACGTTAAATATGCTAGCCTATTAGCAACGTCTTGACTGACTTGTGATCACTGCCCTTGTTAGTTTGATTGTACTAATGTTCCCATCCTTAGTTATATACGTCCATTTTTGTCTTTTTTTGTTGTCATGATAGCAATATTTTTTGGACTACCAAGAAATGTATTGGTGAATTATATTAATCATCCATTGAACTGCATCCATCTCTTCTGCCAGCAATGCCTTAGTGTACATCATGGAATGTTAAGTCAAATATAACCAATTGTTTGGGGTTTTGTAGCACAAACTGGGAATTGGATATTTTTTTACTGATATGATGATTGTCTGTTTGTTTCATATCTGCAAAGTAGTTAAAATGCTGTCAGTTCCACTTTAAATGACTATGGGAGCATACCAGAGTTACTGACATTCCTTTTTCTTTGATATGTTCTTCTGTCCAGCACCAGATAAATTGGATGTGCATATTTTTTTTATATTTTTTTTACTTGACTGTCTTGACACTTGCTTCACAAAAGCAAACAAGAGCTATTTGAGTTGGCGTTTTTATTGGAGTTGGCTGCTTAAAAGGCAAGGTATGTGTTTTCTTCTTGTCTTATAACACAATGCCCTATGACGTCTTTAGACGGCATACTTCCCAAGGACGGCATTTCTAAGAAAATTGAGGCACCTAGATTTGATTGAGTTTCATGCATCTAAACAAATCCAGTAATGGTATATGAAGAGAAACACAAAGCCTTAAAGCTTCCTTCTGAGAACAGGACTGGAGGGGGTTGAGAAAAGACAGGAAATCATAATGTGTCAACTCCTTGCTGTTCTGAAAGAAAGGCTGTCCAATTTCCATGCTAAACTGCATCGGTCGAATACAGACACAGGAAAGTCATGCCATTAAGTAATGGTTCATGCCTTACAATTTTTATATCAACAATGATATACAAAATGGATTCTTATATAACTCCTAAAGGCAAGTATTGAGGGATGCTGAGAATAAATAGGTAGTCTTAAAAAAAAAACTAAATGTTTTCCTACTGTATCCAGTAAATTCAACTTTCCAGTAAACTCAACTTAATATCCCCACGCCATGGGGATATTACGTACTACCTAGTATCACATCATTTCATGAAATATACATATTTATGTTATTTTAATTTTAAGTCTGATAAGGGGTAGGGTCACAATTCTGTGAGGAATGAATTACGTAAGCAATCTCTTGAAATTGAATTACTTTTCCATGCTCTCTCACGCACGCAAGCACACAAGCACGCACACACGCACACTACGACACAAACACACAGACTCACACACAGCAAGTATTCTTACGTAGAAAATACAATTTTCAGTGGCAAAGCAATGATAACATTAGATATAGTGATGAACTGGAGGTATCCTGCGGTGTCACAATGAGATTAGAACAGCAAGACATTAAGAGGGTTGTAAACATGTCTGTTTGCTATCACTCTCAGCGGGGTTAACATTAACTGGAAACATCCCATTTTCAGAGATACAGTATCTTCAACATAGCTTCCTTTTCCCCTGAAAACGGTATGTTAGACCCCGCTCAAGAGTTATTTTACGCCTGCTATGTTATGTTAGTTTGTTATCGACCAATTCACTGCATCACATATACAGTAACTCTCCGACCCTTTCCCTGCCCAGTAATGTGCTCCTTGACATGCAATTTAGGCCGCTTAGCTGCTCTTTAATCTGTTTGAGCCTCCCCTGTTTTATCGGGCAAAGGAAATAAAATAAACAGATGGTATTCAAACCAAAGTTAGAGCACGGGCAACTCCTCCAAGCATTAAAGTATTGAATTATATCACACGCTTTACTCTGCTGGATCATCTTCTCATAATGATGGTTTGTAAAATATGTAATCTGGGTGTAAAAACACTATAACATGATTAAGGTTTTCATCAATGCTTATCATCTGATATTATTGTGAAGATCAGTGACGTACGTCATAGTTTTTGTTGTTGATTACAATCTGCAGGTGTATGTGTGTGTGTGTGTGTGTTCATGTGCGTGTGTTTGTGCGTGTGTTTGTGAGAGTCTGTGAGTGCACACAGGCCTATGTGCATATCACAGGAGGCTGCTGAGGGGAAGACGGCACATAATAATGGCTGGAATGGAGTGAATGAATGGTATCAAACACACGGAAATCAAACACACATGTCTTTGATGAGTTTGATACCATTCCATTAATTCCGTTCCAGCCATTACTATGAGGTTGTCCTCTCCAATTAAGGTGCCACCAACCTCCTGTGGTGCATATGTGTCATGATGCCTGTTTGCTGTTGTTTTGCCAGTTCTCTGAGTAAATGCAAAGGGTCCCAGCTAGGCAGGCATAAGTAGATGACGATTTGAGGCACCCCTGGGATCCACTACCATACTTCTCTACGTCTGTTCTTAGGTGTGTCGTACAGGTGGCTCTCACGGAAACCCAGACAGGGGAATTTGGCTAATTAAGCAGAGTAAACAGCGGATAAAGCTGTGTTCCTGGAGGGATTGGTGAAGTGTAGGGCCCCAGATATACAATCCCCCTATCTCAGCAACATGCCAATCCATTCACTTTAATGTTATTGTTGGATTTTTATTTACAGATTTTGGTAATAGAGGTTAAAGCTACTGTATAGAGTGATCCAGTGAACTGTGTCCCATGATTCCATGGTAACGTTCCATTCTTGGAATGGTGTGGGAGTTTGTTTTGTTAATGATGCTAGTAATGCATGCATGCAGATGGCCCTAGCGATTAAATCAACCAACGAGTGGTGCTAATTAGGATACTGGCCACCAGTGTTCAATGGAAAAATAGATATTTGGAGAGGAATGTGTGCATACTGTATGCATGCATTATCATTTAATTGAATGTAAATTAATCGTATTCATGAAAAATGAATTCACTCGATTAAAGCAACGTGTAATTATAGTGGATAAATTGTATAAATTCTATTTGTCAACTAGGGTTTAGGCTATATCATAAATGACCTTGATATTGTTGTTATATTGACACAACATAAAACAGCTCTGTAAATGTCACTACCACCACAGAACCACCTCATCTATTTCCACATCCATATCCACTTATACATATATCATCATGCTATTACACCAGACATATAAAATCTGACACTCAAATAAACGTCCTCGCTGCTGTTGACTTCATTATCTATGAGACAATAACAACATAGTGGTGTTGAACATGTTCTGTTGATGCCTATACTGCAATGCTGCCTCTAAGGATGAAGTGGGTGAATCAAGCTGACCCTGTTCTTGTCCCCAGCACGCTCATGGGTCCAGGGTGATACTGAGCCCCTCTCTCTCCGTCCTTATCAGGACCTCTGTGAATGTGCTCACCTGGCCGTGAAATGGAAATCATTGATGGCTCTCTCTCTGTCTCAACGAATAGCCCATCACTTCCTCCCTACACAGCCATTTATAGCCTTATTGAAAGACATAAAAATATGACCATTTTCTATATCATCCATGTAAAACTTCCCATAATTGCATTAGCTCGCTCATATTTCTTTAAACTTGGGCTGCTCTTTTTTCCTCTGTTCCTCTGGACATTGATGCATTAGCTCATATTTATGTGGTAATGAGAGGCCTATGTTCTCAGTTGAGGTGACGTAGTGACCCAAATTAAAGGAAAGGGGTTATTTGAGGGGTGTAGCTCAGAATGGCAACTCTTCTCCAGAGTTGGAACCACTCTGTGTCCGAGTTCGGCCTGCGAGATTGCAATCAGCACTGATAAATAGGAAGCGGCGGCTGTGTTGGGAAGCGGGATTGTTGGTGTGGCAGCGGTCCAATGCAATGTGGCGGGGGCTGATAACCGTAGCAGGGCTCGAGCTTCGAGGTGACCGCACTGTCGAGAAGTGAGAATTGTGGGATTACCACTGAGAAAATATTGTGTGTGAACCATGGAGGGTGGGGCAGATACTGCCTAACAGCATGAATACCATTTACAGTAGATTAGACATACATGGCCACAGTGGGCAAAGCCAAAGCAGTTATGAACATTTGAAAGAGGATTAGAAAGTGAATCCCTTTGCTCATTCTCTAGCTCAAGATTTCTTGGGCATAATACTTTGTCATATTTTGGTGCAGCACATTCCTATTCAAGGGACATTAAATAACACAAACACAGCCCTGAATTGATTAAAATGGGCATGTTTTTTTCCTATTGTGTATTCCAGGGCATATAATGTGGTGTTATAATTTGTGATTATCTGAATTAGATTCACCTAGTTGGTAACCCCCCCCCCAAAAAAAAATGCATGTCTAACTGTCTGTGTACCAGTTTTCTGTGTTGGCACCTACAATGTGATTATAGATTCATTCTTATCCCTTGTGACATTGCAAATGTGTGTCAGTTACGACACCATCTCAAATATCCCATCAGCTTTACTTACATTACTATTCAGGAGGAGAGGTTGGTGTTACAACTCTAACTTCAAGTTTTGTGACCTCGTGGCTGGTCGATGCCTGCTCATATTAAAGCTACACTACAGACGTGACAGAAGGAAATTTCCATCCTCCTCTTTATGCTCGCGGGCACACCTCGACAAATGTCTAAGCCACCATGAACAGTTTGCATTCTCTCCCCTCAGCTGAGCGCCGTGCAGCATTTCCTGCTCTGACAGGAGATGTTTTCCGCTTTTCCTCTTTCACTGTTCCAAAACGGGAAAGCACACACCCCCGGCTGCTTTTGTTTCACCTATCCAATTTGTCCCTGCCAATTTGGCTCAGATGGATGGTGTTTTATTATCACGCCGCAGAGACAGATTGAAAGATTTCCTTGTCGTTCATTCCATCACTTTTGTGTGTGTGGCAGCATATGCCCTGGATCTAATCAGAAACAAGACACATGCACACAGGGGGAGGAATTGGCACCATTGTGGCTGATCAGAGAGCTAGGAGAGTCCCCAGATTACAAATTAGGATTTTCTACCGCTTTACACATTAGCACGGAAACATGTTTCGTATTTACACGTCTCACCTCTTGGCAAACAAGTGTTCCCTTCTCAACCCAGACAAGGACCTCTCACTCATTTGGTTTTATTCCCAAGAATAAACCAACAAAGGGGAATTAAAGCAGGCAAACGTCACTACCTACAATCCCGTCTGCTCCCACTTAGGTCCCAACTCATTTGATCTCACTTTGGAAGTTGGCCCACGTCAAAGCCGACAACAATATTCCCAGTTCTTGAAAAGCTAGTCAGTTGTCCTACTTGGCTACTGGTGGGCTGTCTCTACTCTCCACCCTCCTTCATGTCGATGAAGAAGTCAATGGGCAACATGTAGACACCGTGGCCTCTGATAGAGGAGGGTACATTTCATCACAACACAAACACCCAGGGATGGGAGAAGAGAGTCATGGGTCCCCACAGTAATCTCACATTGCATGGCAGCGATGACAGAAATGAGTTCTTCCCCAGCTGAATACTAAGACAGCTCTTTGTGTCATTTTGATTTCCTTTCTCCTCTGTTGAAGTGGGAGGAAGAAACGCCTTTGTGTCAACCTACACAAGTTAAAAGATAGAGGGATCCGGACGCATTCACTGTGTGTGAGCTCCTTCGTGCGTGTGAACATGAGTGTGTTATCCCCTCAAACCAAATATTTTTCTCTCCAACATAAAAACGTATTCTAACAGTTTGTTAGCATCCTAAAATGCAATGATGACGTATCGCTGAAAACTATTCTGATTTCAGGTGAAACCATTTTGCATAATGCTTTCAAAAACCTTTCCTTTATTTCTTTAACAAGTTTTGAATATGTTATTTACAATTCATACTGCAACATTGCAGTTGTGAAGGATAGAAAGGGTGTTCTTTCGTCATGCCATTCATTATTAATCATTATTATTATTATTATTAGTCAAATTAAGAAGGACAGTAAGTCAAGTTTGAATCCATCTACGTCACTAGCGGTTTCTATAAAAAGGCTTATCATTGCGGTAACACAAAACTTGAATCAACTGAGTTTTGAATGACTAAACAATGTGTTATAATTACTACAGCAGAGAGTGTGATTCTGAATGAATAGTGGGGACATGTTGATCTATGTGTGCTCTTAATGGGGCGATTAGTGATGCTTAATGTTTTCATTAGTTACAGATCTCAAATCACTGAAAATAGGTTAATTAGCTTCCTGAGCTAAGAAGACACCTCACTGGAGGAAGGTCAATGGGCACCTCACCTGGTTTGCTCTCCTCCAAAGTCTGACCAGAAGACCGGTCCGTCTTCCTCTTCTCCGGCGGTGTTGTTTTGGGTCGGCCTCTGGGATCAGTTCAAATGCGGACAAAGTATCCGCTTCGGGAAAGTCGTATTCCTGGTCGTAGTGCTGGGCGGAGTGCTGGTAAGTTGACGTCGCTCTGATATCCAATAGTTCTTCCCGGCTGTATGTAATAACACATGATTTTCTGGGCTAACAATTTAACCTGTTGGGTCTAGGGGGCAGCATTTGCACGTCTGGATAAAAAAATGTACCCGATTTAATCTGGTTACTAATCCTACCCAGTAACTAGAATATGCATATACTTATTATATATGGATAGAAAACACTCTAAAGTTTCTAAAACTGTTTGAATGGTGTCTGTGAGTATAACAGAACTCATTTGGCAAGCAAAACCCTGAGACATTTTCTGACAGGAAGTGGATACCTGATGTGTTGTATTGACTTTAAACCTATCCCATTGAAAAACACAGGGGCTTAGGAATATTTTGGCACTTCCTATTGCTTCCACTAGATGTCACCAGCCTTTACAAAGTGTTTTGAGTCTTCTGGAGGGAGATCTGACCGAACAAGAGCCATGGAACGATGATTTCCCATTAGACACCTGGCGCGCGAGTTCATGTTGGGTACCCTCGTTCCAATACGTTATAAAAGAGTATGCATTCGTCCACCTTGAATATTATTCATGTTCTGGTTAAAAAAGGCCCTAATGATTTATGCTATACAACGTTTGACATGTTTGAACGAACGGAAATATATTTTTTCCCCTCGTTCATGACGAGAAGTCCGGCTGGCTTACATCATGTGCTAACGAGACGGAGATTTTTGGACATAAATTATGATCTTTTTTGAACAAAACTACATTCGTTATGGACCTGTGATACCTGGAAGTGACATCTGATGAAGAGAATCAAAGGTAATGGATTATTTACATAGTATTTTCGATTTTAGATCTCCCCAACATGACGTCTAGTCTGTATCGCAACGCGTATTTTTCTGGGCGCAGTGCTCAGATTATTAAAAAGTGTGATTTCCCAGTAAGGTTATTTTTAAATCTGGCAAGTTGATTGCGTTCAAGAGATGTAAATCTATAATTCTTCAAATGACAATATAATATTTTACCAATGTTTTCTAATTTTAATTATTTAATTTGTGACGCTGACTTGACTGCCGGTTATTGGAGGGAAACGATTTCCTCAACATCAATGCCATAGTAAAACGCTGTTTTTGGATATAAATATGAACTTGATAGAACTAAAAATGCATGCATTGTCTAACATAATGTCCTAGGAGTGTCATCTGATGGAGATTGTAAAAGGTTAGTGCATCATTTTAGCTGGTTTTATGGTTTTGGTGACCCTGTCTTTGACTTGACAAAACATTACACACAACTCTTGTAAATGTACTGTCCTAACATACTCTAAATTTATGCTTTCGCCGTAAAACCTTTTTGAAATCGTAAAACGTGGTTAGATTAAGGAGATGTTTATCTTTCAAATGGTGTAACATAGTTGTATTTTTGAAAAATTTGAATTTTGACATTTATTTGGATTCAAATTTGCCGCTCTTGAAATGCACCTGCTGTTGATGGAGTGCACCACGGGTGGCACGCTAGCGTCCCACCTAGCCCCAAGAGGTTAAGTGTTCCCTTTATGTTTTTGAGCAGTGTACATAGAATGCCCACCCCATATCACACCCTGACCTAACTAAACAGAGAAAAACTTATCTCTCAGGTCAGGACGTGACAACAGGGGCATTGTCATGCTGAAACAGGAAAGGGTCTTCCCCGAACTGTTGCCACAAAGTTGGATGCACAGAATCGTCTAGAATCTATTGGGAAAAAACTTCACGATGGCACCGGCAGAGAGGGCTGCCTCGCTTCTAGTCCTTAGGAAACTTTGCAGAATATTGTTTTTTATGTATTATTTCTTAAACAACACAATGTAACTCCAAGTCAATCACACTTCTGTGAAATCAAACTGTCCACTTAGGAAGCAACACTGATTGACAATACATTTCACATGCTGTTGTGCAAATGGAATAGACAACAGGTGGAAATTATAGGCAATTAGCAAGACACCCCCAATAAAGCATTGGTTCGGCAGGTGGTGACCACAGACCACTTCTCAGTTCTTATGCTTCCTGGCTGATGTTTTGGTCAATTTTGAATGCTGGCGGTGCTTTCACTCTAGTGGTAGCATGAGACGGAGTCTACAACCCACACAAGTGGCTCAGGTAGTGCAGCTCATTCAGGATGGCACATCAATGCGAGCTGTGGCAAGAAGGTTGCTGTGTCTGTCAGCGTAGTGTCCAGAGCATGGAGGCGCTACCAGGAGACAGGCCAGTACATCAGGAGACGTGGAGGAGGCCGTAGGAGGGCAACAACCCAGCAGCAGGACCGCTACCTCCGCCTTTGTGCAAGGAGGAGCAGGAGAAGCACTGCCAGAGCCCTGCAAAATGACCTCTGGCAGGCCACAAATGTGCATGTGTCTGCTCAAACGGTCAGAAACAGACTCCATGAGGGTGGTATGAGGGCCCGACGTCCACAGGTGGGGGTTGTGCTTACAGCCCAACACCGTGCAGGACGTTTGGCATTTGCCAGAGAACACCAAGATTGGAAAATTCACCACTGGCGCCCTGTGCTCTTCACAGATGAAGCAGGTTCACTCTGAGCACATGTGACAGACGTGACAGAGTCTGGAGACGCCGTGGAGAACGTTCTGCTGCCTGCAACATCCTCCAGCATGACCGGTTTGGTGGTGGGTCAGTCATGGTGTGGGGTGGCATTTCTTTGGGGGGCCGCACAGCCCTCCATGTGCTCACCAGAGGTAGCCTGACTGCCATTAGGTACCGAGATGAGATCCTCAGACCCCTTGTGAGACCATATGCTGGTGCGGTTGGCCCTGGGTTCCTCCTAATGCAAGACAATGCTAGACCTCATGTGGCTGGAGTGTGTCAGCAGTTCCTGCAAGAGGAAGGCATTGATGCTATGGACTGGCCCGCCCGTTCCCCAGACCTGAATCCAATTGAGCACATCTGGGACATCATGTCTCGCTCCATCCACCAACGCCACGTTGCACCACAGACTGTCCAGGAGTTGGCGGATGCTTTAGTCCAGGTCTGGGAGGAGATCTCTCAGGAGACCATCCGCCACCTCATCAGGAGCATGCCCAGACGTTGTAGGGAGGTCATACAGGCACGTGGAGGCAACACACAGTACTGAGCCTAATTTTGACTTGTTTTAAGGACATTACATCAAAGTTGGATCAGCCTGTAGTGTGTTTTTCCACTTTAATTTTGAGTGGGACTCCAAATCCAGACCTCCATGGGTTGATAAATTGGTTTTCCATAGATTATTTTTGTGTGATTTTGTTGTCAGCACCTTCAACTATGTAAAGAAAAAAGTATTTAATAAGATTATTTCATTCATTCAGATCTAGGATGTGTTATTTTAGTGTTCCCTTTATTTTTTTGAGCAGTATATTTTATTTGTATGTTTTGGCCAGGTATGGTTTCCAATCAGAGGCAGCTGTCTATCGTTGTCTCTGTTTGGGAACCATGCTTAGGCAGCCTTTTCCCACCTGTGTTTTGTGGGTAGTTGTTTTCTGTTTTGTATTTCATTACCTGACGGAACTGTTTGGCTTTTCGTTTTGTTTCGTTGTTCTATTGTTTCATTGTTTAATAAATATAATGAACACTTACCACGCTGCGCTTTGGTCCCCTCTCTACAACAGCCATAACACCTGTGCACAAAGCAAGGTCCATACAGAAATGGTTGTCGAGATCGGTGTGGAAAAACTTGACTGGCTTGCACAGAGCCCTGATCTCAATCCCGTTGAACACCTTTGGGAAGAATTGGAACGCCGACTGCGAGCCAGGCCTAATCGCCCAACATCAGTGCCCGACCTCACTAAAACTCTTGTAGCTGAATAGAAGCAAGTCCCCACAGCAATGTTCCAACATCTAGTGGAATGCCTTCCCAGAAGAGTGGAGGCCATTATAGCAGCAAAAGGGGACCAACTCCATATTAATGCTCATGATTTTGGAATGAGAAATTTGATGGGGAGGTGTCCACATACTTTAAGTCATATAGTGTATCTTTCGGTTCTGAATGAAAGTTAAAAAGATATCATTTATAGATGTCTATGTTTGTACCAAATCTGAACCAAAAATAGATGTCTGTGTTTGGGACAATTCAAGGCTGGTCCAGACCGGACCAAATCTGTACCAAACACTATGATTGGTCTATGATTGGTTGTGCTTTCGGCCTGCAATTACATTTTATAAATGCTCATCCATGTGGTAGGCCAACCGTTTGTAAAATACCAAAAAAAGACGGCTGGTCCGGACAGGATATGTTGTCGTTGGTCTGTGCTTACTGGGCTGTAGCCTAGAGTATCTGTCGCAATAGAATTTTATGAATGCCCATCCATGTGGTAGGCCTATTGTTTGTAAAAGAGGCAGTTGCTAGTCAATAGTCAATACTAGTCAATTTGGCTATCAGCTACCCAACTTTAACAGGAGTTATCAAGATGCCTATTTGCAATTAGAATCAGTGTTTACACAGCGGGAAATGCGGAAGTATGCTATTTTCTTTTTCACTATGATCAGATCATAAAACATTTACAGATACAAACTTGAAACCATTGATTATGATAATTTAGCCCACGGGGTCAAACTCATGGACAGCAGCTGTGAGTAGCCTGATTGTCCCCTCGATATTGTCCATATTACCTGTCCAGTTTTTAGGATATGATGTTTGTTAACATGTCAGCAAATGTATTTATTTGATTGGGCCCATTTAGGTTAGGCTATTTTATCTGAGAAACGTGCATGACTGTAATGCCCTGGCCATAGAGAGGGGTTTTTTGTTCTTTATTTTGGTTAGGCCAGGGTGTTACATTGGGTGGGCGTTCTATGTTCCTTTTTCTATGTTTTGGTATTTCTTTGTTTTGGGCCATGTGTGTGGCTCCCAATCAGGCACAGCTGAAGCTCGTTGCTGCTGATTGGGAGTCACACATAAGGAGCATGTTTTTCCTTTGGGTTTTGTGGGTAATTGTTTCTGTTTTGAGTATTTTCCTAACAGGACTGTTTGCTGTCGTTTTTGTTCATTTTGTAGTGTTCTCTTGTTTCTTGAATTAAAATTCTAATGATGAACACATCCTCTGCTGCACCTTGGATCCCTCTTCCAGACAGGCGTTACAGAATTACCCACCAACAACGGAACAAGCAGCAGAGGAAGGAGAAGCACAAGGAGAGGCACCAGGAGAAAAGCTATCTGGAGTCATGGACTTGGGAGGAAATCCTGGACGGGAAACGACCATGGACTCAAGCTGGGGATTATCGCCGCCCACAGTGGGAGATCGAGGCGGCGAGAGCTGAGAGGCGCTGGTATGAGGAGAGGGAGCGCAACGGACACGGGAGGCAGCCCCACAATTTTTTTGGGGGGGGGCACACGGGGAGATTGGCGGAGTCAGGTGGTAGACCTAAGCCAACTCCCCGTGCTTACCGGAAGCAGCGTGGTACTGGTAAGACACCATGTTATGCTGTGGAGCGCACGGTGTCCCCAGTGCGCGTTCAAAGCCCGGTGCGCTACATACCAGCCCCCCGCAAGTGCCATGCGAGTGCAGGCATCGAGCCAGGGCGGATGGTGCCAGCTCAGCGCGTCTGGTCTCCAGTGCGCCTCCTCGGTCCAGGTTATCCTGCGCCGGCATTGCGCACTGTCTCCAGAGCGCTGGGAGGGTCCAGTTCGCCCAATGCCTGCTCTCCGCCCGTGCCGGGCCAAAGTGGGCATTCAGCCATGAGTGTGGGTAAAGAGTGTCCGTACCAGAACTCCAGTGCTCCCCCACAGCCCGGTTTATCCTGTGCCTCCTCCTCGGACCAGGCCTCCAGTGGGTCTCCCCATCCTGGTCCATCCTGTGCCACCTCCCAGGACCAGGCCTCCAGTGGGTCTCCCCATCCTGGTCCATCCTGTGCCACCTCCCAGGACCAGGCCTCCAGTGGGTCTCCCCATCCTGGTCCATAATGTGCCACCTCCCAGGACTAGGCCTCCAGTGGGTCTCCCCATCCTGGTCCGTCCTGTGCCACCTCCCAGGACTAGGCCTCCAGTGGGTCTCACCTGTCCAGAGCTGCCCGCCAGTCAACAGTCACCAGAGCTGCCCGCCAGTCAACAGTCGCCAGAGCTGCCCGCCAGTCAACAGTCGCCAGAGCTGCCCGCCAGTCAACAGTCGCCAGAGCTGCCCGCCAGTCAACAGTCGCCAGAGCTGCCCGCCAGTCAACAGTCGCCAGAGCTGCCCGCCAGTCAACAGTCGCCAGAGCTGCCCGCCAGTCAACAGTCGCCAGAGTGGCCAGACTGCGCTGAACTGCCAGAGTGGCCAGACTGCGCTGAACTGCCAGAGTGGCCAGACTGCGCTGAACTGCCAGAGTGGCCAGACTGCGCTGAACTGCCAGAGTGGCCAGACTGCGCTGAACTGCCAGAGTGGCCAGACTGCGCTGAACTGCCAGAGTGGCCAGACTGCGCTGAACTGCCAGAGTGGCCAGACTGCGCTGAACTGCCAGAGTGGCCAGACACGCCCGCCGCCAGCCGGGCGCAACCAGGGTCGGCCGCCAGCCGGGCGCAACCAGGGTCGGCCGCCAGCCGGGCGCAACCAGGGTCGGCCGCCAGCCGGGCGCAACCAGGGTCGCACGCCAGCCGGGCGCAGCCATCGCCAGCCGGGCGCAGTCAGCGTCGCCCACCAGACCTTCGGCGCGGCCAGGTGCGCCACCTAAGAGGGCGACGCCAAGGGTGGAGCAGGGGCCACGTCCCGCACCTGAGCCGCCGCCGTAAGAAGGCCCACCCGGACCCGCCCCTTCAGAGTCAGGTTTTGCGGCCGGAGTCCGCATCTTTGGGGGGGGGTACTGTAACGCCCTGGCCATCGAGGGGTTTTTTGTTCTTTATTTTGGTTAGGCCAGGGTGTTACATTGGGTGGGCGTTCTATGTTCCTTTTTCTATGTTTTGGTATTTCTTTGTTTTGGGCCATGTGTGTGGCTCCCAATCAGGCACAGCTGAAGCTCGTTGCTGCTGATTGGGAGTCACACATAAGGAGCATGTTTTTCCTTTGGGTTTTGTGGGTAATTGTTTCTGTTTTGAGTATTTTCCTAACAGGACTGTTTGCTGTCGTTTTTGTTCATTTTGTAGTGTTCTCTTGTTTCTTGAATTAAAATTCTAATGATGAACACATCCTCTGCTGCACCTTGGATCCCTCTTCCAGACAGGCGTTACAATGACATAAAACGTGTCCATCTCATTACATTGTCATACATTTTATCTCCAGTCTGTAAGCTACAGAAAACGCCGCATACTCTTTCTACCAGTAGCTACACTACCATTCTAAAGTTTGGGGTCAGTTAGAAATGTCCTTGTTTTTGAAGGAAAAATTAAAATAACATCAAAGTCTGTAACCTACAGAAAAGGCTGCATACTCTTTCTAACATACACTACCGTTCTAAAGTTTGTGGTAATTTGAAATGTCATTTTTTTATTAGAGAAGCACATTATTTGTCCATTAAAATATCAGAAAAAATTCATCAGAAATAGTGTAGACATAGCTAACACACTGTGCCATTGGAACACAGGAGTGATGGCTGCTGATAATGGGCCTCTGTACGCCTTTGCAGATATTCCATAAAAAAAATCTGTTATTTCCAGCTACAATAGTCATTTACAACATTATCAATGTCTACACTGTATTTCTGATCAATTTGATGTTATTTTTATGGACAAAAAAATGTGTTTTTCTTTAAAAGACAAGGACATTTATAAGTGACCCCAAACTTTTGAACGTTAGTGTACTGTATATGCTACATAATTTATGTTTGATTTTTTGACTGAACGTTGGTGGTGCGCCGCAGTGATGAGTCTCCAACAGCACCCCGGAGAGGAACACTGTGAATGGACATGCAGAATATTTAGCGCCCCTGCCTTTGACAAAGTAGACACTGCTTATCACAGGATGGCATCAGCGCTCACCTAAAAAGCCCATGATTAAGGGCAGAATTCTGTTAGGTTGTATGTGTTGTTGGAGGTGCATCTTGGTCAGTTAAGCTCGGAAAATGCTGCCGTCGTCAATCGGCCACCTAATCCTGCCTAATGGGGGGTCCGGCCCTGGGTATACAGACAATATTGGACCACAGTCAGAAGGGCTAAGATGAGGGTACATACAGGACAACCTTACAGTAGAATGTAAACAGTGAACTCCTTCACTCGCTGGTGAAGAGTTTGAGGTAACATGAGAAGATCCCGCCCACAGTGCCAGAAGACACAATCACTGTCATCAAAGCATAACGACTACACTCAAAACCACTTGTGTATATGAGTGCAAGGTGAGAGCTCCGTGAATATTACAGGGTCTTTAATGGTCCCACACTGACAGTTATTGGGCATTTGGCTGTGCAGTCACTCAGTGTCCTCGTAAGGAAGGTTTGAGAAAGAGCAACTGAACTCTTTTGTTTGAGGCTCTTTCCATTTTCATCTGAATGAGTCATACAGACAATATTTCACAACACACGTCATGTTTCTTTTAAGCACATCTTAAAGTGTGACATTTTCCTATCTCCCCCAGGAATAGTTCTGCTGTAAATGTTCAAAAGGATGAACTTATTGATCTGTGAGTGAGTCTGAAAAGGTCCCATGTATGTGTCATTGTTGTCAGCTCCCATCTCCTGTTAAATGTTTGGAGATACATGTCAACTCTCATTTTAATCACAAGCTCCTTTTTATCCTTTTATTTACCTTTATTTACTCTTTTACGTAATATAAAAAAATAAGTAAAAAAATATAATTCTGGGCTGTCAAGGACTATAATCAGAAGCATGCTTTCGCTGAGAAGATACTTTGTCAAGCTGTCAGTAGTTTATTTTTCTGTTTGACATTTGGCTAATTGAGGGGGGCGTAATAGGGACGGGTATACAAGTTGTGCTAAGGGAGAAAGGTTTGATAAATAAATAAATGTTGCAAGAATGTCTGAGATTGATGTCTTTAAATGATGCATTCACACATGCCACTTTTGACAGATAATGTCCATACTCTCTCGGAAAATGTAAATGAAGGTGGCAGAAAATAACTCATAATTTGAACGATGGGTAATTGAAAAGGAAAGTTGAACTTCCAGACATGCCAAGCTAAAATGATTTTGTCAGTCAACAAGATATCCTGAAATGACTAAAACTTGAATGATAAGTCAACCAGAGGGCAAGATGAAACAGAAATATTTGTGCACTGCACAAATTAAAAAATGTATTATATATATATATACACACACAGTTGAAGTCGGATGTTTACATACACCTTAGCCAAATACATTTAACCTTTCTGGCGCAGGTGTACCACTAGCGACCCACCTCGACAACATCCGGTGAAATTCCAGAGTGCGAAATTCAAATTACAGAAATAGAAATATTTAACATTCATGAAAATACAAATGTCATACATCAAAATAAAGCTGAACTTCTTGTTAATCCAGCCGCTGTGTCAGGTTTCAAAAAGGCTTTACGGCGAAAGCACACCATGCGATTATCTGAGGACAGCGCCCCGCATACAAAAGCATGTAAAACATTTTTCAACCAGGCAGGTGCCTGAAAGTCAGAAATAGCGATATAATAAATGCCTTACCTTGGAAGATCTTCTTCTGTTGGCACTCCAAGAAGACCCCAGCTACATCACAAATGGTCCTTTTGTTTGATAAAGTCCTTCTTTATATCCCCAAAAACTCAGTTTAGCTGGCGCGCTTCATTCAATAATCCACCGGTTTCCCTCCTTCAAAATGAATCCCAAACGTTACCAATAAAGTTCTCCAAACAAGTCAAACAGCATTTATAATCAAACCTCAGGTACCCTAATACGTAAATAAATGATACAATTTAAGACGGAGAATCGTTATTGTCTTTACCGGAGATAAACAACAAAGAACACCCTCTCATCCACGCGCATGAAACACTACAGCCAAAATGGGAGCCACTTAGAAAAGCTACAAATTCTAGCTCATTTTTCCAAAAACAAGCCTGAAACTCTTTCTAAAGACTGTTGACATCTAGTGGAAGCCCTAGGAACTGCAATCTGGGAGGATTTTGCCTCATAATAAACATGACAGCCATTGGAAACAATGGTAGGCAGAATTATTTTGGGGGGGGGGAATGGTTTGCCCTCGGGGTTTCGCCTGCCATATCAGTTCTGTTATACTCACAGACATTACTTTAACAGTTTTAGAAACTTTAGAGTGTTTTATATTCAAATCTATATGCATATCCTAGCTTCTGGGTCTGAGTAACAGGCAGTTTACTTTGGGCACGCTTTTGATCCGGACGTCAAAATCCTACTAAAAATGCCCTAATTTAGGTCATTTAGGATCAGCACTTTATTTTAAGAATGTGAAATGTCAGAATAATAAAAGCGAGACATTTATTTGAGCTTTTATTTCTTTCATCACATTCCCAGTGGGTCAGAAACAACATCTCAAGACATCAGTCAGGAAGTTAAAGCTTGGTCACAAATGAGTCTTCCAAATGGACAATGACCCCAAGGTTTGATTATACATACACTCAATTAGTATTTGGTAGCATTGCCTTTAAATTGTTTAACTTGGGTCAAACATTCTGGGTAGCCTTCCGCAAGCTTCCCACAATAAGTTGGGTGAATTTTGGCCCATTCCTCCTGTCAGAGCTGGTGTAACTGAGTCAGGTTTGTAGGCCTCCTTGCTCGCACACACTTTTCCAGTTCTGCTCACACATTTTCTATGGGATTGAGGTCAGGGCTTTGTGATGGCCACTCCAATACCTTAACCTCTTAGGGCTAGGGGGCAGTATTTACACCGCCGGATAAAAAACGTACCCGATTTAATCTGGTTACTACTCCTACCCAGTAACTAGAATATGCATATACTTATTAGATATGGATAGAAAACACCCTAAAGTTTCTAAAACTGTTTGAATGGTGTCTGTGAGTATAACAGAACTCATATGGCAGGCAAAAACCTGAGAGATTCCTTTACAGGAAGTGGCCTGTCTGACCATTTATTGGCTTTCTTTGACATCTCTTTCCAAAACAAAGGATCTCTGCGGTGACGTGACACTTCCCCCGGCTCCCATAGGCTCTCAGAGCCTGGGAAAAAGCTGAAGGTCGTCATTCCAGCCCCAGGCTGAAACACATTATCGCCTTGTGGGCTTAGGCGCGTGCACTGGTCGCCCCCGTCTTTCTTTTTTTCCCTCTATTTACCGAAACGCAGATTCCCGGTCGGAATATTATCGCTTTTTTACGAGATAAATTGCATAAAAATTTATTTTAAACAGCGGTTGACATGCTTCGAAGTACGGTAATGGAATATTTAGAATTTTTTTGTCACGAAATACGCCATGCTCGTAACCCTGATTTACCATTTCGGATAGTGTCTAGAACGCACGAAAAAAACGCCGCTGTTTGGATATAACGATGGATTATTTGGGACCAAACCAACATTTGTTATTGAAGTAGAAGTCCTGGGAGTGCATTCTGACGAAGAACAGCAAAGGTAATAACATTTTTGTTATAGTAAATCTGATTTTGGTGAAGGCTAAACTTGCTGGGTGTCTAAATAGCTAGCCAGTGATGGCTGGGCTATGTACTGAGAATATTGCAAAATGTGCTTTCACCAAAAAGCTATTTTAAAATCGGACATATCGAGTGCATAGAGGAGTTCTGTATCTATAATTCTTAAAATAATTGTTATGCTTTTTGTGAACGTTTATCGTGAGTAATTTAGTAAATTGTTAGTAAATTCCCCGGAAGTTTGCGGGGGGTATGCTAGTTCTGAACGTCACATGCTAATGTAAAAAGCTGTTTTTTGATATAAATATGAACTTGATTGAACAAAACATGCATGTATTGTATAACATAATGTCCTAGGGTTGTCATCTGATGAAGATCATCAAAGGTTAGTGCTGCATTTAGCTGTGGTTTGGGTTTATGTGACATTATATGCTAGCTTGAAAAATGGGTGTCTGATTATTTCTGGCTGGGTACTCTGCTGACATAATCTAATGTTTTGCTTTCGTTGTAAAGCTTTTTTGAAATCGGACAGTGTGGTTAGATAAAGGAGAGTCTTGTCTTTAAAATGGTGTAAAATAGTTATATGTTTGAGAAATTGAAGTAATAGCATTTTTAAGGTATTTGAATATCGCGCCACGGGATTAGACTGGCTGTTGCGTAGGTGGGACGATTTGGTGCCACCTACCCTAGAGAGGTTAACTTTGTTGTCCTGAAGCCATTTTGCCACAACTTTGGAAGTGTGCTTGGGGTCATTGTCCATTTGGAAGACCCATTTGCGACCAAGCTTTAACTTCCTGACTGATGTCTTGAGATGTTGTTTCAATATATCCACATCATTTTCCTACCTCATGATGCCATCTGTTTTGTGAAGTGCACCAGTCCCTCCTGCTTCATGGTTGGGATGGTGTTCTTCGGCTTGCAAGCTTCCCCCTTTTTCCTCAAAACATAACGATGGTCATTATGGCAAACAGTTCTATTTTTCTTCCATCAGACCAGAGGACATTTCTCCAAAAAGTACGATCTTTGTCCCCATGTGCAGTTGCAAACCGTAGTCTGGCTTTTTTGGGCGGTTTTGGAGCAGTGGCTTCTTCCTTGCTGCCTTTCAGGTTATGACGATATAGGACTTGTTTTACTGTGGATATAGATATTTTTGTACCTGTTCATCCAGCATCTTCACAAGGTCCTTTGCTGTTGTTCTGGGATTGATTTGCACTTTTCGCACCAAAGTACATTCATCTCTAGAAGACAGAACGTGTCTCCATCCTGAGTGGTATGATGGCTGTGTGGTCCCATGGTGTGTATACTTGCATACTATTGTTTGTAGAGATGAACGTGGTACCTTCAGGCTTTTGAAAATTGCTCCCAAGGATGAACTAGACATTTCCCTGTATTTCCTGTATTTAGCAAGCTCAATTTTAGTCTCATCTGACTGGAGTACCTTCTTCCATATGTTTGGGGAGTCTCTCACATGCCTTTTGGCAAACACCAAACGTGTTTGCTTATTTTTGTCTTTAACCTCTCTGGGCTAGGCGGGACGAGTTCGTCCCACCTACGCAACAGCCACTTGAATCCCGTGGCGCGATTTTCAAATACCTTAGAAATGCTATTACTTCAATTTCTCAAACATATGACTATTTTACAGCATTTTAAAGACAAGACTCTCGTTAATCTAACCACACTGTCCGATTTCAAAAAGGCTTTACAACGAAAGCAAAACATTAGATTATGTCAGCAGAGTACCCAGCCAGAAATAATCAGACACCCATTTTTCAAGCTAGCATATAATGTCACATAAACCCAGAAGACTGCTAAATGCAGCACTAACCTTTGATGATCTTCCTCAGATGACAATCCTAGGACATTATGTTATACAATACATGCATGTTTTGTTCAATCAAGTTCATATTTATATCAAAAAACAGCTTTTTACAATAGCATGTGACGTTCAGAACTAGCATACTTCAGTTGAAATGGTCTAGAACCGCCATTGGTGAGATGTTCAAAGTTTCTGATATTGTTTGATAACCCAACCCCGATCTGTACTTCTCCACAAATTTGTCCCTGACCCTTCTGGAGAGATCCTTGGTCTTCATAGCACCCTTTGCTTAGTGGTGTTGCAGACTTTTTGGCCTTTCAGAACAGTTGTATATATACTGAGATCATGTGACAGATCATGTGACACTTTAAAAAAGTCCACCTCTGTGCAATCTAACTAATTATGTGACTTCTGAAAGTAATTGGTTGCACCAGATCTTATTTAGGGGCCTCAAAGCAAAGGGGGTGAATACATATTCACACACCACTTTTCCGTTTTTCATTTTTTTTATTTTTTAAACAAGATATTTTTTTCATTTCACTTCACCAATTTGGACTATTTTGTGTATGTCCATTACATAAAATCCAACTAAAAATACATTTAAATTACAGGTTGTAATGCAACAAAATAAGGGGGATGAATACTTTTGCAAGGCACTGTATATATATATATGTCTTTCTTAGTATTGCACACACACAAGAAAATAAAAAGAATAACCTCAATAGCCTGTTTCTTTGTGGTGAATACCCCGTGCATGGCAATCAATCAGGTCCAATAAGAAAAGTCCCTGCTCGCTCACAGAGACACATACAGCAGGATCTATTAGACTGAAAAAACTAAGCAGTGAGCAAAGAAAAGTTGCTAAATTTGCCAAGCAAAGTTTCATGTAAATTAACTCCCTGTGGAATTCATCCAGTGCGCACTGTGCACAGAGAACAGAAGATGATTATATTTAACAATGGAAAAGTTCCTCAATGGAAGCCAGTAGTCACTGTTGCTCTCTGTTAGCGCTGCACTTTTGTTCTGCTTTGGCGCATTTGTTTTATACGTGTTATTATTGCCTGTCATTGTCACCGCCATTGAACTGGGACTTCAGTTCTCTGAAAGTCACTGTTTGTTCTCTGGGAGAGGAGCGGAGAGAACAGCAGGAGAGCAATGCAGATAATTGATACCCTGCTTTGCATGCCGGGGACATTGGCTTTAAGAACATTAAGGAAATGAAAGCCAGAGTCTTTGGCTCGATCAACAAATCAGCGACCGGAATGGAACAACACACCGACACAACACACTGCCATGTGTGATGAGCACATCTTGTTTGTGTCTACATCTGTAGTAGAGAGGTGCCTTTGTTTCTTTGCAACATTACGGGGGAAGAGGTGTTACCTATTAATGAGGTGTTGTTTTCAGTCCTGCAGCAATATAAAAAATACTGTGTTTTCACTGTGGAGATAGACTGCAACCACCCCCTCCACCAATGTGTGTGTTTGTGTATTCATTTGATTTATTCCATTCCCCCATTCACCTGAAAAACAAAGCAGCTCAGATGTTGCAGATGTGAAAAACAATCATTATCTCCCCGATTCTATCAATACAAAGGCAATTAACAGGCCAATGAAACTCCTGATCTAGCGCTGTGTGAGTATCCCCTTAACTAGCATTATGGGTTGCTCAATGATTGGGGGAAAACAATAAAGCAGTGATTCTGGCCTTGAGTACATTGTAATAATGCTGTGCGTCATTGTCCTCTATTTTCCTCTAATGGCTGTCCGGTCACATTTGAATTCTTGTATTTCCAAGGGGCTGGAGCTCAACACTCACTAAACCCGAGAAATAACTGAGACTTCCTGTTGTGCTGCACCATGGCTCCTCTCTCCTAGAGCCTCCAGAGGAACAGATGGCCTGGCACCACCCCCTTCCCTCCGGCCTGCAGCCTGCCCAGGCCACGGCTGTCTGTCTCTTAGCATTGGACTGAGAGACCTAATCAGAGCCAAAGCCACCAAAGAAAGAAAGTGGCACACTAAAATTAGACAGACACAAAGTACGGGCTCGATTCAACTGGCAAACAAACACTCAATGAGGTTAGACTACGTGGAGTGTGGACCAACCCTGGGGATGTTCCTTCATCTGAAACAATCAAGTGCACCCAGCACGGTTTCCCTTGAGGGACAGGCTCCATTAAAATGTGACAAAAAAAAACAAATAAACAAATTAGCTTCAGACAGTTGGTGTGAAATGCCTTTATTTTGTCTGGCTTTATGTCGGCACCAGGTGAGATCTCACTAATGCTAGTAGATACTAACAATCTTTTCAGCCATTTTCATGTAGAATTTATTGAGTGTTTTGGATCATTGTCTTGCTGCATGACCCAGCTGCACTTCAGCTTCAGCTCAGAGATGGATGGCCTGACATTCTCCTGTTGAATTCTTTGATACAGAGCAGAATTTATGATTCCTTCTATTAAGGCAAGTCGTTCAGGTCATGAGGCAGCAAAGCATCCCCAAACCATCACACTACCCCCACCATGCTTGACAGTTGGTATGAGGTTCTTACTGTGGAATGCAGTGTTTGGTTTTTGCTAGGTATAATGGGACCCATGTTGTCCAAAAAGCTGACTCAAGTTTGCCAAAAAGCATCTGGAAGCACTTGGATCAAATCAAATTAAATCAAATTAATTTTTATATAGCCCTTCGTACATCAGCTGATATCTCAAAGTGCTGTACAGAAACCCAGCCTAAAACCCCAAACAGCAAGCAAAGCATGTGAAAGAAGCACGGTGGCTAGGAAAAACTCCCTAGGAAAAACTCCCTAGAAAGGCCAAAAACCTAGGAAGAAACCTAGAGAGGAACCAGGCTATGAGGGGTGGCCAGTCCTCTTCTGGCTGTGCAGGGTGGATATTATAACAGAACATGGTCAAGATGTTAAAATGTTCATAAATGACCAGCATGGTCAAATAATAATAATCATAGTAGTTGTCGAGGGTGCAACAAGCACGTCCGGTGAACAGGTCAGGGTTCCATAGCCGCAGGCAGAACAGTTGAAACTGGAGCAGCAGCACGGCCAGGTGGACTGGGGACAGCAAGGAGTCATCATACCAGGTAGTCCTGAGGCATGGTCCTAGGGCTCAGGTCCTCCGAGAGAAAGAGAGAAAGAGAGAATTAGAGAGAGCATATTTAAATTCACACAGGACACCGGATAAGACAAGAGAAATACTCCAGATGTAACAGACTGACCCTAGCCCCCCGACACATAAACTACTGCAGCATAAATACTGGAGGCTGAGACAGGAGGGATCAGAAGACACTGTGGCCCCATCCGATGATACCCCCGGACAGGGCCAAACAGGCAGGATATAACCCCACCCACTTTGCCAAAGCACAGCCCCCACACCACTAGAGGGATGTCTCCAACCACCAACTTACCGTCCTAAGACAAGGCCGAGTATAGCCCACAACGATCTCCGCCATGGCACAACCCAAAGGGGGGGCGCCAACCCAGACAGGAAGACCACGTCAGTGACTCAACCCACTCAAGTGACGCACCCCTCCCATGGACGGCATGGAAGAACACCAGTAAGCCAGTGACTCAGCCCCTGTAAAAGGGTTAGAGGCAGAGAATCCCGGTGGAAAGAGGGGAACCGGCAAGGCAGAGACAGCAAGGGCGGTTCGTTGCTCCAGCCTTTCCGTTCACCTTCACACTCCTGGGCCAGACTATACTCAATCATAGGACCTACTGAAGAGATAAGTCTTCAGTAAAGACTTAAAGGTTGAGACTGAGTCTGCATCTCTCACATTGGTAGGCAGACCATTCCATAAAAATGGAGCTCTATAGGAGAAAGCCCTACCTCCAGTCGTTTGCTTAGAAGTTCTAGGGACAATTAGGAGGCCTGCGTCTTGTGACCGTAGCGTATGTGTAGGTATGTACGGCAGGACCAAATCGGAAAGATAGGTAGGAGCAAGCCCATGTAATGCTTTGTAGGTTAGCAGTAAAACCTTGAAATCAGCCCTTGCCTTAACCTGTTAGGGCTAGGGGGCAGCATTGACACGGCTGGATAAAAAACATACCCGATTTAATCTGGTTACCACTCCTACTCAGTAACTAGAATATGCATATACTTATTACATATGGATAGAAAACACCCTAAATTTTCTAAAACTGTTTGAATGGTGTATGTGAGTATAACAGAACTCAAATGGCAGGTCAAAACCTGAGAGATTCCTTTACAGGAAGTGGCCTGTCTGACCATTTCTGGAACTTCTTTGCCATCTCTATCATTTACTAAGGATCTCTGCTCTAACGTGACACTTCCCACGTCGTCCATAGGCTCTCAGAGCCCGGGAAAAAAGAGAATGTCGTCATTCCAGCCCCAGGCTGAAACACATTATCGCCTTTCTCAAGTGGCCCATCAAGAGACACTAGCTTATGCGCGTGACCCCGACCGCCCCCGCCTTTGGGATTTTTTTCTCTGTTTGCCGAAAAGGAGATTCCCTGTCGGAATTTTATCGCTTTTCTACGAGAAAAATGACGTAAAAATTGATTTTAAACAGCGGTTGACATGCTTCGACGTACGGCAATGGAATACTTTGAATTTTATTGTCAGGAATTGCGCCAAGCGCGCGACACTTCTTTACTATTTCGGATAGTGTCTGGAACGCACGAACAAAACGCCGCTATTCGGATATAACGATGGATTATTTTGGACCAAACCAACATTTGTTATTGAAGTAGACGTCCTGGGTGTGCATTCTGACGAAGACAACAAAAGGTAATGACATTTTTATAATAGTAAATATGATTATGGTGAGTGCTAAACTTGCCGGGTGTCTAAATAGCGAGCCCGTGATGCCTGGGCTATGTACTTAGAATATTGCAAAATGTGCTTTCACCAAAAAGCTATTTTAAAATCGGACATATCGAGTGCATAGAGGAGGTCTGTATCTATAATTCTTAAAATAATTGTTATGCTTTTTGTGAACGTTTATCGTGAGTAATTTAGTAAAATGTTAGCGAATTCCCCGGAAGTTTGCGGGGGGTATGCTAGTTCTGAACGTCACATGCTAATGTAAAAAGCTGGTTTTTGATATAAATATGAACTTGATTGAACAAAACATGCATGTATTGTATAACATAATGTCCTAGGGTTGTCATCTGATGAAGATCATCAAAGGTGAGTGCTGCATTTAGCTGTCTTCTGGGTTTTGGTGACATTATATGCTGGCTTGAAAAATGGGTGTCTGATTATTTCTGGCTTGGTACTCTGCTGACATAATCTAATGTTTTGCTTTCGTTGTAAAGCCTTTTTGAAATCGGACAGTGTGGTTAGATTAACGAGAGTCTTATCTTTAAATGGCTGTAAAATAGTCATATGTTTGAGAAATTGAAGTAATAGGATTTTGAAGATTTTGAAAATCGCGCCACAGGCTGGCAGTGGCTGTTACGTAGGTGGGACGAATTCGTCCCGCCGGTCCCATAGAGGTTAACAGGAAGCCAGTGTAGGGAGGCTAGCACTGGAGTAATATGATCAAATTTTTTGGTTCTAGTCAGGATTCTAGCAGCCGTATTTAGCACTAACTGAAGTTTATTTAGTGCTTTATCCGGGTAGCCGGAAAGTAGAGCATTGCAGTAGTCCAGCCTAGAAGTAACAAAAGCATGGATTAATTTTTTTGCGTCATTTTTGGACAGAAAGTTCCTGATTTTTGCAATGTTACGTAGATGGAAAAAACCTGTCCTTGAAACAGTCTTGATATGTTCTTCAAAAGAGAGATCAGGGTCCAGAGTAACGCCGAGGTCCTTCACAGTTTTATTTGAGACGACTGTACAACCATCCAGATTAATTGTCAGATTCAACAGAAGATCTCTTTGTTTCTTGGGACCTAGAACAAGCATCTCTGTTTTGTCCGTGTTTAAAAGTAGAAAGTTTGCAGCCATCCACTTCTTTATGTCTGAAACACAGGCTTCTAGCGAGGGCAATTTTGGGGCTTCACCATGTTTCATTGAAATGTACAGGTGTGTGTCGTCCGCATAGCAGTGAAATTTAACATTATGTTTTCGAATGACATCCCCAAGAGGTAAAATATATAGTGAAAACAATAGTGGTCCTAAAACGGAACCTTGAGGAACACCGAAATTTACAATTGATTTGTCAGAGGACAAACCATTCACAGAGACAAACTGATATCTTTCCGACAGATAAGATCTAAACCAGGCCAGAACTTGTCCATGTAGACCAATTTGGGTTTCCAATCTCTCCAAAAGAATGTGTTGATCGATGGTATCAAAAGCGGCACTAAGATCTAGGAGCACGAGGACAGATGCAGAGCCTCGGTCTGACATCATTAAAAGGTCATTTACCACCTTCACAAGTGCAGTCTCAGTGCTATGATGGGGTCTAAAACCAGACTGAAGCGTTTCGTATACATTGTTTGTCTTCAGGAAGGCAGTGAGTTGCTGTGCAACAGCTTTTTCTAAAATTTTTGAGAGGAATGGAAGATTCGATATAGGCCGATAGTTTTTTATAATTTCTGGATCAAGATTCGGCTTTTTCAAGAGAGGCTTTATTACTGCCACTTTTAGTGAGCTTGGTACACATCCGGTGGATAGAGAGCCGTTTATTATGTTCAACATAGGAGGGCCAAGCACAGGAAGCAGCTCTTTCAGTAGTTTAGTTGGAATAGGGTCCAGTATGCCGCTTGAGGGTTTGGAGGCCATGATTATTTTCATCATTGTGTCAAGAGATATAGTACTAAAACACTTTAGTATCTCCCTTGATCCTAGGTCCTGGCAGAGTTCTGTAGACTCAGGACAATGGAGCTTTGGAGGAATACCCAGATTTAAAGAGGAGTCTGTAATTTGCTTTCTAATGATCATGATCTTTTCCTCAAAGAAGTTCATACATTTATTACTGCTGAAGTGAAAGCCATCCTCCATTTGCGAAGGCTGCTTTTTAGTTAGCTTTGCGACAGTATCAAAAAGAAATTTCGGATTGTTCTTATTTTCCTCAATTAAGTTGGAAAAATAGGATGATCGAGCAGCAGTGAGGGCTCTTTGATACTGCACGGTACTGTCTTTCCAAGCTAGTCGGAAGACTTCCAGTTTGGTGTGGCGCCATTTCCGTTCCAATTTTCTGGAAGCTTGCTTCAGAGCTCGTGTATTTTCTGTATACCAGGGAGCTAGTTTCTTATGACAGATGTTTTTAGTTTTTAGGGGTGCAACTGCATCTAGGGTATTGCGCAAGGTTAAATTGAGTTCCTCGGTTAGGTGGTTAACTGATTTTTGTCCTCTGACGTCCTTGGGTAGGCAGAGGCAGTCTGGAAGGGCATCAAGGAATCTTTGGGTTGTCTGAGAATTTATAGCATGACTTTTAATGCTCCTTGGTTGGGGTCTGAGCAGATTATTTGTTGCAATTGCAAACATAATAAAATGGTGGTCCGATAGTCCAGGATTATGAGGAAAAACATTAAGATCCACAACATTTATTCCATGGGACAAAACTTGTTCCAGAGTATGACTGTGGCAGTGAGTAGGTCCAGAGACATGTTGGACAAAACCCACTGAGTCGATGATGGCCCCCTGAAAGCCTTTTGGAGTGGGTCTGTGGACTTTTCCATGTGAATGTTAAAGTCACCAAAAATTAGAATATTATCTGCTATGACTACAAGATCCGATAGGAATTCAGGGAGGAACACTGCATATGGCCCAGGAGGCCTGTAAACAGTAGCTATAAAAAGTGAGTGAGTAGGCTGCATAGATTTCATGACTAGAAGCTCAAAAGACGAAAACGTAATTTTTTTTTTTTTTGTAAATTAAAATTTGCTATCGTAAATGTTAGCAACACCTCCGCCTTTGCCGGATGCACGGGGGGTATGGTCACTAGTGTAACCAGGGGGTGAGGCCTCATTTAACACAGTAAATTCATCAGGCTTAAGCCATGTTTCAGTCAGGCCAATCACATCAAGATTATTATCAGTGATTAGTTCATTGACTATAACTGCCTTGGAAGTGAGGGATCTAACATTAAGTAACCCAATTTTGAGATGTGAGGTATCACAATCTCTTTCAATAATGGCAGGAATGGAGGAGGTCTTTATACTAGTGAGATTGCTAAAGCGAACACCGCCATTTTTAATTTTGCCCAACCTAGATCGAGGCACAGACACGGTCTCAATGGGGAAAGCTGAGCTGACTACGCTGACTGTGCTAGTGGCAGACTCCACTAAGCTGGCAGGCTGGCTAACAGCCTGCTGCCTGGCCTGCACCCTATTTCATTGTGGAGCTAGAGGAGTTAGAGCCCTGTCTATGTTCGTAGATAAGATGAGAGCACCCCTCCAGCTAGGATGGAGTCCGTCACTCTTCAACAGGCCAGGCTTGGTCCTGTTTGTGGGTGAGTCCCAGAAAGAGGGCCAATTATCTACAAATTCTATCTTTTGGGAGGGGCAGAAAACAGTTTTCAACCAGCGATTGAGTTGTGAGACTCTGCTGTAGAGCTCATCACTCCCCCTAACTGGGAGGGGGCCAGAGACAATTAATCGATGCCGACACATCTTTCTAGCTGATTTACACGCTGAAGCTATGTTGCGCTTGGTGACCTCTGACTGTTTCATCCTAACATCGTTGGTGCCGACGTGGATAACAATATCTCTATACTCTCTACACTCGCCAGTTTTAGCTTTAGCCAGCACCGTCTTTAGATTAGCCTTAACGTCGGTAGCCCTGCCCCCTGGTAAACAGTGTATGATCGCTGGATGATTAGTTTTAAGTCTAATACTGCGGGTAATGGAGTCGCCAATGACTAGGGTTTTCAATTTGTCAGAGCTAATGGTGGGAGCCGTCGGTGTCTCAGACCCCACAACGGGAGGAGTAGAGACCAGAGAAGTCTCGGCCTCCGACTCCGACTCGCTTAATGGGGAGAACCGGTTGAAAGTTTCTGTCGGCTGAATAAGCGACACCGGTTGAGCATTCCTACAGCGTTTCCCTCCAGAAGCCATGAGAAAGTTGTCCGGCTGCGGGGACCGTGCGAGGGGGTTTATACTAACGTTACTATCTGTACTTACTAGTAGCACAGACGCTGTTTCATCCTTTCCTACATTGAAATTACCCTTGCCTAACGATTGCGTCTGAAGCTGGGCTTGCAGCACAGCTATCCTTGCCGTAAGGCGATCGTTCTCCTGTATATTATAAGTACAACGACTGCAATTAGAAGGCATCATGTTAATGTTACTTAGCTTCGGCTGTTTGAAGTCCTGACGAACCATGTCCAGATAAAACCTCCGGGGTGAAAAATTTGAATGAAAAAAGTTGAGTGAGGGAAAAAATTAAAATATACGGTAATGAAAAAGTAAAAAACCGTCAGGTAGCAAAGTAAGATCGGCAACAAAACGCACAGCAGCGTAAACAAGTCTGCAAGTTGTGACCGGAAACAGGATGATCATCAAGATTCTTGGAAGAATGTTTTATGGACAGATAATTCAAAAGTATAACTTTTTAGACATAAACAGAAGGTTACTTAATGCAAAAACTAAAGCAGGGTGGTTGGTCTAGCAACCCAAAGGTTGCGTGTTCGAATCTCATCCAGGCCCCCAGTGTCCGGTCTAGAGAGTGAAGTCACAAGCCCTGGTCTGCCCTATGTACCGTAACTTACAATTGCCAAAAAAGCCAAACCAAACATTTTTAGATGGCCATTTTGGACTGCGTTTATTATGATCAAGTTTGATCCCCACAGTGAATTATTTAAAAGTTTGCTACAAATCGAGATATTTAATGAAATAGTGATCCATTCTGACTACTACATTTGTCGTCACACAGGACCACGTGCTGACACAGACCAATCATGGGCTGACAAGATACAAGGAGGCTCCATAGACATTAAGGTTGACTCTCTCAGGTAGGATGAAAACAATTACATCAACCATGATCCTTTGCTAGTTACGGCCACTTTCAACATGATATTTTGCAATTTTTTTGTGCCATTCAGACCCATTCAGCAATATGGCACGCTTCAAATTCATCGGGACTTCTCCATAGAAATACTTGGATGACATCACCGCCATCACTATCTACTGGTTTTAATGTCTATGATTTCATCATGGACAACTTCAGCATTTTAGCTAATCAGCAACTTTGCAACTACTTAATACTTTTTAGCTACTTTGCAACTACTAAGCATGTTAGCCAACCCTTCCCCTACTAACCCTTTAACCTAACTCCTAATCCTAACCTTAAACCTAACATGAACCCCTTACCTTAACCCCTAGCCTATCTAACGTTAACCACCTAGCTAATGTTAGCCACAACAAATTGGAATTTAACATATCATACTTTTTGAAAAGTCATAGCATATTGTATGAATTGCAATTGGTAACATATATACAAATTGTAATTTGTAATATATAATACGAAATGTATGATCGACATCCACAAAATAATACATACAGTACCATACGAAATGAGTGTCTTTGATTTACATGTACTGTGTTACGTCTACCCCTATGTCCAGGTTGCTCCATAATAAAGCAAAATGTAAAATATAAATTTCTGTTTGCACATGATTTTCAGTAAAGTGGACTGTTCACTAGATAATGCTTCTCAGTCTACTGCATGATGGATCACATCAATTTCAAGGACTAATGATGACTAATGATGACAAAGAAATTCATAGAAGAAGCTGGTGATCCTGATAGCATGACCATACCAATGTTCTTTGAGTGTGTAATAGAGCCACACAAATTGGAGTAACATGTGTGGCTCTATGCTAAATATCATTACTCAAACGCATAGTTTAAACTTCAGTATTTAGTAAAAAAATTCATAACATGTATAATCTATGCTTATTTATCATTGCTCAAACGTATAGTTTAAACTTCGGCATTTAGAAACAACAAAAATGTATCCTCTTGTAACTTATCTGTAGCCGCAGAAGGTATCTCATAGTCACCTTCTCTTGCTCCATCCATGAAAGAAAATAAATAAATAGAGATAAATAAAGAATTAAAGAGAAGAAGAAAACAACATGTAATTAGCAGCTCTGATTATTGTTGTTAAGATGTACCTTGTGATTAGGATGCCTTTGAGCTGAATGTGTTGGTATGCTTGGGAGATTGCCTCAAACAAGAGCAGTGGGAAGAATGTGAATGTCAAAAGGAGGACATTCACATTTTGAATATCTGTTTGCCTAAAAAAATCCTAATTTAAAGTACAAATGCGCTCAATTTCCCAACTCTTATATGGTGCCCCATATTTGTATAATACCTTGCGGTCCACAACATTACACAAACACGATTATTCTCAGGAATCAAATTACAACGTCAATTAACAGTAGATTAATCTTTAAAACAGTGGTCAGTCAATCACGACCACACAGTATTGATTTCTTAATCATTTTAATTGGTCTCCTCTAATGCAGCTTCTTCTGCAAATATTATTAAGATAGCCTTTGATTGATGAAGGTTGTTAATTTCTTCACACTCTTTCTAACCAAGACATGACTTTCTTCAGTGGAAAAAAAAGGTAATTTTCGTCACACTTTAAGAAGTTGTAGTTGTAACACTGGAAGTTTTGTTCAAGTGAAGTGGAACCAACTAGTGTGAGAAAGGAGACACAAAATACAAAAGATAAAGAGCTAGAGAGAGTGTAGGAGAGCCATAGTGAGAGCAAGACAGAGAGCTATAGAGACAGAGCGAGAGGACAAGAGAGAGCTGTAGAAACAGAGGTAGAGAGCGAGAGAGAGCTATAGAGAGAGCGAGAGAGCAATAGAGACAGAGGGATGGAGAGCAAGAGAGCTATAGAGACAGAATGAGAGAAAGCTATGGAGACAGAACGAGAGATAGCTAGAGGCAGATGGAGAGAGAGCAAGAGAGCTATTGAGACAGAGTGAGAGAGAGCTAAAGAGACAGACAGAGAGGGAGCTATTGAGAAAGAGCGAGAGAGAGACTGTAACGGCTGTCTTTGGAGAGAGTGGACCAAGGTGCAGTGTGGTTAGTGCTCATCATGAATTTGTTGAAGATAGAACACTATAAACACAAAAAAACAAGAAACCGACAGCCAAACAGTTCTGTCAGGTGAAAAACACTAAACAGAAAATATCTACCCACAAAACACAAAGGAAAAACATGCTGCCTAAGTATGACTCCCAGTCAGCAACAACGATGTACAGCTGTTCCTGATTGGGAGCCATACCTGGCCAAAACAAAGCAATCCCCAACATAGAAATACAGACATAGAATGCCCACCCAAATCACACCCTGACCAAGCCTAAATAGAGACATAAAAAGGCTCTCTCAGGTCAGGGCGTGACAATACCCCCCCCCCCCCCAAAGGTGCGGACTCCGGCCGCAAAACCTGAACCTATAGGGGAGGGTCTGGGTGGGCATTTCTCCGCAGTGGAGGCTCTGGAGCGGGACGCAGACCCCGCTCCACCACTGGCTCACCCCACTTCACTGGCTCCCATAGAGCGTGATCTCCTACCGCCGACCACAGACTGGGGACCCTCTCAGCGGGCACCGGACTGGAGGGCGACTCTGGCTGCGCCCGGCTGGTGGGCGACTCTGGCGGCTCCGGACAGGCGGGCGACTCTGGCGGCTCCGGACAGGCGGGCGACTCTGGCGGCTCCGGACAGGCGGGCGACTCTGGCGGCTCCGGACAGGCGGGCGACTCTGGTGGCTCCGGACAGGCGGGCGACTCCGGCTGCTCCGGACAGGCGGGCGGCTCCGGCGGCTCCGGACTGGCGGGCGGCTCTGGCGGCTCCGGACTGGCTCTGGGCGCAGGCACAGGATTCACCAGGCTGGGGAGACATGCAGGAGGCCTGGCTATGGGCGCAGGCACAGGACTCACCAGGCTGAGGAGACATGCAGGAGGCCTGGCTCTGGGCGCAGGCACAGGACTCACCAGGCTGGGGGAACATGCAGGAGGCCTGGTTCTGGGTGCAGGCACAGGATTCACCAGGCTGGGGAGACATGCAGGAGGCCTGGCTCTGGGCGCAGGCACAGGATTCACCAGGCTGGGGAGACATGCAGGAGACCTGGCTCTGGGCGCAGGTACAGGACTCACCAGGCTGGGAAGACATGCAGGAGGCCTGGTTCTGGGCGCAGGCACAGGATTCCCCCAGTTGGGGAGACATGCAGGTGGCCTGGCTCTGGGTGTAGGCACAGGACTCACCAGGCTGGGGAGACATGCAGGAGGCCTGGCTCTGGGCGCAGGCACAGGACTCACCAGGCTGGGAAGACATGCAGGAGGCTTGGCTCTGGGCGCAGGCACAGGACTCACCAGGCTGGGAGACATGCAGGAGGCCTGGTTCTGGGCGCAGGCACAGGATAGACCGGGTCCTGAAGACGCACTGGAGGTCTAGAGCGCACGGCCTGCACAACACGTCCTGGCTCGATGCCCACTCTAGCATGGAACTTGCGGGGGGCCGGGATGTTTCGCACCGGGCTATGAGCGCGCACTGGAGAAACCGTGCGCTGTACCGCATAACACGGTGCTTGACCAGTACTACGCCGCTTCCGGTAAGCAAGGGGAGTTGGCTCAGGTCTAACGCCTGACTCCGCCAATCTCCCCGTGTGCCCCTCCCAAATAATTTTTGGGGCTGCCTCTTCACCTGCTTCCCCGGCAGGTTGTCGCAATGGTCAAATAGCTGTTTCCAAGTCCAGTCTATTCTTCCCTCCAATTCCTCCAGCGACCAGGATGCCATCACCTCCCGAGCACGCTGCTTCCTCCACTCCTGGTCCTGCTCCCCTCCACGCTGCTTGGTCCGTTTTTGGTGGGTAGATCTGTAACGACCGTCGTCGCAATGAGACCAATGTGCAGCGGAGGATGTGTTCATCATAAAGGATTTTAATAAACGAATGAACACTACAAACAAAAGACGAAAAGAAACGACAGCCAAACAGTCCTGTCAGGATTAACACAAACCAAGACAGAAAATAACCCACAAACCCCAAAGGAAAAACAGGCTGCCTATGTATGACTCTCAATCAGCAACAACGATCTACAGCTGTTCCTGATTGAGAGCCACACACGGCCAAACCAAAGAAACAAACCAACATAGAACGCCCACCCATGTAACACCCTGGCCTAACCAAAATAGAGAACAGAAAAAAACCTCTCTATGGCCAGGGCGTTACAGAGACAGAGCGAGAGAGAGCAATAAAGACAGAGCGAGAGTGAGAGAGAGAGAGCTATAGAGACAGAGTGAGAGAGAGCGAAAGAGAGCTATAAAGAAAGAGCGAGAGAGAGCGAGAGAGCTATGGAGAAAGAGCGAGAGAGCACAAGAGAGAGCTAAAGAGACAGAGCAAGAGAGTTTTTAGTTTTAACCTCTCTAGGGTATGTGGGACGAAATCGTCCCACCTACTCAACAGCCAGTAGAATCCCGTGGTGCGTTATTCAAATACCTTAGAAATGCTATTACTTCAATTTCTCAAACATATGACTATTTTACACCATTTTAAATCGGGTATGTTTTTTATCCGGCCGTGCAAATACTGCCCCCTACCCTAGAGAGGTTAAATAATCTTTATTGGGTCTGGGAGCCCACAACACAATAAATATTCATACAAAACCATAGTTACACATCAATTAAAAACACAACTCCAAATCCTCCTCCACTGTAACTAAACACAACAGCCTCTGAATACCCCATATACTCATAAACAGATCAACATTGTTGAACAGTTTATAATAGGCAAACTCAACACTCAGTCTCGCTGCCAACATTCCCTCCAGCATTCCCACCACATCCACAGACCCCTGTCTCGAATACTGTTCTTTCGGGTCTTCCATATCGCTAATTTAGCTGCCCCTAACACAAAATCAAGCAAAACAACTACACCCTTTTGACTAAACCTGTTCTTTAGCCCAAAGATAAACAGTTGGGAAGAAAAAACCTTTCCCAGAGCTGAGAACCAAGAAGTGATCAGGTCAATCATCCCGACCAACCTGGGACACTGTAAGAACAGATATGCCAGAGTTTCAGACTCAGCACAGAATGGACACCCCTCCCCAGCGGTAGGATCCAGGTGTACCAGATGCATATTGGTGGCTATGGCTCCATGTATTATCCTCCATTGGAGGTCAGCTGTCCGCTTTTCAATAGGCAGTTTGTATAGTGATCGCCAACAGCCTTTTGGGGATGCCTGGACCAAACACACCCGCCCACCTCGTCAATTTTACCTCTTCCAGGGAAGAGGCATGGGACACTTTTACACATATTCTGTACATGGCCTTCTTTCCCACCTCCTTGAACTCCCCCAGCTGGGGTATCGAAGGAAAGCAGCATCCCCACATCCTCCTCGAATTCCCCCACCACAGCACTAACAATCAGTGCTGGGAACACATAATCCAGACCCTCCTTCCACCGATCAGAATTGGACGTGTCAGTCACATACTGCAGATGAAGTACTGGCAAGGAGTCACAGATCTCAGGGACGACCTTCCTCAGTAGGCGAGATGACCGGATCCCCGCTCTTTCTCCCAGCTCCTCCAACGATCTGCTCCTGCTCCGCATCAAATTACCCAGCTTGGTACACCCCACACCTAACAGGCATGAACACAGGCTGGCTGAACCCAGAACACGGGACTGGATGGCAGTGTTGTAAAAAAGAGGCTCTTCAAAAAGCCACATCCCTGGTAGCGTGCCGGCCTTACGGGACTTGACAAGAACTCTCCAAGCCTGCATGACAGACTCATAGAATGGAGTCAGGCCAGACAAATCACCCCCCTCCAGCTTTAAGAGGAAAAGGTGCTTGTCTAAGCCCAAACAGCCCGCTCTCCTCATCAATGTATAGGCTGTGTCGACCCAGCTAGAACCGTCTCTGTACAACAGTATCTGGGCTGCTTGAAGCCGGAAAGCCATGATCCTGGAAGAAATGTCCACCAGGCCTTGCCCACCTTCATGCAGTGGCAGATACAGGGCCGCAGCTTTAATCCAGTGTTTTCCAGACCAGAAGAAATTCACAAGGGTCCTCTGAAGCTCTTGTATCAGACTGGCTGTAAAATCATTAGTCTGTGCAACAGGGTAGAGGCAGCAAGATTATTAGCTACCAGTACTCTTCCTCTATAAGACAGCTGGGGTAGCACCCATTTCCACCTTGACAGTCTGGCACACACTTTCTCCACTACACCCTCCCAGTTCTTTTTCTGAAAGACATCGGAGCCTAGAAAAATCACCAATGTCTTCATCCCATCTCTGCCCCACTGAAGCCCCCCTGGTAATGGTGGAGCGGACCCTGTCTGAAGCTGACCTGCCCACAGCGCTTCACTCTTTTCCCAATTGACTCTGGCTTAGGAGGCCCCCTCATACACCTTTAAAGCATTTGAGAGAACCTTAACATCCTCACCCCCTGTAATAAAAACTGTCACGTCATCTGCATACGCAGACAGTGCTATCGTGGGACCCTTCATTACACCTGGCACAGAGAAACCAGTAAGCCTCGCCCTTAAAAAACAAAGCATTGGTTCAATTGCCAGACTATATAACTGCCCTGAAATGGGGCATCCCTGCCTGGTGCCCCTTTGGACAGGGATGGGGCAACTCAAACCACCCCCCACCTTCACCATACACGAGGCCCCAGCATACAGTAAATTCATCCAAGACAAAAAAACATCCCCAAACCCAAAGGCTTTCATTGTTTTAAACAAGTACTGGTGGTCCACACGATCAAAAGCCTTCTGCTGATCCAAAGAAAGTAAACCCACATTTACAGCAGACAAATTACACATATCTAAAACATCTCTAATTAGAAACAAGTTGTCAACAATAGAGCGGTCAGGTACACAGTAAGACTGGTCCTTGTGGACCAACAATCCCAGATACTCTATCAACCTGTTTGAGAGACATTTAAATACAATTTTATATTCTGCGCACAGCAAAGCAACAGGTCTCCAATGTTTTATGAGAGCCAAATCCCCCTTTTTTGGCAACAGTGAAAGCACTGCACATTGACAGGATACAGGACGAGAACCCTCATGAAAGGATTCACACACTACTTCATAAAAATCCTCCCCAATAGACCCCCAAAAGTGCTTATAAAACTCAGATGGTAAACCATCGATGCCAGGGGCTCGGCCTGTTGAGAGCTGCATAACTGCTGTGGACAGCTCTTGCAGAGTAATGTCAGAGTCCAAAGCAACTCTCTGCTCAGGTCCCAAGTGAGGAAGACCATGTAAAAACTGTTCAGTACACAGAGAATCACAATCCTCCACATAATAGAGGGCAGAGTAGAAATCCACGGCATGTTGACGCATTTCACTGTCATCCGTGGTCACCTTCCCATCAGGGAGACAAAGGCAGACCATCTGTTTATGTTGCAATGTCAACTGTCCTAGGTTTCTAAAAAAAGCGCTAGGAGCATCCATATCCTCGAGGGAAGCAAAACGAGACCTAATCAAATGCACCCTTCACTCTTTCATGTAGAAACAACCTCAGTTCATGTCTCTTGTCCTGTAAGTTCATGACTAATGCAGGGTCGTTCTGAGTGAGCGGCTTCAATTCAATAGATTTGATGTCCTGTTCAAGGGCCCTGATAGTCTCTTTAACTTCAATACGAGACAGAGCAGTATACTGTTGACAGAATAATCGTATTTGGGCCTTCACAACCTCCCACCATTGTCTCAAGGACTTAAAATTCCCTTTTATAACTCTCCATTTTTCCCAAAACAACAAAAACCTTTCCCAAAACATGACATCATGTAACAATTTAACATTAAAATACCAGTAAGATGATGACCTTTGTGGACAGGACAAATGAATATCAACAGTAACAAAATGGTGATAAGAGAAACCCACAGGAGTAATGTCACACCTTCCAACCCTACTACAGTTTGCTCAGATACATACAACCTGTCTAACCTGGCTGTACTGACACGACCTTCATTTACTTTTAGCCATGTGTACTGCCTAACTTTTGCATTCCTTACTCTCCACACATCAGAAAGCTCAAACTCAGTTAATAGACCAAACAGGCAAGTGGCTAACCGCAGGTGAGGTTCTTCAGCGGTGCGATCAACCCCTCTTGGTCACACTGTCTTAAGGTTTCCTTTATTTTATCAAAAACAACAATACGCTCTGTACCCTCATTATGAGCATAAACATTAAAGGAAAAAAAAGAAAAAAACATAACATCCGCCTTGACCAATAAAACCCGACCCTTGACAATCTCTGTTGTAGATACCACAGTCACCCCTAAGCCTGAGGAAAACAAGATTGCCACCCCAGCACTGAAATTAGTACCATGACTGAGTATATGCTGCCCCTCACACCACATACCCCAGTCAACCTCATTAGCCTCATCACTATGTGTCTCCTGTAGAAAAACTACATTAAGCCTTTTTTGTTTTATTACTTCTAATGCCCAAGCCCTCTTATTCCTGTCCCTTCCCCCATTAATATTGAGAGAACCTACCCGTAGTACCTCCATATGGAAAAGAGAAAGGAAAAGCAGAAGAAATCACAGAGAAACCAGACAAAGAGAAAAAACACCCTATGAGGCATGATCATCATCATTGTTAATTTTCTCTTAACCTGACCACGTTTCCCACTACCTTTTGCTGCTGTGACAGCAGTAACAAATTTCCTCAAGCGAAAACGCTTCTTCTCACTCAACTGGTCTAACCCCAGCGTCTTCTGTAACATCACAGCTGACCTCACAAACTTATCAACATCAAAAAAATCTGCCAATTTGACAGATTTCCCAAAAGTCTGATCCAGAAACCCATTTACCTCCTCTAGATTGTAAATTGAGTCCTCACCAGCTGCTATCGTATCAGGAGAGATATCCATATCCTTCTCCTGATCCTCCTCAACAGAGGCCACAGACCCCTGACTCCCCTCCACCACATCCCTTTCAACACTCCCCACTTGCACCCCATCACTCGTACCAGGCATCTCCTCCACTACCTGGGAGACTAGCTCCACCTGAAACCCATTACTCGTAGTGGGCATCTCCTCCACTACCTGGGAGCCTAGCTCCACGTGAACCCCCTCCGGTACCCCATTACTCATAGTGAGGATCTCCTCCACTACCTGGGAGCCTAGCTCCACATGAATCCCCTCCTGTACCCTAGCACTCATATTGTGCAACTCCTCACCAGTCTGAGGAAAAGGCTCTTCAGATACATCCTTACCTTCTACAACAATGTTTTTCTGCTGCATAACATTTCCCTCTGGTACAAGTTGCAACTCTGTGCCCTCAACACGGACAACGTGTTCCTCAGCAACAGGTGCTTGTGGCTGATCTACCGCTGTCGGCCCACCTCTCCTTACATCAGTGGGCCCAGGCGTTACGAGGACCACCTGCGCCCCTCCCTCCGCACTCCGCCCTTTTCGGACAAGCATGTCGCTTATGGCCAACATCCCCACACTCAAAACACCGTTGACTACCCATACTAGCATAAGCAATATACAGTCTGTTGTCAATACTTAGCTTTAAACGATAACTCAAGTCTTCTCCGGTGAGTCCAAAAACATAAACACCTGTCGCCGAAACGACATAACCTGTTTCAACGCCGGGTGTTTGCAACCCAATGGGACAATCTTAATTGAACTTGCAATAATTCGCGCTTCAATAGCTCATTGGGAATAAACGACGGTACATTCAAAATCGTTACCCTTGTTGACGGAGAAAAAAGCAGCATAACGTGAATAAACATACCTTTAAGAAGTACGCCATGCTCAACCATACGATCAACAAGGCGCTCTTCTTTAAGAAAAACCACCACCGCTTTTTTCATCCGTGAAGCATAAGCAACATTCTCTTAGCCTGCCTTCTCTCCTACGGCGACCAGAACCTCCTCCACTGTGACAGTAGCTTCAGTAACACACCTAAAGCCGTGCCGAAGTGACAGGGACGGCATCCCCATTTGGGTCACCATCCCTGCCAAAGTCAGGGTAATTTCGACACGAAAAACAATATACTTAATTCTACCACAACAAGTAAATAAAAATAATAACCTTTAATCATGCATAGAAGAAAAGGGGTATCACCAAGAAAAAGAAAACCGAAAGAAAACCCAGGATATCTAACTCTACACAACACTCGTGCTAGCACTCACTCAAACAATTCCCAGCATGCACCAAACACTCCCAGCATGCAGAGAGAGCGAGAGAGTGCGAGACGGAGCTATTGAGAAAGAGCAAGAGAGAGCAAGAGAGACAGAGCAATAAAGACAGAGCGAGAGTGAGAGAGAGAGAGCTATAGAGACAGAGCGAGAGAGAGAGCTATAAAGAAAGAGCAAGAGAGAGCGAGAGAGAGAGAGCTATAGAGAAAGAGCGAGAGGGGGCAAGAGAGAGCTATAGAGAAAGAGCGAGAGAGAGCAAGAGAGAGCGAGAGAGACAGAGTGAGAAAGAGCGATAGAGAGTAATAAAGACAGAGAGAGAGAGAACTATTAAGAAAGAGCTGTAGAGACAGCGAGAGAGCTATAGAGACAGAGCAAGAGAGATTGAGAGAGAGCGAGAGGGAGCTATAGAGACAGCAAGAGAGAGAGCTATAGAGACAGAGCGAGAGAGAGTGAGAGAGAGCTATGGAGACGGAGCGAGAGAGATTGAGAGAGAGAGAGAGCGAAAGGGAGCTAGAGACGAAGCGAGAGAGAGTGAGAGCTGGAGAGAGAGAGGTATAGAGATAGACGAGTGAGAGCTAGAGACAGAGCGAAAGAGAGCTAAAGAGACAGAGCGAGAGAGAGCTATGAAGACAGAGCAAGAGAACGCGAGACACAGCTATAGACAGCGAGAAAGATCTATAGAGACAGCGCAAGAGAGCGAGAGAGAGTGAGAGAGAGCGAGAGAGTTCTATAGAGACAGAGCAAGAGAGAGAGCTATAGAGACAGAGCTAGAGAGAGCGACAGAGTGAGAGAGAGCTATAGAGACAGAACAAGAGATAGCTAGAGACAGAGGGAGAGAGAGAGAGCAAGAGAGCTGTTGAGACAGAGCAAGCGAGAGCTAAAGAGACAGACCGAGAGAGAGCGGGAGACAGCTATAGACAGAGCGAGATACAGAGCTATAGAGACAGTGAGAGAGAGCTATAGAGACAAAACTAGAGTGAGAGAGAGCTATAGAGACAGAACGAGAGATAGCTAGAGCGAGAGAGTGCTATAGAGACAGAGCGAGAGGGAGGTATATAGACAGAGCGAGAGAGATATAGAGACAGCAAGAGAGAGAGAGCTATAGAGACAGAGTGAGAGAGATTGAGAGAGAGACAGAGCGAGAGACAGCTATAGACAGAGCGAGATAGAGAGCTATAGAGATAACGAGAGAGAGCAAGAGATAGCTAGAGACAGCGAGAAAGATCTATAGAGACAGAGCGTGTGAGCGGGCGAGAGAGAGCTATAGAGACAGAGCGATAGAGAGCGAGAGAGAGCAAGAGAGAGCTATAGAGACAGAGCTAGAGAGAGCGAGCAAAAGAGAGCTATAGAGACAGAGCGAGAGAGAGCGAGAGAGAGCTATAGAGACAGAGCTAGAGAGAGCAAGCAAAAGAGAGCTAAAGAGACAGAGCGAGAGAGAGAGCTATGAAGACAGAGCAAGAGAGAGCGAGAGACAGCTATAGACAGAGCGAGATAGAGAGCTATAGAGACATAACGAGAGAGACAGCAAGAGATAGCTAGAGAAAGCGAGAAAGATCTATAGAGACAGAGCGAGAGAGAGCTATAGAGACCGATCGAGAGAGAGCGAGAGAGAGCTATAGAGACAGAGCTAGAGAGAGAGAGAGCTATGGAGACAGAACGAGAGATAGCTAGAGACAGAGGGAGAGAGAGCAAGAGAGCTGTTGAGACAGAGCAAGAGAGAGCGAGAGACAGCTATAGACAGAGCGAGATAGAGAGCTATAGAGACATAACGAGAGAGACAGCAAGAGATAGCTAGCGAAAGCGAGAAAGATCTATAGAGAGAGCGAGAGAGAGCGAGAGCTATAGAGACAGAGCGATAGAGAGCGAGAGAAAGCTATAGAGACAGAGCTAGAGAGAGCAACAGAGAGTGAGAGAGAGCTATAGAGACAGAACAAGAGATAGCTAGAGACAGAGGGAGAGAGAGCAAGAGAGCTGTTGAGACAGAGCAAGCGAGAGCTAAAGAGAGACCGAGAGAGAGCGGGAGAGAGAGCTATAGAGACAGAGAGAGAGAGAGAGAGAGAGAGCTATAGAGACAGAGCAAGAGAGAGCAATAGAGACAGAGCGAGAGACGGTGAAAAAAAATACATAATATATCATATTAGGGAATTGGGCAGTATCACTGTTGTTATGTGAAATAAGGTCCCCCCACTGCAGGTTGGTTCCAGGCAGTAAAATGATACATGAAGAGGATAAAAGACTAGTCAATTACGGCAGCGCATTATTAACCTAAACTAATTAAGACCTCTGGGTAATGTGGGAAATGAAACACTAGCCGCGCCTTCCACAATGTGGAGTCCCATGGCTATGCCATACCGAAGCTGTCTTTGTTCTGCATGTCCCTCTCCCCAGCTCTACTGGCACCTTCTGAGCTTGTGTCTGTGTGTGTGTGTGGCCAACAATCTTGGCTGAGTAGTGAAGGGATAACCATGGAATGAGGACTTGCAGTCCAGGCAGCAGCAGAGATACAGGCTCACTAATCAAACATTCTACTCTCCACAACTCTACTGCATACTGTATATAGATTTTCCTCCCGCACCAAATTGCACTTCACACTCAAAAGGAACGACCTCCATCAACTCTATTGTGTGAGAGAAATCCACTCAGAAGTGGGTTTGGGGAATGTTCAAAGAGGACGGACATAGGACTAATATAAACAGTGGAGGAAAAAAGGGAAACCTTACAGGCTCAGATATAGATTAACCACAAGCCAGTTCCTTGATTGATTTAGTGTGTTTTCCTCAGTGCTACCAACAACAACAGAGTGTGTTTGGAATGTAGAAACACTGTGAAAACAAAGGTCATGAGAGCTCAGTGGTCATGACCAAGTCGCATGTATATGGCCTGTTCTCAATCTAAAGTCTGAGTACCCAGATCGAGGAAAATTCATGTTTTTAGACAAATAATCTATTTTCACAAATTTGGCGCAGCATTCACAACTTTAAATGGTTTTCAACAGGCTTCACTAATCTGTGACCTTGTATAGAGATTGTTTCGCAGTCTGTGAAAGCTTGTATGGTATATTCTCATTGGATAGAGTACAAAGTGTGGCTTGCTCTTATTGGATAGATTTTGTTGGTTAAACTCTTAGAAAAAATCTGCTATTTTAAACCTTAAAAGGTTCTTCGACTGTCCCAATAGGAGAACCCTTCGAAGAACCCTTTTTGGTTACAGGTAGAACACTTTTGTTTCAGGTAGAACACTTTTGTGTTCCATGTAAAAGTCGTTCTACAGAGAGTTCTACATGGAACCCAAATTGGTTCCACTTGGAACCAAAAATAACCCTTTTGGAACCCTTTTTTTTCTAAGAGTGTAGCTTCCCAAGCAAACTTTGCCTGCATGTTGTCAAGTAGTAGCTGAAACATAGTGTTATGATATCTGCTAGAGTGATAGCAACACTGTACCACTCTGTAACACTCCAGTGAGTGAAAAGAACAACAGTATACCACTCTAAAACACTTACCTGAGTAAAAAGATGGTTATCATTGACTAGATAGTCTGTTCATCCCCCCCATGTTATTCATGCCTTTGTCCACTCTTACTGCAGCCAACATTTTCTAGATGAGATACGTTCTACATACTTTGCATATTAGGTCTGGGTTGGAGTCACACATGAGGAAGGAAACACTCAACTTGCTGTCATACAGCATGAAGTCATGAATTAAAGCATCCTGTCATGCTAATTGCACTGCTGCACTTCAGAACTGCTTCACTAAAATTACAACTTCCTTTCCTTCTCTGTGAATGTCTCCTCTGGAAAGGAATGCTAACTATAACCTGTTGGGTCCAGCAGCTCCCTGGAGCAGTGTTGTAAGCCGTGTACATAAGCGACGGATAGCCATCAGTGCAAACAAACGAGTTTGCATACGGTACACAAATGTAATCTGCAAACATGAGCAAGGCTTGGTCACTGAATTTGAAAAACAAAGCTAATGAGACTAGTCGCAAACGTGATCTCTAGGTGTTACTGCTACTGATTCAGTCTCAGTGGTGATCGGTGTGGTGCTTTCCTTTTTGAAAGACGTTATGCTACAGTCACATAGAGGGAACATGACAAACGCACAGAGCTAAATGATGCAGATCAGTACGTCCCTCTCTAACCAGGAGGTTCTAATGCAAATACTGTCTCACAGGTGACCTGAATCCAGCTCGCTTTGAAGTTCTGTGTCAGTGATCTTGCTAGTCATCAATTTGTGGAGCTTATATCATTTCTAAAACTTCCTCTCTGTACAGGGAATTGCAGCAGGCCTTTTCTCCTCTCCATGATGTGGTTATGATGCCGCTGTAGGGCTCGAGAAAGTAAAGTGCTGACGTCAGCGAATGCATCTGGCATTTCCTAATCCTTCTTTAAAACTTTATCCATTTATTTACCAAGGGATGTCTCCATGTGCACCAGTGGGCTAAGATTTACTTAGTCATGAATTATTATAGTTTTAATATGTAACACGCCAGAAATAGCATCATTAATTAGATCATGCCAAACAGTTGTTGTTGCTCAGATCATTTTCAGTGTCACGAAAGTCAAGAGTAGATTTTCTGAAGACACATTCAAAGCCATACTTCCAATTAAAAACGGACAGACAAAGACTGTGTCAAGCTTTCAGTATGTCAACAACAATCATGACTTTTTAACAACATGCAGTACTGTACATACTTCTCTGGATGAAAACCTTTAACATTCATCACCAGTACTGATTTGAATTCTGCTACTTCATCTGGCACTACTTTGTCACCCTCAGGCCTAGTTTACGTCAGTCAAACAGTGGCAGGATGTGAAGTCTGGACAGGCCCTCACTAGATCTTCACTAATGATAGGATTCTATGACATTACATTATCTTGATTGATTTATTCCCCAAAAACCTGTCTTTCACACAGCTATTCTTTGACTTTCCTAATGAAGTGATTTTCTGTTCAGGTTGTGACCTATCCAAATGCCGTCTTTTTCATATTTCATGTTCATATTTCCATGTTCAAACGTCAACTTCTAGTCCCTCTGCCTTCGATATCTACACTGTATTAGTCTGAGTGGACTAATTAAAAAGGACTGCATGCGTCAACAGAAATACATCATCATGCATCAATGGATTGATACATTGATACAGTATTTGAAGCAAGTGTGGATGTGATCAGAAACACTACTGAGCAGAAACTATTGCTCTTGTAATGTTTGGTTTGTTGGCCTATTCTTAAATACGAATCTGTACATTTCCAGATCGGAATTCTCCAAAATGAACTACACACCAACAGAAACAAATACATTTTCTTGTCAAACAACGATCAGATCCTTAGAGAACATTGTGCACTCCTCAAAGGAATTCCTTCTAAATTCCATAGACACATGTACTCCCAGATTGCTGCTCTATAACATTCCCTTCTCTAAATTGATCGTATGAAGCTGAATTATTAATAGCTAAATGATTTTTCAAACGCTCTATGAAAGTTTCCAGACTCACATCTTCATGTAGTTAACCTATGAATGAAGGACTGCCCATGATCCAGGCCTTTACATGTGTTGAGACAGTAATACACCTAGACCAAGACACCAACGTAGCTCTGCTCTCCGATCCTAACATGGCTGAAAGTGGCTAGGCTGGATTATAAAGAAAGCCCTGAGCTCTGCGTTTGTTGCTTGTGTTCTATGTATTGCTCTAAGCCTGAAGCAGCAGACACAGGCTCCCACAGAAACAATGAGGATTTGAACCTGGAAAAGTGATTTCAACTGCAGACGTATTGCACTAGGACGTTTCAAGACAATTTCCTGACTGTGTGGGTTACTAAGTTGAAACCATCCAAGTAAACAGAACCCTACCAGTTTAAAGGACAGTTTAGACCATGAAACACATCTGAACTGATTAATAGTGTCACGACTTCCACCGAAGTCGGCTCCTCTCCTTGTTTGGGCGGCATTCGTCGATCCACGTCACCGGCTTTCTAGCCATTGCCGCTCCACTTCTCATATATCCATTTGTTTGTCTTGTTCCATTACACACCTGGTTTTCATTCCATAATCACTGCATGTATTTAGTCCTCTGTTCCCCTCCATGTCTTTGTGTGTAATTGTTTATTGTTATGTGGATATTGTCAGGCGCTATACTTTTGCTATGTTCCGTGTTTTTGGCACGTTTTTGTTCTTATGTGCTGTCATTTTTGGACCGGAATAAAAGTGCGCCTGTTTACTACACTCTGCTCTCCTGCACCTGACTTCGCCTCCCGTACACACCCATAGCAGAATTACACACCGAACCATGGAGTCAGCAGGAGCAGGGACCCCGGTTAGAGGAGTCGAGGAGCGCGTCCTGGAACATTCTGCTATGTTACATCATCTTGGTGCCATGATGGATCGCGTTGTCCAGACTATGGACCGCTGGGAGAGACAGGAAGTCTCCCTAGTGCCTCGACCAGCGCAACCAGGGTTACCTCTACCTGTCCTGTCCGGAACCAGTCCCAGTGGGATGCGTCTCTCCCTTCCCAGGTGGCTGCTCCCATTACTTCACTGCTGAAGGGGGGTCCCGTACGGTTACAGTGGTCGGCTGAGGCGGACGGGGCTTTTGGGCAGCTAAGAGCTCTGTTTACTTCGGCTCCTGTGCTGGCCCATCCGGATCACTCTTTGGCGTTCATAGTGGAGGTGGACGCGTCCGAGGCTGGGATAGGAGCCGTGCTCTCACAGCGCTCGGGTACGCCACCAACACTCCGCCCCTGTGCTTTCTTCTCGAAGAAGCTCAACCCAGCGGAGCGTAACTATGATGTGGGGGACCGGGAGCTGTTGGCTGTGGTTAAAGCGTTGAAGGCGTGGGGACATTGGCTTGAGGAGGCTAAACACCCTTTTCTCATCTGGACTGACCACCGGAACCTGGAGTACATCCGGGCAGCGAGGAGACTGAATCCTTGTCAGGCAAGGTGGGCCATGTTCTTTACCCGTTTTGTGTTTACCCTGTCCTACAGACCAGGTTCCCAGAATACGAAGGCAGATGCACTGTCCCGACTGTATGACACAGAGGAGCGGCCCATGGATCAGACTTCCATACTCCCGGCCTCTTGCCTGGTAGCGCCGGTCGTGTGGGAGCTGGACGAGGACATTGAGCAGGCGTTGCGTACAGAGCCTGCTCCCCTCCAGTGTCCTGTCGGGCGTATGTACGTTCCGTCTGCTGTCCATGACCAGTTGATCTATTGGGCCCACACGTCACCCTCCTCTAGTCATCCGGGGATCGGTCGGACGGTGCGCTGTCTGACTGGGAAGTACTGGTGACCCACCTTGGCTAGGGACGTGAGGGTTTATGTTTCCTCCTGCTCGGTGTGTGCCCAGTGTAAGGCTCCGAGACACCTGCCCAGATGTAAGCTTCACTCCTTACCCGTTCCACAACGACCTTGGTCACACCTGTCTGTGGATTTTTTAACTGATCTACCTCTTTCACAGGGAAACACTACTATCCTGGTCGTTGCGGATTGTTTCTCTAAGTCCTGTCGTCTCCTCCCTCTGCCCGGTCTTCCTACGGCCCTACAGACTGCCGAAGCCCTGTTCACTCACGTCTTCCGGCACTACGGGGTGCCTGAGGATACAGTGTCTGATCGGGGTCCCCAATTCAATTAGAGAGTCTGGAAGGTGTTCATGGAACGTCTGGGGGTCTCGATCAGCCTTGCCTCGGATTTTCACCCCAAGAGTAACGGGCAGGTAGAGAGAGTCAACCAGGATGTGGGCAGGTTTCTGCAGTCCTATTGCCAGGACCGGCCGGGGGAGTGAGCGGCGTTCGTGCCCTGGGCCGAGATGGCGCAGAACTCGCTTCGCCACTCCTAAACTAACCTCTCCCCCTTTCAGTGCGTATTGGGGTACCAGCCGTTCTGGCGCCGTGACATCAGGGTCAGACCGAGGCTCCTGCGGTGGACGACTGGTTCAGGCACGCGGAGGAGACATGGGAGGCCGCCCATGTTCACCTCCAGCGAGCTGCGCTTCGCCAAAAGAACAGCGCGGACCGTCATCGCAGTGAGACCCCGATGTTCGCACCGGGGGACCGGGTCTGGCTCTCGATCCGAAACCTGCCCCTCCGCCTGCCCTTCCAGAAGCTGGGTCCGCGATTTGTGGGGCCATTCAAAGTCCTGAGGAGGGTGAACGAGGTGTGTTACAGATTACAGCTTCCCTCTGATTACCGTATTAACTCCTTGTTCCATGTGTCTCTCTTCAAGCCGGTGGTGGCTGGTTCGCTCCAGGAATCTGAGGTGTGGGAGATCCCTCCGACCCCTCTGGACATTGAGGGGGCCCCGGCGTACTCCGTTTGTTCCATCCTGGATTCGAGGCGTCGGGCAGGGGGCCTTCAGTACCTTGTGGAGTGGTAGGGGTACGGTCCGGAGGAGAAGTGCTGGGTTCCAGTTGCGGATGTTTTGGACCCCGAACTGCTGCGGGAGTTTCACCGTAGCCAGCCAGATCGCCCTGCGCCTCGCCCTCCAGGTCGTCCCCGAGGCCGGTGTCGGCGCGCCGCTGGAGCCGTGCGTCAAGGGGGGGCAATGTCACGACTTCCACTTCCAGAAGTCGGCTCCTTTCCTTGTTCGGACGGCGATCGACGTCACCGGCTTTCTAGCCATCACCGCTCCATTTCTCATATATCCATTTGTTTTGTCTTGTTCCATTACACACCTGGTTTTCATTCCATAATCACTGCATGTATTTAGTCCTCTGTTCCCCTCCATGTCTTTGTGTGTAATTGTTTATTGTTATGTGGATATTGTCAGGCGCTATACTTTTGCTATGTTCCGTGTTTTTGGCACGTTATTGTTCTTATGTGCTGTCATTTTTGGACCAGAATTAAAGTGTGCCTGTTTACTGCACTCTGCTCTCCTGCACCTGACTTCGCCACCCGTACACACCCATAACGAATAGTACCTGTGTCCTGCTGGTAATAACCAAAATCATTAAACCTGTAATCTTACATTTTTTTAAATGCCATTCCCCTTAATTAGTTTGACTTTATTATGACATAGACTGTTCAGTAGTTCCTTAATGAATCAAAACAATTTTGATAAAATTACTGGAAATACTGTTTTCCCTGTGTAATACTGGAACACCTTCCTTATGAAGTGTTGGTAGCTCTTTGTACAACATATTATTGGGCCTCCGCCAGACTATTGATGTCTGAGATCCGTTGGGGATACAACACATCTTCTTTACCTCTCTGCCAGCTGACAGGTCCTTTAGGATTACGTTTAGAGGTGGAGAAGATGGGAGTAATAGTTTTAGAGTAATAGTGTTACAATGTGCGTTAATGCTTTAGAACGAACACTCTCTGCTGGTTGAACAGATGAGATGTGGCAGCAGACAGCCTCTGTCATGAACAGTTAGACACGCTTCATTACTCCAACCATTCCCTCTCTGTTTATGATACAGTGATACCTGTGGACACCGCCAGTCACTGGACCATATTTCCAGTTTACATAGCTTTACTCACGGAAAGGGCATCTGTGTTTACTTGCTTGAGTAGTAGTCGCACAGATTAATTCAAATTAGACAGAATATTTGAGAACTCCTTTAGTATGGGTGCATGTAATTACTGCCTTCCCATAATGCTCTGATAAGCCTCAATGAGAGGGTATGAGGAGAGGGGCGTGTAAGGTTCTAGTTGGTTTTCTGAACAAAAACAAATTAGTGTAATGGCATAAACCCATTTGAGTGCTTTGATCAGGAAGCAAGGAATGTAGGGATACTTTTTTCACTTCTGAATTAACATCCCTACTTTATTAAGCTTCTCAAAAATTGGACCTAACAGTAAAGTAGTTCTAATGCTGCTAGTCCTAAAAGCTACAGGGATTTTAAAACCGTTTTCAAAATTCTGCTTTTCTACTTACTTCATTACGTTACAGTTTGCCTGTGGTGTTTGAGTGAATAATCTAAAGGAAAGATGTGGAGATGTAAGCCTCAAGTGAACCCATAGATAAGGGTGGTCGAAAGAAGTGAACAACAACTTTTCAAATAGTGGCTGCCCATACACTATACTCTCTTTCACAAACCATGTCTGTATTTCTAAGAATCAGCAAGTCCCATTCTTCTGCTGCCTTTTTAAAAGCATTTTGTAAACAGCCCTTTTAAGCCTTGGAGTTTAAAGGCAGAGGTTTACACAAGCCAACCAGAGCACCTGGGTAGACGTCAGACGAGTAGTGTTTTGTTGTGTCAGTGCCATGTAAGATGTGCTCCACTCTCTAGATCAATCAGACTTTCATTATTAATTCAAAGGGAGAGTTTTCCTTTCATGTCCTGCAGTCTATTAAAAGAGAAGTTAACCATACAGGGAGGTAAATGGTTGACAGACCTTTTGCTCACTGAATTACCCAGCCCACATGCTTCTCTGGGATTGCATGATGCCCCGCTCCTGTTTATCGTCCTGCATTGCCTAATGAAGCAATTGCTCCCTAACACCTAAAGCAAGAAACAATAAGCACTCTCAATCCCACAAGGTTAATGGGATATTTTATCAAGTGAGAGTTGCACAGCCACTTTCCAGTTAATAATCTGGAAAAATATGATGAGAAGGTAGCGGAGATATGATAGGCAGTAATCAGGGGGACATCACTAGGACTGAGGGAGGGTTGGACACAAGGACATTAAGTGGAGAAGATTTTGAAATGAATTGAAATGGCGGCGCCTCACAGAAGCCAAGCGTCTCTGTTTTGATGGAGGTGAGACCAATCAAAATGGCCCTCTCTACACACAAAGGGGGAAGGGGGTAAGTGGGGAGAGGGGAGAGCAAAACCTCTGCAGAGTACCAGTGACTGTGCTCTGTGCCTTTTGCAGGAGAGGAAAATACCAGCAGGTCAAAGGGTAATGCAAAAGAATAAGCTGGTTCAGTGTATCCTGAATTAGTTCATTTGATCCTCAGACCTGCTGTGTATCATCTGCAACCCAGCAGCAGCAGGTGGTAAAATGACATTTACTAAAAGAAAGTATACCTAGACACACACATGCATGCACACACAGATGCACATACACACAAATATGTTCTCTTGTTTTTGATCTGAATTATATTTGCTTAGATCTAACCGTTATGAGTGCCTGAACATTTAATTATAATTATTAAAGCTTCAGCGGTGAAGATACACATATTAAAACTACATGTTAGCACCCCTGCGGTTGCTGCTGAATTCATTCCTTTAAAAGCCTAATATATTTTCATTATAATGATGTCATTTATTTATTTGTTTATTACTTTTGCGTACAGAAGACTTAAGACAAATAGCATTTGTGACCCATGTCATTTGAAACTATAATTTAAGCATCTACAATCACTTAAGGACACATACTGTATTCATAAAGACAAGTCCAGCTCATTGAATATTGCAATTCAATATATTTGTTGAACTGACCAATGCAGTCAATGGCCAATGGGCACTAAGTACAGTGCCTGTACTCAAACCAGTTCAGAAGAGTGGGTCTAGGCCTCTAATGAACTGTGAAATTACGTTACATAAAGCAAAGACTGGGCTGAGATTGTCTTGGTGCCTAGTGCCTGGCTTCCGGTTTGGAGCGAGCAGCCGCACCACGCTTCGCTCCACAGGTAATATTACACTTCACTACATTACAACGGCTTGATTTGTTTGATCTGAGCAATTCTTCTTAGCTAGCTACATAGCCGTCTTTGTATCAAAGATAATTGTGTAGTTTAGAGTAACTGAGTAATTATCGAGGCTAGCTATCTTCGTCCTCCTAACGTAGTCAACACTGCTAGCTGCTAGCTAGCTAGTCATCACTGCTAGCTAGCCAACTTCTACCGACTAACAGCACTGCAGAAACTATTACATCGTAACGACTTGATTAGTGTGGTGTTAGTGTTAGTTAGCCAGCTACATAGTTGTCTTTGCTGTCTCTGTATCTAAGATAATTGTGTAGTTTGAGTTTGAGTATTATCGAGGTGAGCCAGCCAGCCCGCGACGCGGCGCCAGACTTACTCAACACACCTAGTCATCATTAACCCACTGCCAGCTAGCCAACCGTTACCGACTAGCAGCGCTGTAGATACTAATACTATACAACGGAACGATTTGACTAGTGCAGTGTTACCTAGCTAGCTACTTAGTTGTCTTTGTCATAGCTTGATAATTGTTAGCTAGCCAGCCATCGAGGTTAGCTAGCCAGCTATTTCCGTCCCCCGCGACGCCATTTTTCCTAACCCAGCCAACTATTACCGACGCGCAGCATTGTTGAAACTAAATACACTACAAGGAACGTCTTGATTAGTGTTATGTTAGCTAGCTAGCTACAAAGTTGCTTTGTATCATGACAAGGTGTAGTACTGAAACTACCGAGGTTACCTAGCCAGCTATACGTTCAAAGTCAACAACGCAGCCACTGCTAGCTAGCCTACTCCACCAGCCAGCAGTACTGTATCATTTTAGTCAATAAGATTTTTGCAACGTAAGCTTAACTTCCTGAACATTCGAGACGTGTAGTCCACTTGTCATTCCAATCTCCTTTGCATTAGCGTAGCCTCTTCTGTAGCTTGTCTACTATGTGTCTGTCTATCCCTGTTCTCTCTCCTCTGCACAGGCCATACAAACGCTCCACACCGCGTGGCCGCTGCCACTCTAACCTGGTGGTCCCAGCGCCCACGACCCACATGGAGTTCCAGGTCTCCGGCAGCCTCTGGAACTGCCGGTCTGCGGCCAACAAGGCTGAGTTCATCTCAGTCTATGCTACCCTCCAGTCCCTAGACTTCCTGGCGCTGACGGAAACATGGATTACCACAGATAACACTGCTACTCCTACTGCTCTCTCCTCGTCTGACTACGTGTTCTCGCATACCCCTAGAGCATTGAGCCAGCGGGGTGGTGGCACTGGAATCCTCATCTCTCCCAAGTGGACATTCTCTCTTTCTCCCCTGACCCATCTGTCTATCTCCTCATTTGAATTCCATGCTGTCACAGTTACCAGCCCTTTCAAGCTTAACATCCTTATCATTTATCGCCCTCCAGGTTCCCTTGGAGAGTTCATCAATGAGCTTGACGCCTTGATAAGTTCCTTTCCTGAGGATGGCTCACCTCTCACAGTTCTGGGTGACTTTAACCTGTTAGGGCTAGGGGGCAGCATTGACACGGCTGGATAAAAAACATACCCGATTTAATCTGGTTACCACTCCTACTCAGTAACTAGAATATGCATATACTTATTACATATGGATAGAAAACACCCTAAATTTTCTAAAACTGTTTGAATGGTGTCTGTGAGTATAACAGAACTCAAATGGCAGGTCAAAACCTGAGAGATTCCTTTACAGGAAGTGGCCTGTCTGACCATTTGTTGAACTTCTTTTCCATCTCTATCATTTACTAAGGATCTCTGCTCTAACGTGACACTTCCCACGTCGTCCATAGGCGCTCGGAGCCCGGGAAAAAACAGAATGTCGTCATTCCAGCCACAGGCTGAAACACATTATCGCCTTTCTCAAGTGGCCGATCAAGAGACACTAGCTTATGCGCGTGACCCCGACCGCCCCCGCCTTTGGGATTTTTTCCTCTGTTTGCCGAAAAGGAGATTCCCTGTCGGAATATTATCGCTTTTCTACGAGAAAAATGTCGTAAAAATTGATTTTAAACAGCGGTTGACATGCTTCGAAGTACGGTAATGTAATACTTAGAATTTTATTGTCACGAATTGCGCCAAGCGCGTGACACTTCTTTACTATTTCGGATAGTGTCTGGAACGCACGAACAAATCGCCGCTATTCGGATATAACGATGGATTATTTTGGACCAAACCAACATTTGTTATTGAAGTAGCTGTCCTGGGTGTGTATTCTGACGAAGACAACAAAAGGTAATACAATTTTTATAATAGTAAATATGATTATGGTGAGTGCTAAACTTGCCGGGTGTCTAAATAGCGAGCCCGTGATGCCTGGGCTATGTACTTAGAATATTGCAAAATGTGCTTTCACCAAAAAGCTATTTTAAAATCGGACATATCGAGTGCATAGAGGAGGTCTGTATTTATAATTCTTAAAATAATTGTTATGCTTTTTGTGAACGTTTATCGTGAGTAATTTAGTAAAATGTTAGAGAATTCCCCGGAAGTTTGCGGGGGTATGCTAGTTCTGAACGTCACATGCTAATGTAAAAAGCTGTTTTTTGATATAAATATGAACTTGATTGAACAAAACATGCATGTATTGTATAACATAATGTCCTAGGGTTGTCATCTGATGAAGATCATCAAAGGTGAGTGCTGCATTTAGCTGTCTTCTGGGTTTTGGTGACATTATATGCTGGCTTGAAAAATGGGTGTCTGATTATTTCTGGCTTGGTACTCTGCTGACATAATCTAATGTTTTGCTTTCGTTGTAAAGCCTTTTTGAAATCGGACAGTGTGGTTAGATTAACGAGAGTCTTATCTTTAAATGGCTGTAAAATAGTCATATGTTTGAGAAATTGAAGTAATAGGATTTTTAAGGTTTTGAAAATCGCGCCACAGGATAGCCGTGGCTGTTACGTAGGTGGGACGAATTCGTCCCGCCTAGCCTAGAGAGGTTAACCTCCCCACGTCTACCTTCGACTCATTCCTCTCTGCCTCCTTCTTTCCACTCCTCTCCTCTTTCGACCTCACCCTCTCACCTTCCCCCCCTACTCACAAGGCAGGCAATACGCTTGACCTCATCTTTACTAGATGCTGTTCTTCCACTAATCTCATTGCAACTCCCCTCCAAGTCTCCGACCACTACCTTGTATCCTTTTCCCTCTCGCTCTCATCCAACACTTCTCACTCTGCCCCTACTCGGATGGTATTGCGCCGTCCCAACCTTCGCTCTCTCTCTCCCGCTACTCTCTCCTCTTCCATCCTATCATCTCTTCCCTCTGCTCAAACCTTCTCCAACCTATCTCCTGATTCTGCCTCCTCAACCCTCCTCTCCTCCCTCTCTGCATCCTTTGATTTCCTCTGTCCCCTATCCTCCAGGCCGGCTCGGTCCTCCCCTCCTGCTCCGTTGCTCGACGACTCACTGCGAGCTCACAGAACAGGGCTCCGGGCAGCCGAGCGGAAATGGAGGAAAACTTGCCTCCCTGCGGACCTGGCATCCTTTCACTCCCTCCTCTCTACATTTTCCTCTTCTGTCTCTGCTGCTAAAGCCACTTTCTACCACTCTAAACTCCAAGCATCTGCCTCTAACCCTAGGAAGCTCTTTGCTACCTTCTCCTCCCTCCTGAATTCTCCTCCCCCCCCCCCCTCCCTCTCTGCGGATGACTTCGTCAACCACTTTGAAAAGAAGGTTGACGACATCCGATCCTCGTTTGCTAAGTCAAACGACACTGCTGGTCCTGCTCACACTGCCCTACCCTGTGCTTTGACCTCTTTCTTCCCTCTCTCTCCAGATGAAATCTCGCGTCTTGTGACGGCCGGCCGCCCAACAACCTGCCCACTTGACCCTATCCCCTCCTCTCTTCTCCAGACCATTTCCGGAGACCTTCTCCCCTACCTCACCTCGCTCATCAACTCATCCTTGACCGCTGGCTACGTCCCTTCCGTCTTCAAGAGAGCGAGAGTTGCACCCCTTCTGAAAAAACCTACACTCGATCCCTCCGATGTCAACAACTACAGACCAGTATCCCTTCTTTCCTTTCTCTCCAAAACTCTTGAACGCGCCGTCCTTGGCCAGCTCTCTTGCTATCTCTCTCAGAATGACCTTCTTGATCCTAATCAGTCAGGTTTCAAGACTGGGCATTCAACTGAGACTGCTCTTCTCTGTGTCACGGAGGCTCTCCGCACTGCTAAAGCTAACTCTCTCTCCTCTGCTCTCATCCTTCTAGACCTATCTGCTGCCTTTGATACCGTGAACCATCAGATCCTCCTCTCCACCCTCTCCGAGCTGGTTATCTCCGGCGCCACCCACGCTTGGATTGCGTCCTACCTGACAGGTCGCTCCTACTAGGTGGCGTGGCGAGAATCTGTCTCCGCACCACGTGCTCTCACCACTGGTGTCCCCCAGGGCTCTGTTCTTGGCCCACTCCTATTCTCACTATACACCAAGTCACTTGGCTCTGTCATATCCTCACATGGTCTCTCATATCATTGCTATGCAGATGACACACAATTAATCTTCTCCTTTCCCCCTTCTGACAACCAGGTGGCGAATCGCATCTCTGCATGTCTGGCAGACATATCAGTGTGGATGACGGATCACCACCTCAAGCTGAACCTCGGCAAGACGGAGCTGCTCTTCCTCCCGGGGAAGGACTGCCCGTTCCATGATCTCGCCATCACGGTTGACAACTCCCTTGTGTCCTCCTCCCAGAGTGCTAAGAGCCTTGGCGTGACCCTGGACAACACCCTGTCGTTCTCCACCAACATCAAGGCGGTGACCCGATCCTGTAGGTTCATGCTCTACAACATTCGCAGAGTACGACCCTGCCTCACACAGGAAGCGGCGCAGGTCCTAATCCAGGCACTTGTCATCTCCCGTCTGGATTATTGCAACTCGCTGTTGGCTGGGCTCCCTGCCTGTGCCATTAAACCCCTACAACTCATCCAGAACGCCGCAGCCCGTCTGGTGTTCAACCTTCCCAAGTTCTCTCACGTCACCCCGCTCCTCCGCTCTCTCCACTGGCTTCCAGTCGAAGCTCGCATCCGCTACAAGACCATGGTGCTTGCCTACGGAGCTGTGAGGGGAACGGCACCTCCGTACATTCAGGCTCTGATCAGGCCCTACACCCAAACAAGGGCACTCCGTTCATCCACCTCTGGCCTGCTCGCCTCCCTACCTCTGAGGAAGCACAGTTCCCGCTCAGCCCAGTCAAAACTGTTCGCTGCTCTGGCACCCCAATGGTGGAACAAGCTCCCTCACGACGCCAGGACAGCGGAGTCAATCACCACCTTCCGGAGACACCTGAAACCCCACCTCTTCAAGGAATACCTGGGATAGGATAAAGTAATCCTTCTAACCCCCCCCTTAAAAGATTTAGATGCACTATTGTAAAGTGGTTGTTCCACTGGATATTATAAGGTGAATGCACCAATTTGTAAGTCGCTCTGGATAAGAGCGTCTGCTAAATAAATGACTTAAATGCTATGAAACTGACTATAGGACGAGGAGGGCCAGGGCTACTGATCTACCGTAATTTCCAGACTATAAGCCGCAACTTTTTTCCCAGGCTTTGAACCTCGCGGCTTAAACAATGACGCGGCTAATATATGGATTTTTCCCGCTTTCAATTTTTTTTTTCTCCAAAAAAACACATTCTGTGACGTGCTCAGTTTTTTGCCGGCATGAAGCTTTCATTAGACCAATGAAATTGCCGAACGGGTTAAGGTCAAACAACTTTTTTGTTTACTGTTTAGATTAAATCGAGCGCTCTCAAACTTCCCATCATTCTGATTACGGTAGTCATTTTGTCACCCTCATCATGGCAAAGACACGGAGAAATGCATATGATGCAGCTTTCAAGTTGAAGGCGATTGATCTGGCTGTTGGAAAAGGAAATAGAGCTGCTGCACGGGAGCTTGGTCTTAATGAGTCGATGACAAGCCGTGTTTCATTAAAGCCTATTTATTTTTTGTTACAAGCCGTGTTTCGTTAAAGCCTATTTATTTTTGTTACAAGCCGTGTTTCGTTAAAGCCTGTGTAAAGTGAATTTGTTTCAATGTACCGGTAGGCACCTGCGGCTTATTTATGTTCAAAATATGATTTATTTTTAAATTCAGTGGGTGCGGCTTATATTCAGGTGCACTCAATAGTCCGGAAATTACGGTAACTTAAAGCTAGGTGAATGAGAAGGAGACACTACCGCAGTGGGTTTGGAAGCTTACCTCACTGTTATTGTTTAAATTGAAGAACTTCCTTGAGATTTACTGTATGTGTGGATAGCGATGGTTGGCTTCCCTCTTCCCTAAATAGGGGGGAATCGTTAAGCAGGGTTTCAGGTGGGCAATTGGCTGTCACGATCGTGAGGAGAGACGGACCAAGGAGCAGCGTGATTGGAGTTCCACATCTTTATTTTAGTGAAACTTAAACAAACCAAGAAACAAACAATGACCGTGAAGTACCATAGTGCTGCATGCACTCACTCAAAACAATATCCTTCAAAACACAGGTGGGAAACAGGCTACTTAAATATGATCCCCAATTAGAGGCAACGATTACCAGCTGCCTCTAATTGGGAACCATACAACTCACCAACATAGAAATACAATGACTAGAACACCCCCCTAGTCACGCTCTGACCTAAACACCATAGAGAACCAAGGGCTCTCTATGGTCAGGGCGTGACCGTACCCCCCCTCCAAGGGTGCGAACTCTGGCCGCAAAACCTGAAAACAAATGGGGAGGGTAGGGGGTGCCTAGCCTGTTAGGGCTAGGGGGCAGTATTGACACGGCTGGATAAAAAACATACCCGATTTAATCTGGTTACCACTCCTACCCAGTAACTAGAATATGCATATACTTATTACATATGGATAGAAAACACCCTAAAGTTTCTAAAACTGTTTGAATGGTGTCTGTGAGTATAACAGAACTAAAATGGCAGGTCAAAACCTGAGAGATTCCTTTACAGGAAGTGGCCTGTCTGACCATTTCTTGAACTTCTTTTCCATCTCTTTCTTTTACTAAGGATCTCTGCTCTAACGTGACACTTCCCACGTCGTCCATAGGCGCTCAGAGCCCGGGAAAAAACAGAATGTCGTCATTCCAGCCCCAGGCTGAAACACATTATCGCCTTTCTCAAGTGGCCGATCAAGGGACTCTGGGCTTATGCGCGTGACCCGACCGCCCCCGCCTTTGTGATTTTTTTCCTCTGTTTGCCGAAAAGGAGATTCCCTGTCGGAATATTATCGCTTTTCTACGAGAAAAATGGCGTAAAAATGTATTTTAAACAGCGGTTGACATGCTTCGAAGTACGGTAATGGAATATTTAGAATTTTATTGTCACGAATTGCGCCATGCGCGCGACACTTCTTTACCATTTCGGATAGTGTCTGGAACGCACGAACAAAACGCCGCTATTCGGATATAACGATGGATTATTTTGGACCAAACCAACATTTGTTATTGAAGTAGCAGTCCTGGGTGTGCATTCTGACGAAGACAACAAAAGGTAATCAAACTTTTATAATAGTAAATATGATTATGGTGAGTGCTAAACTTGCCGGGTGTCTAAATAGCGAGCCCGTGATGCCTGGGCTATGTACTTAGAATATTGCAAAATGTGCTTTCACCAAAAAGCTATTTTAAAATCGGACATATCGAGTGCATAGAGGAGGTCTGTATCTATAATTCTTAAAATAATTGTTATGCTTTTTGTGAACGTTTATCGTGAGTAATTTAGTAAAATGTTAGCGAATTCCCCGGAAGTTTGCGGGGGGTATGCTAGTTCTGAACGTCACATGCTAATGTAAAAAGCTGGTTTTTGATATAAATATGAACTTGATTGAACAAAACATGCATGTATTGTATAACATAATGTCCTAGGGTTGTCATCTGATGAAGATCATCAAAGGTGAGTGCTGCATTTAGCTGTCTTCTGGGTTTTGGTGACATTATATGCTGGCTTGAAAAATGGGTGTCTGATTATTTCTGGCTTGGTACTCTGCTGACATAATCTAATGTTTTGCTTTCGTTGTAAAGCCTTTTTGAAATCGGACAGTGTTGTTAGATTAACGAGAGTCTTGTCTTTAAATAGCTGTAAAATAGTCATATGTTTGAGAAATTGAAGTAATAGGATTTTTAAGGTTTTGAAAATCGCGCCACAGGCTGCAAGTGGCTGTTACGTAGGTGGGACGCAAGCGTCCTACCTAGCCCATAGAGGCTAGTGTCGGTGTCGGCTCCGGTGCGGGTCGAAGCCCCCGCCCAGACCTCGGATCCGGCCATGGCGCCAGGCTGAACGCTGTGCCTGGACTGGGCATCGGCGCAGAGGAAGGCTCCGGCCTTGGAGCGGTACTGGATGCCGTGCCTGGACTGGGCACTGGTGCAGAGGAAGGCTCCGGCCATGGAGCTGGGTTGGCCACCGTGCCTGGACTGGGCACCGGCACAGAAGAAGGCTCCGCCTTGGAGCGGGACTGGACGCTGTGCCTGGACTGGGCACCGGCGCAGAGGAGGGCTCCGGCCATGGAGCTGGTTTGGACGCCGTGCCTGGACTGGGCACCGGTGCAGAGGAAGGCTCCGGCCATGGAGCTGGGACTGGACGCCATGCCTGGACTGGGCACTGGCGCAGAGGAAGGCTCCGGCCATGGAGATGGGTTGGCCACCGTGCCTGGACTGGGCATCGGCGCAGAGGAAGGCTCCGGCCATGGAGCTGGTTTGGCCACCATACCTGGACTGGGCACCGGCGCAGAAGAAGGCTCCGCCTTGGAGCGGGACTGGATGCTGTGCCTGGACTGGGCACCGGCGCAGAGGAGGGCTCCAGCCATGGAGCTGGTTTGGACGCCGTGCCTGGACTCGGGATCGGCACAGAGGAAGGCTCCAGCCATGGAGCTGGGACTGGACGCTGTGCCTGGACCGGCACTGGCACAGAGGAAGACTCCGGCCCTGGAGCGGGACTGGACGCCGTGCCTGGACTGGGCCCCGGCACAGAGGAAGGCTCCTGCCATAGAGTGGGAATGGACACCGTGCCTGGACTGGGCACCGGCACAGAGGAGGGTTCCGGCCATGGAGCGGGACTGGACGCCGTGCCTGGACTGGGCACCGGCGTAGAGGAAGGCTCCTGCTTTGGAGTGGGACTGGACACCGTGCCTGGACTGGGCACCGGCGCAGAGGAAGGCTCCGGCCTTGGAGCAGGACTGGACGCCGTGCCTGGACTCCTGGGCTGTTGACTGTTGCTGGAAGCTCCGGACCGTTGACCGTCGCTGGAAGCTCGGGCCATTGACCGTCGCTGGAAGCTCCGGGCCTTTGACCGTTGCTGGAGGCTCCGTGCCGTTGACCGTCGCTGGAAGCTCCGGACTATGGATCATCACTGGAAGCTCCGGACTGTGAACCGTTGCTGGAAGATCCGGACTGTGAACCGTCGCTGGAAGCTCTGGACTGTAAACCGTCGCTGGAGGTTCTGGGCTGTAGAGGCGCACTGGATGCCTAGTGCGTGGAGCCGTCACAAGACGTACCGGGCTGGGGAGGCGCACTGGAGGCCTGATGCGTGGAGCCGGCACAGGTTGCACCGGACTGGTGACATGCTCTTCAGGGCGAGTGCGTGGGACTGGCACAGGACGTACCGGACTGGGGAGGCACACTGGAGGCCTGGTGCGTGGAGCCAGCACAGGTGGCACCGGACTGGTGACACGCACTTCAGGCTGAGTGTGGGGAGCTGGCACAGGACATACCGGACTGGGGAGGCACACTGGAGGCCTGGTGTGTGGAACCGGCACAGGTGGCACCGGACTGTTGACATGCACTTCAGGAAGGGTGCGGGGAGCTGGCACAGGACTCACCAGACTGCTGACAGGCTCTTCAGGTCGAATGCCATGCAGAACACACCTACATAACATTTCTCTCCTCTCTCTCTCTCTCTCCCAACTCCTCCATCGCCTCCCTGACGGTCTCTGGCTCTTCAGGGTGAGTGCGGGGAGCTGGCACAGATGGCACCAGACTGGTGTCACGCTCTTCAGCACACCTGCGCTGCAGCATACTCCTCGCCAAAGTCATTCTCCGATAACCCTGCTCACACTGCTCCATCGACTCCCAGGCGGGCTCTGGCTCCCTCCTTGGCTCGGCCGACCACCCCTCATGCACCCCCCCCCCCAAAGAAATCTTGGGGTTTCTGTGGCTGCGGTCCCCGGCGTCGTCGCTGTCCCCCTATGCTCCTTGGCGACTCCCGCCAAGGAAGGGTCTCGTGTCCTCCCATGATTTCTTCCCAGGTCCAAAACTCCTTTACCTCCATTACACGCTGCTTGGTCCTTGCTTGGTGGGATATTCTATCACGATCGTGAGGAGAGACGGACCAAGGTGCAGCGTGATTGGAGTTCCACATCTTTATTTTAGTGAGACTTAAACAAACCAAGAAACAAACAACAACCGTGAAGTACCATAGTGCTTCATGCACTCACTCAAAACAATATCCCACAAAACACAGGTGGGAAACAGGCTACCTAAATATGATCCCCAATTAGAGGCAACGATTACCAGCTGCCTCTAATTGGGAACCATACAACTCACCAACATAGAAATACAATGACTAGAACACCCCCCTAGTCACGCTCTGACCTAAACACCATAGAGAACCAAGGGCTCTCTATGGTCAGGGCGTGACATTGGCGCATGAGAAGAGGGGTATGTGAAGCCAGCAAATGATTGACATTGTAAGAAGGAATTCTGACTGATGCGGTGAGACAGTGCTCTTCTTGGAGGGATTCACTAGGATTCACATGCCTTTCATTATTTCACTGTGCTGAAAAGTTACTGGCAAAATCCCAGAATTTCAAGTATTATACATTTAACAATACATTATAGAAAGTACGGAACATGAGACAAAGTATGAGTGTCCATAATATGGGCACATTTTGAATTGAATTGTCTGACAGTATGTTATGTTCTGTTTGATTTTATTTAATGGGGAGTTGAGCACATTTGAAGCACATGCCCTTTCAGACTCATTCCCCTTGATGTAATGCTCACAGGCATGGGTATGGAATTTTTCATTTTGTTGTTCCTTCTGAGTCTTGAACGACTCCATCAATATCCACCGTAGAGGCTGATTATGTAGCAACTAAAACAGACTCAAGTATTGTTTGCTCTTGCAAAAAAAGGAAAGACACTGAAGTTCTTATCACACTCAATTGATTTCTACCTGTAGATAAGGCTGTGGCGCTGCTGTGCTTTTATAATACTGTTTACTGAGATCCAAGGGCAAGTGACTCAGCTGGCTCTCTGGTAACAACTGGGCCAGCTCATCTTGTTGCGAACAGGTGGAGAGCGTTGAGGCAGAACACACTCCCTGATTCGGGTCACTGTGGTTATTTTACTTATTTTTATTTATTTTTCTCCAGTGAGACTCCAACAGTCCAACACCCGACCCTCATTTCAACGATTACGGTCCCCCTAGGCCCGTGGGTGGTGCAGATAATTTGCTTAATTTGTTTCCATTCACTTTTAGGACATGGATCAAAGAGCTGTTAAATTGCACTGACGTGGCGTCTAGGAGTGACTGAGAGAGACGCATTGAGCCCTCTAGCTGAAGGAGGAGACTCTAGTTCACTGCTATGTGTATGCCAGAAGAAGATGGAGCCACCTACTCATTCCAAACCAGGCCAAACTCCATTACTGACTGGATAATAGTGACATCCAAATCACATTACATCAATGGAATATACACTACATTCGTGCACAAGTACGTTTCTTCAGTATTTTCGTATATATAGTCCCTAACATGAAGATAAAGTACTGTGTATTACAAACTCATACAAAGCTTCTCTAAACCTTATCTCACTCTGCTCCAAAAACTAATTCAAACTTGAGATCAGCGGTTTCTCTATACTTTCTTTCCACAACCTTTTCTTCTTGCTAATTAAAAAAATATGCTACATAAATCATCAACTTACCAGAGTGTATGATCATAAAAAGCACCATTCGAATGATGCAATTAGCCATATGACTCCGATGAGAGATATGCAATCAAAGTATAAAGGCAGCAGTGAGTTGGGGGAATGAAAGCAGGAGTCTTCAAAGAGCTGGAGCCCGTTGAAAGCCCAGGAGAGGGAGCTGGTACATGCTGCGGGAGGGTGGGATCAGTTGTCTTCTTAGGAGAGAAGTGACAGAGCTCCTTCTGGACTAGAGGACACAGGGAACCAATAATCAGCAGGGATTGTGTGTCTCTCTCTCTCTCTTTTGTCTTAGAAAGTGCAAGAAAGTAGAGGGGCCTGTGAAGTAATTAAAAGTGACAGTAACCTGTCACTTGAAAGAATAGGACACGCCAAGTGCCGAGTCAACAACTAAAATGTTGATAGGACAGCGTTTTGAGATGAACCTCCATGTCTACTGGGCTTTATTAGCTAGTCCAACAATCAAGGGCATTTATAAAAGGAAGAAACAGTTTTATAAAAGGAGGAGGAAGTTCAAAAGAGTGGATGTCTGATAGCAGATGTGCCTTTTTTAGAGACACAGGTAATGTACCTCTCAATCTTTAATCACACAAATGGACGGATTTCTGCACTAGATGCCAATTTCTGCATTAGATTCCAGTCTAGGGTATTTCAGAAAATGCTGTTTGTCTCCTCAGCTCTGGAAGAATCACATGGTAGGAAAGTGACAGGAGTCATTACAGGCAGCCGCTAATGATGAGAATGATCGCCTAGCTGGGAGAGGAAAAAAATGTACTTTCAAGTCTATTAAGACTCTTACAAATAACAGATAATTGCTGCTGCTTTAGCACACAGGCCTAATTGTGTTGACTGTGTAAATCAAGTAGCCTATGTGGTAATTAATGTGATATTTCTCCAAGCATTAGTCTTGTGGCCTCTGTCAGAGTAAGACAAGATGAAGAATATTGGGATTGCAGTTAATATAGCAGTGGTGCATAATAGGAGATATTAATTTAGTAAAACAATGTTCTACGCTAGACTCTGGTGCCCAGAGGACTCTGATTTCCTGAGGGTCAAAAGGTTGCAATGCATTTAAACTAGTGTAGTCTACCTGGAATTATGTCTCATTATGGTGTCGTAACAGCTGTGGGAGGAGTGCTTTAGCGACAGATTAACTGGAAAGGTCACATGCACACACACAAGTGCAATCCTACTTTGAGAATAAAGCATAAGAAAGTAAAATCCCACTGATAACACAATAAGCGCTAAAAACACAACAATGAGAACAAAATGTATTCCTTAACACATCTAACATCTGGCTTTTTGGAGATGTTTGCAACATCATGAATGTGTGAACAAGGTATTAGCATAGTCATTATCTTATGGAGGAAGTGTTTCATTAACACGTCCAAAAAATGTAAATGATTCAAATTATGTCTCTTATAAATAAATAGTGAAACAAACATATTCCTTAGCTATTACACTGATAAAAATAATACCTTCTTTGTATTAGACATGTAGTTATAGCTAAACAAATCATTATAGAATCCAATCACATTCCAACAAATCCTTACTTCAAATAAAACAAATCCTTACCAAACAGCCTTGGGATCACATACTATCAGTTCATTCTCAAGAAAAACATAGTTGACGATGCATTACATGTTTTTTACAACAACACACCTATTATTGTCAATACAATGCTGCATTGCATACTGCACGTTGAGGTAGGCAATACAAGTGTGGTTATAAAGTACGTAACTTTATCTCTTATTTATGACATTTCTCTTCTAATATTCATTTTTTCGTATATATATATATATATATATATATATATACAAATATATATAAACAAATATTTAATGTGTTCCAGGCTCTGTTGACAACCTCAAATGCATATATATATATATATATATATATATATATATATATATATATATATATATATATATATATATATATGCATTTGAGGTTGGCAACAGAGCCTGGAACACATTAAATATTTGTTTTCAAGTTTGGATAAATGTCTTCTAGAATGTTCTGTTCAAGCGCCAATAAGCGATCCTAACAACTTGGGGCTCCAAGCTTTCATATTGAACTCCCAAAATCTCTTAGCCTTCAGATGCTGGCTTCTGCTATATGAGACTTCCAACAAAATCAATGGAAAACAACTTGTTTAGGCCTGCACAGAATACTAAATGCTGCTTTCACCTAGGCTTTCACTCTAATCACACACCCGTTGTACATTAGCAAAACCCAATATTCTTCAAGTGTAGCGGATGTTCTCTTTACAAACTATATTCCTGCCTCTGTTCCATTATGGACTTTGTTATTGTAAGACTATTTAAGGACATTGCTATTGTCAGACAATTTAGTGATTCTGTTATTTTAAGACAATTGAATGACTTTGCTATTGTAAGACTATTAAAGGACTTTGCTATTGTAAGACTATTAAAGGACGTTGCTATTGTAACACTATTTAATGACTTTACTATTGTAAGACTATGTAATAATACTGCACAGTATGATGCCAATAGAGCAGATGTCCACATGATAGCTAATGATGTCCATTACATGGATCATACACAGTATATATCTGCAACCATATTGACTATGTCACACTAGGACACATTTGCTTGCCCAGTACCCTCTTCAGTTTTGGACAAAGAGAGAGGGAGGGGGCTTTCAAGGTAGCAGGCAAGGGATTATGGGTCGATGATTTTAGGTAAACCAGAATCTACTGGGTGCATGACATGTTTTGACCTTCATAAAATATTGATTTACTGTTCACCTGTGAACATGCAGAGGACAAATAATAAAATAAAACGCTTTGAAGTTGTGCAGTTGTGTGTCACATTGTTTCAAAAATGTGAACAGTAGCTTTTTCTTATGCAACCAATTCTAGCAGAGAATGTATCATTATAATTGGAATGCAAGGTCCATAGTAATCGCTGTAATTACTTAGCAAAATAATTGGATCAACATCAACACTGTGCCAAGCATGACATGACCAGACTAGTATTTTCTTTTTAAATGCCTAAAGTGGGCTGTCAGATATTGATTGACAGGATCCCCTGTCAATCAGAAAATATGAAGATTGTATGAATACTGTATGAGTGACATTCTGTTTAGAATACTAAGCAGTAGGAAAATCTGTTGGATTCAAAGACAGTATGTTAAATTCCCCAGATACTTCCAAACACAGGGTAAAATAAGTGCACAGTTAATGCTGTATTTTCTGCTTGCATACTCTGAAGTGGGGTTACTAGCTCACATTAACATGAACTCACTGTGTGCTAAATTCTATTAGTCTAAATTCTAGTGGAGAAAGTCTGGAAGTGGTTAACATATTCCATGACATGTATCTATTTTGTCTTATCTTACATAATAAGAATTACAGATGAAAATTTGTACTTTAGATGATGTGTGTTTTGTTACAATTCACTACATCTGGAGAGTTTTATATAACAAAATAATGAAGTATATTTGAAATTCAGAACAAAGAAAATAACTGTAAATCCGAACTGGTCCTTCACTCCCTCGTCACGTAAAGAGTGGGTTTTGCATTGATCAGCAAAGGTTAAGTAGAAGATGTTAATGAATCTTGAGAACTTTGATAAATGAATATTGAGTTTATTTTTTTTTTAATTATCCTGCCAATTATAGCTGTGCTAGATGATTCCCTCTAGACAAGAGCGGAGTGGATCTATTTTTGAAGCAGCTTTAATATTGTTGAAAAGAGTCTTGGGCAGCAGTGCTGTATGAATCCTCCAGAACCTTAGCTCTCTTCTGAACACCCCACCAAATGATATTAGATACACAAGAGGGCTTGACGCCGTGAGCCATTGTGGAGAAAGCAATAAATAACATGGCAATGTCAGAGATGTCATAAATCAAAATTCAGAAATGGCTGAACGCTGTTGGACATTTTCCTCTCCAATACTGTTTTATTCCGCTGAATAATGAATAAATTAGAGAGAGGCAAGGCAGGAGGGGGTGTTTGAATGTACAGTATTCACGTGTGTCTTTACCATTTATGTTTATGTGTATGCATACGGGTGGGTGTGTAAATGTGACCGACCGGCTCGATTCGGTGTTACGTAGCAACATTTGAAAAGGTGTTTTTTACATTGGATAAAAGTAAAGACTCAGAGCTAGAAAATGTATATCATACACTATAGTTGAGGAACAATGGGAAAGTAATTCTGCTTTGAAAGTTGACAAACTTGTCACCTCACTTTTGAGAAAATGGCCCGTGAATCTTTTGGTACACCTACTGGAGAGCTCTTCTTTGTCTACACCCATTCAGCATCATTCACACCCTCTTAAGCTTTAGCCCCACCCAGCTCTTCAAGGATTCACATGTGAGGCCATGTGCTAAACAACCAAAGATTTCAAGACTAAAGGCTGGTTTGCACTACGGGTGTGTTCGTTAATTTAATCTGGAGTGCCAGAGTGTGCTCTGGGTGTTTGTAAACTCAGAGCATTGTCAGATTGACTGTTCGTAAATTCAGACCCTTTCGTTCTCAGAGCGTTCAGAGCGCACACTGGATGCTCTAGCCGAGGAGAAGGGTTGATCCGAGCGTTCTGATCTAACAACAGCAGTCAAGAACACAAGCTAACTCGCTAATGTTGGCAGCTTGCTAGCTATTTCCAGACACAAATGAGAGAACAGCTCACTCTGACCATTTTACTCACCCTAGCAGAGCTTGTTAGGCTGTTTTTATGTTATCCAGAGTGTTGGTGACTGCAACAATTGGTGCTGGCAACAATTTAATTACGCTTTTTTGCCAATGTTTACTGACACCTGCCATATTCAATGGGTGTTAGTTCATGAGAGTTCGGAACTTTGTCAGTTATTCTGCACTCTGGCACACTCAGACGAGAGTTCTCTGAAATCAGAGGAGACAGCCAGTGACATCATGAATATTATATGGACATTTTTACATTTACATTTACATCATTTAGCAGACGCTCTTATCCAGAGCAACTTACAAATTGGTTAATTGCATGGTGTAGTCTTTTGTTTAGACATGTAGCTAGCTAGCTAAACAATGAACCATAATCACAACTCATAACATTACATGCATGGTGACCAGATGCTGAAGTGAGTAGTCGTGCTGTACCTCACTCCGCGGGTAATATTACATTTCATTACATTACATTACAACGGAACGATTTGATTAGTGTAATGTTAGCTAGCTACATAGTTGTCTTTGCTGTTTTTGTATCAAGGATAAAGGTGTAGCTTTGAGAAACTAACAAGGTTAGCTAGCCAGCTGTATTCGTTCGCAGCGACGCCGTTTTCCAAACAAAGTCAACACCACAGCCACTGCTTGCTAGCCAACTTTACCAACTAGCAGTACTGTAGAAACTAAATACATTACAACGGAACGATTTGATTAGCGTAATGTTAGCTAGCTACATAGTTGTCTTTGTATCAAAGATAAAGGCGTAGTACAGAGTAACTATCGAGGTTAGCTAGCCAGCTACATTTTCAAACAAAGTCAACAACGCAGCCACTGCTAGCTAGCCAACTCTACCAGCTAGCAGTACTGTATCATTTTTAGTCAATAAGATTTTTGCAACGTAAGCTTAACTTTCTGAACATTCGAGATGTGTAGTCCACTTGTGTAGCTAACAGGACTGACTTTGTGTTAGCTAGCCAACGTTTAATTACTTCTGCATTATGAAAGGAACTAGACACGGACACGAATGATCCATTGGTAGTTTGTTGTAACCAAGTATTGGTGCTAACCGTGTGTTATTGGATGCTAGCATGCTAGTTAGCTACGGCGTCATAGGATACGGTGCACTGGGTGGGTTTCACGGAAGAATACTGTACCAAGTTATCTAGCTGAATAAACTAAGTTTGAGCCTATTCCTGGAAACATTGAACCACTGTAGTTTACATCAATTATAATTTCTAAAGTGGAAGTTGGAAAAGTTATATTTCAGTGTTTCAGTGAATGGTTAGTGAGGGAGGCCCTGCTCTCTCGCTTCCCCAGTTGTTTAGTTAATTTTCATGCCAATCTCCTTTGCATTAGCATAGCCTCTCCTGTAGCTACCCTCCACTCCCTTGACTTCTTGGAGTTGACGGATACATGGATTACCACAGAAAACACTGCAACTCCTACTGCTCTCTCCTCGTCTGACCACGTGTTCTCGCATACCCCGAGAGCATGTGGTCAGCGGGGTGGTGGCACTGGAATCCTCATCTCTCCCAAGTGGACATTCTCTCTTTCTCCCCTGACCCATCTGTCTATCTCCTCCTTTGAATTCCATGCTGTAATTCTGAGTTTAGTGAGCTCCGAACTTGGCGGGTGTCAAAATAGCTAGCCTTGATGGCTGAGTTATGTACTCAGAATACTGCAAAATGTGCTTTCGCCGAAAAGCTATTTAAAATCTGACATATTGATTGCATAAAGGAGTTCTGTATCTATCATTCTTAAAATAATTGTTCTGTATTTTGTCAACGTTTATCATGAGTAATTTAGTAAATTCACCGGAAGTTTTCGGTGGGGATACATTTTCTGAACATCACATGCCAATGTAAAAAGCTGTTTTTTGATATAAATATGAACTTGATTGAACAAAACATGCATGTATTGTATAACATAATGTCCTAGGAGTGTCATCTGATGAAGATCATCAAAGGTTAGTGCTTCATTAAGCTGTGTTTTGTGTTTCTGTGACATATATGCTTGCTTTGAAAATGGCTGTGTGATTATTTTGGGCTATGTACTCTCCTAACATAATCTAATGTTTTGCTTTTGCTGTAAAGCCTTATTGAAATCGGACAATGTGGTTATATTAATGAGAGTCGTATCTTTCAAATGGTGTAAAAAAGTCCTATGTTTGAAAAATTGAAATTATTGCATTTTTGAGGTTTTTGTATTTTGCGCCTCGCGGCTCCACTGGCTGTTGAATAGGGTGGGATGGTGACGTCCCACTAGCCCAGACAGGTTAACCTCCCTACGTCTACCTTTGACTCATTTCTCTCTGCCTCCTTCTTTCCACTCCTCTCCTCTTTTGACCTCACCCTCTCACCCTCTCACCGTCCCCCCCTACTCACAAGGCAGGCAATACGCTTTACCTCATCTTTACTAGATGCTGTTCTTCTACTAATCTCACTGCAACTCCCCTCCAAGTCTCCGACCACTACTTTGTATCCTTTTCCCTCTCACTCTTCTCCAACACTACTCACTCTGCCCCTACTCAGATGGTATTGCGCCGTCGCAACCTTCGCTCTCTCTCCTGCTACTCTCTCCTCTTCCATCCTATCATCTCTTCCCTCTGCTCAAGCCTTCTCCAACCAATCTCCTGATTCTGCCTCCTCAACCCTCCTCTCCTCCCTTTCTGCATCCTTTGACTCTCTATGTCCCCTATCCTCCCGGCCGGCTCGGTCCTCCCCTCCTGCTCCGTGGCTTGACGACTCATTGCGAGCTCACTGAACAGGGCTCTGGGCAGCCGAGCGGAAATGGAGGAAAACTAGCCTTCCTGCGGACCTGGCATCTTTTCACTCCCTCCTCTCTACATTTTCTTCCTCTGTTTCTGCTGCTAAAGCCACTTTCTACCACGCTAAATTCCAAGCATCTGCCTCTAACCCTAGGAAGCTCTTTGCCACCTTCTCCTCCCTCCTGAATCCTCCTCCCCCTTCCCCCTCTTCCCTCTCTGCGGATGACTTCGTCAACCATTTTGAAAAGAAGGTTGACGACATCCGATCCTCGTTTGTTAACCTGTTGGGGCTAGGGGGCAGTATTTGCACAGACGGATAAAAAACGTACCCGATTTAAACTGGTTACTACTCTTGCCCAGAAATGAGAATATGCATATAATTAGTAGATTTGGATAGAAAACACTCTAAAGTTTCTAAAACTGTTTGAATGGTGTCTGTGAGTATAACAGAACTCATATGGCAGGCCAAAACCTGAGAAGATTCCATACAGGAATTGCCTTGTCTGACAATTTATTCTCCTTCTGTGGCATCTCTATCAAAAATACAGCATCTCTGCTGTAACGTGACATTTTCTAAGGCTTCCATTGGCTCTCAGAAGGCGCCAGAAAGTGTAATGGGGTGTCTGCAGTCTCTGGGCGAAAAACAGTAAGGGTTTTGGAGAGTGGTACTTCTCTGTGTCACGGAGGCTCTCCGCGCTGCTAAAGCTAACTCTCTCTCCTCTGCTCTCATCCTTCTAGACCTATCTGCTGCCTTTGATACTGTGAACCATCAGATCCTCCTCTACACCCTCTCCGAGTTGGACATCTCCAGCACGGCTCACTCTTGGATTGCGTCCTACCTGACAGGTCGCTCCTACCAGGTGGCGTGGCGAGAATCCATCTCTGCACCACGTGCTCTCAGCACTGGTGTCCCCCAGGGCTCAGTTCTAGGCCCTCTCCTATTCTCGCTATACACCAAGTCACTTGGGTCTGTCATATCCTCACATGGTCTCCAACTGCATGTTTGCAATCACACGCTAGCTTTTTCTCCATCTCCTTAGCTATCATACTCTAATTCCACTGATTTCAAAACTCGGTCCTCCAGAAAGTGGAGAGCAACACTTGTGCAGTTCTACTACGTGATATCTTTCAAAAAAGATGCGTTAGAAAGAATTACCTACAAATACAGACCAAATCATGTTATAGAAAGAAGAGTGCTACATGGCAGACCAATCCAAACTCATCTCTCAGCTTGTCCAGCCCACTCATTATCTCAGCCAATCATGGCTAGCGGGAAGGTTGCTGGCTTTTTCCGTAGCTAAACCGACCTGGCTCGTAAATTTAACAATTTTGTTCATATTTTCAGATGGCATACAATTTTGTTATTAAGGCACTTCCAGAAGGCATTTCTGCAACAACAAAAAAAAGCATTTTGATTAAAAAAAGAACGTTTACGTTCAAATGGCTCTCGCGTGAAGTAGTGAAGCATGACATACGCCTAGTTTCCTGAAATGAGTCACATATATGTGTGTGTGTGTGCATGCGTGCATGTGTGCATGTGTGCATGTGTTTTTGTGTCTGTGTGCATGCGTGTGTGAGTAGGCCTATGTGCACTTAGCTTACAATGACTGTAAACTGAGACAGGCAAGGGCCAGGTGTGTATGGACAGTCCTAAACATGACCCACACTACAAAGGCCACATGTGTCACAAAGGATTCACATTTCCCACTGTCAAGACAATTTACAAGTCAGGCAGACTCCCTATGCGGAAGCACTGTGGAGGATCGGGATGGTTATTTCCAAATCGGTCACGCTTTCATTACAGTGTGAAACTCTCCTCTGTGACTTAGCTGTGGTGTCTCAGAGCCTGTCTCTGCCTTTGACGATATTTCCCAATGCCAACCCACCCCAAAATAATCATTCATTGTATTCTTATTTTGTAGCATATCATGTCCGTGAGTAAGTGGCAATTACATGAACATTGACTATGATGATTGCAGTTTTCACTCAACTGTGGTTTATCTTCTGACTCAGGGAGCAGTTCTCTACTGTATTTCCAGCTCATTGCTTCACACTTCCCACCTCCATCACACACATGCACACGCGCGCGCACACACACACACACACACACACACACACACACACACACACACACACACACACACACACACACACACACTGACAGGGTTGCTCTTCTCTGTCAAACCAGGCAGAACACTCCATCTGTGCCACACTGTACAGCATAACTCTGTCTAAACTCTGCCAAAGCTAAGTGGTAACAGTCATTTTCTTTCAACTGAGTGTTCAATATACTTCTGAGTTAATGTACCAAGGGTGACTTTGTCCTCTCATTTTATTACTTGATCCGCAAACAATCTATTCAATTTACACTACCGCTCAAAAATTTGGGGTCACTTAGAAATGTCCTTGTTTTTGAAAGAAAAGCACATTTTGTGTCCATTAAATTGACATTAAATTGATCAGAAATACAGTGTAGTGTCACGACTCCCACCGAAGGTGGCTCCCCCTCCTGATTGGGTGGCGGTCGTCGTCACCAGCCTACTAGCTGCCACTGATTCCCTTTTGTTTTCCCCCTTTCCATTATTGTTTGCACCTGTTCTGTGTTGGGGTGATTAGCGGGGCTATATTAGCCAGTAGGCCCGCCTGCTCTTTGTGCGGGATTGTTTCTCATTTGTATTGCTTGTGTACACACTGTTGGTGTTTTGCGCTAGTGCGTGTTTTTGCGCCGACTGTGTTTGTCCCCTTTGTTTGGGGCACTTTGTTTTGTGTACGCTCCTATTGCTATTTGGGGTGGCTTGTGTTTTCACCGTTTGCCTCATTAAAAGCCATTACCCTATATCGCTGCTTCCTGTGTCTGATTCCTCTCCCACAACGCTCAAGCCTTACATGTAGACATTGTTAATGTTGTAAATGACTATTGTAGCTGGAAATGGCTGATTTTTTATAGAATATCTACATAGGCATACAGAGGCACATTATCAGCAACCATCACTCCTGTGTTCCAACGGCACGTTGTGTTAGCTAATCCAAGTTTATCATTTTAAAAGGCTAATTGATCATTAGAAAACCCTTTTGCAATTATGCTAGCACACCTGAAAATGCAGTCCTGATTAAAGAAGCAATAAAACTGTCCTTCTTTAAACTTGCTGAGTATCTGGAGCATCAACATAAAAAATATATATATATATTTTCTTTTGTATTACTTTTTTTACCTTTATTTTACTAGGCAAGTCAGTTAAGAACAAATTCTTATTTTCAATGACGGCCTAGGAACAGTGGGTGCCTTGTTCCTTTCGGTTACTAGTCCAACACTCTAACCACTAGGCTACGCTGCCACCCCGGCATTTGTGGGTCCTCTTGCTCAGCTGTGCACCGGGGCCTCCCACTACTCTTTCTATTCTGGATAGAGCCAATTTGCGCTGTTCTGTGAAGGGAGTAGTACACAGCGTTGTACGAGATCTTCAGTTTCTTGGCAATTTCTCGCAATTTCTCAGAACAAGAATAGACTGACAAGTTTCAGAAGAAAGTCTTTGTTTCTTGACATTTTGAGCCTGTAATCGAACCCACAAATGCTGATGCTCCAGATACACAACTAGTCTAAAGAAGGCCAATTGTATTGCTTCTTTAATCAGTACAACAGTTTTCAGCCTTTTAAAATGATAAACTTGGATTAGCTAACACAACGTGCCGTTGGAACACAGGAGTGATGGTTGCTGATAATGGGCCTCTGTATGTCTATGTAGATATTCCACAAAAAATCAGCCGTTTCCAGCTACAATAGTCATTTACAACATTAACCATGTCTACACTGTATTTCTGATCAATTTGATGTTATTTTAATGGACAAAAAATTTGATTTTCTTTCAAAAACAAGGACATTTCTAAGTGACCCCAAACTTTTGATTGGTAGTGTAGATTGTAGAGGCTGTTAACTCATGTAACAAATGTATGGGTCTTGTGATCCATTCAGAACAATGTATGTTCATGTTTGACGGTTTTTACTGGAGCGTCTCTGCATACTTCTAAATAGTGTCAGCATACACACATTGTCTGATAATGACACTGGCTGTCAGGATTTGACATTGGCATCTCAGCCCATAGCCTAGTGGGAGTAGCTACCTGAGGAAACGTACAAGACTAAGCAGTGTTTGACGAGAGCAGAGGGACCAGTGGTTAGACACTCAATCAGAAGGGGACAGAAGGGGTACCAAACCTCTGGGGGTCACACAGCAGCTGTTGTCTGTCGTTTTGATGTCCCACCAACCACATATACAGTACCAGTCAAACGTTGTGACACAGCTACTCATTCAAGGGTTTTAATATATTTTTACTATTTTCTACATTGTAGAATAATATTGAAGACATCAAAACTATGAAATAACACATATGGAATCATGCAGTAATCAAACAAGTGTAAAACAAATCAAAATACATTTTACATTTGAGATTCTTCAAAATAGCCACCCTTGACCTTGATGACAGCTTTGCACACTCTTGGCATTCTCTCAACCAGCTTCATCTGGAATGTTTTTCCAACAGTTTAAAAGGAGTTCCAACATATACTGAGCACTTGTTGGATGCTTTTCCTTCACTCTGCGGTCCAGCTCATCCCAAACCATCTCAATTGGGTTGAGGTCGGGTGATTGTGGAGGCCAGGTCACCTGATGCAGCACTCTATCACTCTCCTTCTTGGTCAAATAGCCCTTACACAGCCTGGAGGTGTGTTGGGTCATTGTCCTGTTGAAAAACAAATGATAGTCCCACTAAGTGCAAACCAGAATGGATGGCGTATTGCTGCAGAATGCTGTGGTACCCATGCTGGTTAAGTGTGCCTTGAATTTGAAATAAATCACTGACACTGTCACCAGCAAAACACCCCCACACCATCACACCTCCTCCCCCATGATTCACGGGGGGAACCACACATGCGAAGATCATCCGTTCACCTACTCTGTGTCCCCCGGCGGTTGGAACCAAAAATCTGAAATTTGGAATCATCAGACCAAAGGACAGCTTTTCACCGGTCACATGTCCATTGCTCGTGTTTCTTGGCCAAAGCAAGTCTCCTCTTATTATTGGTGTCCTTTACTAGTGGTTTCTTTGCAGCAATTCAACCATGAAGGCCTGATTCACACAGTCTCCTCTGAAAAGTTGATGTTGAGATGTGTCTGTTTCTTGAACTCTGTGAAGCATTAACATGGGCTGCAATTTCTGAGGCTGGTAACTCTAATAAACTTATCCTCTGCAGCAGAGGTAACTCTGGGTCTTCCTTTCCTGTGGCGGTCCTCATGAGAGCCAGTTTCATCATAGCGCTTTAAATTTTTTGCGACTGCACTTGAAGAAACTTTAAAAGTTCCGTATTTACTCACCTTCATGTCTTAAAGTAATGATGCACTGTCGTTTCTCTTTGCTTATTTGAGCTGTTCTTTCCATAATATGGACTTTTACCAAATAGGGCTATCTTCTGTATACCACCCCTACCTTGTCACAACACAACTGATTGGCTCAAAAGCATTAAGAAGGAAAGAAATTCCACAAATTAACATTCAACAAGGCACACCTGCTAATTTAAATGCATTCCAGGTGACTACCTCATGAAATTGTTTGAGAGAATGCCAAGAGTGTGCAAAGCTGCCATCAAGGCAAAGGGTGGCTACTTTCAAGAATCTCAAATATAAAATATATTTTGATTAGTTTAACACTTTTTTGGTTACTACATGATTCCATATGTGTTATTCATAGTCTTGATGTCTTCACTATTATTCTTCAATGTAGAAAATAGTAAAATAAAGAAAAAACCTTGGTGTGTCCAAACTTTTGACTGGTACTGTACAAGAAAACAAGCATGCACACACACACACACACACACACACACACACACACACACACACACACACACACACACACACACACACACACAGAGAGAGAGAAGAGAGTAGCTGGTAATGAGAAACGTTCAACCATTGACTGGGACTTTGGCCACTGAATTAGTGGACACAATCAAATGAGAGAAGAAATTAGCAGCTTGCCCCAAGAGGTTGTCAAGCTGAGGATGGGGTTAGCTGAGGGATAGTTAGTGTCTGTCTGTGCTGCTCTACAAACACATTGGACTTCTTCAAAACAAAATCAAACCTTCATTTGATAGCCAAATGACCAAACCTCTCTTTTAGGTTGTAGTACAAATACATCTGAAACAGACAGCTGCACATCCAAACACACTGAGCTACTCCTCTCTTCCAATCTTTTCCTATCTCTCTCATTATAAACATGAATTTACCCATCAGGAGAGAACGCTCTTTGATGTGGTGAAGTCTTTTGATGAGGTTAGCTATATTTCCCAATCAAATCATAGACAAATGGAGTGAGGTAGTCCCTTCAACCAGGCAGCAGCATACTGATGCAATGAAAGTATTTTCTTCCCTTGGAAAGTAAAGTGTACATACTTTACTATGCTACAACTAAGAAAACTTATGAAATAATGATATGGCTTCTGTTTATTGCAAGGCTGGGTTTTATTATTCTGCCACAAATAAAAGAGACGAAAGCAGCGAGCGTCTTTAAGTGGTACATTTAAACAATTTTGTTTGCTTGTCTCTTGTCACTCAAATGGGGTATTTAAGGCTCAAGGCTTTCAGGAAATTCCCCTGTGCCAAGCAAGCGACTACTCATGAGGAATATGATCAACCCTCACACTGTACTGTTTACTCTGGACTGAGAGAAAGTACATTAGCATGGATTTGCATAAGTTGAATGTGGTTTTTTTCTCCATTAATATTTATCTAAGACAAATTTGGCATCCATATCTGGACATAAGGGACAGTTTCTATATTGTCCCTGTATTCTCAACTTAATGACTTACCAGGTCAGTAGTGAAGTGTGGGAAGTATGTGTGTGAGGGGGAGGTGGTAGATTCAAACCCTCATGCTGAGCATTGTCAAGTAAATGTAGGGTTTGTGATAGCTGTGTAGGTGGTGGTTGCGTTTTTTTGTCAAAGCCAAAATGTGTATATATGATATGTATTTAAATGAGTGAATGAGTGTGTTTCCGACCTGTGCAGTCTAGTCTACGTAGCTACCATGAGGCCTCAGAATGACAGTAAAAGGGGGGAGCTGAGCCTGGCTGTGCTGCCATAGAACCGCGGCGGGGCTAATCTCTTTGTGAAAATGCTGATATGCCTTGAGACTCCACATTAGGAGGCCATCCTCCCCTGTCATCAGGGCTTTAATTGCCACAGCCAGGTGCAAACAGCATGTAATCTTGTTTGTCAGCTCTGGCATTTTATTTCTAATTTCGTCCTTTTGACAAGCAATTTGGGAATAGAGACGGATTTGGAAGAGCAGGCTGCTGTACACTAGAGGGGTGGAGTCTGATTTAGGGGAGAGAGAGAGAGTGCGAGAGAGGGTGGAGACATAGAGAGAGAGAGTGTGTGTATGTGTGAGCATGCATGTGTGTGTGCGTGTACGCTCCCTTCATCACTCATGCTCTGCCTTGTGATCTATGTATCTGCCCAGCCCCAGTCTTGACCTGAGGAATCCCTGGCTCAGTGAGTGCAGAAAATGACCCTCTTGTTCCTAGGCCTCATGAATAGAAAGCCCTTGCTTTGACTCATCTGGCTAGAACACTATAGGATGTGAAATTGGATCATTCCTTCGCCTGCTTTTCGTGGACGTTCCCTGCAGGCTTCGTCTAAAGCTCACACAGACAAAAAAAAACATCATAACAGCCAGCCAATAATAATACACAATACATATGCAGCGACAACATTGCATTGACGGAGGATTGACAGGCAGTGGTGTCACATCTCCAGCATCGAGATGTGAAGCAGATGACCGGAGCTGAGGGTTTGAATGAGGTTGGAGAAGAATACCTTTGCTCCCACAATGCAACAGAGCTAGTGGCCCACAGAGTCACGGGAGCTTGGCCCTGGTCGGGCATGAGCTGCCCTCAATCCCCCTCCTATTGTCCCATTGTTGTGGCTGATAGTGTGTTTGGATACTCAGGTGTGCCTCCTCTTGTGGCTCACCATGCTCCTATTCCCTTCGCGTGCCCCAACCCCGTCTCCATTTTTGCCATTGTCACATTGTTTAGCATAGGGAAGAGGTCCTTTGTGCAGAGGACCAGGAGGTATCTTCTGCTGTGCCTGTACAGAATGATGAGGGTGCTTTAGTAGCTGGAGTGCTTCCTCTGCCGGCTTAGTATTCAAATGGAGGACACAGCCATGGAGAGAGCACCCTCAGAGATAGAGGGCACGTTTAACAAATGGATCTTTCAGAGGAAACCTGAGCTGATGTAGTTTACTCCATATGAGATGAGGAACATCCATGGAGATGAGAGCAGGAGCATGTGACAAAGAGAAGAAGAAAAGAACAGCAAGCCACCGTGGCACACTGCTCCTGCATGTCTTATGACAACAGCACGGCTTTCTCCATACAACCAGCGACTGCACTGGAGGTGAACGGAAATTAATTTCTCAGTCTACGAAAACAAGAGGGGGATTCAAATGGAATTGTGACAAAGAGCGCAAAAGCTCATGCTCCTGCTCACTTCACATACAGAACATTAGCTGTGACAGTGTGTGTGTGTGTGTGTGTGCGTGCGTGCGTGCGTGCGTGCGTGCATGTGCTCTCTCAGGGTGAAGGCAGGGTGCTTCATTTCATTTGAAAATACACTCTTCCATCTGAAAACTGTGGAGTATAATAAGATTTTTAATTAAGTCCCCTGCTTTATCATGTTTTACAAAGGAGACTGGGGGTGCCATCATGAATGTCCCGCATTAATTAATTGTTTTGGAAACTTTTCAGTGTGTTTGATGATAGCGCTTTAATCTGCAATATGGGAAGAAATATGGTATTTTTAATTCTACTGGGTTTTTCATTGGCTCACATGCACCACATCCCTGACCATACCCACAATTCCTCAATTATTGATGTTGTGGTGTTGGTTAATGTTGATTGTAGCCGTGTGGCTTTTTTCTCTGGGAGTGCAGAGTAGCAGTCTGCTGTCCTATGTGCAGTGAAGCAGTCAGCACAGCTCCTTATGGAGCAGAAGCAGCATAGAGCAGAGTGCTGTTTCCCCTCAGGGTTGGTAGAGCTTATCACATGACTGACTGGAGCACCTGGGACATTCTGTACCAGAGGAGGAAGAGAGATAAGGAGAAACCGGCTGAGAAGGAAGACACTCTTCCCATGAGACTCACTGGTTTGGCTTGCCTGGACTACTGGGAATACGGTGACTACTGGGGGCATGATGCTGTGACACATGTCTAAGGTGAACTTCTACTTCTTGGCTCTGCTACCCAGAGAGGTGATGCAATCAATGTCATCTTCCATTCAACATATTGTTTGTCATCTGAAAGTGTCAATCAGGCCTAATGTTATGTTCTTGAAGACTTGGATATCGGTTCACATATGGAAGGAGGGGAAGAACTAGGGAGTAAGTTTTCCGAAACAGTGTCTGGGAGGAGGGGATATGTACTTTTAAACCTCTGCTTGCCAATCTCTCAGCTAAGTGTATTTACTAATTCTGGTCCAACATTCAACTCCCACTCTCTCATAGATTGCCCAGCTATTACTTTCTACTATCTGGACCCCTCTTCTTCTCTGTTGACCACCATCTACAACTTCAGAGCAATGGACTTACTTTCCTATTCCAGCTGTCCCACTTCACCCTTTATAGCCTCCATCTTGGGTCAATTCAAAATGCATGTCTTCGCACTGAGGTCCTCCACCCAGGAGTCAAAACTTCTGAAGCTGGTTATTGATTCGTTTCTATTGGAGTCTATCGCCTCTGGCTAGAGGCAGGTATTCTAGGGTGTTTTGGTTATTGTAATAATTCTTGTTCATATTCGATCAAGGTTTTCAATTGGACTCTATCTGTCTATCTTACATTTTTCAAAAATGTTGTGTGTTATACGGTACATGGCTGGCAGTCAGTCAGTTTGATTAATGAGTACTATACACGGTCATTAAGCTACTGTCATTACTAATGTCACCTACTTTTATCATCTGGCCCTCAGTGAACTATGTTCCCCTTTATATTTTGATCAGTGTCTCAGCTCTAGTGTCCTGGGGTCCCAGCATATCAGAAACCTCAACCAGACCAAGGCTTTGGATGGCTCGCCCTTTCATTTCTGAAGTGTACTAGCCGCATGCAGAGCAACTTTTTCTCCTTCTCCAGACGAGTCTCGAGGATGGTCTGAGCCCCCCTGCTACGCCACACTTATTCATGCCAGAAAAAGGCAAAAGCAATGGGTGCATTGTCCCTGTGACATCAAAGGCCAACACATGAAACACTTTGGTGTCCGAGTCTGGTCTGCCTTCTCCTTCAGCCTGATTCTTGATCAGGCCCTTCCTTCCTTCAGCCAGAGGATGTGGGAGGCTGGCTGCAGTCCTACGGTGGCCAGCCTTGTCTTCATCCTGTATCCCCTTTAAGCCTGGCGTGCCACTGAGACTACTGTTTCACTTTGTGCTGCCTATTTTAGCCATCCATCCATCCATGGATCCGTCCCTCTACCCATCTGCCTGTGTGCCTGGCAGCTATGATACCCACAACTTCTGTCTGGTCTGGTTCAAAGCTCCAGCCTGGAAGTCCCATAGAGGGAGGGATAGGGTCGGGGGCTTGATGTCTGTGGAGACAAACTGTTGGAGGGATTCTAATGAGACCAGTGGGGATGAAGGGGGATACTAGCATGGCCTGCTATAGAGGAGGGGACAAGGTGTAGAAGAGAATGAGAAGTCGTCACGTCATAGAAAATGAAAGTAGAGGGAAGGAAGGACCGGGAAGATAGATAGATAGATAGATAGATAGATAGATAGATAGATAGGTAGGTAGGTAGGTAGGTAGGTAGGTAGGTAGGTAGGTAGGTAGGTAGGTAGGTAGGTAGGTAGGTAGGTAGGTAGGTAGGTAGGTAGGTAGGTAGGTAGGTAGGTAGGTAGGTAGGTAGGTAGGTAGGTAGGTAGGTAGGTAGGTAGGTAGGTAGGTAGGTAGGTAGGTAGGTAGGTAGGTAGGTAGGTAGGTAGGTAGGTAGGTAGGTAGGTAGGTAGGTAGGTAGGTAGGTAGGTAGGTAGGTAGGTAGGTAGGTAGGTAGGTAGGTAGGTAGGTAGGTAGGTAGGTAGGTAGGTAGGTAGGTAGGTAGGTAGGTAGGTAGGTAGGTAGGTAGGTAGGTAGGTAGGTAGGTAGGTAGGTAGGTAGGTAGGTAGGTAGGTAGGTAGGTAGGTAGGTAGGTAGGTAGGTAGGTAGGTAGGTAGGTAGGTAGGTAGGTAGGTAGGTAGGTAGGTAGGTAGGTAGGTAGGTAGGTAGGTAGGTAGGTAGGTAGGTAGGTAGGTAGGTAGGTAGGTAGGTAGGTAGGTAGGTAGGTAGGTAGGTAGGTAGGTAGGTAGGTAGGTAGGTAGGTAGGTAGGTAGGTAGGTAGATAGATAGATAGATAGATAGATAGATAGATAGATAGATAGATAGATAGATAGATAGATAGATAGATAGATAGATAGATAGATAGATCTAGATAGAAAACAAAACCCCACTGTGATTGAGATGAGTGGTGAAAAAACAATCAATCAAAGACTGAGGCTGTAAGTACATGGCATCATAGGCATCAGCACTCCTTTGTTTCCCCCCTACCTGGGCCCAAACAGGATGTATCCCTGGGAGAAAAAGGGCTAACGTATACTACCTCGTGGCAAGCAGCAGGTGATATCTGCACTCACAACACCATGGGTGCATCCTGGTTACATTAGAACACATGATTCAGTTATCTGAAGTTTCTGGACATGCAAACTTCTCTAAGGTAAGCTCTACATATTTCCCAATCAGAAATACTAAATGTAATTTTTGAACCCCTACTGATCTGATCATTACAAAGAGAAACATAATGTGTTGTAGTGTTGTAGGTGAGAATATAGCACTTGATTACTAGGTGACATGACAGTACTGTACACTGAGTATACCAAACATTAGGAACACCTTCCTAATATTGAGTTGCACCCCCCCACCCTTTTGTATTTGCCCTTAGCATGGAAAGCGTTCCACAGGGATGCTGGCCCATGTTGACTCCAATGCTTCCGACAGTTGTGTCAAGTTGGCTGGATGTCCTTTGGGCGGTGGACCATTCTTGAAACACATAGGAAACTCTGGAGCGTGAAAAAACTATTAGCGTTGCAGTTGTTGACACAAACCGGTGCTCCTGGCACCTACTACCATACCCCCTTCAAAGGCACTTAAATATTTTGTCTTGCTCATTCACCCTCTGAATGGCACTCACACAATCCATGTCTCAATTGTCTCAAGGTTTAAAAATCCTTCTTTAACCTGTCTCCTCCCCTACATCTACACTGGTTGAAGTGGATTTAACAAGTGACATCAATAAGAGATAATAGCTTTCACCTCGATTCACCTGGTCAGGCTATGTCATGGAAATACACTCAGTGTATGTACAGTTGAAGTCGGAAGTTTACATTCACTTAGGTTGGAGTCATTAAATAGGGTGACCATATTTTAGTTTTCAAAAAAGAGGACAGTGGGAGCGGGAGGCAGACGGACACAGTGGGCGGTAAATACAAATGCTTTCACAACCATGCAACTATGTTATTGAACTTTAATACATAAAGTAATACATCCTTTCCATTCAACTGTTGGCCCTCAACAATAGAATAATAACAACAACAAAAAACTTTTTTTTTTTTAGCTTTTAACACCTTTCTTTTCATGGCCATAGGTTAAAATAAAAAACAGTTATAAAACAATCCACTATTTCAGTCAAAAATAATGTCAGTCCTCCTGATGCTCTCTGGTATACTTTCCCGAAGATCGAATCTTTCCCAACAGACCTTGATTACCAATCAAGTAGGCATGAAAGTCTTTGCAAGACATGTTTTTAAAGTTGTATTGTGTACACAGAAGCCCCTTCAGTGACTCAACAGACAAGTGATTCCTTTCCTTTGTCCACTGGCTTTGCATCAGTGAAAAAACTCTCTCTACATTTGCATTGTGAGAAGGAATAGCAAAGAAAAACTGTGCAATCTTCAGTAGCACTGAATGAAAATCTATGCTTTTGGACCTTTCAAAATATTTGGTCCACTTCTTGTGTGCTTGCAGATTACTGAACTCTCCATCACTGTTACGCCTTTCTGTGAATTTCTTCAGGACGGTGACCTGATCATAGAACTCTGCATCATCAATTGGCACCCCCTTTTCTCCCAGGTGTTTTATACAGGCTTCTATGTCATTCCAGTCAGGTGTCTCACTCAGATCCATCCACGTGAAAGAGGAGAACTCCTCCATGGGTGCCATCCATTTCTCCAGATACTCCAGGCATGAACTGTACAGACCTTGTACTTGAGCACTGAAATGGTCACAATTCTTACCAAGTCCATCCTTGTGCTTTTGTGCCAATAGTCCCTTAACTTTAAGGGACATGAAGTTATTGGTCTTGCGTTCAAGAAGCATGGTGTGGACTTTGTTCAAAAGGTTCTTCACTTCCACAATTTAATTACTATCCCTTTCCATCTCCTGAAAGTGTGAATGAAACACACACATGAGTGAGTGCATGTGCCAGAGGTACATTTCACTGAACTCATCTTCAAAAAACTTCTTGATGAAGGAGGGTGTTTTTTCCTGTGACAAAAATAATGCTTTCATGGCTGGAAACATCTGTAGCAGCCTCTCAATGCCTGGGAATAATGACAGCCATCGCGTCTTGCTGTGAGAAAGGAGACTTCTGTATTCAACATCAACAAATTCACAGTACTCCTTCAGATTCTCTGTGCGCACAGTGTAGATGTGAAAGTATTGACATATTTTGAAGATGATGTTCTCAATATCGACATCTAGTGTGTCTGCCCCGTAATGAACACAATTGTTCAAGACGTGTGCTGGGCAGCCCACACCGATTGAAGACTTGTTGCAATGACTTCTTTAAGTTTGCGAAAACATTCTTTCCTTCTTCATCACGCCGGATTCCCCCGAACATTGTATTGCACTTGCCACCTGTAAATGCAATACATTTGGAAAAAATCCCATTATTTTCAGTGTTTCTTTGATGTATTGTGGGATCGTATCAGCTGTCTCATTTGGAGTGTTTTTAACTTCGACTAATTTACTTTGCACGCCACCATTCTTCCAATCAAAATACTGAATAAGCAGAGGGAATATTTTCACAGCACCGTGATTGCTCCCATCAGTAGAAACACCACAGTAAGGTATGTCTTCTAGTACTTTCTGAGCTATGTCGACAGAATGTGGTACTATCACAGCGTTAACAATTGCTTCGGCCTTAGTACGAGCGCTTTAACATTTTTGCGCAGTCTCGGAATTAGGGAAAGCCTTTTTTAACAAGGCAGACGTGCAGTCCATTGATCTGTAGCTATTGTGATGCTTCGTGTTGTGGAATGCAAAAACTCCCTCCACAGCAGTAACAGCATCTTCTGTTTTACCTGCTATCACAAAATAGTCAGTTAATTTATCTGACGAACTCTCTCCTTTAGCTGCAATTTTGTGTTTTGCGGAGCTTATGTGGGCTTCTAGGTCGCTAGCACCTTTATTTGACACTGACACGTACGTGCCAGCTTTGCAGGTCATGCATTCTGCTTCACACGGATCCCGACCAAGACGAAAACACGGGAATTTTCTTTGTAAATCGTCTGTGAATTTACATTTGCGTTTGGGCATTTTTACGCTGTTCTGGAGCCATGTGCCACTGTTGACAAGCAAGCTGCTGCTCTGTCTCTTGGCCATGGTGAGGGTAATGATTGTTATGCAGTGTGACCAATGTTTGCGTAGGCCTATATGACCCACCAATGGTTGCGTGTGAGAAGCCTGTGTTTCAGACATAAAGAAGTGGATGGCTGCAAACTTTCTACTTTTAAACTCGGACAAAACAGAGATGCTTGTTCTAGGTCCCAAGAAACAAAGAGATCTTCTGTTGAATCTGACAATTAATCTGGATGGTTGTACAGTCGTCTCAAATAAAACTGTGAAGGACCTCGGCGTTACTCTGGACCCTGATCTCTCTTTTGAAGAACATATCAAGACTGTTTCAAGGACAGCTTTTTTCCATCTACGTAACATTGCAAAAATCAGAAATGTTCTGTCCAAAAATGACGCAGAAAAATTAATCCATGCTTTTGTTACTTCTAGGCTGGACTACTGCAATGCTCTACTTTCCGGCTACCCGGATAAAGCACTAAATAAACTTCAGTTAGTGCTAAATACGGCTGCTAGAATCCTGACTAGAACCAAAAAATTTGATCATATTACTCCAGTGTTAGCCTCCCTACACTGGCTTCCTGTTAAGGCAAGGGCTGATTTCAAGGTTTTACTGCTAACCTACAAAGCATTACATGGGCTTGCTCCTACCTATCTTTCCGATTTGGTCCTGCCGTACATACCTACACGTACGCTACGGTCACAAGACGCAGGCCTCCTAATTGTCCCTAGAATTTCTAAGCAAACGGCTGGAGGTAGGGCTTTCTCCTATAGAGCTCCATTTTTATGGAATGGTCTGCCTACCAATGTGAGAGACGCAGACTCAGTCTCAACCTTTAAGTCTGTACTGAAGACTTATCTCTTCAGTAGGTCCTATGATTAAGTATAGTCTGGCCCAGGAGTGTGAAGGTGAACGGAAAGGCTGGAGCAACGAACCGCCCTTGCTGTCTCTGCCTTGCCGGTTCCCCTCTTTCCACTGGGATTCTCTGCCTCTAACCCTTTTACAGAGGCTGAGTCACTGGCCTACTGGTGTTCTTCCATGCCGTCCATGGGAGGGGTGCGTCACTTGAGTGGGTTGAGTCACTGACGTGGTCTTCCTGTCTGGGTTGGCGCCCCCCCCCCCCCCCCCTTGGGTTGTGCCATGGCGGAGATCGTTGTGGGCTATACTCGGCCTTGTCTTAGGACGGTAAGTTGGTGGTTGGAGACATCCCTCTAGTGGTGTGGGGGCTGTGCTTTGGCAAAGTGGGTGGGATTATATCCTGCCTGTTTGGCCCTGTCCGGGGGTATCATCGGATGGGGCCACAGTGTCTTCTGATCCCTCCTGTCTCAGCCTCCAGTATTTATGCTGCAGTAGTCTATGTGTCGGGGGGCTAGGGTCAGTCTGTTACATCTGGAGTATTTCTCTTGTCTTATCCGGTGTCCTGTGTGTATTTAAATATGCTCTCTCTAATTCTCTCTTTCTCTCTTTCTGTCTTTCTCTCGGAGGACCTGAGCCCTAGGACCATGCCTCAGGACTACCTGGTATGATGACTCCTTGCTGTCCCCAGTCCACCTGGCCGTGCTGCTGCTCCAGTTTCAACTGTTCTGCCTGCGGCTATGGAACCCTGACCTGTTCACCGGACGTGCTTGTTGCACCCTCGACAACTACTATGATTATTATTATTTGACCATGCTGGTCATTTATGAACATTTTAACATTTTAACATTTTGACCATGTTCTGTTATAATATCCACCCTGCACAGCCAGAAGAGGACTGGCCACCCCTCATAGCCTGGTTCCTCTCTAGGTTTCTTCCTAGGTTTTTGGCCTTTCTAGGGAGCTTTTCCTAGGGAGTTTTTCCTAGCCACCGTGCTTCTTTCACATGCTTTGCTTGCTGTTTGGGGTTTTAGGCTGGGTTTCTGTACAGCACTTTGAGAATATCAGCTGATGTACGAAGGGCTATATAAAAATAAATTTGATTGAAATTTGATTTGATTGAGAAAGCGGGACCTAAAGAGAAAGGTCAAAGCAATGCAAAACCCCAAAAACACACACAATGAATGGCGACCGTATCCCGGACATTTTGGGCTATTTAGAAATCCCGGCCGGACGCATTTTTTTAGGTCCAAAAAGAGGACACATCCAGGAAAAAGAGGACGTACTGTATGGTCACCCTACATTAAAACACTTTTTTCAACCACTCCACTGCCGAACGCCGCTCGAACAAGGAGAGAAGCCGACTTCGGCGGAAGTCATGACAGTACCGCCCCCCCTCGACGTGCAGCTCCAGTGGGGGCGGGGACGACCCGGAGGGTGAGGCGCAGGGTGATCCGGCCGGCGATGGTGGAACTCACGCAGTAGTTCAGGGTCTAATACATCCGCCACCGGAACCCAGCACCTCTCCTCCTGACTGTACCACTCCCACTCCACGAGGTACTGAAGGCCCCCCACCCAATGACTTGAATCCAGGATGGAATAGACGGAGTACGCCGGGGCCCCCTCGATGTCCAGAGGGGGCTGAGTAACCTCCCGTACCTCAGACTCCTGGAGCGGACCAGCCACCACCGGCCTGAGGAGAGACACATGGAACGAGGGGTTAATATGGTAATCGGGGGGAAGATGTAAACTGCAACATACCTCGTTCACTCTCCTCAGGACTTTGAATGGCCCCACAAACCGCGGGCCCAGCTTCCGGCAGGGCAGGCGGAGGGGCAGGTTTCGCATCGAGAGCCAGACCCTGTCCCTTGGTGCGAACACCGGGGCCTCACTGCGGTGATGGTCCACACTGGTCTTTTGGCGCAGTGCTACCTGCTGGAGGTGACCATGGGCAGCTTCCCAGGTCTCCTCTGCGCATCTGAATCCTCAGGCACCCCGTAGTGCCGGAAGATGTGTGTAAACAGGGCCTCCGCAGTTTGTAGGGCCGTAGGGAGACCAGGCAGAGGGAGGAGACGACATGACTTAGAGAAACGATCCATAACGACCAAGATCGTGGTGTTCCCCTGTGAGGGAGGAAGATCCATTAGAAAATCAACTGACAGGTGTGACCAAGGCCATTGTGGAACGGGTAAGGGATGTAGCTTACCTCTGGGCAGGTGTCTAGGAGCATTACACTGGGCGCACACGAAGCAGGAGGAAACATAAACCCTCACATCCCGAGCCAAGGTGGGCCACCAGTACTTCCCAGACAGACAGCGCACCGTCCGACCGATCCCCGGATGACCAGAGGAGGGTGATGTGTGGGCCCAATAGATCAACTGGTCACGGACAGCAGACGGAACGTACTGAAGTCCGACGGGACACTGGAGTGGAGCAGGTTCAGTATGCAATGCCCGCTTAATGTCCGCGTCCAGCTACCACACGACCGGCGCTACCAGGCAGGAGGCCGGGATAATGGGAGTCTGATCCATGGGCCGCTCCTCTGTGTCATACAGCCGGGACAGTGCGTCTGCCTTAACATTCTGGGAGCCTGGTCTGTAAGACAGGGTAAACACAAAACGGGTAAAGAACATGGCCCACCTTGCCTGACGAGGATTCAGTCTCCTAGCTGCCCGGATGTACTCTAGGTTGCGGTGGTCAGTCCAGATGAGGAAAGGGTGTTTAGCCCCCTCAAGCCAATGTCTCCACGCCTTCAAGGCCTTAACCACAGCCAACAGCTCCCGGTCCTCCACATCATAGTTCCGCTCCGCCGGGCTGAGCTTCTTTGAGAAGAAAGCACAGGGGTGGAGCTTCGGTGGCGTGCCCAGCACTGAGAGAGCACGGCTCCGATCCCAGCCTCTGACACGTCCACCTTCACTATGAATACCAAAGAGTGATCCGGATGGGCCAGCACGGGAGCAGAGGTAAACAGAGCTCTCAGCTGCCCAAAAGCCCTATCCGCCTCAACTGACCACTGCAGACGTACAGGACTCCCCTTCAGCAGTGAGGTAATGGGAGCAGCCACCTGGCCAAAACCCCAGATAAATCTCCGGTAGTAATTGGCAAACCCTAAAAATCGCTGCACCGCCTTTACCGTGGTGGGAGTCGGCCAATTACACACGGCTGCTATGCGGTCACTCTCCATCTCCACCCCTGATGTTTAAATGCGATACACTAGGAAGGAGACGGCCTGCTGAAAGAACAGGCATTTCTCAGCCTTGACGTACAGGTCATGCTCCAACAGTCGTACAAGTACCCTGCGCACCAAGGACACATGCTTGGCGCGTGTAGCGGAGTATATCAGAATGTCATCGATATACACCACTACACCCTGCCCGTGCAGGTCCCTGAAAATCTCATCTACAAAGGATTGGAAGACTGATGGAGCATTCATCAACCCGTACGGCATGACGAGGTACTCATAATGCCCTGAGGTGGTACTAAACACCGTCTTCCACTCGTCTCCCTCTCGGATACGTACCAGATTGTACGCACTCCTGAGATCCAGTTAAGTGAAGAAGCGCGCCCCGTGCATTGACTCAATCGCCGTGGCGATAAGAGGAGTAACTGTAACTGTACCTCACCGTGATTTGATTGAGACCTCTATAATCAATGCACGGGCGCAGACCTCCATCCTTCTTCTTCACAAAAAATCAAATAGAGGAGGCGGGTGAAGTGGAGGACCGAATGTACCCCTGACGCAGGGATTCGGAGACATATGTCTCCATAGCCACCATCTCCGCTTGCGACGGGGGATACGCGTGACTCCTGGACGCGTTCCTCGACTCCTCTGACCGGGGTACCTGCTCCTGCTGACTCCATGGTTGGTGTAGGATTCTGTTAGGAGTGTGTATCGGAGGCGAAGTCAGGTACAGGAGAGCAGAGTGTAGTGAACAGGCGCACTTTTATTCCGGTCAGAATGACAGTACAAAAATAACATAAAATGTGCCCAAAACACGGAACATAGACAAAAAGTAATGCGGTGTAAAATTATCCACAATATCAAATTACACGTAACACAAACAATCCTACACAAAGACATGATGGGGAACAGAGGAATAAATACATATGAATTGATTGGTGAATGAAAACCAGGTGTGCAGGTAACAAGACAAAACAAATGGATACATGAAAAATGGAGCGGCGATGGCTAGAAACCCGGTGACGTGGACCATTGAACGCCGCCTGAACAAGGAGAGGAGCCGACTTCGGCGGAAGTCGTGACAATTCTCTCTACTATTATTCTGACATTTCACATTCTTATAATAAAGTGGTGATTCTAACTGACCTAAAACAGGGAATTTTTACTGGGATTAAATGTCAGCGATTGTGAAAAACTGAGATTAATTGTATTTGGTTATGGTGTATGTAAACTTCCGACTTCAACTGTATGTGTAGTATGTATGTATACTCATTACACAGGATGTGTGGGTCTATTTGTTAAAACTTTGAATGAATTATGTGGTTTTGTTGTGCTGTGTCTTCCCGTATTTCTGTGCATTTTACCTGCAGAGTACATCGTACTCCCAAAGACAAGAGATTATGGTGTTGATTTGAGAGTGTGAATTAATTGACTCCTACCACATTTGCAATCAAAAAATAGCAAAGCCATTGACAGGATTTTACGTCCATCCACCTCCTACTGCCAAATCGTCCTCCCAAGCTTTGAGCTCAAGCTGACTTTAGGCAGTCAGAAGAAAATGACCATTCTTGGCATGCTTATCTCGATTTATACTAAGCAATAGGACTGGAGGGACCAGGAGCAGGGTTCTTCAGAATCAAAGATGGATTTATGTCATGATTGTCAATGATCTGTTCACCTGCTCCCTGAGACAGAGTCTGCAGTCAGTGAAGCTCAGTTTGAAATCCTGGTTTTGGAACTGTCAGATAGACAGGGGTGTGTCCATATCTGCTGCAGGCCAGTCAATGAGGCATTGATTTAGAGAACCTGGCCTTTGTCTGAGATGCCCAAGTGATGTATGGGCCTCATCTTAAACAGGAACAGAATATCAAATAAAATACAAAGCAATTAAAATATGAAGGTATGGTTGCATGATCTGAAACTTTGATTTTAGCACCATCTACCATATGGAATAAACTCTTGATAAGTGTGTGTATTTCCTGTTTACTTTTGATGTGTTTCATACTTTAGTACCATGATTGATTACATTTATTCTCTGATAAGCAGAAACAAAAAAGTCCATATGCAGTCCGCATATTTGATGCAAATATTTATCCTCAAAGACCTTAGTTGGTTAATGAATGCAACGTGGCATAGACACTGGCTGTGTGTAGCAGAGACACACACCACGAACGATCCATCATTATTCTGTTTTATTATCAGCCAGGTATTGAAATGCTGCCAATTAACTACCGATTTAATTTTCTCTAATTCATGGCCACTACTTTATAGGATTTACCTGGACTGAGATGTGAAGTGAATGTCAAATTAAATTCATAAAATACAAATATGACGAACAGCGCTCAAAATTGCCTTCCAAAGGCCGTCCCTGGCTGTCAAAGTGAGACGGTTTACTAAGCCATGTTTATTCAGGTTTGTTTAGGATGTATTTTTGTGTGTACGCTTAGATGTGGAGTTTATCAAGTCACAGCGAAATCAAAATTAAGCCAATTGGTGCGGCACCAGCTCAAAGCATTGGCTTGTTAGTTCAACACTGGGTTAGCCGGAAACACTCCAACTCTCATTATTTCGGTCCTTTGTTTATTCTGGGTCAAAAATAGACACTGTTACGTGTTTCTGAAAAATGTGAAAATAATCTGTTGGGGGGGGGGGGGGATCTGCTATCTCCAGCACTATTGTATCAGTTGTGTTTGTGTTCCCGGTAGTGTTGGCTGGACTCAGAGATTAATCAGGCCAACACACAGTCCTCAGTGGGGCCTCGGGTTCTCTACTGGGACTTACTGCATTTTACAGATACCCTGCTTTCTCCATCCCTGACAAACTGTTACAGACAGGCTTAATTTAGTCCTTAGATTGATGAACAGGAGTGATGCTCATTGTCTAGTATTGTCATTATCATAGATCAATATTATTAGTTGTTGGCCACAGTCTGTGTTGTGCTCATTTGTTGACTCATTAGCAACAGAGATGCAATTTGTTGATCTTATTTCATTGGACCAGCAATAGCAACTCAGCCTTGTGTCTTCCATTATTTTTTCCCATGGGCATAGTGGTAAATGTGTCACCCCATCCATCCATCCCCTCCTTTCTGTTCGCAGCGAGGGGGTGAATGTAGATTAAAGCTACTGTACAATGAGCAGCAGTTGATTGGGAAGAACCCGGGCTTCCATGTGATGGAATGGGCTTTAAATGATATAACCTGATGGATTAAGTCCCTCTATTCCTCTTATCGCCCTCAGCCGTGCACATTAGAGTAAGTGCCTTGATCATCCATGTGCAAACCCACTGGGGAAGGTGCAATACGCCGGGCATATTCCTAGCATCACATGAAACTCCATTTCACGGCCGGCTAACCTGATTGAAAGTAATAGGGGGGCCAGGACGTGATGAAGTGACATACCCAATAACTTTCATTACGTGTCTGTAACCTTGTCCCATCCAGCTAATTCATTTTCCTGTGGCAGTCATATGCCGTCAGTGTGGTGTGCTGCCTTGGCCAGAGAGAGACAAACCTCCATTTCACCTCCCACTGTGGTGCCTGGGAATGAAAATATAACATTGGTCATAGCTGTCTTGGTGGATTTTTCTTCGTGTGGACGATTTAGAACCAATATCGGTTTGCTTTGGAGACAGGGTTTTTTTCTATGGTCGCTGCCTCCTCACCCTTACATAAAACCTCTCCCTCTTCCTGATGAGTAGGGTTGCTCTGTCCCATTTCACTGTGACAGTCTAGCCATAAAACCAGCTCCTCTTCAAGGTCTTGATTTAGTTTCCCCCAAGGATGTAAACACTATACATTAAAACTTGTTCGTCAATGGGCTTGTTTTCTTTAAGATTTTGTGGGTTTGAAAGAATTGGATGAATGCATAATACATCACAAGACCAGGTCCTAAGATGCCTTAAAAGAAAGTAACATGTTTTCTACCAGCACTAGACTTTATGGCCATGTTAACATTTCCACTAGTATCTCCAGTACCACAGAATGGGAAGGTTGTGTGCCTGTCCTCTGTTTAGTCTTACCTCAAATGCTTGGAATATATTATAGCTTTATTGTATTTCTCATGTTATTGCAGCTATATTTTCCTTTATTTTTCTTCCAAACCACAATTAAATCGGAGACTGTTACTTTTTCCACAGCACAACTCTCCCCAGCCTGGTGATCCATGCAGCCACAGACATGGAGGACAGCATATGAGCACCACCTAGCGTTAGCTTCCCAGAGAGGACAAACTCACTGCTCAAACAGGATTAGTGTTGGTAAATACAATTCTGGCAAACAAATTTCTTCACGATAGAAGCTAAACAAACGGCAATTCCCCTGGCAGCTCACCAGAAACCACACAGAGGTCAGAGAGCTGTATGTGTCTGACGCAGTGACAGAGGGGGTTGTGATGAAAATCCGACAGACAACCTTGATTGCAGCAGTAAGACAAATGTGTGTCTCCATGTTAGTTGGCTCTTTCATAGCCATTTACATAGCTTGGGTTGCTTCATCCATTTTGGACTTGCCTCATGAGCTACGTTCAACTGTTCAAAAGAACCCAAAATATAAGCTTGTTTTACTGCAATTTTTGTAAACAAAATAAATGTAAACAAAGACTATATAGCCTCAAAACATTGTTAAAACTATAATTTTGATATCATGAAGGCTCAGTCCTTGCATCTCTGTTTATGAATTTGTTAGTGGTTACATTTCTTCAGCCCCATGCCTCAGCGTTTTGCTAAAACGGGCAGGGATTACACTTTGTTATTGTTTAAACTGCTGATTGCCACTTTAAAAGAAATTGTATTAGCACAAAACCTTTACCTGAGATGGCAATGAAAGTAGTATTCCATTAAATGTCATCGTTGTTGATTTTGGTTCTTTTATAACATTACCCCAGGGAATATTACCAGATCAGAAATGCTGCATTATAATGTTGTCATTATGCTTATTACAGGTCTAATGTATTGTTTTGTCCTTATTGCAAAGATAACTGCATCATTAACAAAGGTTTATGTTTCCTATAATGTATGTCTGTCATCGTTGTAAAAAGCCAGAGTGAGGAAGGACTGTTTTCTCCACCTTCCTAGCTCACACTCCATTCCTCTTCCTTTTATTTATTGTGTTTTCATGTTAATGCTCAAAAATGTCTACATTTGTCACATACAGTAGAATATCTTCAACTCAGAGTATTTCCTTAATGACAGCATTGCCTTTATGGAGCTGTGGCCCCCCTGTTTCCTCTCCTCCACTGATATCAGATTATATTGTGAATGAGTTCATTGCCTCTCTCTGCCAGTGCCCTCGCTACCTCTTCCCAAACAGTGTCTAAGCTACAGACAGCAGAGGAAAGTACAGACACCTCCACTATGGGGCTTTGTTTGGTTTCTGTGTACCTCTGAGACAGTAGCTAAAACACACTGGTGATGAAAAAGAAATGTCCTAGATTTGGAGGGAAGGGGGCCAGGAAAGACTAAGACAGAATAAAGGGTATGTTTGACAATGGCATTCTGCTTCAGTTGGAGTAGCTTCACTACTTTCTCCCCATCTCTTCTCTCCACATCTCCCAGCAGATAGAAATCCAGCCATGACATAGACTCATAAATCCCCTCTCTCCTCTACCCTGGTCCCAGACTAAGCGCCCAGCCTCCCCAAGGGTAGTGGGCCTCTGTCAGTCACTGAGCTATGCCCCCCTCTCCCTTTAATAATAAGGCTTTAATAAGGTAGGGAAGTCAGCGTGCCTCTTCATCACGCTCAGCCCCATGGTCCTGGCCAGATCACTGGGCTGTCTGCTAAGCGGCCCCTTGCAATGGGGGAGGGATGGATGGGGTGCAGAGGGGCTGGGCTGGGAATGAGGCCTCAGCTATTTCAAGGCTTCCATGCGTCATGCTGTCCGGGGCCCGTCAACACATGGTCGTCTTTGCATTAGCCTGTCCTCAATATGAATGGCTATCATGGATCCCGGCTTTCTATCAAAGAGAGTGGCTTGATACACAGAAACAGGTGCAAGCTAGGGGAATGCAAAGAGCTGAAGCTAATTATTGTGGCTGCAAGGGGATTTCAGGCCCCTGGACAGTTCCTTTTAGAGCTGTTGGTGATCAATGACAATAGGTCATTTTAGAAGTTACTGATATCTATTGGTTACACTCAACATGATGTCATTGGCAGTAGGAGATGATTGAAATGGGGTTTTATAGTCTTTACTTTACTTAAGAGTTCAGTGTGGTAGGCAAGATCAACATGGATCTGCTATTTATGCAGCTATTGTCTACTTTGGTGGTTATTAGTGATCATAAATTCAGGCCAGATTCTTTCTCTCTCTTTCTTATTATTTCGATCCTTCCTCCTCTCCATCCTACTGGCTGGTGTTTTGTCTCAGAAGAGGAAGGAATGTAAACACGCTCCAGGCCAGAGAGAAGGCCAACAGTTGCATGTCCAGAACATTGTGAATGGGGTGGCCAAAGTGGGACACAGACCAAGTTTAGGGGGAATATAACATTTTGATGATTTTTGTTACAAGGTGGATTTTTTTCAAAGTAATTATGATGGTTCAACACTTTACATTTTACATTTACATTTTAGTCATTTAGCAGACGCTCTTATCCAGAGCGACTTACAGTAGTGAATGCATACATTTCATACAATTTCATACATTTTTTTCTGTGCTGGCCCCCCGTGGGAATCGAACCCACAACCCTGGCGTTGCAAACACCATGCTCTACCAACTGAGCTACAGGGAAGGCTATGTACCAAACCTAAGCTAAATGCTTCAGCTTAGGTTTCCCTGTTCAAATAAATCATAAATACATTCCAAAAGTCTTCTTACAGTTTACATGCAATATTAGAATTGAGCATACATCAGTAAATTCACTTGAAAGTGAATTGTACTGTGACATTTTAGGGGGGGGTCTTTATTTTTTTACGGAACCTCCTATGTGTGCACTCGCTTGCGCATGACCGGAAATGTTTTATGGGCTTCATAGAAAAGACATGTATTATTACCTTTTAATGTGTCAGGGACACAACCAGTCATGATGTTTTAATCTGATTGTCAAACAAAGCACTTCAAAAAGTAGGTTAAGTCTATTCCAAAATAAGTCCAGCATCCGAACACAATTTTGGTGCACTGGAAAGGGAAATCTGTTACAAACACCATAGGTGTAATGACCTTCAGCCTACAAAGTGGTGTGTATTCATGGATGCCAAGGAAAGCCAGGCTTCCCCAAATGTTTTGATAACTTCTGATTCGTGTCTTTCTGTGTTTGTTCGCTCTGAGGCTTTCTTGGTGAGATTGATGAGTCTTGCTGCTGGTGCGCGTCTTGGTCAAAATTTCCATGGGGGGAGTGAAGGCCAGAGAGAGCAAGCAGTGGATCATGTACCATTATACTGCTGCTTTGTTCACATTTCCCATTCAGCTTTCATTTCTCCGTCTCAAAGGTCAAATCCTTTCAGAGGGAAAGCCGCATAATGACACATAAGAATCCATAATTGCCTCACATTCGAAGAAAAGAACACGGATCCTATTGGAGTTGTATTATAACTGGCAAGGAGAATAGCCTATTAAAGGACGGAGGGGAAACTGATGAGATGAAATCATGTGACGAACGGTTAGTGGTAAGATGCCAGCGATACAAAGACACACCATGTCAATAGCAAGCTCATTATTCTGCCTTGGTCTGTGAACATTGTAGGAAAGGCAGAGGACTGGAGACTGAAGTCAAAAGCTCCCAGAGTAAATGACTGTAAATCAACTGCATATTCCACTCATCTACTGGGGAGAGGAGGGTGGTAGGGGAGGGTGGGTGGTGGATGTTTGTCGCTTCAAAGAGTACGCGAAGGTTTTACATTTCACATCCCAAGTGACCTTTGGATGGTTGGTGTCAGAGGCTTTTGTCTCCTCTTTATTAATGTGGTGTGGGTTGGCTGAGTCTTGGCGGTATGCTGGGGGTGGACTGGGCTGCCTGCTGGATGCCTGCCTCTCTGAACACTGTGCTAATTGAATTCACTAGACCTACTATCAGGGTGCCTAATGAGACAAAGTGGAAGTGAGGTCTGGGGCCTATCGACAACCCCCACCCCTACCAGCTCCCCTCCCCCATCCCTCACACACCAAGCAGTGCCTGGGGCAAATGCTTCACTCAGATCTGCCTCAGATCTGTCAGCATGGGGCTTGTGAAGAGGACCACAGTCAAAGGCCTGGCACACAACAGCCACCCTAGAGCTCACCTGGGAGATCACAGCCGACGTGGACTCTGGACAGGCCACTGCATGCTGCTGGAGAGGCTGAGGTGTGGAATCACTGTAAAATCAGAGCAGAGCAGTCTTGTTATTAGTATTAATATCAAGCATTCGTTTTATTATCAGCATCTACAGCAGAAGCAGCCACAACATTCATCACCATAATCATTTTTACATTTTACATTTTAGTCATTTAGCAGACGCTCTTATCCAGAGCGACTTACAGTAGTGAATGCATACATTTCATACATTTTTTTCCCTGTACTGGTCCCCCATGGGAATCGAACCTACAACCCTGGCGTTGCAAATAATCAACATCAGTAGTTACTGCTAGTGATACTGACAATGATTCTGAAGGGGTGGAACATTTACATTTCTCACAACAAAAGTCAAAACTGATTATAAGAAAAATCTATGTCAGTTGATATACAGTATTTGCATGTATGTAAGTAGCACAAACATTATTTTTAGAGCTTTATTGTGTGATTGCCTAGTGAGCCCACACAGCATGAAAAGCAGCAGACCAAGCCTGATGAAAGCGATCCAGCAGCCCACACAAAGCAAGTGTCACGTAAAGTGTTCCTAAAATAAGAGAAACTGAACTAATTACGCTCTGTTGTTGTTTATATGTCATTTGTGCCTCCATGTTTTATTCATCAGGACGCCAGGCGGCTATGCCATTTCTTTTTTTCCTCTGTTAAATCTCATTTCAAACGGGACCGTTGAGCCATGGAACTGCATTCCGAATCCCAATGAATGTGTTTCTCCATGGTGAAGGAATAAAATATATATCTTTGTGAGAGTGAAGCTTCGGCATGGCAAATAGATTGAGAGGGCTTTCTAAATGTTACCTGACAATCACTGCCACACAGCAAGTCAGGCCATCTGAGGCCGCGGGTTAAAAAACTGGAAAGAGATGACTTGTTTTGGTACTAAGACACCTGGTTCAGAGTGCCTCCAGAGCACTAATTGCTCAAAACACTTTGATGTTTGTTGTTATTCCGAGCAGGATGCTCCACCATCTTGACAGGCCAAACTTTAAAACATGTTGAGTCCCCAATTACAGAGAAATACAGGAAAGACAGAGTATTAATTGGCTAAGTCAATCTTCTATAGACACTATGGCTCTGGATGGCTTCCCTTGGTCCTCACATTACCTGCTAAGCTGTGCTTATTTGTTGAGTGATGCAAACAATGCTCAATAACTACCTGTAGGATCTCTCCCAGTTAATATGCCTGTCATATTCCCTGCAGACTGTGATATGTGTATGGTATGCACCAGCTTCCCTCCGGGAGTGATCAGAGTCGCTAGGGAATGTCTACTTGTTCGAGCAGCACCACATCAACAACCACCATAAGCTACAGTAAAGGTTATACATGAATACTGGTAGTGTACATTTTGAAAATAAAAAGTAAGGAAAAGTGCAATGTAAGGCATCTCTCCTACAGGTCTACAGAGGATAAGGTCAAACACATGGTATACATGCTCACAATAAACCAAACATACACTCTCCAGGTCTCAGAGCTCATATGAAACCTTTCTACTTTCCTCCACTGGGCTTTCATTAAGCATTTCTGAGCAGCCATCTGGCTGACTCTCAGTTGAAGGCTCTGCTCTGAGCCCAACACCTGATACTCCGCTCTGCTACTGGGATCACAAGGCCTGTCTCAGAGCCTGTCTCAGTCCAAGAGAGAGAAAGCATGAGAGAGAAAGAGAGAGAGGATGAAAGAGAGAACTAGAGAGAGAACAAGAGAGAGAATTAGAGAGAGAGAGAAAGCATGAGAGAGAAAGAGCAAGAGAGAGAAAGATTGAGAGAGAGAGTCAGAGAGAGAGATGTGGAGACTGGAGAGGGATGTGGAGACTGGAGAGGAAAAGAGAGAGAGAGAGAGAGAGAGAGAGAGAGAACGAGAGAGAGAGAGAGAGAACGAGAGAGAGAGAGAGAATGCATGAGAGAGAAAGAGAGAGAGAGAGAACGAGAGAGCGAATGGGAGAGCGAGAGAGAACGAAAGAGGGAATGAGAGAGAAAGAGAGATGGAGAAAGAGTGAACAAGTGAGGGAACGAGAGAGAGAGAGAGAGAGAAAGAGAAACTGAGAGCTACAGACCGAGAGAATGGGAGAGTGAATGAGAGAGAGAGAGGGAGAGAGAGAGCTACACAGAGCGACATAATAAGAGAAAGAGAGAGCGAATGAGAGAGAGAAAGATGTACTCAGTAGGAGAGGATGTACTTAGAATAAGAAGTAAAGGAGAGAGGAGTGGGGCTTTTGAGTACATGTGCCCCAGAGAGGATAGTGTAAAGTGCCCATTGTCTTCTTTCCATCAGGAGCTACTTCTGGGGTAAACCTAGCCAAGCATTTTCTACCTGCAAATCCCACTTTGAAGGTGGGCAAAGCGAAGCCTCTATTGTGGCCGTTGAATGGAACTGCACCTCAGCACAATAAATCCCCTACTCAATGCTGTGGGTGTGTACCAGGCTTTAGTCTACGCATGATTCATTTTCTCTTTCCACTTTGACAAACCGATGGGCTAAATGCAGAAAGACAGTTTCACCTTGGATACACCTGCATACCTAGTCTGAGGTGATTGGCAAGGCTCTGTGACCAATATAACTTAAGGCTTGACTTAGCATTCCTATATTCCCAGCAGAAGTGCGTGCACAGGGGAACAGTGTAAAACAACAGTGCAGATTTCTCGCCACAGGATCCACAAGGGAAATAACAAGCTTGCTTCATCCCAAATGATAATCTTAATGATAACCTCTAATTGTTTACCTGCAGGTGTACTCTTCTGGAGAGTGGAGGGGAAGAGGAGTTAATCGTGGGAAGCGATGGAGCTGGAGAAGGGAGGATTAGAGAAGGGGTCCTGAGCTCCTGACTGCTGAAACAAAAGAAGGATTTTGTCTGATCAGAGAGAGCACTTAATTAAGCCTGGGGCAAGGTGGTAATGGATCTGTACCACAGAACAGTCATCTGGCTGTCTACTCTCCTTGCTCATAGCACTCTGATCACTTAGAGGAGCACAATCAGGTTCACGGACAAGACACACTAACACACACAAGATACACTAACACTCGCCATCTGAACCCATCTCTTGGGAGATTCTGAAAAAGAAAATGCTGCACTATGAGCAACAAGCCTTGAGAAAAGAGTGGAGTGATGCAAATTATAGCCACACAATGTAGGTGTAGGCCTATTTCTTGTACGCATTAATATGTGGAAGAAAATGTTCTGCCTTTATCCACACACCTGCTTATGAAATGGCTTTTGTTATTTAATGGCTTGTCATTGTATAACAAATGAGAACACTGTTATTGAACTTGTACTTAGTTTTGTCTGCTTTCATTAATTAGGAGGAATTAACAAAAAACATTAAAAGTGTGGTTTAGTATTACCAGGATCCATTAATTAGTCTATCCTGGTGTTTTCTAAAGCACACTCAGCAATGCTAATTGGAACCTAAAAGGTTTAATCAAAGTAGCCCCTTTCTTTCTTGGAACACATGAAATATTTATTTTTCTCAATGTTTACTTGTGTTCCACTCCATGATGATAAAAAACATGGTGACCTAAATGCAACAGTCGTAAAGAAGCGTAATTATATGAATGTGTAGTACTCCTCGCTGCCTAAGGACAATGAATATTGCACTGCAAAATTGACTGTCTCTTTGTATTTCAAAGTTCTCATTAAAGAACTTCACATTGCCTATGTTCTCTGTTTCTCATCTCTTGAACAAATAAGATGGTCGCAGAACAAACCACAGGCTGATCCCCCACCCGTTGGCTTCGTGATTTTGCTCATATGAAATCATAATGATGATAATTTATCAAGCAAGCCAAATCAGAGGAACACAGATGGTATCTACTACAGTAGTTATTTAAGGAACAGGTTGAATGAGTGACAACAGAAAGTTTCCCCCCAGCTCTATGGTAACTTCTGGTCCCTGTAGTAAAATTCAGTTTTACTCAGACCTCATCAACATTTTTAGTTAGCTAGGCAAGTCAGTTAAGAACAAATTCTTATTTTACAAACCCGGACAACGCTGGGCCAATTGTGCGCCACCCTATGGGACTCCCGATCACGGCCGGTTGTGATACAGCCCTTTGTCAATTTGTCTGTTTTTGCACTGTGTATTCTTTTGAGCAACTGCAATCTTCATTACCCCTAAAGCCCCCCTTTGGTGAGCCACTCCAAGCAGTATTAGGTATGTGTTCCTAATGTTTTGTACACTCACTGTATGCTCTACTTTTCTTCTGTTATTTTATTCCACAGAGGAAGCCCTATGATTTCTAGATCCTGTACTTGGTGTCCAAGGTGAAAAAGGCATTTACATAATCTTTCACAGGTAGATATTTTCCATCCACAAGCCATGCAATTTGTATTCAACCAATATTGTATTACAGCCATTTACAATGCATGTCTGTTTCTTTGTAAAGCTAGTCCCAGTATAATAACGTGTCTAACACCTTCAAATAGACTGTACTGAAGAACAGCCTCAATTCGTTGGGGTATGGACTCTACATGGTGTCGAAAGCATTCGACAAGGATGCTGGCCCATGTTGACTCCAATGCTTCCAACAGTTGGCTGGATGTCTTTTGGGTGGTAGACTATTCTTGATACACACAGGAAACTGTTGATTGTGAAAAACCCAGCAGCGGTGCAGTTCTTGACACATTCAAAACGGTGTGAGTACTACCATACCCCGTTGATAGGCACTTAAATATTGTGTCTTACACATTCACCCTCTGAAACGTGCACATACAAGGCTCAATTGTCTAAAAAAAACCTGTCTCCTCCCCTTCATCCACACTGATTGAAGTGGATTTAACAAGTGATCATAGCTTTCACCTGGATAGTCCATATCTTTATTTTATTTAACTAGGCAAGTAAGTTAAGAACACATTCTTATTTTCAATGATGGCCTAGGAACAGTGGGTTAACTGCCTTGTTCAGGGGCAGAACGACAGATGTGTACCTTGTCAGCTCGGGGATTTGATCCTACAACCTTTCGGTTACTAGTCCAACGCTCTAACTACTAGGCTACCCTACCGCCCCATATCATGGAAAGAGCAGGTGTTGTTAATGTTTTTTACACTTACTGTATATCAAGTATGAAATTCACAGTGCACACAAAAAATGTGCAGTTGCTGTTTATGACTTGTGGGTTCCACATGATTTCTTTATTCTCAAGTCACTGGATTCATTGTTGAGTGTTAGAGAGCTATACAGTTTGATAAATAGAGTTGCAACTGGGAGGATATTGAATAATTGCCCAGAGAATTTGTCAACCTGTGTACCTTATCCTCAAGGCTGAGTAATATTTTCTGACAGTACAACCAATGTATAAAGAATACCAAATACAAACAATCGTCATACAGTTGAATCAAGCAACAGAAAATAGAGAAAATCCTAAGCATCTTCATTTGTCACTGTTGTGATGAAAGCAAGGATTAATTCATGCAATTCTGGAAGAGACAATTAAATGTGGGGAAAAGCTTCGAGCAACACTAAAGCATTAAAATTGCATTAAAATGTTGTTTTTTTACCAAAATAAATAACTCCCTAAATATGTTTGGTTTCGTTTTTTACTTACAAGACCTTGTCTTTTTCATTTGATTTCCAAAGTACTAACTTTTTTGGTATGCCAGTCAAAAGTTTGGACACACCCACTCGTTCAAGGTTTTATTAGTTTAAAAAAAAAAAAAATTTACATTGTAGAATAATAGTGAAGACATCAAAACTATGAAATAACACATATGGAATCATGTAGTAACCCAAAAAGTTTTAAACAAAACAACATATTTTATTTTTATATTTGAGATTCTTCAAAGTACAGTAGCCACCCTTTGCCTTGATGACAGCTTTAAATACTCTTGGCATTCTCTCAACCAGCTTCACCTCGAATGCATTTCCAACAGTCTTGAAGGAGTTCCCACATACATTACTGTTCAAAAGTTTGGGGTCACTTAGAAATGTCCTTGTTTTCCATGATGAAATGAGTTACAAAATGAATAGGAAATATAGTCAAGATGTTGACAAGGTTATAAATAATGATTTTTCATTTAAATAATTATAGTGTCCTTCAAACTTTGCTTTCGTCAAAGAATCCTCCATTTGCAGCAATTACAGCCTTGCAGACCTTTGGGATTCTAGTTGTCAATTTGTTGAGGTAATCTGAAGAGATTTCACCCCATGCTTCCTGAAGCACCTCGCACAAGTTGGATTGGCTTGATGGGCACTTCTTATGGTGTCACTTCTTATATGGTCAAGCTGCTCCCATAACAGCTCAATAAGGTTGAGATCCGGTGAATGTGCTGGCCACTCCATTATACATTTTACATTTTTTTTTTACATTTTAGTCATTTAGCAGACGCTCTTATCCAGAGCGACTTACAAATTGGTGCATTCACCTATAATATCCAGTGGAACAACCACTTTACAATAGTGCATCTAAATCTTTTAAGGGGGGGGGGGGGGTTAGAAGGATTACCTTATCCTATCCCAGGTATTCCTTGAAGAGGTGGGGTTTCAGGTGTCTCCGGAAGGTGGTGATTGACTCCGCTGTCCTGGCGTCGTGAGGGAGCTTGTTCCACCATTGGGGTGCCAGAGCAGCGAACAGTTTTGACTGGGCTGAGCGGGAACTGTGCTTCCTCAGAGGTAGGGAGGCGAGCAGGCCAGAGGTGGATGAACGGAGTGCCCTTGTTTGGGTGTAGGGCCTGATCAGAGCCTGAAGGTACGGAGGTGCCGTTCCCCTCACAGCTCCGTAGGCAAGCACCATGGTCTTGTAGCGGATGCGAGCTTCGACTGGAAGCCAGTGGAGAGAGCGGAGGAGCGGGGTGACGTGAGAGAACTTGGGAAGGTTGAACACCAGACGGGCTGCGGCGTTCTGGATGAGTTGTAGGGGTTTAATGGCACAGGCAGGGAGCCCAGCCAACAGCGAGTTGCAGTAATCCAGACGGGAGATGACAAGTGCCTGGATTAGGACCTGCGCCGCTTCCTGTGTGAGGCAGGGTCGTACTCTGCGAATGTTGTAGAGCATGAACCTACAGGATCGGGTCACCGCCTTGATGTTGGTGGAGAACGACAGGGTGTTGTCCAGGGTCACGCCAAGGCTCTTAGCACTCTGGGAGGAGGACACAAGGGAGTTGTCAACCGTGATGGCGAGATCATGGAACGGGCAGTCCTTCCCCGGGAGGAAGAGCAGCTCCGTCTTGCCGAGGTTCAGCTTGAGGTGGTGATCCGTCATCCACACTGATATGTCTGCCAGACATGCAGAGATGCGATTCGCCACCTGGTTGTCAGAAGGGGGAAAGGAGAAGATTAATTGTGTGTCATCTGCATAGCAATGATATGAGAGACCATGTGAGGATATGACAGAGCCAAGTGACTTGGTGTATAGCGAGAATAGGAGTGGGCCAAGAACAGAGCCCTGGGGGACACCAGTGGTGAGAGCACGTGGTGCGGAGACAGATTCTCGCCACGCCACCTGGTAGGAGCGACCTGTCAGGTAGGACGCAATCCAAGCGTGCGCGGTGCCAGAGATGCCCAGCTCGGAGAGGGTGGAGAGGAGGATCTGATGGTTCACGGTATCAAAGGCAGCAGATAGGTCTAGAAGGATGAGAGCAGAGGAGAGAGAGTTAGCTTTAGCAGTGCGGAGAGCCTCCGTGACACAGAGAAGAGCAGTCTCAGTTGAATGCCCAGTCTTGAAACCTGACTGATTAGGATCAAGAAGGTCATTCTGAGAGAGATAGCAAGAGAGCTGGCCAAGCACGGCGCGTTCAAGAGTTTTGGAGAGAAAGGAAAGAAGGGATACTGGCCTGTAGTTGTTGACATCGGAGGGATCGAGTGTAGGTTTTTTCAGAAGGGGTGCAACTCTCGCTCTCTTGAAGACGGAAGGGACGTAGCCAGCGGTCAAGGATGCGTTGATGAGCGAGGTGAGGTAGGGGAGAAGGTCTCCGGAAATGGTCTGGAGAAGAGAGGAGGGGATAGGGTCAAGTGGGCAGGTTGTTGGGCGGCCGGCCGTCACAAGACGCGAGATTTCATCTGGAGAGAGAGGGGAGAAAGAGGTCAAAGCACAGGGTAGGGCAGTGTGAGCAGGACCAGCAGTGTCGTTTGACTTAGCAAACGAGGATCGGATGTCGTCAACCTTCTTTTCAAAATGGTTGACGAAGTCATCCGCAGAGAGGGAGGAGGGGGGGGAGGGGGAGGAGGATTCAGGAGGGAGGAGAAGGTAGCAAAGAGCTTCCTAGGGTTAGAGGCAGATGCTTGGAGTTTAGAGTGGTAGAAAGTGGCTTTAGCAGCAGAGACAGAAGAGGAAAATGTAGAGAGGAGGGAGTGAAAGGATGCCAGGTCCGCAGGGAGGCGAGTTTTCCTCCATTTCCGCTCGGCTGCCCGGAGCCCTGTTCTGTGAGCTCGCAGTGAGTCGTCGAGCCACGGAGCAGGAGGGGAGGACCGAGCCGGCCTGGAGGATAGGGGACAGAGGAAATCAAAGGATGCAGAGAGGGAGGAGAGGAGGGTTGAGGAGGCAGAATCAGGAGATAGGTTGGAGAAGGTTTGAGCAGAGGGAAGAGATGATAGGATGGAAGAGGAGAGAGTAGCGGGAGAGAGAGAGCGAAGGTTGGGACGGCGCAATACCATCCGAGTAGGGGGAGAGTGAGAAGTGTTGGATGAGAGCGAGAGGGAAAAGGATACAAGGTAGTGGTCGGAGACTTGGAGGGGAGTTGCAATGAGATTAGTGGAAGAACAGCATCTAGTAAAGATGAGGTCAAGCGTATTGCCTGCCTTGTGAGTAGGGGGGGAAGGTGAGAGGGTGAGGTCGAAAGAGGAGAGGAGTGGAAAGAAGGAGGCAGAGAGGAATGAGTCGAAGGTAGACGTGGGGAGGTTAAAGTCACCCAGAACTGTGAGAGGTGAGCCATCCTCAGGAAAGGAACTTATCAAGGCGTCAAGCTCATTGATGAACTCTCCAAGGGAACCTGGAGGGCGATAAATGATAAGGATGTTAAGCTTGAAAGGGCTGGTAACTGTGACAGCATGGAATTCAAATGAGGAGATAGACAGATGGGTCAGGGGAGAAAGAGAGAATGTCCACTTGGGAGAGATGAGGATTCCAGTGCCACCACCCCGCTGGCTCGATGCTCTAGGGGTATGCGAGAACACGTAGTCAGACGAGGAGAGAGCAGTAGGAGTAGCAGTGTTATCTGTGGTGATCCATGTTTCCGTCAGCGCCAGGAAGTCTAGGGACTGGAGGGTAGCATAGGCTGAGATGAACTCAGCCTTGTTGGCCGCAGACCGGCAGTTCCAGAGGCTGCCGGAGACCTGGAACTCCACGTGGGTCGTGCGCGCTGGGACCACCAGGTTAGAGTGGCAGCGGCCACGCGGTGTGGAGCGTTTGTATGGCCTGTGCAGAGGAGAGAGAACAGGGATAGGCAGACACATAGTAGACAAGCTACAGAAGAGGCTACGCTAATGCAAATGAGATTGGAGTGACAAGTGGACTACACGTCTCGAATGTTCAGGAAGTTAAGCTTACGTTGCAAAAATGTTATTGACTAAAATGATACAGTACTGCTGGCTGGTGGAGTAGGCTAGCTAGCAGTGGCTGCGTTGTTGACTTTGAACGTGTAGCTGGCTAGGTAACCTCGGTAGTTTCAGTACTACACCTTGTCATGATACAAAGCAACTTTGTAGCTAGCTAGCTAACATAACACTAATCAAGACGTTCCTTGTAGTGTATTTAGTTTCAACAATGCTGCTCGTCGGTAATAGTTGGCTAGGTTAGGAAAAATGGCGTCGCGGGGGACGGAAATAGCTGGCTAGCTAACCTCGATGGCTGGCTAGCTAACAATTATCAATTAACAATTATCAAGTTATGACAAAGACAACTAGGTAGCTAGCTAGGTAACACTGCACTAGTCAAATCGTTCCGTTGTTTAGTATTAGTAACTACAGCGCTGCCAGTCGGCAACGGATGGCCAGCCGGCAGTGGGTCAATGATGACTAGGTGTGCTGAGCAAGTCCGGCGCCGCGTCGCGGCCGGCCAGCACACCTCGACAATACCCAAACTCAAACCATACAACCATCCTAGATACAGAGACAGCACAGACAACTATGTAGCTGGCCAACCAACACCAACACCACACCAATCAAGTCGTTGCGTTGCAATGCAATAGCCTCTGCGGTGCTGCCAGTCGGCAGAAGTTGGCTAGCCAACAGCGATGACCAGCTAGCTAGCAGCTAGCAGTGTCGACTACGCTAGGAGGACGAAGACAGCCAGCCTCGACAATTACTCAGCTACTCCAAACCACACAACTATCCTCGATTATAGACAGAATACCAGCTGACTGCTTCTTCACTAAATAGTTCTTGCATAGTTTGGAGCTGTGATTTGGGTCATTGTCCTGTTGTAGGAGGAAATTGACTCCAATTAAGCGCAGTCCACAGGGTATGGCATGTCGTTGCAAAATGGAGTGATAGTCTTCCTCCTTCAAGATCCCTTTTACCCTGTACAAATCTCCCACTTTATCACCACCAAAGCACCCCCAAACCATCACATTGCCTCCACCATGCTTGACAGGTGGCACTCCTCCAGCATCTTTTCCTTTTTTCTGCGTCTCACGAATGTTCTTCTTCGTGATCGTGACACCTCAACCTTAGATTCGTCTGTCATAACACTTTTTTTCCAAACTTCCTCTGTCCAGTTTCTGTGTTTATCTTAATCTTTTCTTTTTATTGGCCAGTCTGAGATATGGCTTTTTCTTTGCAACTCTGCCTAGAAGGCCAGCATCCCGGAGTCGCCTCTTCACAGTTGACGTTGAGACTGGTGTGTTGCAGGTACTATTTAATGAAGCTGCCAGTTGAGGACTTGTGAGTCATCTGTTTCTTAAACTAGACACTAATGTACTTGTCCTGTTGATCAGTTGTGCACTGGGGCCTCGCACTCCTCTTTTTATTCTGGTTAAAGCCAGTTTGCTCTGTTCTGTGAAGGGAGTAGTACACAGCATTGTACGAGATCTTCAGTTTCTTGGCAATTTCTCACATGGAATAGCCTTCATTTCTCAGAACAGGTATAGACTGACGAGTTTCAGAAGAAAGTTCTTTGTTTCTGGCCATTTTGAGCCTGTAATCGAACCAACAAATGCTGACGCTCCAGATATTCAACTAGTCTAAAGAACGCCAGTTTTTAATCAGGACAACAATTTTTAGCTGGGCTAACATAATTGCAAAAGGGTTTTCTAATGATCAATTAGCCTTTTAAAATTATCAACTTGGATTAGCTAACACAATGTGCCATTGGAACACAGGAGTGATGATTGCTGATAATGGGCCTCTGTACACCTATGTAGATATTCCATTCAAAATCTGCCGTTTCCAGCTACAATAGTAATTTACAACATTGACAATGTCTACACTGTATTTCTGATCAATTTGATGTTATTTTAATGGACAAAAAAATAGGACATTTCTAAGTGACCCCAAACTTTTGAACAGTAGTGTATATCTAGCACCATCTCAATTGGGTTGAGGTCAGGTGATTGTGGAGACTAGGTCATCTGATGCAGCACTCCATCACTCTCCTTCTTGGTAAAATAGCCCTTACACAGCCTGGAAGTGTGTTGTGTCATTGTTCTGTTGTCCTGTTGTAAAACAAATAACAGCCCCACTAAGCGCAAACCAGATGGGATGGTGTATCGCTGCAGAATGCTGTGGTAGCCAATCTGGTTAAGTGTGCCTTGAATTCTAAATAAATCACAGACAGAGTCAACAGCAAAGCACCCCCACACCATCAAACCTCCTGCTCCATGCTTCACGGTGGGAACCACACATGCAGAGATAATCCGTTCACCTACTCTGCATCTCACAGAGACGGTTGGAACCAAAAAACAGACCAAAGGACAGATTTCCACCGGTCACATGTCCATTGCTCGTGTTTATGGCCCAAGCAAGTCTCTTATTATTATTTGTGTCCTTTAGTAGTGGTTTCTTTGCTGCAATTTCACCATGAAGGCCTGATTCACACAGTCTCCCCTGAACAGTTGATGTTGAGATGTGTTTTTTACTTGAATTCTGTCAAGCATTTATCTGGGCTGCAATTTCTGAGGCTGGTAACTCTAATGAACTTGTCCTCTGCAGCAGAGGTAACTCTGGGTCTTCCTTTCCTGTGGCTGTCCTCATGAGAGCCAGTTTCATCATAGCGCTTGATGGTTTTTGCGACTGCACTTCAGGAAACTTTCAAAGTTCTTGAAATGTTCCAGATTGACTGACCTTCAGGTCTTAAAGTAATGATGGACTGTCGTTTCTCATATCTTATTTGAGCTGGTCTTGACATAATATGGACTTGGTGTTTTACCAAATAAGGCTATCTTCTGTATATCACCCCTACCATGTTACAACACAACTGATTAGCTCAAACGCATTAAGGTCAGGCACCATAGGCAAGAATTGTGATTTTGCTTCCATCTGTCAATTTTCTGATTTTGGGATATTTTGCAACTGTAACTTCCATACTTACATATAATGCACAAATGAATATATAAATACTTTATTTGTATCATTTCATCCGAACCCCATCAACTACACCTACCATAAATCTCGTTCATGATAGCATGTTTCATGTAGAACTTAAACCGCTTCTAGCTTATTAACTCTCCATGTTGAATCATATATAATTCAAAAGCTGGTTTTCCGGAGCATATCGTTAGCTATTCCATACATGGCTATATCCTTTGTAGACGAAGTGCTTCGTGCTGAAAGATTAGTAATTTCCTGACATCCGATTGGTTACTGGCATTTAAAGGGCCTTTCCGGCAACCTGATTGGTAAAAATGCCTCACGTGCCGCGCAGCATTTCTTTGTCTCTCAACGTAAAGAGAGACAAAATGAGAAAATCTCAAATAATATTCCTACAGTAAGCAAATAAAAATAGGCGATCTGTTAGCCAATGTGAGAAAAGCAGTGAATTAACCTCTCTGGGCTAGGCTGGGTACTCTGCTGACATAATCTAATAATAATCTAATCAATTTGTCTTACTGTAGACTGATGAACATCAAGGCTTTTAGAGATACTTTTGTAACCCTTTCCAGCATTATGCAAGTCAACAATTCTTAATCTTAGGTCTTCTGAGATCTCTTTTGTTCGAGGCATGGTTCACATCAGGCAATGCTTCTTGTGAACAGCAAACTCAAATTTTGTGATTGTTTCTTTATAGGGCAAGGCAGCTCTAACCAACATCTCCAACCTCGTCTCATTGATTGGACTCCAGTTTAGCTGACTCCTGACTCCAATTAGCTTTTGGAGAAGTCATTAGCCTAGGGGTTCACATACTTTTTCCAACCTACACTGTGAATGTTAAAATTATGTTTTCAATATAGACAACAAAAATACAATCATTTGTGTGTTATTAGTTTAAAACCTCTTGACGTTACCCTACGATAGGGGGCGCCACAGCGCATTTTGGAAAGAATTCGTGCCCATTTTCAATGGCCTACTAATCAGACTCAGAAGCTAGGATATGCATATAATTAATACCTGTGGATAGAAAACACCCTAAAGTTTCTAAAACTGTTTGAATGGTGTCTGTGAGTATAACAGAACTCATATGGCAGTCAAAACCCCGAGACCGATTGAACCAGGAAGTGGAATTCTGAATTGTGGACTCAACTTCACGTCGTTGCCTATTATTCACACCGTGAGCTATCGTTAGTTGAGCACTTCCTATTGCTTCCACAAGATGTCGCCAGTCTTTACAAAGTGTTTTGAGCCTTCTACTGTCGAAACTCAGTGAATGAGACGTGTTGGAAATTGGTCACAGGGGGAGGGCCATCACCATTATGACGCCGGCGGCCCTGTCTACCCCCACCTTTGGAAACGTTTTGAAACACAATGAAATCATCCCCCTCTAATCTTATTGGCTCTCTTGTTGAAACAGGCCCTGAAGATTTATGTTATACAACGTTTGACATGTTTGAATGAACCTAAATGGGAAAAAATAAAAATATTTCGAAACGGCTGTGGCGCGCTCGGCAGAGTAGTTGGATACAGCATTCGGACGCGCTAACAACAGCAAGCTAATGGAACATAAAGGATGGACTTTTTCGACCGAAAATACATCTGTTGTGGACCTGGGATTCCTGGAAGTGCTTTCTGATGAAGACAACTAAAGGTAAGGGATTATTGACAATATTATACAACATTAGATGTGATATGCGATTGTTCCAAGATGGCGCCGAGCTGTATTTACTAGCTCATTTTCTGAGTATCGCATCCCCTTTTATCGCTAAGTGTGATTACCCAGTAAAGTTATTTTTAAATCTGGTATGACAGGTGCTTTCAAGAGATATTCATCTATAAATCTTAGAATGACAATATTACATTTTAAACATGTTTTCGAATAGTAATTCAGTAAATTGTAGCTCTGTTTCCCCGGATTGCATTTGACGGGAAAATAGTTAGTCAACGTCAGACGCCGATGTAAAATGCTGTTTTCATATATAAATATGAACTTTATTGAACAAAAGAATGCATGCATTGTGTAACATGATGTCCTAGGTGTGTCATCTGATGAAGTTTGTAAAAGGTTAGTGCTGCAGTTAGCTGTTTTTTGGTTATTTGTGATGCATGTGGTTGGTCGGAAAATGGCTATGTTGCTGCTTTTACGATGGACTCCTCTAACATAACCTAATGATTTGCTTTTCCTGTAAAACCTTTTTGAAATCGGACGACGTGGGTCGATTCAGGAGAGGTGTATCTATAAAACGATATGAGACAGTCCTATATTTGAAAAAAATATATATTACATTTCGTTATGCTAATGTCGCTAGGAGTTTTCCCTGGATTTTCCCTGGATTTTGATCCCGCTGACGGGACGAGACGCTGAAGAGGTTTTAAGCACACAATGTTTGTCTATTGTTGTGACTTAGATGAAGATTAGATCAAATTTGATGACCAATTTATGCAGAAATCCAGGTAATTCCAAAGGGTTCACATACTTTTTCTTGCCACTGTAGTTAGTTAGTAAATAAAGAATTAAACCAATTTGTGTAGTACTGAATAATCAGCAAAGGTTGGGGTTCTTGCAGATCCAGGAAGCTTACGACTGTTCAGAATGAGAACTGATATGAGGTAATGATTAAAAGGTGATTGTTATCGATATACTGTTATAACTTATATCTTCTAGAGTTTAATTCAGGAGCTTGCGTCCCACCTACTCAACAGCCAGTGGAATCCCGTGGCGCGTTATTCAAATACCTTAGAAATGCTATTACTTCAATTTCTCAAACATATGATTATTTTACACAATTTTAAAGACAAGACTCTCGTTAATCTAACCACACTGTCTGATTTCAAAAAGGCTTTACAACGAAAGCAAAACATTAGATTATGTCAGCAGAGTACCCAGCCAGAAATAATCAGACACCCATTTTTCAAGCTAGCATATAATGTCACAAAAACCCAGAAGACAGGTAAATGCAGCACTAACCTTTGCTGATCTTCATCAGATGACACACCTAGGACATTATGTTATACAATACATGCATGTTTTGTTCAATCAAGTTCATATTTATATAAAAAAACAGCTTTTTACATTAGCATGTGACGTTCAGAACTAGCATACCCCCCGCAAACCTCCGGTGAATTTACTAAATTACTCACGATAAACGTTCACAAAAAACATAACAATTATTTTAAGGATTATAGATACAGCCATCAAGTTCATATTTACATCAAAAACCAGCTTTTTACATTAGCATGTGATGTTCAGAACTAGCATACCCCCCGCAAACCTCCAGTGAATTTACTAAATTACTCATGATAAACGTAATTACTCATGATAAATTATTTTAAGAATTATAGATACAGAACTCCTTTATGCAAATGCTATGTCAGATTTTAAAATAGCTTTTCGGCGAAAGCACATTTTGCAATATTCTGAGTGCATAGCTCAGCCATCACAGGCTAGCTAATTTGACACCCAAGTTTGGGGCTCACTAAACTCAGAATTACTATTAGAAAAATTGGATTACCATTGCTGTTCTTCGTCAGAATGCACTCCCAGGACTTCTACTTCAACAACAAATGTTGTTTTGGTTCCAAACAATCCATAGTTATATCCAAATACCTCAGTTTTGTTTGTGTGTTCAGGTCCCTATCTGACGGGTAACGCGCATTTCGTGACAAAAAAATTCAAAATATTCCATTACCGTACTTAGAAGCATGTCAAACGCTGTTTAAAATAAATTTTTATGCTATTTTTCCCCAAGAGAGGATGGCTTTCACTTCAGCAGTAATAAATTCATGAACTTCTTTGAGGAAAAGATCATGATCATTAGAAAGCAAATTACGTACTCCTCTTTAAATCTGCGTATTCCTCCAAAGTGCAGTTGTCCTGAGTCTGCACAACTCTGCCAGAAGTGAGGATCAAGGGAGACAGTAAAGTGTTTTATTACTATATCTCTTGACACAATGATGAAAATAATCATGACCTCTAAAACTTCAAGCTGCATACTGTACCCTATTCCAACTAAACTACTGAAAGAGCTGCTTCCTGTGCTTGGCCCTCCTATGTTGAACATAATAAACGGCTCTCTATCCACCGGATGTGTACCAAGCTCACTAAAAGTGGCAGTAATAAAGCCTCTTGAAAAAGCCAAACCTTGACCCAGAAAATATAAAAAACTATCGGCCTATATCGAATCTTCCATTCCTCTCAATTTTTTTTTTAAAAGCTGTTGCGCAGCAACTCACTGCCTTCCTGAAGACAAACAATGTATACGAAATGCTTCCGTCTGGTTTTAGACCCCATCATAGCACTGAGACTGCACTTGTGAAGGTGGTAAATTACCTTTTAACCTGTTAGGGCTAGGGGGCAGTATTTGCACGGCTGGATAAAAAAATGTACCCGATTTAATCTGGTTACTAATCCTACCCAGTAACTAGAATATGCATATACTTATTATATATGGATAGAAAACACCCTAAAGTTTATAAAACTGTTTGAATGGTGTCTGTGAGTATAACAGAACTCATTTGGCAGGCAAAACCCTGAGACATTTTCTGACAGGAAGTGGATACCTGATGTGTTGTATTACCTTTAAACCTATGCCATTGAAAAACACAGGGGCTGAGGAATATTTTGGCACTTCCTATTGCTTCCACTAGATGTCACCAGCCTTTACAAAGTGTTTTGAGTCTTCTGGAGGGAGATCTGACCGAACAAGAGCCATGGAACGATGATGGCCCATTAGACACCTGGCGCGCGAGTTCATGTTGGGTACCCTCGTTCCAATACGTTATAAAAGAGAATGCATTCGTCCACCTTGAATATTATTCATGTTCTGGTTAAAAAAGGCCCTAATGATTTATGCTATACAACGTTTGACATGTTTGAATGAACGTAAATATATTTTTTCCCCTCGTTCATGAAGTGAAGTCCGGCTGGCTTAGATCATGTGCTAACAAGACGGAGATTTTTGGACATAAATGATGAGCTTTTTTGAACAAAACTACATTCGTTATGGACCTGTGATACCTGGAAGTGACATCTGATGAAGAGAATCAAAGGTAATGGATTATTTACATAGTATTTTCGATTTTAGATCTCCCCAACATGACGGCTAGTCTGTATCGCAACGCGTATTTTTCTGGGCGCAGTGCTCAGATTATTGCAAAGTGTGATTTCCCAGTAAGGTTATTTTTAAATCTGGCAAGTTGATTGCGTTCAAGAGATGTAAATCTATAATTCTTTAAATTACAATATAATATTTTACCAATGTTTTCTAATTTTAATTATTTAATTTGTGATGCTGACTTGACTGCCGGTTATTGGAGGGAAACGATTTCCTCAACATCAATGCCATAGTAAAACGCTGTTTTTGGATATAAATATGAACTTGATAGAACTAAAAATGCATGCATTGTCTAACATAATGTCCTAGGAGTGTCATCTGATGGAGATTGTAAAAGGTTAGTGCATCATTTTAGCTGGTTTTATGGTTTTGGTGACCCTGTCTTTGAATTGACAAAACATTACACACAACTCTTGTAAATGTACTGTCCTAACATACTCTAAATTTATGCTTTCGCCGTAAAACCTTTTTGAAATCGTAAAACGTGGTTAGATTAAGGAGATGTTTATCTTTCAAAGGGTGTAAAATAGTTGTATGTTTGAAAAATTTGAATTTTGACATTTATTTGGATTCAAATTTGCCGCTCTTGAAATGCACCTGCTGTTGATGGAGTGCACCACGGGTGGGACGCTTGCGTCCCACCTAGCCCATAGAGGTTAATGGCGTCAGACCGAGGCTCTGCATCTGTCCTCGTGCTCCTAGACCTTAGTGCTGCTTTTGATACCATCGATCACCACATTCTTTTGGAGAGATTGGAAACCCAAATTGGTCTACACAGACAAGTTCTGGCCTGGTTTAGATCTTATCTGTCGGAAAGATATCAGTTAGTCTCTGTGAATGGTTTGTCCTCTGACAAATCAACATGTAAATTTTGGTGTTCCTCAAGGTTCCGATTTAGGACCACTATTGTTTTCACTACATATTTTACCTCTTGGGGATGTCATTCGAATACATAATGTTAAATTTCACAGATAACACATAGCTGTACATTTCAATGAAACATGGTGAAGCCCCAAAATTGACCTCGCTAGAGGCCTGTGTTTCAGACATAAGGAAGTGGATGGCTGCAAACATTCTACTTTTAAACTTGGACAAAACAGAGATGCTTGTTCTAGGTCCCAAGATACAAAGAGATCTTCTGTTGAATCTGACAATTAATCTTGATGGTTGTACAGTCGTCTCAAATAAAACTGTGAAGGACCTCGGCGTTACTCTGGACCCTGATCTCTCTTTTGAAGAACATATCAAGACTGTTTCAAGGACAGCTTCTACGTAACATTGCAAAAATCAGAAACTTTCTGTCCAAAAATGATGCAGAAAAATGTATCCATGCTTTTGTTACATCTAGGTTGGACTACTGCAATGCTCTACTCTCCGGCTACCCGGACAAAGCACTAAATGAACTTCAGTTAGTGCTAAATACGGCTGCTAGAGTCCTGACTAGAACCAATTTTTTTTTATCATATTACTCCAGTGCTAGCCTCCCTACACTGGCTTCCTGTTAAGGCAATGGCTGATTTCAAGGTTTTACTGCTAACCTACAAAGCATTACATAGCCTTGCTCCTACCTATCTTTCCAATTTGGTCCTGCCGTACATACCTACACGTATGCTACGGTCACAAGACGCAGGCCTCCTAATTGTCCCTAGAATTTCTAAGCAAACAGCTGGAGGCAGGGCTTTCTCCTATAGAGCTCAATTTTTATGGAATGGTTTGCCTACCCATGTGAGAGACGCAGACTCGGTCTCAAGTCTTTACTGAAGACTCATCTCTTCAGTAGGTCCTATGATTAACCTCTATGGGCTAGGTGGGACGCTTGCGTCCCACCCGTGGTGCACTCCATCAACAGCAGGTGCATTTCAAGAGCGGCAAATTTGAATCCAAATAAATGTCAAAATTCAAATTTTTCAAACATACAACTATTTTACACCCTTTGAAAGATAAACATCTCCTTAATCTAACCACGTTTTACGATTTCAAAAAGGTTTTACGGCGAAAGCATAAATTTAGAGTATGTTAGGACAGTACATTTACAAGAGTTGTGTGTAATGTTTTGTCAATTCAAAGACAGGGTCACCAAAACCATAAAACCAGCTAAAATGATGCACTAACCTTTTACAATCTCCATCAGATGACACTCCTAGGACATTATGTTAGACAATGCATGCATTTTTAGTTCTATCAAGTTCATATTTATATCCAAAAACAGCGTTTTACTATGGCATTGATGTTGAGGAAATCGTTTCCCTCCAATAACCGGCAGTCAAGTCAGCGTCACAAATTAAATAATTAAAATTAGAAAACATTGGTAAAATATTATATTGTCATTTAAAGAATTATAGATTTACATCTCTTAAACGCAATCAACTTGCCAGATTTAAAAATAACCTTACTGGGAAATCACACTTTGCAATAATCTGAGCACTGCGCCCAGAAAAATACGCGTTGCGATACAGACTAGACGTCATGTTGGGGAGATCTAAAATCGAAAAATACTATGTAAATAATCCATTACCTTTGATTCTCTTCATCAGATGTCACTTCCAGGTATCACAGGTCCATAACGAATGTAGTTTTGTTCAAAAAAGCTCATCATTTATGTCCAAAAATCTCCGTCTTGTTAGCACATGATCTAAGCCAGCCGGACTTCTCGTCATGAACGAGGGGAAAAAATATATTTACGTTCGTTCAAACATGTCAAACGTTGTATAGCATAAATCATTAGGGCCTTTTTTAACCAGAACATGAATAATATTCAAGGTGGACGAATGCATACTCTTTTATAACGTATTGGAACGAGGGTACCCAACATGAACTCGCGCGCCAGGTGTCTAATGGGCCATCATCGTTCCATGGCTCTTGTTCGGTCAGATCTCCCTCCAGAAGACTCAAAACACTTTGTAAAGGCTGGTGACATCTAGTGGAAGCAATAGGAAGTGCCAAAATATTCCTCAGCCCCTGTGTTTTTCAATGGGATAGGTTTAAAGGTAATACAACACATCAGGTATCCACTTCCTGTCAGAAAATGTCTCAGGGTTTTGCCTGCCAAATGAGTTCTGTTATACTCACAGACACCATTCAAACAGTTTTAGAAAATTTAGGGTGTTTTCTATCCATATGTAGTAAGTATATGCATATTCTAGTTACTGGGTAGGAGTGGTAACCAGATTAAATCGGGTATGTTTTTTTTATCCAGCCGTGTCAATACTGCCCCCTAGCCCTAACAGGTTTTAAGTGTAGTCTGGCCCAGGAGTGTGAAGGTGAACGGAAAGGCTCTGGAGCAACGAACTGCCCTTGCTGTCTCTGCCTGGCCGGTTCCCCTCTCTCCACTGGGATTCTCTGCCTCTAACCATTTACATTTACATTTACGTCATTTAGCAGACGCTCTTATCCAGAGTGACTTACAAATTGGTGCATTCACCTTATGATATCCAGTGGAACAACCACTTTACAATAGTGCATCTATACGTCAGTGACTCAGTACCCTATTACAGGGGCTGAGTCATTGGCTTATTGGTGCTCTTACATGCCGTCCCTAGGAGGGGTGCGTCACTTGAGAGAGTTGAGTCACTGACGTGGTCTTCCTGTCTGGGTTGGCGCTGTGGCGGAGATCTTTGTGGGCTATACTCGGCCTTGTCTCAGGATGGTAAGTTGGTGGTTGAAGATATCCCTCTAGTGGTGTGGGGGCTGTGCTTTAGCAAAGTGGGTGGGGTTCTATCCTGCCTGTTTGGCCCTGTCCGGGGGTATCATCGGATGGGGCCACAGTGTCTCCTGACCCCTCCTGACCCCTCCTGTCTCAGCCTCCAGTATTTATGCTGCAGTAGTTTATGTGTCGGGGGTCTAGGGTCAGTCTGTTATATCTGTCTTATCCGGTGTACTGTGTGAATTTACCTATGCTCTCTCTAATTCTCTCTTTCTGTCCTTCTTTTTTGTCTCCCTCGGATGACCTGAGCCCTAGGACCATGCCTCAGGACTACCTGGCATGATGATTCCTTGCTGTGCACAGTCCACCTGGCCGTGCTGCTGCTCCAGTTTCAACTGTTCTGCCTGTTCCACCTGTTCACCGGACGTGCTACCTGTCCCAGACCTGCTGTTTTCAACTCCCTTGAGACGGCAGGAGCGGTAGAGATACTCTGAATGATCGGCTATGAAAAGCCAACTGACATTTACTCTTGAGGTGCTGACTTGTTGCACCCTCGACAACTACTGTGATTATTATTATTTGACCATGCTGGTCATTTATGAACATTTGAACATCTTGGCCATGTTCTGTTATAATCTCCACCCGGCACAGCCAGAAGAGGACTGGCCACCCCTCATAGCCTGGTTCCTCTCTAGGTTTCTTCCTAGGTTTTGGCCTTTCTAGGGAGTTTTTCCTAGCCACCGTGCTTCTACACCTGCATTGCTTGCTGTTTGGGGTTTTAGGCTGGGTTTCTGTACAGCACTTTGAGATATCAGCTGATGTAAGAAGGGCTATATAAATACATTTGATTTGATTTGATCTGGAGCATCAGCATTTGTGGATTCGATTACAGGCTCAAAATGGCTAGAAAGAAAGCACTTTCTTTTGAAACTCATCAGTCTGTTCTTCTTCTGAGAAATGAAGGCTATTCCATGCGAGAAATTGTCAAGAAACTGAAGATCTCGTACAACGCTGTTTACTACTCCCTTCACAGAACAGCCTTTTGCAATTATGCTTGCACAGCTGAAAACTGTTGTGTTGATTAAAGAACCAATAAAACACGGCAAACTGGTGCTAACCAGAATAGGAAAAGGAGTGGGAGGCCCCGGTGCACAACTGAGCAAGAGGACAAGTACATTAGAGTATCTAGTTTGAGAAACAGATGCCTCACAAGTCCTCAACTGGCAGCTTCATTAAATAGTACCTGCAAAACACCAGTCTCAACATCAACAATGAAGAGGTGACTCCGGGATGCTGGCCTTCTAGGCAGAGTTGCAAGGAAAAAGCCATATCTCTGACTGGCCAATAAAAAGAAAAGATTAAGATGGGCAAAAGAACACACACACTGGACAGAGGAACTCTGCCGAGAAGGCAAGCATCCCGGAGTCGCCTCTTAACTGTTGACGTTGAGACTGGTGTTTTTGCGGGTACTATTTAATGAAGCTGCCATTCATATAATACGATAATATATTGTATTTATGTATACTTTCAACTGGTAAAGTTTCAGTCTGATGAGAGTAAAGAAAAAACAGCCTAAATAAGTACAGGAGTAAATGTGCTTAACAAGTCACATAATAGGTTCCATGGACTCACTCTGTGTGCAATAATAGTGTTTAGCATGATTTCTGAATGTACCCCACACATACAATTCTCTGTAAAAAATATTCCAAAACAGTCATCCTGTTTGCAACAATGCACTAAAGTAAAACTTTTTGTCTCTAAATACACTGCTCAAAAAAATAAAGGGAACACTTAAACAACACAATGTAACTCCAAGTCAATCACACTTCTGTGAAATCAAACTGTCCACTTAGGAAGCAACACTGATTGACAATACATTTCACATGCTGTTGTGCAAATGGAATAGACAACAGGTGGAAATTATAGGCAATTAGCAAGACACCCCCAATAAAGGAGTGGTTCTGCAGGTGGGGACCACAGACCACTTCTCAGTTCCTATGCTTCCTGGCTGATGTTTTGGTCACTTTTGAATGCTGGCGGTGCTTTCACTTTAGTGGTAGCATGAGACGGAGTCTACAACCCACACAAGTGGCTCAGGTAGTGCAGCTCATCCAGGATGGCACATCAATGCGAGCTGTGGCAAGAAGGTTTGCTGTGTCTGTCAGCATAGTGTCCAGAGCATGGAGGCGCTACCAGGAGACAGGCCAGTACATCAGGAGACGTGGAGGAGGCCGTAGGAGGGCAACAACCCAGCAGCAGGACCGCTACCTCCGCCTTTGTGCAAGGAGGAGCAGGAGAAGCACTGCCAGAGCCTTGCAAAATGACCTCCAGCAGGCCACAAATGTGCATGTCTCTGCTCAAACGGTCAAAAACAGACTCCATGAGGGTGGTATGAGGGCCCGACGTCCACAGGTGGGGGTTGTGCTTACAGCCCAACACCGTGCAGGATGTTTGGCATTTGCCAGAGAACACCAAGATTGGCAAATTCGCCATTGGCGCCCTGTGCTCTTCACAGATGAAAGCAGGTTCACACTGAGCATGTGACAGACATGACAGAGTCTGGAGACGCCGTGGAGAACGTTCTGCTGCCTGCAACATCCTCCAGCATGACCGGTTTGGCGGTGGGTCAGTCATGGTGTGGGGTGGGGTGGCATTTCTTTGGGGGGCCGCACAGCCCTCCATGTGATCGCCAGAGGTAGCCTGACTGCCATTAGGTACCGAGATGAGATCCTCAGACCCCTTGTGAGACCATATGCTGGTGTGGTTGGCCCTGGGTTCCTCCTAATGCAAGACAATGCTAGACCTCATGTGGCTGGAGTGTGTCAGCAGTTCCTGCAAGAGGAAGGCATTGATGCTATGGACTGGCCCGCTCGTTCCCCAGACCTGAATCCAATTGAGCACATCTGGGACATCATGTCTCGCTCCATCCACCAACGCCACGTTGCACCACAGACTGTCCAGGAGTTGGTGGATGCTTTAGTCCAGGTCTGGGAGGAGATCCCTCAGGAGACCATCCGCCACCTCATCAGGAGCATACCCAGGCATTGTAGGGAGGTCATACAGGCACGTGGAGGCCACACACACTACTGAGCCTCATTTTGACTTGTTTTAACCTGTTATGGCTAGGGGGCAGTATTTTCACGGCTGGATAAAAAACGTACCCGATTTAATCTGGTTACTACTCCTGCCCAGTAACTAGAATATGCATATAATTATTGGCTTTGGATAGAAAACACTCCAAAGTTTCTAAAACTGTTTGAATGGTGTCTGTGAGTATAACAGAACTCAAATGGCAGGTCAAAACCTGAGAGATTCCTTTACAGGAAGTGGCTATCTGACCATTTCTTGAACTTCTTTGCCATCTCTATCTTTTACAAAGGATCTCTGCTCTAACGTGACACTTCCTACGTCTTCCATGGGCGCTCAGAGCCTGGGAAAAACCTGAATGTCGTCATCCCAGCCCCAGGCTGAAACACATTATCGCCTTTCTCAAGTGGCCGATCAAGGGACTGTGGGCTTAGGCGCGTGCCCTGGCCGCCCCCGTGTTTGTGATTTTTCCTCTGTTTGCCGAAAAGGAGATTCCCGGGTCGGAATATTATCGCTTTTTTACGAGATAAATTGCATAAAAATGGATTTTAAACAGCGGTTGACATGCTTCGAAGTACGGTAATGGAATATTTAGAATTTTTTTGTCACGAATTGCGCCATGGGCGCGACCCTGATTTACCATTTTGGATAGTTTCTGGAACGCACGAACAAAACGCCGCTATTCGGATATAACGATGGATTATTTGGGACCAAACCAACATTTGTTATTGAAGTAGCAGTCCTGGGAGTGCATTCTGACGAAGACAACAAAGATAATAACATTTTTGTTATAGTAAATCTGATTTTGGTGAAGGCTAAACTTGCCGGGTGTCTAAATAGCTAGCCCGTGATGGCTGGGCTATGTACTTTGAATATTGCAAAATGTGCTTTCACCAAAAAGCTATTTTAAAATCGGACATATCGAGTGCATAGAGGAGTTCTGTATCTATAATTCTTAAAATAATTGTTATGCTTTTTGTGAACGTTTATCGTGAGTAATTTAGTAAATTGTTAGTAAATTCCCCGGAAGTTTGCTAGTATGCTAGTTCTGAACGTCACATGCTAATGTAAAAAGCTGGTTTTTGATATAAATATGAACTTGATTGAACAAAACATGCATGTATTGTATAACATAATGTCCTAGGGTTGTCATCTGATGAAGATCATCAAAGGTTAGTGCTGCATTTAGCTGTCTTCTGGGCTTTTGTGACATTATATGCTAGCTTGAAAAATGGGTGTCTGATTATTTCTGGCTGGGTGCTCTGCTGACATAATCTAATGTTTTGCTTTCGCTGTAAAGCCTTTTTGAAATCGGGCAGTGTGGTTAGATAAAGGAGAGTCTTGTCTTTAAAATGCTGTGAAATAGTCATATGTTTGAAAAATTGAAGTTTTTGTATTTTTGAGGAATTTGTCATTCGCGCCACGCCTATCATTGGATATTGGAGCAGGTGTTCCGCTAGCGGAACGTCTAGATGTAAGAGGACATAACATCAAAAGTTAGATCAGCCTGTAGTGTGGTTTTCCACTTTAATTTTGAGTGTGACTCCAAATCCAGACCTCAATGGGTTGATAAATTGGATTTCCATTGATTATTTTTGTGTGATTTTGTTGTCAGCACATTCAACTATGTAAAGAAAAAAGTATTTAATAAGATTATTTCTTTCATTCAGATCTAGGATGTGTTGTTTAAATGTTCCCTTTATTTTTTTGAGCAGTATACAAAGTGTTATGTTTGGGTTAAATCCAATACGTTCACATTACTGAGTACCACTCTCCATATATTCAAGCATAGTGAAGCTGCATCATGTTATGGCTATGCTCATAATTGTTAAGTACTGGGAGTTTTTTAGGATAAAAAATGTATGGAACGGAGCTAAGCACAGGCAAAATCCTATAGGAAAACCTGGTTCAGTCTGATTTCCACTAGACACTGGGAGATGAATTCACCTATCAGCAGGACAATAGCCTAAAACACAAGGCCAAATCCACACTGGAGTTGCTTACCGGGAAGACAGAAAATGTTCCTGAGTGGCGGAGTTAAAGCTTTGACTTTAATCTGCTTGAAAATATATGGCAAGATCTGAAAATGGTTGTCTAGAGCTTGAAGAATTTTGAAAAGAATAATGGGCAAATGTTGCGAAATCCAGGTGCGGAAAGCTCTTAGAGACTTACACAGAAAGACTCATAGCTGTAATTGCTGACAAAGGTGATTCTAACATGTATTGACTTAGGGGGTTGAATGCTTATCTAATCAAGATATATTAGTGTTTTATTAAACAAATGTTTGATTTAATTTTTTGACTTTGACATTAAAGTATTTTGTGTAGATTGTTGACCAAAAATCTAAATTAAAGCCATTTGAATACCACAAAATGTGGAAAAAGTCAAGGGGTGTGAATACTTTCTGAAGGCACTGAACATGCAGGGGATTAACGTAGTACTGTAAATGGAATGCTACAAGCTGATCTTGAGCATTGAAGTAGATTGTTTTATTCTGTAGATATTCATCCTAGAAAAAACTAAGAAAATTACAAATGTAATTCATAGGGCTGTCAGATTAAATCAGTTAACTCAAGTTAACTTATTGTAATTTTAGTGCACAATTATTATTTTTAAATCTGAACGCATTCTCAATACACTGCAAACATCCCAAATACATAATCAATACAGCTAAAAACAACAATGCAATGTAAAAACAAGTTTACACTGAGATATCAGAAAGTTTGCTTTCTCAATTAAAACATTTTTTTTCTCACCAATACTTCAGAGAAAATCAATACATCTATGTTCTTGTAATGTTTTTGTAAGAAAAATCTTAAATTAAAGTTAAATTTAATAGTTTAAAAATGCTTTTGTTTTTTTTAAGTCTAAAAACGCCACTCTTTCGAGATCAGAGAAATTGGATCCACTAAAATGTGCATGACGCCAACTAAGGGGGTTTAATTTTCCAATCGACAGACAGGACAGATCACTTACTTTAATTCTCAGAATGGATTAACACATTTAATGGTGTGGGTTTGGGGGACCGTAATACTGTATGTAGGACACTCAGTAATCAGAGACAAAAATTTGATATGCCGGATTTAATAATGTCCTACGCCCACCTACCCTGGCTTTATTTCAACGGGGATTAAAATGTGGGCTGCCAATGACAACCAAACAGAGTCATTACTGTAAGATGGGCAGCTCTGGCTGCTGGGGGAGACTGACTGGTTCTCACCAGGATTTCTTCACCATAATAGATTTTTCAGACATCTCCTTTATCATAGTATCTAGTAAATTGGTGTATTATGGGGTACCATCAGGCATATGGGAGAAATTTGAAGGAATCTCTCAACAACAGTCAACAATGAAGAAATACACCAGACAAAGTCTCTGAAAGAGATAAGGTCCTCTCTCATCTGAATGTAATCCATAGTGACCAGCAGTGGTGTAAAGTACTTAAGTAAAAATACTTTAAATGTATACTTAAGTAGTTTTGGGGGGAATCTATACTTTAATTTACTATTTATATTTTTTACATCTTTTACAACTTCCACTGCATTCCTAAAGCAAATAATGTACTTTTTACTACTTACATTTTCCCTGACACCCAAAAGTACTCGTTACATTTTGAATGCTTAGCAGGACAGGAAAATGGTCCAATTCACACATTTATCAAGAGAACATCCCTGGACATCCCTATTGCCTCTGATCCGGCAGGCACACTAAACACAAATGCTTCGTTTATAAATTATGTCTGACTGTTGAAGTGTGTCCCTGGCTATCCGTAAATTAAAAAAACAAGAAAATTGTGCCGTCTGGGTTCCTTAATATAAAGTATTTGAAATTATTTGTTATTTTACTTTCATACTTAAGTATATTCAAAACCAAAAACTTCTAAATTTTACTCAATTAGTATTTTACCGGGAGACTTTCACTTTTACTTTTAAGGTACAGTTGAAGTTGGAAGTTTACATACACCTTAGCCAAATACTTTTAAACTCACTTTTTCAAAATTCCTGACATTTAATCTTAGTAGAAATACCCTATCTTAGGTCAGTTAGGATCACCACTTTATTTTAATAACATACAATGTCAGACTAATAGTAGAGAGAATGATTTATTTCAGATTTTATTTCTTTCATCACATTCCCAGTGGGTCAGAAGTTTACATACACTCAATTAGTATTTGGTAGCATTGCCTTTAAATTGTTTAACTTGGGTCAAACAGTTTGGGTACCCTTCCACAAGCTTCCCAAATAAGTTGGGTGAATTTTGGCCCATTCCTCCTGACAGAGCTGGTGTAACTGAGTCAGGTTTGTAGGCCTCCTTGCTCGCACACATTTTTTCAGTTCTGCCCACAACATTTCTATAGGATTGAGGTCAGGGCTTTGTGATGGCCACTCCAATACCTTGACTTTGTTATCCTTAAGCCATTTTGCCACAACTTTGGAAGTATGCTTGGGGTCATTGTCCATTTGGAAGACCCATTTGTGACCAAGCTTTAACTTCCTGAATGATGTCTTGAGATGTTGCTTCAATATATCCACATCATTTTCCTACCTCATGATGCCATCTACTTTGTGAAGTGCACCAGTCGCTCCTGCAGCAAAGCACCCCCACAACATGATGCTGCAACCCCCATGCTTCAAGGTTGGGATGTTGTTCTTCGGCTTGCAAGCCTCCCCCTTTTTCCTCCAAACATAATGATGGTCATTATGGCCAAACAGTTCTATATTTGTTTCATCAGACCAGAGGACATTTCTCCAAAAAGTACGATCTTTGTCCCCATGTGCAGTTACAAACCGTAGTCTGGCTTTTCTATGGCCGTTTTGGATCAGTGGCTTCTTCCTTGCTGAGTGGCCTTTCAGGTTATGTCGATATAGGACTCGTTTTACTGTGGATATAGATACTTTTGTACCCGTTTCCTCCAGCATCTTCACAAGGTCCTTTGCTGTTGTTCTGGAATTGATTTGCACTTTTCGCACCATAGTACATTCATCTCTAGGAGACAGAACGCGTCTCCTTCCTGAGCGGTGTGACGGCTGTGTGGTCCCATGGTGTTTATACTTGCATACTATTGTTTGTACAGATGAATGTGGTATCCTCAGGCATTTGGAAATTGCTCCCAAGGATGAACCAGACTTGTGGAGGTTTATACATTTTTTCTGAGGTTTTGGCTGATTTATTTTGATTTTCCCATGATGTAAAGCAAAGAGGCACTGAATTTGAAGGTAGGCCTTGAAATACATCCACAGGTACACCTCCAATTGACTCAAATGATGTCAATTAGCCTATCAGAAGCTTTCTGGAATTTTCCAAACTGTTTAAAGGCACAGTCAACTTAGTGTATGTAAACGTCTGACCCACTGGAATTGTGATACAGTGAATTATAACTGAAATAATCTGTCTGTAAACAATTGTTGGAAAAATTACTTGTGTCATGCACAAAGTAGATGTCCTAACTGACTTGCCAAAACTATAGTTTGTTAACAAGAAATTTGTGGAGTGGTTGAAAAATGAGTTTTAACGACTCCAACCTAAATGTATATAAACTTCCGACTTCAACTGTATCTTTACTTTTACTCAAGTATGATAATTGGGTACTTTTTCTACCACTGGTGATCAGAGTATGTTGGATGGGTAGGAACATATCCTCTTACCAAAAACGTATGCAAAACCCTATCCGTTTGTCTCACTCATCGCCTGTTGAATCCATATAAATGTCCTTGGTATCCTCAAATATGCTAGGAGGAAGACCACTGTCATGACATAATAAACATGATACAAGGTACTTTATACCCCTTCAGAGAGAATTTAGGATATGATCAATAATATTCCTAGAAAGATATTGGATACATCCTTTTGCTAGCAGTAGGTCTAATGCTTGTAGTGTTATTGGATTCAATAACTACAGATAGATTGGTTCTGGGTATTTTTAAATCTGTGTGTGTGTGTGTGTCTACAGTACTCAGTCTTGCAGGGTGGTGTGTGGGCAGTGCTGCTCTGGCCCTGTCTGCTCTCCCTGGGTGTCCCTCTGGAGTGTAAGGACGAGCAGGGCAGCATCACACACTGTGCCTCCATCTCCCAGGAGAAACTACTGGAACGGGTCATCCAACATGCCGAGCTCATCTACAGCGGTTCTGAGTCATTCTGTACTCTGTTTGTGAGTACCACACAACTCCTACGTACTTCCCGCATTTCCAACATACCTCCTCTGACAGCACTCACCTAAGAAATGTGTTCATTCATATCTGTGTGCAGACTGTAAGCTTAGTGTTTCACATTATACGTGTCCTGTGTTTTGGGGAAGTCCTACGGAAATAATTACCCTACCAATCCCTTTGCTATATGCTCAACCAATACAACCAACACATTCTGGCTTCATAGTAGTTCCCCAACTCTCCTCAGACAAAGAAGGATTAAAATCAAGACCATGCTGATAATTATATACAGTGCTGTGCATTCATATTGTGGTTTTCTGTAGAAGGAAAGCCCATAAGATTCCCTTCCATACTGAGAGTAGGGAACCAGCATCGGCTTTGAAATGGAAACATCATCTATCTCCTCATTATTGGAAAGACACTGCATTTTATTTTATTTAACCTTTATTTAACTAGGCAAGTCAGTAAGGAAAACAGTATTATTTCCAATGACAGCCTTCCAAAAGGCCTCCTGCGGGGACAGGGGCTGGGATTAAAAATGATAATATAGGACAAAACACACATCACGACAAGAGAGACACCACAACACTACATAAAGAGAGACCTAAGACAACAACATAGCATGGCAGCAACACATGACAACACAGCATGGTAGCAACACAACATGACAACAACATGGTAGCAACACAACATGGCAGCAGCACAAAATGGTAGCAGCACTAAACATGGTACAATCATTATTGGGCACAGACAACAGCACAAAGGCAAGAAGGAAGAGACAACAATACATCACGTGAAGCATCCACAACTGTCAGTAAGAGTTTCCATGATTGAGTCTTTGAATAAGAGATGGAGATAAAACTGTATAGTTTGAGTGTTTGTTGCAACTCGTTCCAGTCGCTAGCTGCGGCTAGCTCCTGAAAAGAGGAGCGACCCAGGGATGTGTGTGCTTTGGGGACCTTTAACAGAATGTGACTGGCAGAACGGGTGTTGTATGTGGAGGATGAGGGCTGCAGTAGCTATCAGAGATAGGGGGGAGTAAGCCCTAAGAGGGTTTTATAAATAAGCATCAACCAGTTGGTCTTGCGACGGATATACAGAGGTGACCAGTTTACAGAGGAGTATAGAGTGCAGTGATGTGTCCTATAAGGAGCATTGGTGGCAAATCTGATGGCCAAAGGGTCAAAATCATCTTGCTGCCCGATAGCACCCTTACCTGACGATCTATAAATTATGTCTCTGTAATCTAGCATGGGTAGGATGGTCATCTGAATCAGGGTTAGTTTGGCAGCTGGGGTGAAAGAGGAGCGATTACGATAGAGGAAACCAAGTCTAGATTTAACCTTAGCCTGCAGCTTTGATATGTGCTGAGAGTAGGACAGTGTACCATCTAGCCATACTTCCAAGTACTTCCATGAGGTGACTACCTCAAGCTCTAAACCCCCAGAGGTAGTAATCACACCGGTGGGGAGAGGGGCATTCTTCTTACCAAACCACATGACCTTTGTTGTTTTGGAGGTGTTCAGAACAAGGTTAAGGACAAGGAAAGCTTGTTGCACACTAAGAAAGCTTTGTTGTGAAGTGATTAACACAAAATCCGGGGAGGGGCCAGCTGAGTATAAGACTGTATCATCTGCATATAAATGGTTGAGAGAGCTTCCTACTGCCTAAGCTATGTTGTTGATGTAAATTGAGAAGAGCATGGAGCCTAGGATCGAGCCTTGGTGTACTCACTTGATGACAGGCCATAGCTGAGACAGCAGCTGTTCAGACTTTATACACTGCACTCTTTGAGAGAGGTAGTTAGCAAACCAGGCCAAAGACCCTTCAGAGAAACCAATACTCCTTAGCCGGCTCACAAGAATGGAATGATCTACCATATCAAATCAAGTCAATAAAAATAGCAGGACAACATTGCTTAGAATCAAGGGTAATGGTGACATCATTTAGGACCTTTAACCTCTCTAGGGAAGGTGGGACGAAATCGTGACTAAATATGACTATTTTACACCATTTTAAAGACAAGACTCTCCTTTATCTAACCACACTGTCCGATTTCAAAAAGGCTTTACAGTGAAAGCAAAACATTAGATTATGTCAGCAGAGTACCCAGCCAGAAATAATCAGACACCCATTTTTCAAGCTAGCATATAATGTCACATAAATCCAAACCACAGCTAAATGCAGCACTAACCTTTGATGATCTTAATCAGATGACACTCCTAGGACATTATGTTATACAATACATGCATGTTTTGTTCAATCAAGTTCATATTTATATCAAAAAACAGCTTTTTACATTAGCATGTGACGTTCAGAACTAGCATACCCACCGAAACTTCCGGTGAATTTACTAAATTACTCACGATAAACGTTCACAAAAAACATAACAATTATTTTAAGAATTATAGATACAGAACTCCTTTATGCAATCGCTATGTCTGATTTTAAAATAGCTTTTCGGTGAAAGCACATTTTGCAATATTCTGAGTAGATAGCTCGCCATCACGGGCTAGCTATTTAGACACCCACCAAGTTTAGCCCTCACCAAAGTCAGATTTACTATAAGAAAAATTTGATTACCTTTGCTGTTCTTCGTCAGAATGCACTCCCGGGACTTCTACTTCAATAACAAATGTTGGTTTGGTTCCAAATAATCCATAGTTATATTCAAATAGCGGCGTTTTGTTGTGCGTTCAAGACACTATCCGAAGGGTGACGAAGGGTTACGCGTCCGACGCGATTCGTGACAAAAAATTTCAATATATTCCATTACCGTACTTCGAAGCATGTCAACCGCTGTTTAAAATCAATTTTTATGCGATTTTTCTCGTAAAAAAGCGATAATATTCGGACCGGGAAACCCTGTTTTCGTTCAAAGACGAAAAAATTAAAACATGGTGTTGCCTCGTGCACGCGCCTCAGGCTCATTGTTCTCAGATCGACCACTATCCAAATGCGCTACTGTTTTTCAGCCAGGGCCTGCAAAGGCATCATTCAGCGTTTTGCCGCCTTCTGAGAGCCTATGGGAGCCGTAGGAAGTGTCACGTTACAGCAGAGATCCTCAGTTTTCAATAAACAGAGTGTAGAAGGCCAAGAAATGGTCAGAGAGGGCACTTCCTGTAAGGAATCTTCTCAGGTTTTGGCCTGCCAAATGAGTTCTGTTATACTCACAGACACCATTCAAACAGTTTTAGAAACTTTGGAGTGTTTTCTATCCAAAGCTAATAATTATATGCATATTCTAGTTTCTGGGCAGGAGTAATAATCAGATTAAATCGGGTACGTTTTTTATCCGGCCGTGAAAATACTGCCCCCTAGCCATAACAGGTTAAGGGGTTCTTCTCCAGGTTCATCTCTCTGTAGGTGATGGCTTTGTTTTGGAAGGTTTGGAATCGCTTCCTTTTAGGTGGTTGTAGAATTTAAGGGCTCTTTTCTGGATTTGGATAATTAGCGGGTATCAGCCTTATTCTGCTCTGCATGCATTATTTGATGTTTTGCGTTGTACATGGAGGATATTTTTGCAGAATTCTGCATGCAGCGTCTCAATTTGGTGTTTGTCCCATTTTGGGAACACTTGGTTGGTTGGTGAGCCGACCCCAGACCTCACAACCATAATGGGTTCTATAACTGATTCAAGTATTTTTAGCCAGATCCTAATTGGTATGTTGAATTTTATGTTCCTTTGGTGGCATAGAAGGCCCTTCTTGCCTTGTTTCTCAGATCGTTCACAGCTTTGTGGATGTTACCTGTGCCGCTTATGTTCAGGCCAAAGTATGTAAAGTTTTTGTGTGCTCTAGGGCAATGGTATCTAGATGGAATTTGTATTTGTGGTCCTGGCAACTGGACATTTTTTGGAACACCATTGTTTTTGTCTTACTCAGATGTACTGTCAGGGCCCAGGTCTGACAGAATCTGTGCAGAAGATATAGGTGATGCTGTAGGCCCTCCTTGGTTGGTGACAGATGCACCAGATCATCAGAAAACAGTAGACATTTGACTTCAGACTCTAGTAGGGTGAGGCCGGGTGCTGCAGACTGTCCTTGTGCCCTTGCCAATTTGTTGGTATATATGTTGAAGAGCGTGGGGCTTAAGCTGCATCCCTGTCTCACCCCTCGGCCCTGTGGAAAGAAATGTGTGTGTTTTTTGTCAATTGTAACCGCACACTTGTTGTTTGTGTACATGGATTTTATAATGTCGTATGTTTTTTCCCCAACACCACTTTCCATCAATTTGTATGGCAGACCCTCATGCCAAATTGAGTCAAAAGCTTTTTGGAAATCAACAAAGCATGAGAAGACTTTGCCTTTGTTTTGGTTTGTTTGTTTGTTAATTAGGGTGAATATGTGGTCTGCCGTACAGTAATTTGGTAGAAAGCCAATTTGACATTTGCTAAGTACATTGTTTTCACTGAGGAAATGCACGAGTCTACTGTTAATGATAATATAGAGGATTTTTCCAAGGTATTACACGGTAGTAATTGGGGTCAAATTTGTCTCCACATTTGTGGATTGGGGTGATCAGTCCTTGGTTCCAAATATTGGGGAAGAGGCCAGAGCTGAGGATGATGTTAAAGAGTTTAAGTATAGCCAATTGGAATTTGTGGTCTGTATATTTTATAATTTCATTTAGGGTACCATCAAAACCACAGGCCTTTTTGGGTTGAAGGGTTTTTATTTTGTCCTGTATTTCATTCAATGTAATTGGAGAATCCAGTGTGTTCTGGTAGTCTTTAATAGTTTATTCTAAGATTTGTATTTGATCATGTATATGTTTTAGCTGATTGTGCTTTGTTATAGGGCCAAAAAGAGTGGAGAAGTGGTTTACCCATACATCTCCATTTTGGATAGATAACTCTTCGTGTTGTTGTTTAGAGTTATTACATTTTCCCAGAATTGGAAAAATTACATTCCTCAATTACATTGAACGGATTTCTGACGTGCTGTTCCTTATTTTTCCGTAGTGTATTTCTGTATTGTTTTAGTGATTCACCATAGTGAAGGCGTATGCTCAGGTTTTCTGGGTCTCTATATTTTTGGTTGGATAGGTTTCTCAATTTCATTCTTAGTTTTTTGCATTCATCATCAAACCATTTGTCATTGTTGTTAATTTTCTTAGGTGGTCCGCTTGACATTTTTATATTTGATAGGGAAGCTGAAAGGTCAAATATACTGTTTAGGTTTTCTACTGCCAAGTTTACACCTTCACTATTACAGTGAAATATTTTGTCCAGGAAATTTTCCAGAAGGAATTAAATTTGTTGTTGCCTAATTGTTTTTTAGTAGATTTCCACTCTACTTTCCATCCATCTATAGCATTTCTTAATATTATTCAGTTCCTTTGGCTTTGATGCCTCTGTTTAAGTAGACTGTGATTTTCCTGTGATCTGATAGGGGTGTCAATGTGCTGACTGTGAACGCTCTAAGAGACTCAGGGTTGAGGTCAATTATAAAGTAGTCAACAGTTCTACTTCCAAGAGATGAGCTATATGTGTACCTATCGTAGCAGTGCCCTCGAAGCCTACCATTGACTGCGTACACAAACAGCGTCCGACAGAGCTGCAGGAGTTGTGACCCGTTTGTGTTGGTTATGTTGTCGTAGTTGTGTCTAGGGGGGATGGAATGCTGTCACCTCCAGGTAGGTGTTTGTCCCCTTGTGTGCTGAGCAGAGGTGTGGACTCGGGTCAAATGACTTGAACTCGAGTCAGACTCGAGTCACAAATATGATGACTTGCAACTCGACTTTGACTTTAACACCAATGACTCATGACTTGACTTGGACTTGAGCCTTATGACTCGACCTGGTTTGATACCCTCCCCAAGCCCAAATATAAAAGATAATGCTATTTAAAAAAGTGTGCAGCGCATCAACTCTTCATTTAACGGATTACAGTTTGAATCGGACAGCAGCCAATCAAATTGTGCCAGCTGCGAAAAAGTTCTGCGTGGCAGTGTAGAGGAACGTCAGCGGGTGAATTCAGATGGAGCCCTTCGAAAGATGATAACCCAAAATTATTATTTCGGATATAAAGATGACTCTGTATCAACAAAAAACGGATTGCAACTTGCAAAACATGCGGGAAGAAAATTACAGACGGAGGCGCAACAATTTCCAACTTTGTTCGACATTTGAAGCTGCACAAAGAATGGTAAGTCGTGGCTAATATAGCCGACAGTTATATATTTTATTACTTTACTAGTGTATCATGTAGGCAAACGTAACGTTAAATCAATGAGCCTCCACACAGTCAGTCAGTGCGGGAACCTGATCATTGCACCCAAGGTTGAGCTACAACTGGCTAGGCAGTTGGTAGCCTAAATCCTGCCTGATGTTACTGCTGTTCCTAAAACCATTGACATACATTAGCCCAATGTAACCACAGAGAGAGAGAGAGAGAGAGTGTGTGTGTGTGTGTGTGTGTGTGTGTGTGTGTGTGTGTGTGTGTGTGTGTGTGTGTGTGTGTGTGTTAAGGTTGGGTGATTGTGTACAAGCCTACATCGCCCGATTGCACCCCATAGCAATCCTCGATAGTCGATCATTTCCATGGAAATATAATGTTTATTTGGAAAGTAATAAATGTATATTTATATCATTTCCATGGAAATATAATGTTTTTTTGGAAAGTAATAAATATATATTTATATTTAAAAGCCTTCATGATTTGCGTAAATGTAACTATTACTGTTGTTAAAAATATGAAATGGTATTACATTTGGTGAAGAGCACATCGAAACTCAAAGTTTAGGACTTGAGACTTGAGTTGATACTTGACGGTCTTGACTTGAGACTTGACTCAGACATGCCTGTCTTGACTTGGGACTTGACTTGGGACTTGAGTGCTAAGACTTGAGACTTACTTGTGACATGTAAAACAATGACTTGGTCCCACCTCTGGTGCTGAGGGTGTCGGGTTCTTGTCCAGTTCTGTCATTTAGGTCGCCACAGACTAGGGTAGCACACATAGGTAGCATACATGTTGACATTTTTCTCTGTTGAGATAATTTCCTTATTAATTTCTAGCCAGATGTAAAATGTTCCTGTTTTGACTAATTTAATAGAGTGGGTTAGGTCTGCTCCATATCAACTTAGCATACCCCCTAAGTCTCTTCCCTGTTTCACACCTGGTAGTTTGGTGGATGGGGACTACCAGCTTTCTGTAACCTAGAGGGCAACCAGTGGGTCCATCTCCTTTATACCATGTTTCTTGTAGGATGACAATGTCTATATTTCCAATTTATTTGATGAAGTCTGAGTTCCTGCTCTTTAGGCCAAAGACAGATGACCTCAGACCTTGTATATTCCAGGATGAGATAGTAAAAGTGTTGTGTTCCATAGTGTCTAGTGTTGTTTTTGTGTGTTTTGTGTGGTTTTGTGTCGCAGGATGGGGCTTGGGCGGGTGAAATAGTGGGGGTTGGGCCTGTTGCTCTGCTAACAACCTGGGCATATGTCCTGCTGTCATGTTGAGGTCCTTGCTGGGGGGCATGCGGTGGGCAGAAGGGGCATAGGACTAACATGGGGGGGCCTATTTAGGGTGTGGCCAGGGTTTTCTTGGGGTGGTCTTAGCTGGTTGGAATGTGGCTGGTGATGCTGTGGTCTGGGTGTAGGTCCTTTTGGCGTGGGTTCTCTCGGTGCAGATACTTCGGGAGGGGGTCTTGCAGGTCTGGGAGGGTGTCTCGCTGGTCTGGCTGGGGTGTACGTTGCTCTGTTGGTCCTGTGTGAGGTGCTGGGGCTACGGTTGAGGTTGACGTCCTTCAGGGTCCTGGCAAAAGTTGTGATTGCTGCCTTGTAGAGGTGGACCTGGTCGTAAATGCTGTTCAAGTCCAGGGTGGAGTGGTGGGCCAAGTAGACATTAGGTTTTGAGGCAGAGTCTCGCGAAATGCTTGCATTCACCCCCCACTTGTGCATTGGGGTAAGTGGAAGAAGCTTTTTCAATCACTCCCTTGAGTGCTGTGGCCACCCTTTCCAGCTAGCCCCTCAGGTCATTTGTGCCTGTGTGAATTATGATGTTTCTGGGGGGACCCTAGTCTTTTCTCTGACAACAGTGCCAGGGAATGCCTAGTTTTTGGGCACCAGAGTTTAGCCACTTTGTGTTTGGGAAAAGTTAATTTTCTTGAATGTATTTGCCATTTGAGTCAAAGAGGAGCACACTTTCTGGCTTTGTGTGTCCTCAGTGGATGGGGGTTGTCAGAAGGGCTATCTGGGGATTTGTGTGTCTCTCTCTCTCTCTGTGTGTGTGTTTGTTTGGACTTTTGTCTTAATTTCTGGTGATTGAGATGTCTTCCTTCTATGATTGTGTGTGTGATTGTGGGACTCCACACACACACACACACACACACACACACACACACACACACACACACACACACACACACACACACGTGCCTGTGTGTGTAGCCCCAAAGCACAAAACGGCCTTGGCGGGACATAGAAACAGCACGTAGCTTTGCAGTTATGGTCACTTAATGTATGAGTGAGTCTTCTGTCCCTGTAGTGCCATTTCTGTGGTGGATTGTTTTCGCCGATTGAATATTAGTTGGGCCTAATTATTCTTGTATCTTGTTCCCACCATTGTTATAATTATTTGTGTTTTATATACCTTTATTTTGACAGGGAAGAAATACTGACACTAGAGTCTCTTTTACAGATGAGCCCTGCTTAAATACATCAAACATATACAATATACAAAATCACAAAACATATTAAGAAAAACAGACACATTTATCAACAGAGGTCTCCAACTCTGAACTGACCAAGGGGGCCGGAACATCTAATTTCAGAGAGTTCTGGAAGTTGTTCCACATACCAAGCTAAAAAAACAAAAATCAGCTTCACCCAACTCTGTCGAGACCGAAGGGGCCTCCAGTGTTATCCAAGCCTGAGACCGGATTTGGTCATTTGTAAGTCTAAATTGAATTAATGATGACAGATACATAGGATGTTTCTGCATGAGTGCTTTGTAGATAAACACAAGAAAATGCTGCTCTCTCTTTACATACAAAGAGGCCCAAACTACTTTTTGATACAGAACACAAAGGGGAGTTCTATAACCATCATCAGTAATCAACCTAAGGGGACAATGGAAAACAGCATTTAGTTGTTTAAATGTAGATGCTGTTGCATGCCTATAAATCATATCCCTATAATATAAAATAGATATTAACAAAAGTCATAGATGCATTGTTTCTGTAAAATAAACCTTCTATGAACTTCAACTTCTTCACCAGCTCATTGACAGATTTTTTAAATTACACTTTATCATTAAGCCAGATATAATTTGTGTACCGTTCAAACTAGTCATTGCAAATTTCATTTAAATCCGGTTTATGGGATTTAGAAAAAAATCATGCATTTTGTCTTGCTTGCATTTGGCAATAACTTTAGATCCAATAGTGCTGCAGTGCTTAACAATCAGACTTAAAATGTGAAAAGGCTTGGCCAATCGATGGAGCAATGGAATACTATACTGTTTCATTTGGATACAAATTAATATATATATTTTTTTTACAGCAATACCAATGTTATTTATATAGATTGTAGGTGTCTAGGTGTCTGGTTAGACTGTAAACTCTCCTTCCAGACTCACATCAATCATCTCCAATCCAAAGTTACATCTAGAATTGGCTTCCTATTTCGCAACAAAGCATCCTTCACTCATGCTGCCAAACATACCCTCGTAAAACTGACCATCCTACCAATCCTCGACTTCGGCGATGTCATTTACAAAATAGCCTCCAATACCCTACTCAACAAGCTGGATGCAGTCTATCACAGTGCCATCCGTTTTGTCACCAAAGCCCCATATACTACCCACCACTGCGACCTTTACGCTCTCGTTGGCTGGCCTTCGCTTCATAATCGTCGCCAAACACATTGGCTCCAGGTCATCTACAAGACCCTGCTAGGTAAAGTCCCCCCTTATCTCCGCTCACTGGTCACCATAGCAGAACCCACCTGTAGCACGCGCTCCAGCAGGTATATCTCTCTGGTCACCCCTAAAGCCAACTCCTCCTTTGGTCGTCTCTCCTTCCAGTTCTCTGCTGCCAATGACTGGAACGAACTACAAAAATCTCTGAAACTGGAAACACTTATCTCCCTCACTAGCTTTAAGCACCAGCTATCAGAGCAGCTCCCAGATCACTGCACCTGTACATAGCCCATCTATAATTTAGCCCAAACTACTACCTCTTCCCCTACTGTATTTATTTATTTTATTTATTATTTTGCTCCTTTGCACCATATTATTTATATTTTAACTTTGAACTTTCTTCAAATTATAATTCTACCATTCCAGTGTTTTAATTGCTACACTTTATTTACTTTGCCACCATGGCCTTTTTTTTGCCTTACCTCCCTTATCTCACATCATTTGCTCACATTGTATATAGTCTTATTTTTGTCTACTGTATCATTGATTGTATGTTGTTTTACTCCATGTGTAACTCTGTTTTTGTATGTTGTCGAACTGCTTTGCTTTATCTTGGCCAGGTCGCAATTGTAAATGAGAACTTGCCTACCTGGTTAAATAAAGGTGAAATAAAAAAAATAAAAAAATTAAAAAAAGATTGTAAACAGTAGTGACCCTAGTATAGAACCTTGGGGTCGCAAGACAAGGAAGCCTGGGCATGGGTTGACAATTATCAAGACCATTACTATCCCCATCCTTATGGAGTGGTAGCGCAAAATATGCTTTCCAAACTTTTGGAATATTTCATGATACTTAAATTAAATAAATAATGTGTGTTACTGAGCCAGCAATGAGAGGTGCTGCATACTTAAGCAAAGAGGGGTCCAAATTGTTAGCCCCTAATGACTTATTGGTGTCAATAGCTAATAAGGCAGCAAGAACTTCTGTTTCTGTGAGTTGCCGAAAAGAAAAACCCTGACTACCATTTCACAAGTCATGTGAGGTTGACTGATCATCCATCAAGGCAACTGGCCCAGCCTTGATTTGTTATCAAGAGGAAGTCAGAGTATAGGAGAGTACCATGGATTAGTTAGTTCTTTGACTCTGAGTGGCATGTTTGTCAGCCAGAGAGGTAAAAATGGATGAGAAAAAATGTAAGTGCCAAAACAGGGTCCGCTATGCGGCTAGTAGAAAAAAGATTGCCTGGGGTGAGAATTCAAATTAAATATTTTCACAATTTTACGAGGGTCAGAGTTTTTCAATTTGGTAACTCTAATGCAAGCATAGGGCAGTGGTCACTGATATAATCAGCAAAAACACCACTAACCAAATACTTATGGGGATGGTTAGTCAGGATAAGGTCAGTCAATGAGGAATTTTCTAGGTTCTTTCATCTGAGTGAGTTTCATTATCAGCCGAGTCAAGTTGAAGTCGGGACAGATATTCTTAAACTGATCTGAGGCACGTGTAAGACAATCAAGAATTAGATCTCCTGACACACCAGAAAGGGTTTTAAATAATCAGAAATAATATTAACAGTCTCCGCCAAAGTAGCTGTGGGTGGTAAACCACAGCAATAAATATATGCATATTTTGACTTATGGACACTTTTATAACCAAGAGCTCACACAGTGTTGGGACAGAGATGCTAAGAAAGCATGATGCCGTAAGGGAAGATCTTACATAAACAGCCATCCCTCCCCCTTCTTATTTGTCTATCACATTTGAACATTTTGTCCTCAATGGCAAAGTCTTTATCCATAATGGAATTATTCAGCCAGGTCTTTGAGATAACCAGAACACCTGGGCGAGTGTTATGCACCCAGACATACAGAAAGTCCAGTTCAGACATCAGGCTTCGCACACTTATATTTAACAGTCCAAGCCCTGTGCAAGATCTTAAAACAGCAGAAGTATCCATAGTGACACAGGGGTCAATAGAACAGGATGAGCTAGCCACAATATGTTTCCTAATTGTATCCAAAGTTTGAAAGCTAATTGTAGAATTCTGGTAAATGTGCAAAGGATTACTATTGACAATACCCTTATGCTGATGAGCACATGTAGCAAAACAATAGCTTGATATAAAACTATTAATAGTATCACGTTTGAGGTATGACCCAGATGCAGACAACAGGGGCAGGCAAACGACAGGCCAAGGCAGGCAGGGGTCAATAATCCAGAGAAGGTAAAAAGGGTCCAGAACTGCAGGCAGTCTCAGGGTCAGGGCAGGCAGGGTTCAGTAATCCAGAATGGTGGGATAAGGTACAAAACAAAACGGCAGGCAGTCTCAGGGTTAGGGCAGGCAGGGTTCAGTAATCCGGAATGGTGGGGTAAGGTACAAAACAAAATGGAAGGCAGGCAGGCAGGCAGGCAGTCTCAAGGTCAGTGCAGGCAGAACGGTCAAAACCGGGAAGAACTAGAAAACAGTAGGAGTAGGAAAACAGGCGCTGGTAGGTTTGACGAACAAAACGAACTGGCAACAGACAAACAGAGAACACAGGTATAAATACACAGTGGATAATGTGGAAGATGGGCGACACCTGGAGGGGGTGGAGACAATCACAAAGACAGGTGAATCAGATCAGGGTGTGACAGTACGGGGAGTACCCTCCTAGGGGTGCCACCTGGCATCCTACCTGGGCGCATACCTGGTTGGTACGGTCACGCCTGCTCCCGCTCTTCCCTCCTGGCGCTCGAGGGATCCAGGTTCCCCAGCATTATGCACTCCTGCCACCATCATTATGCACACCTGCCTCCCCCGGAACACGGATCAGCGATTATTGGACTCAATCACCTCTGTCATTACCTCCCCTATATCTGTCTGTTCCTCCACTCTGTTCCCGCTTCAGCATTGAAGGTCTTATGTTCTTGTATACCCGTGCTCTGATGCTGTTCCTGTCTTGTTTCATGTCTGTTCCTGATTAAATGTTTGACTCCCCGTACCTGCTTATCTACTCCAGCGTAGGTCCTTACAGAATGCTGAAGCCACCAAGCAAAGCATCGGAGGAGTGCTGGCTTTCCAGTTGGTGGTGACGTCGGGTCCGGGGGCTGCCACCGATGGAACCGGGGATGCCTAAGCCAGCTCATCGGGCTGTCACGCCTTAGCTGGCTCGAGAGGTTTCTTGCCCCAGTTGGCTCGGAAGGTGCCCATCCCACGTCAGGCTTCAGCCGGATTGCCAGGTTTTTACGCCCAGCCGGCTCGTCAGGCTCCGCCGGATCATCGGGCTCCAACGCCTCAGCGGGATCAACAGGCCTTCATGCCTCAGCCGGCTCGCCAGGCTCTCACACTTCTGCTGGTTCATTGGGAAAATAGCCGGCGAAATGGAAGAGGAAATCTGCCCATTCTTACACCTCGCATGATTCGGAAGACCCATCGAGAACTTGCAAGAGGCAGAATCTCGCACGTTCACAACTCATGGCATCCGGTTCGAGCCTCCCACAACCAGTGAAGCCTCATTCATGTAGAAGCCACCGGAGAGGGAGTCAGGACAGAGGACGAAGGCGCAGGTACCTCCGGATCCAACCTCGAAGCAAAAGCCACCAGGGATGAAGGTGACGGATCCAGGGCGGCAAAGCTGTTTGAAGTCTGTATCCGGTCCAGGCTTCCCACTGCCAAGGAGGCCCCAATTGCCAAAGGCCGCTAATTTCGACTTCCACGGAGAGTGATGTGCCTCCATGGCTGGTTGGCAAGTTCAAGAAAAGGAATCATCCACTAAGTCATTCAGAAGCATCCTACTAACTCCATTTTCCAGCTACTGGAGTAGAAGAGAAACTGAAAGTAGGCGGACGTGGATTCCCCAGTAGCTTGTGTAAGTTAGCTACTTGTTCGCTAAGAGTAGCCACTTCGCCTCTGTGCTCCTCTGCAAGCAAACAGTTGCTACATTGAATGTCCGGATGGTCCACATTGCCCCGGAATAGAGCTAAATAATCACAGCTCCTGTAGCGTTGAAACCATTCGTTAGCGCCCTCCATTTGAAACTACAGGCTAGCTAGGCTAATTGAGCTTCCATGTATCTCTTCTTGACAGGAATTTACTAAAAGTTTGCTATAAGCTACAGTGGGTTCGCAAATACTGCCCACACCCCATCTCCTGAAACAAGCACACCCCATGAAATGGCAAACACACAAGCAACAAACACCTGAGTCACACGACCAGTATGGCAAACAGAGAGAAAGTGGAGGATTTGCTCACTGTATGGATCCTGGCTGCACATACTCCATGCAAGCAGGAGATGACCAACTCACAAGTTGGTACTGTAGAAACAAGCAGTAAATTGTGGGGCAGTAAGCCAAAACACTGGTCAACAAGTTAAGGAGAGCAGGTAGCAGGAGCATTCGCGTACCAATGAGCAGTGTAGCATGGCGAGCTAGCAGCATTAGGACATGTAAAAGCATTAGGACATGCTGTTAATGGGGATTTTTTTTCAAATGCACTAATCCAATACCATTGAACAACAGACCACTTTTAACTGTGATCCAGCCAGGGCTTTTTAGCTTTAAAACTTATTCGGAATCAGTGTCCCTTCCATGGGACGGTTGAGCTAACATAGGCTAATGCGTTTAGCATGAGGTTGTAAGTAACAATAACATTTCCCAGGACATAGACATATCTGATATTGGCAGAAAGCTTAAATTCTTGTTAATATAACTGTACTGTCCAATTTACAGTAGCTATTACAGTGAAATAATACCATGCTATTGTTTGAGAAGAGTGCATAGTTTTGAACATGACAAGTTATTAATAAACAAATTAGGCACATTTGGGCAGTCTTGATACATCATTTTGAACATAAATGCAATGGTTCATTGGATCAGTCTAAAACATTGCACTTACACTGCTGTCATCTGGTGGCCAAAATCTAAATTGCAGCTGGGTTGGAATAATACATTATGGCCTTTCTCTTGCATTTCAAAGATGATGGTACAAAAACAATACAAAAGAAAGGTTTTTTTTCTTCTTTGTATTATCTTTTACCAGATCTATTGTGTTATATTCTCCTACATTCCTTTCACATTTCCACAAATGTCAAAGTGTTTCCTTTCAAATGGTACCAAGAATATGCATATTCTTGCTTCAGGGCTTGAGTAACAGGCAGTTAGTTTTGGGTATATAATTTTAGGCAACATTTTTAAAAAGGGGCGGATCCTACAGAGATTTTAAGGTCAGCTAAGTCTGGGAGTTGGAAACTAAGCAGCAGCACTCGTATAAAGGTTGAGGTGGGAAGATTTGGATTGCTTAAACATGCATCTCTATAATTAATACTCTACATCGTACAAAAGGCAAGTGCAATGCTGTGAGTTTGGAGCAGGGAGACAATAATTGTTCACTCCTATAACTGCTAGCTCCTATAACTGCTAGTTCACTCCTATAACTGCTAGACCAGATCCCACTCAGCTAATTTCTGACCTTGCATTCTACATTGAATGCCAAAAAGTTTAATTGAGTACAGAAAAACCCTTTCCTTGTACTTTTAGCACTGTAATGCTTCTGTCAGATATATCGATGACTTTACTGTTGAAGGTATTGCCTCTGTGCCTCTGTGATTTGAGAGTAATTATTTTTAGGTTAGTATATAATTGCTTTAGCTGAATCCAGTTACATGACTATACTAAAACTGCACAATAGCACCAATGCAAATCAATTATTTCTAATATACAGTACTGTTCAGTACACAATAGTCACAAAACTCAAACTGTGCTCCCTAAACTGTGTTGTGCGGGACAAGTGGCTCCTCCACTCAGTCCTAATGCTGGTCCAGTCCTGGTCTGAGCCTTCAGTGTACCTGCAAACCACCTTGGATAATTATGACGATGTTCCTGACACTACTCAACAAGACCAAATGGGTGTCGGAAAAACTCCTTAGTTTGGAGCAAGGAGTGGTGGTCCTCATCAGGAAGGTACTTCAGTGTCATTACGCATTGTCCTCTTAAGCCCAATGCATGTTCACCTAATGTAAATCCATTAGCACTCATTTGCTCACATCTTGTAGTCCTCTATCAATAGCTCATTTCCTTGACTTCACCTCTCTCCCTCTCCCTCTCTCTCCCTCCCTCCCTCTCTCCTCCCCCATCCCCCATCCCTCTGTCCTGTCCTTCCTGTGTACTATAGATGCTGGACGAGGGCATGCTGACCACCTCCTACTATGAGCAGGGCGTGACTCCATACAACCTGCAGCCTGAGGTGCTGGAGTCAGTTCTGAGGGACTACACTCTGCTCAGCTGCTTCAAGAAGGACCCGCACAAGTTGGAGACCTTCCTCAAGCTCCTCAAGTGTCACCAGACTGACAAATACAGCTGTTTCCTTTATGAGAGAACAACTATTTCCACCCCATTTAACCCCCCCCCCCATTCACTACCCCCCCCCCCCCCCCCCCCCCCTCTCTCACAATGAGGCTAGCAACATTTTTCCTCCCTGCTTCTGGTGCCCCCGCATTTGCCTTGAACACATAGAGAGGTCGACTGATATGACCTCTGCCTTAGGGTGTCTAACATCATCAATCAAATGTATTTATAAAGCCCTTTTTACATCAGCCTATGTCACAAAGTGCTGTACAGAAACCCAGCCTAAAACCCCAAACAGCAATCAATGCAGATGTAGAAGCATGGTGGCTAGGAAAAACTCCCCAGAAAGGCCGGAACCTAGGAAGAAACCTAGAGAGGAACCAGGCTCTGAGGGGTGGCCAGTCCTCTTCTGGCTGTGCCGGGTGGAGATTAACAGAACATGGCCAAGATGTTCAAACGTTCACAGATGACCAGCAGGGTCAGATAATAATAATAATCACAGTGGTTGTAGAGGGTGCAACAGGTCAGCACTTACTCAGGAGTAAATGTCAGTTGGCTTTTCATAGCCAATCACCATGTGTGTGCCTGGTGCATTACAGTATGTTAGCAACTGACTGTTTCCAAACATTTTCGTACACGCAACACTAAGTAGGTGTAATGGTTTGCCACTTTATTTGAAAAGCTGCATTTCATATTTTCCTTTATATTTTTTTAACCTGGCAAAGCATTGCAGGGTGAAGTCCCAAAGGGGGATTTGCATCTTGCTCTTTCAAAAAAAGAAGAAAAATCTGCATATTTTACGATTGATTTCCATTTCCTTTGTTCTTAACTGGAGTTTGTATTCCTCCCTGGTTCTGCAGTGTTTCGATTATTTCTGTGGCCCCTTGTGTATTCGGAGAGATCCTGTTCTTCTAGTCGAGCTGGCTTCACCTCTGCATTAGTGAAATGGAACACACTCGGTAGGAGACGGAAGTCAAAGGAAGCTACAGACAAAGAGAAGAGCTAAAGATATTCTGACAGGGAGAGAAGAGATAAAAATAAGAGAGGAGAGTAAAATAAGGAATGGAGAGGAGAGTAAAATAAACATATGGTTTGTTGGACAGGATATGAATTAGCATTATTTTTAGTTATGCCCATACCAGATTGTGTTTATCTCAAATTGACACAAAGGTCAGAATGAGGACTAAGTAAGGACTATTTTTAGAGTGTAAAATACCTTGATGATTTTTGTAACTGGCAGGACAAAAATAGGAAACAATTTTTGTCATGATAATCACTAAACATTTCCCAGAAGTTATGGAATCCTACTTTTTGTCAATTTGATGGAAAATCAATTTGTCTTTATTATTCCAAATGGAACATTGCTTGAGGGTTAGCATGAAACTGTTCCATTGGTCCAATGGTAATGCATGGTAAAGAGTAGAGGCATGCATGTGTCAATAACAAATGAAAGGACATAACAATCAGTCACTGAAGAGTTGCAAGAAGGGAATTCTCTCTGAACTGAAATGTTGTCTTTGTGAGAATGCTTTTGGTCAAAGATATGGTTCAAAGATATGGTTCAATTAATCTTCTTATCTATGGCAGGGAAGCTATAGGAAGTATCTTGGAAGGACAATGAAATGGAAGAGAGAAAAAAAACTGTTTGACAGACAGACTAATTACAAACTTGGATTAAAAGCTCCTGTCTGCAACCCCAAGGCACCATATTAAACACATCGTCTAGAGTTTCTGTATCCTATGGCAACACTGATGGTCTGTTATTACGGAAAACATTGTGAGGGTGGAAAGGGGTACAGTGCCAACACCCTTGCCCTATAACCCATCACCGTTTCTCCTAATTTTAAAGTACATCTGGTTCCATAAAAATTACTCACCTTTTCTGCTGTAAGAGCTCAAAGCTTCCCTTCCAGTAACTAGGCAATATGTCAAAATGTTCCCTTTTCTAATGAAAAATGTGTTCCTCAAAAATGTCTCAGTTGTAAAATGATCTGTAGAAAAAAATTACATGCATTTCAATCCACATTACCAAATTACGGATTTACTAGAAAAAAAGCAAGTATGTTTGTGTTTATCAATAAGGACAATAGTATATGTAGCAAATTTGATATTATGTAAATGGTGTTTCATTTTATTGGTGTGTTGATATCTCTTTTGGACTACATCAGTGGTTCCCAAGCCAAGGGGTTTTGTTGTAATGTTTGAGTCACTCAGATATCACATGAGCACACATTCGACTGGGTAGGTGGGAGGGGTGGGGGGGTTCCCCAACGATGGAAGGGGGGCTGAGTGAAAATGTTTGGGAACCGTTGGGCTACATGATTGTCCTCTCCTTCCCAACCCATTGCACCAGGTGGCAGCAGTGCTCTGTCTTCAAGGTCTTTTGATCGGAGAAGATTGCAGTTTGGTCAGTCCATTTAGAATACACTCTTTGATCTAGTCCTACATGTACACTACCATTCAAAAATTTGGGGTCTCTTAGAAATGTCTTTGTTTTTGAAAGAAAAGCACATTTTTTGTCCATTAAAAAAACATCAAATTGATCAGAAACACAGTGTAGACATTGTTAATGTTGTAAAAGGCAGAATTTTTATGGAATATCTGCATAGGTTTAAAGAGGCCCATTATACGCAAACCGTCACTCCTGTGTTCCAATGGCACGTGTGTTAGATAATGCAAGTGTATCATTTTAAAAGACTAATTGATCACTGGAAAACTCCTTTGCAATTATGTTAGCACAGCTGAAAACTGATTAAAGAAGCAATAAAACTGGCCTTCTTTAGACCAGTTGAGTATTTGGAGCATTAGCATTTGTGGGTTCGATTGGCCAGAAACAAAGTACTTTCTTCTGAAACTCATCAGTCTATTCTTGTTCTAAGAAATGAGGGTTATTCTATGTGAGAAATTGCTAAGAAACTGAGGATGTAGTACAACACTGTGTACTACTCCCTTCACAAAACAGGGCAAACTGGCTCTAACCAAAATAGAAAGAGGAGTGGGAGGCCCCGGTGCACATGTGAGCAAGAGGACAAGTACATTAGAGTGTCTAGTTTGAGAAACAGATGCCTCACAAGTCGTCAATTGGCATCTTCATTAAATAGTAACTGCAAAATACCAGTCTCAACGTCAACAGTGAAGAGGTGACTCCAGGATGCTGGCCTTGGCAAAATGGCATAAGAACAACAAAGTCAAGGTATTGGAGTGGCCATCACAAACCCTGACCTCAATCCTATAGAAAATTTGTGGGCAGAACTGAAAAAATGTGTGCGAGCAAGGAGGCATACAAACCTGACTCGGTTACACCAGCTCTGTCAGGAGGAATGGGACAAAATTCACCCAACTTATTGTGGGAAGCTTGTGGAAGGCTACCCGAAACATTTGACCCAAGTTAAACAATTTAAAGGCAATGCTACCAAATACTAATTGAGTGTATTGAAACTTCTGACCCACTGGGAATGTGATGAAAGAAATAAAAGCTGAAATAAATCCTTCTCTTTACTATTATTCTGACACTTCACATTCTTAAAATAAAGTGGTGATCCTAACTGACATTAGACAGGGAATTTTTACTAGGATTAAATGTCAGGAATTGTGAAAAACTGAGTTTAAATGTATTTGGCTAAGGTGTATGTAAACTTCCGACTTCAACTGTATGTAGATATTCCATAAAAAATCAGCCTTTTCCAGCTACAATAGTCATTTACAACATTAACAATGTCTACACCATATTTCTGATCAATTTGATGTTATTTTAATGCACAAAAAAAAGTCATTTTCTTCCAGAAACAAAGACATTTCTAAGTGACCCCAAACTTTTGAATGGTAGTGTAACTTAAGATGCCACCTATTGAGAGCAAAATGTAAATGTAGCAGTGGAATGCTGATGTGTAATAGAACTGGACACATGCTTTCAACATTTGACACATATTTAACGCAAATATTTATAATTTAACCTACTGCTTCAGGAAGGTAAGAAAGTGAGACACATTGCAACATAAAATCATATTCAGAGGAACTAGTATGGTCCCTCTCTCTGCGTATTCGTACAATATATATACTGTATTTTAGAGTCAGAGGGAATTTGTCTCACAGCTTCACGTTCTCAGAGAGGCTCATGTACTTGAGACGACCAGGGTTTGAGCATGCTTATGAGGAAATAATTGTATCCCTCATAGGAAAACTCCGGACTGCATCCGTGACTCTGGTTGTGAGTGATGGTTTGACAAAATAAAGAAGTAGAAGTACTGTTCGTCCTGCTCTCTGGAGAATGGGCCTAACTTGGCGGTCCTTATTGTTTGTTCCTGTTTATACCCAACATCACACTAGCAAGGAGCAACACAATAAAGGAAGCGGCCAACAAAGACGGTTGTTCCTTGTCTGGGTTTCCTGCCAGTAATGCAATCCTCTATGATTGTCTTCTCATCTATAGCTCCTCCACGTCAATACCACACCAGCTCCCTTCATCACAAGATGTAAATCAGCCAGTGGTTGTCACGGCGAATCAAGTGTCAGTGTGGCGAGGGTTTTGCAGGCAGGATGTGGCGGTGGGGCCTAGTGTCAGCAATGTCAGGTTCAGCTTCCTGTGCCTTAATCACTTCAGTATGGGGGCCTAGACCCCGGGTTGCCTGCCCTGCTCACCACCACCACCCAGGCCAGTCCACTTACAAAATGCAGGGAGCAGTAAACCAGCCCCTCACCCCCACCCGCTCCCCAGGCTTTGCATCCATAAATATTAAAGATCTGCTATAAGTGACTGGGGGAGGAGGGCGGTATGGATGATTTCACAGTCTAACTATTATAACCCGAGGTAAGGAAATCCAGACTGCTGGGATGCAGGAGCGGAGCGGAGTAGAGAGAGAGAGAGAGAGAGAGAGAGAGAGACAGAGCGACAAAGAGAGAGAGAAAGTGAGAGGGAGCAGAGGAGGGATCTGTGTGAGAGAGGCAACGATAGGGATCAAGGGAGAACATGGATTGCTGGAAGGCAGGTAGTTGGAAGAAGTTGGGAACTAGATTTGGAACTGGCTTGATATGGAATGAAGCCTCGGTATTCAATTGCACCTCATGTTCTGACAGCCGGGCTGCAGTTCTTCACTACAAAGCCATTTCTATCACGCCACCTCAGACCAGAGGGAATGTGATTCAGGCCATGAAAGAATGACAGAGGGCTTCTTATCCTCCCTCCAAGAACCCAGGACCACTGGGTCTGCAGCGCGCGGAGCTGTCAGACAACACTGTGTGTGTGTGTGTGTGTGTGTGTGTGTGTGTGTGTGTGTGTGTGTGTGTGTGTGTGTGTGTGTGTGTGTGTGTGTGGTGGAAAGGTCCAAACCAGGAGTAAGGGGCCCATTCAGCTCTGACCCCCCCAAACCCCTCTCCCCACGTCTTCCCTGGGGGTATCTCAGGGAGGCTGCATGTACGTGTTAGTGGAGGTGAGGTCAGGAGGTCAGGGGGTCAAGCCCCTTCTAACCGTTCCAGTGTGTTGGGAGATGTCAACCCGAGTCCGTCAGATTGTAATAGCAGGCTAGGGTTTCACCCAGGAAAGCTGCTAGTAAGAAAGAGGAGATATGGGGACGGCTTAGAATAGAGTGAAGTCCGTGAAACATTTTGAAATCCTATAATGATCCTCTGTTAAGGCAGTGACTGAGGTTTGGTGTGACACATTGATCAAAGAAATGATTTGAATGTACATGACAAATCATGCATTACTAGAATGACATAATGCAAAAGATGGTCAAATATCCTCTTGCTTCAACTGATTCTTTGTTTTATCTCCAACAGTATGTACTGTTTACTTAGAGAGAGAAATTCCATCAGTCAACCGTTCTTTTACATTACCATTGTGTGCTGTTCTGTGTCATTTACAAAAAGCAGTGGGGACAACAATGGTGCAAAACAGTTTGTTGTTGTTTTTAATCGCAGGCAAACAGATGGGCATGCTGAAACGGCCCTGTGGGTGTCCCCCATTTGTGGTGAGTGCGGCGAACTGCAGGATTTACGCCACAAGGAAATGAAGCGATTACCCAGGAGGGTGCAGGGAATGGGCGATGGACTGTGAACTCAGCGGGGTAGGGACCATCAATCGTCGCTATGTGAAGCCCTGGCATCCCTCCACTGTTCTGCTGGTCAACTATCTTACGCTGCACTATATTCCCATGCCACAAATAGAAGAAGGGAGGAAAGAAACCTAAAAAAATATAGATGGACTCTGAGTTACTGTCATGAAGTCTCACAAACCTCTAGCAAAGGTTAACTCGAGCAAGTGTCACTAACTCGAGAGGGTTAGTCATTTTAGGAAGCATATACAGTGGTAACACAAACTGGTGTCAAAGTTTACTGGAGAGTAGTGTCCATTATCTACTCAGTGCCACTGAATGGACATATTAACTTTTTTCATCATCATAAAATTATTATTTATTTAAAACCCCTATTGCAGAAACTGTAGCTACTCTTTGTTGCTTCCACACAAAATGTGATGATAGACAAGGACAGTCACAAAAATGAAATTTATAATGATATGCAAATAATAAAACAAAAAAAATATGCTATTACAACTTAAGCCTTTGTATAAACCTTTGTGCATTTAGAGTCTTACATCCTGAAACCCTCTCATGAATGAACAAACTAGTACGTTTGTGTATTTCTGTAAGACTGTTCACCTTTTTCTATATGGTACCAGTTCAGGTTAAACAACGCTAGCTGTTTTAAACCAGGCAGCCTCTGTCACATCCTCTTACCATTGCCATGGATATATAAAAAAAACACAAAAAAAAACATGTTACACTACTGTATCGAAACCAAACGGCCTGGAACAAACGTTCTCACTTAGGGAAAGAAAACAAAAAAAAGGACAGATGCCAAAAGAAGCTGAGCTTAAATCAATGCAATTTCCTCCCCTCACTTCTCTGGCCAGAGGAACCTTTGGAGTTTTCCAGCCTTTTTTTCCTCCTGACATAAATTGCAATGCACATAGTGGGACTGAGGTAGCGGGTGGGGGCTGAAAGGGTGGCAGGGGGGCAGAGGGGGATATATTTGTCTGTCTGCCAGGATGCTCTGTGTTTTTCTTAGATCAGGACACAAGCATAAAAATCTAGTGCATTTCCCCCACTTCAGGAAGCTCTGCTGCCATAACTTCAAATACAATAATTTCCTTTTTGGAAAGACGGAGGATTATCCCACTTTCATTTATTTATGTATGTATTTCTGCCTTGAAAGAAAAGCATTGGAGAAAAGGGGGGATAGATGGTTGGACCTCTAAATGGTTGGACCTCTAGCCTGTGAATCTAAAAAAGTTTTGATAGGTGTGTTGCTGAATTTAGTTACGGTTCAGGGATTAAACCTGGCTGACTCTGTCCCTGGTGAGCCTCCATGGAGGTGGGTTGGGATGGGACAGCCGAGCCTCTGAAGAAAACAATAATACTGGGAGCTGTCAATACAGTGAACAACACAACACACTGAACATCTAAGGTATGCAAAGAACTGTGACCCTTTATTTCAAATGGGTGGATTGTGTGTTTCAACTTTGACAATGTATTGCTTTTTTCGAATAAAAATGTAATTGATAATACTGATATATTGATAATACTATGAATGCAAATATGTGCTCTCATATTACTGAAAATGCTAAGAAAAGGAAAGAGGAACCACAAAAAGGTTATGTAGGTTATTTAATAATCAGTGAATAGAATAGTAATCATTGGGTCTCCATTGGTCTCCTGTATAGCATCTCAGTCTGTTGACTGGTTTTCAGGGTAAGACAACACTTTGAACACATTGCAATGGTTTCAGCAAGAACGAGTGGCAGAAACTGTAATGATATTATGTCCTCTCAATTTGACTGGATCTCCACTGGGAAGGCCTGTCTGTGTAGCCACTCTCATTCATTTAAGCTCATGAACGTTTTAAATTATATCTTGTATACTTGTTGTGGTTTCCCTGCTCTAACCCCAAATTGGTGGCTTCCTCACATCTCCCCCACAGCTGACCAGCCTTTTCTCTGCGGTCTCAACCCCTCCGAGTAGACCATGGTGCTCCCTCCCACATGCTGTTGGTTTGCAGCACATACAATAGACACACTGCCTTAGCAAACCTGAAGGGTCTGTGGGACGAGGGCTTTGTCGGCCAAAACCAGCAACTCCATACATCCCAGTGTTGGTCTAGTCTAGCCCAGTGTAGAAGTGGAGGTTGGGGTGGTGCAGGATAGTTAGCATCCATCCCCATGGGATGATCCAGATGTGTTTCCATCAACAGTGGGAAAGTGAAGGCAGGATGGGAGATCTGCTCCCCTCAGACTCAGATTATAAATACAGACATTACGTCAGTGGCGTGGTGTGTCGCGGAGGTGGCGGAGATGGGGGAGAGGTGAACCGGGGAGAGAGGCCTTGTCTGGGCAGGGTTTTTGATTTGATTTATTAGGATACCCATTTGCTGATACCAAAGGTGACAGCTAGTCTTACTGGGGTCCGACATACGTATACTTTATAATGGACATACATTTAAAAACATTAACAAGTAGTTTGTGTGTGCATATATCAGTTACACATGCATGTCAGTACATACACACAACATTGGGCGAGGCATTGTGCTGTGAGGTGTTGCTGTACGTGTTTTTTGAAACCAGGTCTGCTGTTCACTTGCACTATATAAGATGGAAGGGAGCTCCATGCACTTATGACTCTGTATAGTACTGTGCATTTCCTTGAATTTGTTCTGGACCTGGGGACTGTGAAAAGACCCCTGGTGACATGTCTGGTGGGGTAAGTGTAGGTGCCAGAGCTGTGTGTAAGTTGACTATGCAAACAATTTGGCATTTCCAACACATTCATATTTCTTATAAAAACAAGAAGTGACGCAGTCAGTCTTTCCTCAACTCTTAGCCAAGAGAGACTGACATGCATAGTATTAATATTAGCCCTCTGATTACAATGAAGAGCAAGACATGTTGCTCTGTTCTGGGCCAGCTGCAGCTTAACTCAGTCTTTCTTTGCAGCACCATATGACTGGACAATAATCAAAATAAGCTAAAACTAGAGCCTGCAGGACTTGCTTTGAGGAGTGTGGTGTCAAAATAGCAGAGCATCTCTTTATTATGGACATACCTCTCCCCATCTTTACAACCATTGAATATATATGTTTTGACCATGGCAGTTTACAGTCTTAGGTAACACCAAGTAATTTAGTCTCCTCAACTTGTTCAACAGCTACACCATTCATTACCAGATTCAGCTGAGGTCTAGAACTTAGGTAATGATTTGTACCTAATACAATGTTTTTAGTTTTAGAGATGTTCAGGAACAGTTTATTTACTGGCCACCCAGTCCAAAACAGACTGCAACTCTTTGTTAAGGGTTGCAGTGACTTCATTAGCTGTTGCGTATATGGTTGAATCATCAGCATACATGGACACACACGCTTTGTTTAATGCCACTGGCAGGTCATTGGTAAAAATAGAAAAGAATAGAGGGCCTAGAGAGCTGCCCTGCGGTACACCACTCTTTACATGCTTGACATTGGAGAAGCTTCCATTAAAGAAAACCTTCTGAGTTCTATTAGATAGATAACTCTGAATCCACAATATGGCAGAGAGGACTGTGGGCCGGGGTGGTCAAATAGGACTGTCAGAAAACAGAGTGACCATACATTTACATTAGGCCTGGCTCACCAGAGACCCTGGAACAGTTGTTAAACAGAGAGAGAGAGAGATGAATGAATACATGGTTGTTCAGACTGACAAAGTCAGGAAGTCTAGAGAGAAGACACCTCTGCTGAACTGGAGACTGGAGGTCTGATGAGGAACTGAAGCTAGACTCTGAGCAGAGTTGTTGGGTTTGGGGTTGGGGGGTATGTATGTTTGTGGGGTGGTAGAGGAAAGAGGTGGACCACAGGCTTTGTGTCTGAGCCTGTCGGATAAACGTCAGACAGTAAATGAGAGAGGGAGTGGAACGCGCAGTGCCTGGGCTGTCACTGTGGCTACACAGCCCCAACCCAGCACCTGCTCCACACAGAAATGGCCATACTGTACAACTGTACACATTAAAGATACAGCTGAAGTCGGAAGTTTACATACACTTAGATTGGAGTCATAAAAACTTGTTTTTCAACCACTCCACAAATTTGTTGTAAACAAACTATAGTTTTGGCAAGTCTGTTAGGACATATACTGTGTGCATGACACAAGTAATTTTTCCAACAATTGACATATTATTTCACTTATAATTCACTGTATCACAATTCCAGTGGGTCAGAAGTGTACATACACAATGCTGAATGAGCCTTTAAACAGCTTGGAAAATTCCAGAAAAGGATGTCATGGCTTTAGAAGCTTCTGATAGGCTAATTGACATAATTTGAGTCAAGTGGAGGTGTACCTGTGGATGTATTTCAAGATCTACCTTCGAACTCAGTGCCTCTTTGCTTGACATCATGGGAAAATCTAAATAAATCAGCCAAGACCTCAGAAAAAAAATTGTAGACCTCCACAAGTCTGGCTCATCCTTGGGAGCAATTTCCAAACACCTGAAGGTTCCATGTTCATTTGTAAAACAATAGTACGCAAGTATAAACACCATGGGACCACGCAGCCGTCATTCCGCTCAGGAAGGAGACGAGTTCTGTTTCCTAGAGATGAACGTACTTTGGTGCGAAAAGTGCAAATCAATCCCAGAACAACAGCAAAGGACCTTGTGAAGATGCTGGAGGAAACGGGTACAGAAGTATATATATCCACAGTAAAACGAGTCCTATCTCGACATAACCTGAAAGGCCTCTCAGCAAGGAAGAAGCCACTGCTCTAAAACCGCCATAACAAAAGCCAGACTATAACTGCACATGGGGGCAAAGATCGTACTTTTTGGAGAAATGTCCTCTGGTTTGATGAAACAAAAATGGCCATAATGGCCATAAAGAGCATCATTATGTTTGCAGGAAAAAGAGGGAGGCTTGCAAGCCAAAGAACACCATACCAACCGTGAAGCACGGGGGTGGCAGCATCATGTTGTGGGGGTTCTTTGCTGCAGGAGGGACTGGTGCACTTCACAAAATAGATGGCATCATGAGGGAGGAAAATTATGTGGATATATTGAAGCAACATCTGAAGACATCAGTCAGGAAGTTAAAGCTTGGTCGCAAATGGGTCTTCCAAATGGACAATAACCCCAAGCATACTTCCAAAGTTGTGGCTAAATGGCTTAAGGACAACAAAGTCAAGGTATTGGAGTGGCCAACTCAAAGCCCTAACCTCAATCCTATAGAAAATTTGTGGGCAGAACTGAAAAAGCATGTGCGAGCAAGAAGGCCTACAAACCTGACTCAGTTACACCAGCTCTGTCAGGAGGAATGGTCCAAGATTCCCTACAATTTATTGTGAGAAGCTTGTGGAAGGGCACCGGAAATGTTTGACCCAAGTTAAACAATTTAAAGTCAATGCTACCAAATACTAATTGAGTGTATGTAAACTTCTGACCCACTGGGAATGTGATAAAAGAAATAAAAGCTGAAATAAATCATTCTCTCTACTATTATTCTGACATTTCACATTCTTAAAATAAAGTGGTGATCCTAACTGACCTAAGACAGGGCATTTTTACTAGGATTAAATGTCAGGAACTGTGAAAAACTGAATTTAAATGTATTTGGCTAAGGTCTATGTAAACTTCCGACTTAACTGTACGTCTAGAACTGAGAAGCAGCACCCACCCTCATAGAGCCATCCAGAACAGGCAGTCTTTTTCAATAGCTGTGTTGATGACTGCATGTTGAAACGGAACCTGTTGTCTAGTAAATTAATTCCACTTGGCATGTGGAGATAATAGTATACTATGCAGCGAGGACATAGACAATAAAATCAGAAATCAAATTGTTTGTTTTGAGTTGTATTTTGGGAATGATTTGTGTGCCAGTGGATTAGAATAGTGTCTGGGTCCGGTATTCACTAAAGCCTCACTGCTCTCCTGTCTTCTCATTCCTTTTAAATTCCTAGTGCTTCCTCTCTGCCTATTGTTCATGCGGTGTAGCGTGGACGCAGCTTCCTGGATTCCCGCTCAGCGAGGCGAAGGCCGAGGCTCCAACTCCCTGCCAAGACACCTTATCTAGACCTGGCAGCCTGAAAACAGGATGGGAGAGGACAGAGGGGATAAGGCTACAGGAGAGAGGCATGGTCGTCTGCCCTTTAACACTGGGGGGTTGGGGTCTGATGACATTGAGTCTAGAGGATCTCTCTCTCTCTCTGTCTCTCTCTCTCTCTCTTTCTCTCAGTGAGATCTCAGCTCATCTTCGGCCAGCTGCAGCCCCCTTACAGTTTCCCCCTGACTCAGAACAGGGCAGCACAGCTGGCCCTTAATAGTACACAGAGAGTTAACTAATAATATGCATGCAAATCTCTCATGGCTGAAAGTGGAGGAGAGATTGATCTCATCACTACTGGTGTCTGTTTAAACTACTAGCACACAGCTTGGACACCCATATATACCCCACAAGACATGCCACCAAAAGTATTTTCACAATCCCCAAGTCCAGAACAGACTATGGGAGGAACAGAGTACTACATAGAGCCATAGCTACATAGAACTCTATTCCACATCAGGTAACTGATGCAAGCAGGAGAATCAGATTAAAAAAACCCCAGATAAAATCAAATCAAAGTTTATTTGTCACGTGCGCCGAATACAACAGGTGTAGACCATACAGTGAAATGCTTACTTACAGGCTCTAACCAATAGTGCAAAAAAGGTATTAGGTGAACAATAGGTAGGTAAAGAAATAAAACAACAGTAAAAAGACAGGTGATATACAGTAGCGAGGCTAAAGAAGTAGCGAGGCTACATACAGACACCAGTTAGTCAGGCTGATTGAGGTAGTATGTACATGTAGATATGGTTAAAGTGACTATGCCTATATGATGAACAGAGTAGCAGTAGCGTAAAAGTGGGAGTTGGCGGGTGGTGTGTGGGACACAATGCAGATAGCCCGGTTAGCCAATGTGCGGGAGCACTGGTTGGTCGGCCCAATTGAGGTAGTATATACATGAATGTATAGTTAAAGTGACTATGCATATATGATAAACAGAGAGTAGCAGCAGCGTAAAAAGAGGGGTTGGGGGGGCACACAATGCAAATAATCCGGGTAGCCATTAGATTACCGGTTCAAGAGTCTTATGGCTTGGGGGTAAAAACTGTTGAGAAGCCTTTTTGTCCTAGACTTGGCACTCCGGTACCGCTTGCCATGCGGTAGTAGAGAGAACAGTCTATGACTGAGGTGGCTGGGGTCTTTGATAATTTGTAGGGCCTTCCTCTGACACCGTCTGGTGTAGAGGTCCTGGATGGCAGGCATTTTAGCCCCAGTGATGTACTGGGCCGTACGCACTACCCTCTGTAGTGCCTTGCGGTCAGAGGCCGAGCAATTGCCGTACCAGGCAGTGATGCAACCAGTCAGGGTGCTCTTGATGTTGCAGCTATAGAACCTTTTGAGGATCTCAGAACCCATGCCAAATCTTTTTAGTTTCCTGAGAGGGAAAAGGCTTTGTCGTGCCCTCTTCACAACTGTCATGGTGTGTTTGGACCATTCTAGTTTGTTGTTGATGTGGACACCAAGGAACTTGAAGCTCTCAACCTGCTCCACAACAGCCCCATCGATGAGAATGGGGGCGTGCTCGGTCCTCCTTTTACTGTAGTCCACAATCATCTCCTTAGTCTTGCTTACATTGAGGGATAGGTTGTTATTCTAGCACCACCCTGCCAGGTCTCTGACCTCCTCCCTATAGGCTGTCTTGTCGTTGTCGGTGATCAGGCCTACCACTGTTGTGTCGTCTGTAAACTTAATGATGGTGTTGGAGTCGTGCCTGGCCATGCAGTCGTGGGTGAACAGGGAGTACAGGAGGGGTATGAGCACGCACCCCTGGGGAGCTCCAGTGTTGAGGATCAGCATGGCAGATGTGTTGCTACGTACACTCACCACCTGGGGGCAACCAGTCAGGAAGTCCAGGATCCAGTTGCAGAGGGAGGTGTTTAGTCACAGGATCCTTAGCTAGGTGATGAGCTTTGAGGGTAATATGGTGTTGAACGCTGAGCTGTAGTCAATGAATAGCATTCTCATATAAGTGTTCCTTTTGTCCAGGTGGGAAAGGGCACTGTGGAGTGCAATAGAGATTGCATCATCTGTGGATCTGTTTGGGCGGTATGCAAATTGGAGTGGGTCTAGGGTTTCTGGGATAATGGTGTTGATGTGAGCCATTACCAACCTTTGAAATCACTTCATGGCTACGGACGTGAGTGCCACGGCTCTGTAGTCATTTAGGCAGGTTGCCTTTGTGTTCTTGGGCACAGGGACTATGGTGGTCTGCTTGAAACATGTTGGTATTACAGACTCAATCAGGGACATGTTGAAAATGTCAGTGAAGACACCTGTCAGATGGTCAGCACTTGCCCGGAGCACACGTCCTGGTAATCCGTCTGGCCCCGCAGCCTTGTGTATGTTGACCTGTTTAAAGGTCTTTCTCACGTCAGCAACGGAGAGCATGATCACACAGTCATCTGGAACAGCTTATGCTCTCATGCATGCCTCAGTGTTGCTTGCCTCGAAGCGGGCATAGAGGTGATTTAGCTCGTCTGGTAGGCTTGTGTCACTGAGCAGCTCGCGGCTGTGCTTCCCTTTGTAGTCTGTAATAGTTTGCAAGCCCTGCCACATAAGACGAGCATCGGAGCCCGTGTAGTATGATTAGCCCTGTATTGACGCTTTGCCTGTTTGATGGTTCGTCACAGAGCATAGCAGGATTTCTTGTAAGCGTCCCGCACCTTGAAAGCGGCAGCTCTACCCCTTAGCTCAGTGTGAATGTTGCCTGTAATCCATGGCTTCTGGTTGGGGTATGTATGTACAGTCACTGTGGGGACGGCATCCTCGATGCACTTATTGATAAAGCCAGTGACTGATGTGGTGTACTCCTTAACCTGTTATGGCTAGGGGGCAGTATTTTCACGGCTGGATAAAAAACGTACCCGATTTAATCTGGTTACTACTCCTGCCCAGTAACTAGAATATGCATATAATTATTGGCTTTGGATAGAAAACACTCCAAAGTTTCTAAAACTGTTTGAATGGTGTCTGTGAGTATAACAGAACTCATATAGCAGGCAAAAACCTGAGAACATTTCATGCAGGAAGTGGCCTGTCTGACAAGGTGTCGTTCTTCTTGTCTCTGTTTATTGAAGAGTGAGGATCTTAGCTGTCCCGTGACACTTCCTACGGCTGCCATAGGGTCTCAGAAGGCGGTAAAAAGCTGAATCGTGGCTTTGCAGGCTCTGGCTGAAAAAAAGTAGCGTGTTTGGGTAGTGGCTGGTTACAGTACTGTGAGACTCAGGCTCGTGCCCGCGTCGACCGAAAGCTTTGTTTACTTTCCTCTGTTTAGCTAAATGGACATTCCCGGTCGGAATATTATCGCTTTTTTACGAGAAAAATGGCATAAAAATGGATTTTAAACAGCGGTTGACATGCTTCGAAGTACGGTAATGGAATATTTAGATTTTTTTTTGTCACGAATTGCGCCAGGCGCGCGACCCTTATTTACCCTTTCAGATAGTGTCTGGAACGCACGAACAAAACGCCGCAATTTGGATATAACGATGGATTATTTTGGACCAAACCAACATTTGTTATTGAAGTAGCAGTCCTGGGAGTGCATTCTGACGAAGACAACAAAAGGTAATCAAACTTTTATAATAGTAAATCTGATATTGGTGAGTGCTAAACTTGCCGGGTGTCTAAATAGCTAGCCCTGTGATGCCGGGCTATGTACTTAGAATATTGCAAAATGTGCTTTCACCAAAAAGCTATTTTAAAATCGGACATATCGAGTGCATAGAGGAGTACTGTATCTATAATTCTTAAAATAATTGTTATGCTTTTTGTGAACGTTTATCGTGAGTAATTTAGTAAATTGTTAGCAAATTCCTCCGGAAGTTTGCGGGGGGTATGCTAGTTCTGAACGTCACATGCTAATGTAAAAAGCTGTTTTTTGATATAAATATGAACTTGATTGAACAAAACATGCATGTATTGTATAACATAATGTCCTAGGTGTGTCATCTGATGAAGATCATCAAAGGTTAGTGCTGCATTTAGCTGTCTTCTGGGTTTTTGTGACATTATATGCTAGCTTGAAAAATGGGTGTCTGATTATTTCTGGCTTGGTACTCTGGTGACATAATCTAATGTTTTGCTTTCGCTGTAAAGCCTTTTTGAAATCGGACAGTGTGGTTAGATAAAGGAGAGTCTTGTCTTTAAAATGCTGTGAAATAGTCATATGTTTGAAAAATTTAAGTTTTTGTATTTTTGAGGAATTTGTAATTCGCGCCACGCCTATCATTGGATATTGGAGCAGGTGTTCCGCTAGCGGAACGTCTAGATGTAAGAGGTTAATGCCATCTGAAGAATCCCGGAACATGTTCCAGTCTGTGATAGCAAAACAGTCCTGTAGTGTAGCATCTGCTTCATCTGACCACTTTTTTATAGACCGAGTCACTGGTGCTTCCTGCTTCAATTTTTGCTTGTAAGCAGGAATCAGGAGGATTGTCACGTCCTGACCAGCAGAGGGCGTAATTGTATTAGTTTTGGTCAGAACGTGGCAGAGTTTTTGTTTTTCTATGTTTAGTTAATTGAGGTTGGACTCCCAATTGAAGGCAGGTGTGTTGAGTTGCCTTTGATTGGGAGTCCTATATAGTAGTGTGTGTTTTTCTTTAGGGTTGTGGGTAATTGTTTCTTGTTTAGTGTGTTTGCACCTGAACACTAACTCTGCTGCATTTTGGTCCACTTCCTCAGACAGTCCTTACAGAATTACCCACCACAACAGGACCAAGCAGCGGAGGAATTCTGGCGAGGACTGGGGAACACAGCGGGTAAGGGAACCCGAGAAGCAGCCCCAATAATTTTTTTGGGGGGGGCACAAGGGCTGTTTGACGGGGCGAGGATGGAGCCCCAGGCCAGCTCCCCGTACCCTGTTTAGGCTGAAACAGACTGGACAGGTCCCGTGCTTTGGGGTTGGGGCTGTGGTGAGGCCTGGGAATTTCAGGCCGGTAAGCACAGTACCAGCGCCCCGCATGTGCCAGGGCGAAGTAAGCATCGAGCCTGAAGGGGTGATGCCAACCCTGCGCTAAAGACCGCCAGTGCGCCTCTACGGTCCGGTGTTTCCCGCTATACGCACTAGTGTGGAGGTGTGTGTCTCCAGAGCCGCCCGCCAGTCAGGAGTCGCCAGTGCCGCCCGCCAGTCAGGAGCCGCCGGAGCCGCCCGCCAGTCAGGAGCCGCCGGAGCGGCCCGCTAGTCAGGAGCCGCCGGAGCGGCCCGTCTGCCCGGGTCTGCTAGAGCGGCCCGACTGCCCGGGTCTGCCAGAGCGGCCCGACTGCCCGGGTCTGCCAGTGGCCCGACTTGCCGGATCTGCCAGAGTGGCCCGTCTGCCCGGATCTGCCAGGGTGGCCCGTCTGCCCTCCGGTCCAGCCCGAGTGGCCCGCCTGTCCTCCGGCCCAGCCCGAGTGGCCCGTCTGTCCTCTGGCCCAGCCCGAGTGGCCCGCTTGTCCTCCGGCTCAGCCCGAGTGGCCCGCCTGTCCTCCGGCCCAGCCCAAGTGGTCCGTCTGCCAGGGTCAGCCCGAGTGGCCTGTCTGCCCGGCGCAGCTATCGGCGCCACCGAAGTGGGCGACGCCGAAGGTGGAGCGAGGTCCACGTCCAGCACCAGAGCCGCCTCCTATATAGGTGGGTTGGGGAGGGGGGGGTGTAGCACAGTGCCGTCGTTGATGGCAGCCACCCTCCCTTCCCTCCCTTATTGTTTAGGGGGTATTGTTTATTGGTTTTGTTGGGGTATTTGGGATTTTTTGTGTTTTCTTTTTTAAGGTGCATTCCGGGGTCTGCACCTTTAGGGGGGGTACTGTCACGTCCTGACCAGCAGAGGGTGTAATTGTATTAGTTTTGGTCAGGAAGTGGCAGAGTTTTTGTTTTTCTATGTTTAGTTAATTGAGGTTGGACTCCCAATTGAAGGCAGGTGTGTTGAGTTGCCTTTGATTGGGAGTCCTATATAGTAGTGTGTGTTTTTCTTTGGGGTTGTGGGTAATTGTTTCTTGTTTAGTGTGTTTGCACCTGACAGGACTGTTGGCTGTCAGTTTTCTTGTTTTGTTTGTACAGTGTTCACGTTACTTAACCTCTATGGGACCGGCGGGACGAATTCGTCCCACCTACGTAACATCCACTGCCAGCCTGTGGCGCGATTTTCAAAATCTTCAAAATCCTATTACTTCAATTTCTCAAACATATGACTATTTTACAGCCATTTAAAGATAAGACTCTCGTTAATCTAACCACACTGTCCGATTTCAAAAAGGCTTTACAACGAAAGCAAAACATTAGATTATGTCAGCAGAGTACCAAGCCAGAAATAATCAGACACCCATTTTTCAAGCCAGCATATAATGTCACCAAAACCCAGAAGACAGCTAAATGCAGCACTCACCTTTGATGATCTTCATCAGATGACAACCCTAGGACATTATGTTATACAATACATGCATGTTTTGTTCAATCAAGTTCATATTTATATCAAAAACCAGCTTTTTACATTAGCATGTGACGTTCAGAACTAGCATACCCCCCGCAAACTTACGGGGAATTCGCTAACATTTTACTAAATTACTCACGATAAACGTTCACAAAAAGCATAACAATTATTTTAAGAATTATAGATACAGACCTCCTCTATGCACTCGATATGTCCGATTTTAAAATAGCTTTTTGGTGAAAGCACATTTTGCAATATTCTAAGTATATAGCCCAGGCATCACGGGCTCGCTATTTAGACACCCGGCAAGTTTAGCACTCACCATAATCATATTTACTATTATAAAAATGTCATTACCTTTTGTTGTCTTCGTCAGAATGCACACCCAGGACGTCTACTTCAATAACAAATGTTGGTTTGGTCCAAAATAATCCATCGTTATATCCGAATAGCGGCGTTTTGTTCGTGCGTTCCAGACACTATCCGAAATAGTAAAGAAGTGTCGCGCGCTTGGCGCAATTCCTGACAATAAAATTCAAAGTATTCAATTGCCGTACGTCGAAGCATGTCAACCGCTGTTTAAAATCAATTTTTACGTCATTTTTCTCGTAGAAAAGCGGTAAAATTCCGACAGGGAATCTCCTTTTCGGCAAACAGAGGAAAAAATCCCAAAGGCGGGGGCGGTCGGGGTCACGCGCATAAGCTAGTGTCTCTTGATGGGCCACTTGAGAAAGGCGATAATGTGTTTCAGCCTGGGGCTGGAATGACGACATTCTCTTTTTTCCCGGGCTATGAGAGCCTATGGACGACGTGGGAAGTGTCACGTTAGAGCAGAGATCCTTAGTAAATGATAGAGATGGCAAAGAAGTTCCAGAAATGGTCAGACAGGCCACTTCCTGTAAAGGAATCTCTCAGGTTTTGACCTGCCATTTGAGTTCTGTTATACTCACAGACACCATTCAAACAGTTTTAGAAAATTTAGGGTGTTTTCTATCCATATGTAATAAGTATATGCATATTCTAGTTACTGAGTAGGAGTGGTAACCAGATTAAATCGGGTATGTTTTTTATCCAGCCGTGTCAATGCTGCCCCCTAGCCCTAACAGGTTAATTAAATATTGATCATGAACACTAACTCTGCTGCATTTTGGTCCACTTCCTCAGACGGTCCTTACAAGGATAGAGTTGTGGTCGGATTTACCAAATGGAGGGCGAGGGAGAGCTTTGTACGCGTCTCTGTGTGTGGAGTACAGGTGATCTAGAATTTTTCCCCTCTGGTTGCACATTTAACATGTTGATGGAAATTTGGTAGAACTGATTTAAGATACACCTTATGGAACAGCAGAGACTGTGAAGAGACACACATAAACATGATAAGACACGCACTCTACACACACGTAGACATGGATTTTGTATTGTAGATATGTGGTAGTAGAGTAGTGGCCTGAGGGAACACACTTAATGTATTGTGTAAAGTGTTATGAAATGTAATGTCAAGTAATATTTGAAATTGTATATAACTGCCTTAATGTTGCTGAACCCCAGGAAGAGTAGCTGCTGCCTTGGCAGGAACTAATGGGGATCCTTAATTAAATAAATAATAAAGAAAGGTCCAAGGCCAAACACACCAGCTAGCCAAACACAGGTCTTTACAAGGCAGCCGTCTAATTAAAGGGACATAATAAACACTGCTGTTGTTTGTTGGTCTGTGAGATGGCTCACCACCTCTTTTCAAAGCCCAGTCATTGTTGTTTTTATTTTGGTTCTCACTTTGATATCAAATCTATTTGAAGAGTGAATGAGATGTAGGCCTACTGTTGTTCAAAGTTCACTCTCTCTCTTCAAGATCAAGCTAATTTGATGTTATGTGTGAAGCTATCTTGTCACAATGAACACCCAGAAAGAGAAAGGCAGGGATAGGGGATATCTAGAGGGTTTGGGGACAAGCAGTCAAAATGAAAGAAGCTTGGCACATGTTGAATCAGAAGTAGTGAAAACTCACAGCCTCCTGAGCCCTTGGGTTTAGACTTCAGGATTAAAATATGTGAGTTGTCTTCAGGTTGGCATTTTAACCATTACTTGGTTCAAGAATTTGTCCTTATTATCTGTTTCAGGAGCAATCAGTCATTTACTATTTTCAGGTATTTGATGTATAACTTCAGATGTCATGTGTATTTGGCAGAGACATCTATCTAGAGCGGTTTAGTCAGTGCATTCAACTAAAGTAGGTGAAACAGCCACATATCACAATTCATTCCTAAATACTCAGCTGAGGCAAACACTTAACTCACTTTGGCCATTAGTTTTCCAATTTAAAAAAAATTATATTCACTTTACTTTGAAACACACAATAATCTAGGCTGCCCTACATGGTGAACATTCCCCATAATTTTAGTTTGGATTGAAAGAAGTAGAAGAATGTTTACTAAAATGGCACATCAGTTTATCTTGCCTTTTACGTAATCAGGGGGTAATTATGACCTGTGTGTTGCTGACTGACTAAAGCCGTAACTATACTTTGAGCCAGAGGGAGCACACAATAAGAAGCCTTGAGAGTGTGACATCAAACCCCTCCACAGGAGGTCCTCATTCTATATCCAAATCTTCTATATCACCTGCCTCTGGACTACATGGAGCAACTCCCCAGGAAATTGCCTAATAACAAAATACAAAATTAAGTTCATACTTTTTTTGCAGCTGGCAGGCAGGCGTGCGTTTTGGAAGGACGATGCAGCACAGGATAGCCTGGGGAGTTTACTTTACCAGTGAATCCGGGACACTTGGAACCAATTAAAGACGAGAGGCCTGCCAGAGTTTCTGTCTTTCCTCTCCCCCATGTACCGTTTTAAATCTTGTTTCCCTCTCTACCTCTCTCTTTTTTTGCTGTGCAGGTAGGGTAGCTTCCTTCCACCTTTTTCTGTCTGTAGAAGAAGGTGCAGGGAGGGGGGGGTTGGGGTGGTGGGTTGGAGGTTGAGATATACTAACCCCTGGCTGCTCCCTTGTATCCTGCTGTTTCTACACACACACACACACACACTCACACACACACACACACACACACACACACACACACACACACACACACACACACACACACACACACACACACACACACACACACACACAGCTCCACTGTAAGATGTAAGAAGCCTCTCAGAAGAACTAGACGTGCACACACACACACACACACACACACACACACACACACACACACACACACACACACACACACACACACACACACACACACACACACACACACACACACAGCTCCACTGTAAGAAGCCTCTCAGATGAACTAGACGTGCACACACACACACACACACACACACACACACACACACACACACACACACACACACACACACACACACACACACACACACACACACACACACACAGCCTTACTCTCTTTGTAGAACATAGCCCAGCCTCTTACAGTAGGAGAACCCCAGCAGGGCAGCAGGCCTGTGTTTAGGCCTGAGTCTCTCTGTGTCCACAATCACTTGCACTGTATATAATACTACCATCAGGTGATCTTCTGAAAGAACAGGAAAACAAACCAAGTTGCAATTTCTCAATGATATGAGCAAAAAATGAGCGAAACAATACAAAGAAAGAGAGTGTGGAGGGATTTAAACATTGTCAGGTTAACAGGATGAGCTCTTAGTACCTAAGTCCATTGCATTTCACACTAGCAGGTTTGCTAATGGACCACGACCCCTCTGCAAGTGCTGTGTGAAGCCCGGGAAATCAGAATTAGCATCCCCATGTTTGTGTACAACCAGTGGGGATGACATGCAAGTACCACCACCTACCACTAGATGGCAGGCAAGCCCTGCACATTTCTACTTGTAGATCAATAGGGCATAAGCAATAGCATTCAACCAGGAAGATGTATTAAATGGGGGGGTATGAAATAAAATGAATGGATATTAGGGTTAGTATTTGTGAAGCCTTCTTGATTTTTTTATTTGATGGAATATGCAGATAGTTATGGTTGATGTAGGCAAAGTATGTGCATATGACTTCTCAATGACTTCTCCAGATGTGTGTGGTGTGTGTGTGTGTGTGTGTGTGTGTGTGTGTGTGTGTGTGTGTGTGTGTGTGTGTGTGTGTGTGTGTGTGTGTGCGTGTGCGTGTGCGTGTGTGTGTGTGTCTCTCTCTTTCTGCCAGACTGTTTTTGCAGAGCCATCTTTGAGGGTTATCAAAAGCTGAATTAGATATTTAACAGGCTACCAATTCCCATCAAGTTCTGTGTCCTTATTGCTCTGATCCGAAGAGAGGAGGGAAGGAGCCCAACGTGACATTACTCATCTAGAGTTGAGAACATGGAGTCCCTCAGTCCACCTGCCTGTTCCATGATGTCACCAGGGTTATGTGTAACTTGGGGGAGAAGCACTATCCCAGCATATTTGATGGCATTGACTAAGAGCTTCATTGTGCTTAAAAAAATATGTGTTGTACTTTGTAAAGGATGACCTCTTAGATAGATAGACAAAGATACCGAAAATACTGCTGGGGCGGCAGGTAGCCTAATGGTTAGAGCGTTGGGCCAGTAACCAAAAGGTTGCTGGATTGAATCCCTGAGCTGACAAGGTAAAGTCTGTTGTTCTGCCCCTGAACAAGGCAGTTAACCCACTGTTCCCTGGTAGGCTGTCATTGTAAGGAAGAATTTGTTCTTAAATAAAGGTTACATTTTTAAAAAGAATGGTCTTATTTGAATATCATTCTCGAGGGTCCTTGTTCATTTCATTCTTAGAGAGCATTAATGACATTGAGTCTCTCTCTCTCTCTCTCTCTCTCTCTCAGCAGGCCTTATGCAAACACTGGCCTCTTGTTTAGGGCAGGGTGTGTTCTCTCAGACCACTCCCTGGGTCTAATTACCACAGAGTTCTTTCCAAATTGCAATTACAGATAAACCGAGTGGGTGATGGGGACGGCCGATTGTGGAGGCCGAATGGGCATTATCTGGCATCAGCCTAATTGTTACAAACAATCTGCCCAGTTTTCTTTACCCTCCCCTCTGCTGTGATTGTGGAGTGCGTACTACAGGGGCAAACTGTTTATGAGCCAGCTCATTTGGGAGCACTTTGAAGTCAGCGCCCAGCCTTTCAGAAGAATTTTTTCAACAGCCTAGCTGCGTTCTGGGATCTTTTTTAAACAGTTGTTTTTGTTGGAGTCAGATGATAAACAGTCATTTGGAAGTTGTTTTTGATTCGTCATCGGAGATGGAGGGAATGCTAAGAGCATGACATACACTTCACTTTTGATGTCATGTTCCCAAGACACCGAAAGCACATTTTTATGTTTCAATCTGTTTTCCTTTATCTTGATTTTGTTGTATATTCAGTGATTTCTGTGGCTGTGTCATTCACAGAGCCAATGTGTTCTCCCTTTCACTCTCACACTGTTCCATTCAAGGCACATGTGCAGCAGTTTGAAACATGCTACATGTAACGTGTGGTTTTCTCAGGGTGTCACTGGTGAACAGATGCTTGGACTGTCGGAAACCCCAGACAGTGGTTTGGTCTCTACATCATGTTGTGAGGGAAGGAGAGAAAGTGTTAAGGTAGAGGTAGAGAGAAAGAGACAGAGGGAGAGAGAGCGAGAGAGAGAGAGAGCGGGAGAGAGAGCAAGAAAGAGCGAGAGAGAGAGAGAGAGAGAGAGCGAGAGCAGGGAGTGTTTCACAAAGGGGGGGGTGAAACCAGGAAACTGTGGCCTAGTCTTTCCCTCGTTCTCTCTATTCTTTAGTCACAGTGAAGAATAACCAACAGACCCTCCTGCATGGGGAGAACAGGAAATGACACAATAGGAGAGGAAGTGCTGCATGGTGACCAGTAGCTAGCCAATTCAGGAGGGGGGTGAGTGAGGGGGTTTGTTTGTCTTGGCCTAACCCAGGGCCTAGCTACGCCACTGTTTCAGCAGTTTGGAGGAAGGAAACAGCTGGATAAGGGAGGCAGCTAGGGGCAACAGTCTCCAGACAGCCGTTGGCTTGCTACAGTTTGAGTGAACATCAATCAAAAGCACAAGGTCAGACCAGACCTCCGCTATATTTAACCGCAGCATGTTAGCACATTTACACAAACATACTGTCACTGACTCAGAACAGAACAGTAGCCTACCCTCGCACACACCTTGAGGAGCAGGAATCATTGAATTACAGCTATCCAGGTGTTCTCAGACAGGCATAGTTTTCATGATTGTTTTTTTAAAGTAAAGGTATGATTAAATTAGAGGAAAAGTTCAAAGTCGTTCATGAAAGCGTGTAACTTTCCCTTTGCCACCGAGCCACCCACACCATCACAAGCAGGCCAAATGGGTGGGTTGCTTCTCTGTGGCTTTTTACCAGCCAGCCTATCTACATCTATGCCATCTGGTAATGAACAACACATCACAATGTATAAATGGAAAACAAAATGCAACGTTTATATTTTGTGCATGTATGTGCGTTTCTGTGTGTGTGTGTATGTTTGTGTGAAAGCGGGAGAAAGAAAAAGAGAGAGCAGAATGCTGACTAGACATGTCAGTTGTGTTGAACCCTGGCTGTGCTGTGACTGACTGTGGTCCAGAGGGGAGGCTGAGCAGGTAAGAAGAGAAGGCCCTCAGGGATAGTGTTAGGGTTATTGGGGGAACCCTGGGTGCCTCAGTGAAAGATGCCGTCAGCTCCACATCAATGACCTCAGCGTATTATTCCTTCTAAATCTTTACATAAACCAACGCAATAAGACAGACTTCACAAAAACAAAAGCCTGTCCCGGGGGGACTCCTTGAGGCCCCCTTGTGCTGAAAAAGGTTATTAATAAGCACGGTGTAATCTGTGGCACATTTTAATAATTATCTGATATTAATTAGAAGCAGCTGGTTTTGGTATTTATAGGATGATATTACATTTCATTGAATCTGTCACCCAGCTGCAGAGAGCACATCTGGCAACCGGACTGCTCTGCCTTGGATGCAGCCTCTCTCCTCTTCCTCGCTCTCTTTCTCTCTTCCGCCCTCTCTCTTTTTCTTGTTCTGCTCTCTGTTTCTCATTTTTAAATGCTACAAAAAAGTCCCTTTTTGGATGGATAATAAAACGGCAATGTTGCACTGCTTGGCTTCTAAAGAAACAAAGTGAGGTCTGGAAATAATCGCAGTGCATTTGTTGTTGAACCAGACCTTTTTCTTCACTTGTAAAGTCACCCTGGATAAGAGTGTCAGACAAATGAAGGTATGCTACTATGTTTAAACAGATTATAATACACTGCTCAAAAAAATAAAGGGAACACTAAAATAACACATCCTAGATCTGAATGAATTAAATAATCTTATTAAATACTTTTTTCTTTACATAGTTGAATGTGCTGACAACAAAATCACACAAAAATAATCAAAGGAAATCCAATTTATCAACCCATGGAGGCCTGGATTTGGAGTCACACTCAAAATGAAAGTGGAAAACCACACTACAGGCTGATCCAACTTTGATGTAATGTCCTTAAAACAAGTCAAAATGAGGCTCAGTAGTGTGTGTGGCCTCCACGTGCCTGTATGACCTCCCTACAACGCCTGGGCATGCTCCTGACGAGGTGGCAGATGGTCTCCTGAGGGATCTCCTCCCAGACCTGGACTAAAGCATCCGCCAACTCCTGGACAGTCTGTGGTGCAACGTGGTGTTGGTGGATGGAGCGAGACATGATGTCCCAGATGTGCTCAATTGGATTCAGGTCTGGGGAACGGGCGGGCCAGTCCATAGCATCAATGCCTTCCTCTTGCAGGAACTGCTGACACACTCCAGCCACATGAGGTCTAGCATTGTCTTGCGTTAGGAGGAACCCAGGGCCAACTGCACCAGCATATGGTCTCACAAGGGGTCTGAGGATCTCATCTCGGTACCTAATGGCAGTCAGGCTACCTCTGGCGAGCACATGGAGGGCTGTGCGGCCCCCCAAAGAAATGCCACCCCACACCATGACTGACCCACCGCCAAACCGGTCATTCTGGAGGATGTTGCAGGCAGCAGAACGTTCTCCACGGCGTCTCCAGACTCTGTCACGTCTGTCACGTGCTCAGTGTGAACCTGCTTTCATCTGTGAAGAGCACAGGGCGCCAGTGGCGAATTTGCCAATCTTGGTGTTCTCTGGCAAATGCCAAACGTCCTGCACGGTGTTGGGCTGTAAGCACAACCCCCACCTGTGGACGTCGGACCCTCATACCACCCTCATGGAGTCTGTTTCTGACCGTTTGAGCAGACACATGCACATTTGTGGCCTGCTGGAGGTCATTTTGCAGGGCTCTGGCAGTGCTCCTCCTGCTCCTCCTTGCACAAAGGCGGAGGTAGCGGTCCTGCTGCTGGGTTATTGCCCTCCTACGGCCTCCCCCACATCTCCTGATGTACTGGCCTGTCTCCTGGTAGCGCCTCCATGCTCTGGACACTACGCTGACAGACACAGCAAACCTTTCTGCCACAGCTCACATTGATGTGCCATCCTGAATGAGCTGCACAACCTGAGCCACTTGTGTGGGTTGTAGACTCCGTCTCATGCTACCACAAGAGTGAGAGCACCGCCAGCATTCAGAAGTGACCAAAACATCAGCCAGGAAGCATAGGAACTGAGAAGTGGTCTGTGGTTACCACCTGCAGAACCACTCCTTTATTGGGGGTGTCTTGCTAATTGCCTATAATTTCCACCTGTAGTCTATTCCATTTGCACAACAGCATGTGAAATGTATTATCAATCAGTGTTGCTTCCTAAGTGGACAGTTTGATTTCACAGAAGTGTGATTGACTTGGAGTTACATTGTGTTATTTAAGTGTTCCCTTTATTTTTTTGAGCAGTATATTAACTACTGATCCTAAAGTGTCACAACAGCTAGGCCTAATATCACAAGTCATGATGAAACAGTGCTACGTCCACAACTGCAGTGACTAACATCCGATATATCTGTACACTTTCACATTGTCAACCAGCCTTTCTGTCTTCAGTCTCAAATTATGTCATACCTTGATTACAATGAGACATGATCAAATGTCTCTTTTTTTATTTGTGGGAATACTTGGGAGACTTACATTTCCCTCACTAACTTTAAACATCAGCTATCTGAGCAGCTTACCGATCGCTGCAGCTGTACATAGTCCATTTGTAAATAGCCCACCCAATCTACCTACCTAATCCCCTTATTGTTTTTATTTAATTTGCTGCTCTTTTGCACACCAGTATCACTACTTACACACCATCATCTGCTCATCATCATCTGCTCATATATCACTCCAGTGTTAATCTGCTAAATTGTAATTACTTTGCTACTATGGCCTATTTATTGCCATACCTCCTCATGCCATTTGCACACACTGTATATAGACTCTTTTTTTTCTATTGTGTTATTGACTGTACGTTTGTTTATTCCATGTGTAACTCTGTGTTGTTGTTTCTGTCGCACAACTTTGCTTTATCTTGGCCAGGTCGCAGTTGTAAATGAGAACTTGTTCTCAACTGGCTTACCTGGTTAAATAAAGGTGAAATATATTTTTTTAAGATTTAAACTTGAGAAGAGATTTCCCAAAACTAAAATCCCACCAAATATAATTTTAGAGTAATAATGAAGACATCAAAACTATGAAATAACACATATGGAATCATGTAGTAACCAAAACAAATCAAATTATATTTTATATTTGAGATTCTTCAAAGTAGCCATCCTTTGCCTTGATGACAGCTTTGCACACTCTTGGCATTCTCTCAATCAGCCATGACCACAACCCCATCGAACACCGTTGGGATGAATTGGAACACAGACTGCAAGCCTGGCCTAGTCTCCCAACATCAGTGCCCGACCTCACTAATGCTCTTGTGGCTGAATGGAAGCAAGTCCCCGCAGCAATGTTCCAACATCCAGTGGAAAGCCTTACCAGAAGAGTGGAGGCTGTTGTAGCAGCAAAGGGGGACCAACTCCATGATTTTGGAATGAGATGTTCGACGAGCAGGTGTCCACATACTTTTGGTCTTGTAGTGTATTTATGTCCCTATAATAAATCACAGTCAGTGCAGAGGTTCAGATCTGGCTACAGTCTTGTGGCTCTCATGATTTGATGGATTGCATTCCTTTAAAAAAAAATCTGACTTAATGTTCTCATCCCTTGGGCTATAAACAAGGACGCAAAGACAAACATGTAAAAGCTGTTTCCATAGTCACATATAGACATACACACAAACGTATGCAGAAACACCCCCCACCCACAACACACCCACAACACACACACACACACACACACACACACACACACACACACACACACACACACACACACACACACACACACACACACACACACACACACACACACACACACACACACACACACACAGCCTTCTCCTCCTAATAATGCTACCCAGGCCTGATTTACACTCCCCTTGATGTGTGCCCCCCACCCACACCATGCTAAACTGGGGGCTAATATTTACAGACTGTCTGCTGAGTCTCGCGGTGGAGATTTTCACTGGGTCCTCACAGCGTCTTGGTCTGGCAGAGAGAGACTCACGCTACATCCACAAGCCCTGGGCTGAGGCTGCCACTCCTTGCTCCATTATCAGTCTGTCTGCTTGTGGCTCAGACTGCTGTAGTGTAGCCTGTACAGTACAGACATCCTGACCCAGTCACTACTCACTACAGGACAACAGATAGGTACAGGAGCTGTCTGTCCTCACCGATTCTCTTCTTATCCTCTCCTTTTCCTTTGGCAACCTTTCTGCTGGCGTCCTCAAACAGTACATACCCTCTGTTGTACGTAGGTTAGTAGGGTCTGTCTTCACTGGAAAGGATGGATAAAGACAAACATTGGGATCAATATAAACTGATGGGTAAGGAGGGATAGTGAGTGGCCTGGCTGCTAGTTCAAATTCAGTTCAGGGTGACTATCTCTTCAACTCACTGGTCCAATTGTTGAACTGGATACTGTGTGTCGTCGTGAGGCCATGACAGAAGTGGTGTGTCAAAAGTTCAGAACGTGGTCCTGTCTGACTTACTTTAGGGTCACTGAGACAAGTACATAGCACACCTGCTGGCTGGAACACAGTCTGTTTCTGTTGGAGCAGCGGGCCACATATTTTGGGCCACGTGTATTTCAGCAGAGTGGACCCAAATGAAAGACACATTGGATCGTAGAAATGTTGCATTTGCAGTTGTATGAGTGACTGTGGAAACAGGCTGGCTGGTCGAAAATAATCTAGGACGAATGTCAGGGTTGAGTACTCGGGGATTGTACTCCAACACAAGGCTAAACTGTTAATCCTGCATTGTGAGTTTTATTTACTTTGCATTATTGAAAAGCCTGATAAGTGTGTCTAACACATATAAGGGATCCAAGCCTGCAGTGAGGCACATCGTTTGACAGGGGGCAGCAATAAGCTGCTGAGAGGATGATGTGGTTTAAATGGATCTCCAGCGAGTCGACAGCCACACACTAAGGACATGAAGTCATGAACTTAAGTAGATCACACTCTTCCTAGTTTGTCCCATTTTGTCTCCGTTTGATTCTCCCCAAGCAAAAGACAATTTTTTTTGCTACATCTTTAAAGAAAAAAATGCATCTGCCAGCACTTTCTGGGTTGCACTCATTTCGCCAAGAGAAGCAATTTGTAACCTCGGAACACAGTGTAACTTGAGATATGAAAAGGCTTGTATTCTAGGCATTCCAGTATTGTGCAATTGTTCCCTGTTCTAGAAAAACAGTGGTGGAAAAAGTACCCAATTCTCATACTTGAGTAAAAGTAAAGATACCTTAATAGAAAGTTACTCAAGTAAAAGTGAAATTCACCCAGTAAAATACTACTTGAGTGAAAGTCTAAAAGTATTTGGTTCTAAATATACTTAAGTATCAAAAGTAAATGTAATTGCTGAAATATACTTAAGTATCAAAAGTAAAAGTATAAATCATTTCAAATTCCTTATATTAAGCAAAGCAGACGGCACCATTGCCTTGTTTTTAAAATGTATGGATAGCCAGGGGTACACTCCAACACTCAGATATAAATTACAAACGAAGCATTTGTATTTAGTGAGTCTGCCAGGCCAGAAGCAGTAGGGATGACCACGTGTTAAGTGCATGTAAGTAAGTAAGTAAGTAAGTAAGTGCATGAATTGGACCATTTTCCTGTCCTGCTAAGCATTTATCATGTAACGAGTACTTTTGGGTGTCAGGGAAAATGTATGGAGTAGAAAGTACATTATTTTCTTTATGAATGTAGTGAAATAAAAGTAAAAGTTGTCAAAAATATAAATAGTAAAGTAAAGTGCAGATACCCCCAAAAGGTAGTAAGTAGTACTTTAAGGCATTTTTACTTAAGTTCTTTACACAACTGTAGAAAAGGGGAGTATAGTGCTGAAGATGTGTTGAATCAGACACATTGTTTGCTCTGTATCTTTCTCATTAAAATTATTCAGATTGTTGTGCAGGTCCTCAAGGCCATTTTATCACCAGGCTTTTCCACATCGAAGAGACAAGCTCTCAGCTCATAGGCTTTATGCGCCCACAGAGCCACCTACAGAGTTTACATCACCCCAAAGACACAGACTGTGAAAGGTGATACCCTCTATGACAGGTAGTAAAGACGGGGCAGCTCACAGCTTTCTGCTTTTATTTCCCTGTCTTTATCCCACTGCACTGGCCTTCTGTGGTGGTGCAGGTTACACATGTCTCCAAGGTCTAAACCTGAGCTCCACTTAGGTTTGATTTAATTGACATTCAGAAAGTGTACTACTGTTCATACAGATCAATCCTTTACGATAGTGTTATAACCATAGGTAGAAACACTACCAGGCTCTTGGCTATTTTATTCTACATCATCAGATGTATCGATGAAATAAAGGCAAATGTTATCCTCCCAGTATAAATCATATAAAAGCAGTTGGATGATTTTTGGTGATCATCAACAGCCTCCAACAGTCTGGAATGTGGGTCGTTATGAGACTGACCGGATCTCCTCAGTGTTGTAGGATTGCAATGTTGGCCTCCTTATCGCTCCCTATCCCTCACTTCCCTCAGTGGCAGTCAACCAAGATGGATGCTGTGTTGCCAGGTCCAGGGGGTAGGAGAGGGAGGCAGCTAATTATAAGGTCCAGGGAACTGGCCGTTCTAACTGGCAAACCCTCCTCTACTGTACTCTCCTACTTAGGTCTGTAAACAGAGGTTACATTGGGCCAAAAGATCCACGCAAGAGTTCATGCACTTGAGCTTGGCATTTCTCATAATATTTACATTCCTTGATAATCTCAGTAGATCTGTTTATGATATTTCTCCCTCTTTGATTGTTTTTAGTTCTTTTTCCTCCAGCCTCATATCAGGACCTACGGCGAGGATTGCCATGGCCTGATTTGGACTTGATGTTGTTTTACGTGTGTTAATTATTTTATCTATAATAGATTATAATATATGATCAAGGTCATAAAATATTATCTTTTAAACACATTCCACATATTTCAGTGTACGTTAGTGTTTTACGCACTAGAGGTGAAATTATAAACACACCATATGAAAACAGATCCATTGTTGTATTTCTGCCATGTCTATTATCTAATGATTCTGAAAAGCACTTTGTTTGGACAAAAAGTTCAAAGGTTTGACCAGACCATTGTAGATGCTGCGGCTTCGCTCTAAGCAGACAGAAAGCACCGGCTCTCTTCCCCTTGAAAACCTGTAAAAAAAAAAAATAGGCCATGTAATTTAGAGGGGGATCCATTTCCACCGCGCTCCATTTACTTTTAACTGTTTCAGCCGCTCTGTCCCACACCTGGCCTCTGAGTGTGGCACTGAACAGAGCGTGCACTGTTCTGCACCCAGACAGAACTGCAGAGCCATGCAGAAAATAAATCAGATCCACGTTCATTACACAAAAGCTGTGGGCAGATTTATTTCATTGTTGGACTTTCTCATTCTGAGCCACGACTTCACCGCTTTTTTTTCTCCTTTCCCTCACAAATGAACTTCTAGGGGGGGGACCGTCTATTGGTTTTGCGTCTCCACCTCCGTGCTATCTTGACTCTGTGGTTTTGGAGTGGTCTGAAAAATGCTGGCCAAGCCACCCAAAGGACTCTGTAATGGCTGTGAAATGGCCCTATCTGGAGCGCCTCAACTCCCTGAAACAACATAGACAAACCTGCATAAATACGCTTCTCTCCGCAGATCAAGAAGGAAGAGCCCGTGGATATAATCGGCCTATTAAGGTCAGGTTTTTCAGTGTGCTACTATACCACACCCACTCCTCTCATTCTGATACAGCAACCCCCAGGCCCCAGGCCCCTGCAAGCGCTTGTGATAAAATCCAAGGGCTGACTCTCGCCCTCTCTCAAGTCATAGCACATTAATGAAAGTGTTGACTGAATATCATTCTGTCTTGATATAGCTGCTGAGTCTAGGTCACAGTAGAGAGAAACTGTGAAACCACAGAGCCCAATCTACCATCCTAACAGAAACAAACAGGAAGACGTTTCTTCAGATAATCACACTGAACACAACCTGGACAGTATAACAGTAAATATTTCATTAGTTTATACATTTTCTTCTCATTGAGTGAGGAACGGGATCAAATAGAATTATCCAATGAGGCAGCAAGATGTGTCCATTATACTGGCCAGAGAAGCAACATAAAAATGTCTTAAATGGCAGCACAATGTGTCATCAAGTGTCATCAATTGATTTTGTTTGTGATCAATAATGACAAGAATCACAAACATACAGTGGGTTTCAGCAAACATTCAGACAGTGCACAACTTTTAGCTAATACTGCAGGCACCAGTGGCTCTACCAGAGGCTCAGAGTGGCAGCAGCGGTAGTGAGACTGAATGGGTAGCCTACGTAAAGTCGCTATCAGTGCGAGAGCGTCCTCTCAGGAAGGAAGCGAGCTGCGTTAGTGCCTCTCTGGCTTCACAGCATCAGCTCCTGCAGTGACAGCAGTTATTTTTGGACTGGGGGTCATGTTACGACTATGAGAAGAGCCCTCGGACAGGAACTCACCAAGCGCGACACCCAGCAGCTCCAGCATTCTTGGCACAGTGCCGAGGTGTGGCTAGCTCACCCCAGAGCTGGACAGTACAGGAAAAGGACAACCCGAAAACCAAAAGAGGCCAATCTCATCTTCAACTCTAGCTGAACTCTTCTCAACACCCTCAGCCCTATATTACGTACTGTTGTACATGCACTGTAAACCAAGGCATTTAACTCAAATACTTCTAGTAAGTTGAACTCAAAGTCAATAAAAAGTCATTATAAAAAATGTTATGCTGTACTGACTCAAAACTAAATGAGAAGTCACATCAACTAGATTTAAGTTATAACAAATTAACGACTCTCCCAGCACACTACCGCAGGTAGATTTTTTGGAATTGTTTTTGATACGTGTTTTTGCATTTAAATTGAGTGATTAGTCAATCTTAGGCTACACAAAGATACAAAAATGTACATTTTTCTTGTAAAGCATGTGCTGAGATTCGGGAAGCAAGGTCAGGGAGTGAGTGTTTTAACAAAAGAAACAATGAACACGAAACACAAACAACGCACCGACATGAAACAGAGTCAATAACACCTGAAGAAAGAACCAAAGGGGAGTGACAGATATAGGGAAGATAATCAAGGAGGTGATGGAGTCCAGGTGAGTGTCATGAGGCGCAGGTGCACGAGACGATGGTGACAGGTGTGCGGGATAATCAGCAGCCTATGGTCTCCCTATGGCTCAGTTGGTAGAGCATGGTGTGTGCAACGCCAGGGTTGTGGGTTTGATTCCCATGGGGGGCCAGTACAAATAAAATGCATTAAATGAAATGTAAGCATTCATTACTGTAAGTCGCTCTGGATAAAAGTGTCTGCTAAATGACTCAAATGTAAATGTATAGGTGACAGTACCCCCTCCCCAACGAGCGGCTTCAGCCGCAGGACGCTGTCAAAAGGGACGAACCCGGGGGATCAGGAGCGAACCGGTCACGCCTGCAGATGCGCAAGAACATGTCACACCAGCTGAGGAACGGGAACCTGTCGAGTCAGCTGGGGCTCGGGAACCTGACAGATCGGTTGAGACAGGGGAGCCTGGCGATCCGGCTGAGGCATGAGAACCTGACGAGCCGGTGGAAGCAGGGGAGCCTGACAATCCGGCCGAGGCAGGGGAGCTTGGTGATCCGGCTAAGTCATGAAAGCCAGATGAGCCGACTAAGGAAGGGGAGCCTAGCGGCCCGGCTGAGGCATGAGAGCCTGACGAGCTGGTTGAGGCATGAGAGTCTGTAGCATTTCCCGGACCCGCCGTCATTACCCTGACACAAAAAATTAAAAATAAAAGAAACAATGAACACGAAACACAAACAACGCACCGACATGAAAACAGAGTCAATAACACCTGAAGAAAGAACCAAAGGGGAGTGACAGATATAGGGAAGATAATCAAGGAGGTGATGGAGTCCAGGTGAGTGTCATGAGGCGCAGGTGCACGAGACGATGGTTACAGGTGTGCGGGATAATCAGCAGCCTGATGACCTAGAGGCCGGAGAGGGAGAATACGTGACATTTCTAAATTAATCCAGTGATTTAGTTACATTTAGCACCCTTTACTGAAATGGTTGTTCCAGTTTAAATGGCTTACTGTAGGTAGCCTCCTCACACTGTTCCTAACCCTGGCAGTCATTATGAATACAGGTTGCAGGTGAATACACATTTTAACTGTTGGATATCTTAACTCTGGTTGGATTACAATAGGAATTACATAATTAGGAATTACACAATTACAAATCAGCATAATGTGATTTGCATGTATGTTGCAAAATTCTGTTGTTTTTCAGAAATTCTGGTTAGAAGATTCCTGGAAATCCTTCAACCAGGGTACTATAACTTTGCTAGACCTCAAAATAAGGTGTTATGATATACAGTACCAGTCAAAAGTTTGGACACACGTACTCATTCAATCATTTTTCTTTATTTTTACTATTTTCTACATTGTTGAATAATAGTGAAGACACTACCCCTACCTTGTCACAACACAACTGATTGTCTCAAACACATTAAAAGGAAAGAAATTCAACAAATTAACTTTTAACAAGGCACACCTGTTAATTGAAATGCATTCCAGGTGACTACCTTATGAAGCTGGTTGAGAGAATGCCAATTGTGCAAAGCTGTCATCAAGGCAAAGGGTGGCTGCTTTGAAGAATTTGAAACATAAAATGTATTTTGATTTGTTGAAAACTTTTTTTGTTACCACATGACTCCATATGTGTTGTTTCATAGTTGTTATGTCTTCACTATTATTCTACAATGTAGAATTATTCATTTTTTTAATCTGAAAAACCCTTGAATGAGTAGGTGTGTCCAAACTGTTGACTGGTACTGTATGTAATGGCATAAAGAGTTTAATTATAATGATAATGTTCACCTAGGAACTCACTTGGTGAAGGCCACAGGACTGAACATGAATGAATTTAACAACCATGTCTCTGTCCTTTACAAATACAGTCATGGGTGGTAACTCCACAATTCACTTTAAAAGTCAAGGCACACTGGCAAACTTTATTTGAGGTGTGGCTTAGTGCGGGTGTGTGTTCAAGCTGATACAATTTTCATCTGGACCCCCTACACAGTTACTATGTCGGTTTAAGGAATGACTACAAAATGACTTTAAGTAACTGTACTCATATTAAGTGCAACGGGTTTCCTCAAAAGTTTGGTGTAATGACAGCACATTGGGGTTTACAGTGTGGACATGGAGAGATCAAGTGTGTTGTGGTTTGAGGAAACATTTTTAGGTGATGCCTATGGTTCTGTAAGGGATCTAGTGAAAGTTAATAGAATTTGACATGAATCAGATGTCTTCTGGATCACCACATGGCAAAGCAGTGACATATTGTGATATGTTTTTGGTGAAAGCATTCCTGAGGCTGGGTTAGGAACCACAGAGTTACTACGCGAGAAGTATCAAAGGCCTAGCACCCACCACTGCTGTAGCAGAGAATGTGGGAGGTTTACAACAAACCCTAATCCTAACCCATTCACCCTTAAAATGTGTGTGTGTACGTGTGTGCAGACATGTGTGTGAATTTACGTGCGTGTGTCTGTGTTGCCAAAGTAGTAATTTATTGGCATTTCCATTGATCTGACCTCAGGGGGTCGAGGTTGTTTCTCCAGAGCAACTTCAGCAGCTCAGGTTTCACTGTCCACCCTGAGAGAAAACAAGATGGAGAACACTCCCCTGAGACGCCTCTTTCTCCCTCTCGTGCCCTGTCTGTCCCCCCACAACACATGGGATCCATTAACCCTGTTAGGTAGGGCCACATAAAAGTTTTGTTAAATTTTCTACAAACCCACTCCTCACTGCGGCCCCAGCAGCCAGTAAATGAAATGCTCCAGGGCCCACGATGGCTGCTAGTGAACAGCAGGGACGATTTGGGAAGGCTGAGGTGACACTTCAGATCAGCTGACTCACTATAACTACTACACATACATGGGAAGGGGAGGGGGGTGTTGACCTTGGAAACAGATATCTGGATTTGATCTTCTGACAACAGCCGACCAACAACAGAGTTTGCATTCAACTTTTCCTGACCAGACTCCTCACACAACAATAAGTACTTTATGGAAACATGTTTTTTGTATTAAGATCAAATGTCATCACACAATGACTCAGTGGAGTGATACTTGACACTGTGATAGATGCTGTAAATGTGTGTGTCTTTATGAGACTGAGTAGTACTACCCCAGCTCAATGAGTCAGTCCACGGTGTGGGGTTTCAGTTCAGAACAATGAAAAGCAGTAGGTGTTTTGAGGGTCTATGAATATTACTGACACAGCAGGCATTTCATAGTATTTATCGGTCTGGTTTGTTACTCTCAAACCACCACTCTGCTCATGGCATTTACCTTCTTTCCAATAGAATTGTATAGCTGGAAAGGGAATATGATAAGATTGGAGGAAGCTGAAAACAATTTAGAAGAAATTAAGTGTCATAGGCGTCATAAGGGACAGACCAAGGCGCAGCGGGTATAGTGCTCATCTTCCTTCTTTATTAGAGAGAACACTCAAACAAAATAAACAAACGACGAAACAGTTCCGTAAGGTGCACAGACTATACGCAAAACAACCACCCACAAAAACACAGGAAAAACATGCTGCCTAAGTATGGCTTCCAATCAGAGACAACGAAAGACACCTGCCTCTGATTGGAAGCCATACTTGGCCACACATAGAAAAAGAAACATAGCAATAGAAAACTAGAACCAAAAAACCCCAAAACAAACACCCCCTGCCACGCCCTGACCATACTACAATTACAAATTACCCCTTTACTGTTCAGGAAGTGACAGTACCTCTCCCCCCAAAGGTGCAGACCCCGACTGCACCTCCAAAACAAAAACCCCCACAAAACCAACCCAAAACCTAAAGGGAGGGAAGGGAGGGTGGCCACCGTCAACAACGGTTCCTGTGCTACACCCCCCCTTCGCCAATCCTCCCACTACGGAGGTGGCTCTGGCTCTGGGCATAGCTCCTGTTCTGAAGACTCTGGGCTGAGAGGCGTCGCTGGAGGCCCCGGGCTGAGGGGCGTCGCTGGAGGCCCCGGGCTGAGGAGCGTCGCTGGAGGCCCCGGGCTGGGGAGCGTTGCTGGAGGCTCCGGGCTGGGGAGCGTCGCTGGAGGCTCCGGGCTGGGGAGCGTCGCTGGAGGCTCCGGGCTGGGGAGCGTCGCTGGAGGCTCCGGGCTGGGGAGCGTCGCTGGAGGCTCCGGGCTGGGGAGCTTCGCTGGAGGCTCCGGGCTGAGGGGCTTCGCTGGAGGCTCCGGGGCTTCGCTGGAGGTCTGCTTCGTGGGGCTGGCATAGGAGGCGCCAGGCTAGTCGCACACACCTTCAGGCTAGTGCGGGGAGCAGGAACAGGACGTACTGGGCTCTGGTGACGCACTGGAGGTCTGCTATGTGGGACTGGCATAGGAGGCGCCAGGCTAGTACCACATACCTTCGGGCTAGTGCGGGGAGCTGGAACAGGGCGTACTGGGCTATGGTGGCGCACTGGAGGTAGAGTGCGCGGAGCAGGCACAGGGTCCACTGGGTCTTGGAGGCGCACTGGAGGTCTGGAGCGCACGGCCTGCACAACCCACCCTGGCTGGATACTCCACTCCGCTCGATCACTGCGGGGTGCGGGCACAGTTCGCACCGGCCTTTGTATGCGCCCTGACGACACAGTGCGCATCACCGCAAAATACGGTGTCTGCTCCCTCACTTGCTCCTCATAGTAAGCCCAGGGAGTTGTCTCCGGACTCCATCCTGACCCTGCCCAACTCCCCTTGTGCCCCCCCTTAAAAATGTTGGGGGCTGCCTCTCCGTCTTGCCTCGGTGCATTTCGAGCCTCCTCTCGTCGCCGCTCTGCCCTTGCTGCCTCCACTTCTTCCCATGGATGGCGATTCAATCCCTTCTGGATCTCCTCCCATGTCCAGGACCCCTTGCCGTCCAATATCTACTCCCATGTCCATTCCTCCTGCTGCTCCTTCTTCCGCTGCTTGGTCCTCTTTCGGTGGGTGGTTCTGTCATAGGCGTCGTAAGGGACAGACCAAGGCGCAGCGGGTATAGTGCTCATCTTCCTTCTTTATTAGAGAGAACACTCAAACAAAATAAACAAACGACGAAACAGTTCCGTAAGGTGCACAGACTATACGCAAAACAACCACCCACAAAAACACAGGAAAAACAGGCTGCCTAAGTATGGCTTCCAATCAGAGAGAATGAAAGACACCTGCCTCTTATTGGAAGCCATACTTGGCCACACATAGAAAAAGAAACATAGAAATAGAAAACTAGAACCAAAATCCCCTAGAACCAAAAAAACCCAAAACACACAAAACAAACAACCCCTGCCATGCCCTGAACATACTACAATTACAAATGACCCCTTTACTGGTCAGGACGTGACATTAAGTTAAAGTTGTAGTCACTTGCCTGAGATCTGGCTCAGGTATGATATTCATCGGACGGGGGTTGAGGTGGAATGGGGGTGGGGGAGTTGACCCTCCCTCCATCGCCCTCCCACACTCCCCTGGCCTAGTAGTGAAACAGCCTTCATTAAAACCCACTGGAGGGTTATGAATGGGCCTGTCTGGTTCTCCTACACCCTTGAAGCTCCAGCTGCTTCCCATTACAGAGAAAGAGAGAGATAGCGAGAGAGGGGGGGCAGCACAGGTCCCAGCTCTAATCCCTGGCAGGCAGGTAGCTCTGCTCTGATGAGGCCCAGAGTTCAATGCTCTGAGGAGGAGGGGGGGGAGAAGGAGGAGGAGAAGGAGTGGGGGCTTCACTTCCGGAGCTAGTGTCCATCGAAGCCTAATATCTCCCTTTTTTCCTACTCCTCTGTTCATATCACTCATCCATTTTATTGCTTTTTCTGACCCACTTTTTTCACATGATCCTCTAATTTATACTAATAAATGAAGTGTTGTCTTTTTCTGGTGAGCCGTAACCATTACTTTCCTGGCAGCGGCCCAAAGGTGAGAATAGGAGATTTGGGCCTGCCAGACTGTTTGGGCCAGTTTTATGAAAGTGTATAAATCTGAGTGGCAGTAGAGAGGTAGATGCTAAATCCCCTGGCCTTATGTTCTCATGTGTTTTCATGCAGCAGACAGTGGGGGGGTTGGGGAGTAATGAAACACAAAAAAATGAATAGATGAACCGAATATAATGTCATGTTATCTCACAACGAAGAAAGAGAGCTTTAATTTGATGTACTGTATGTTTGGGTTTATGGGTAGATTAGACTATCCAGCAAATCTCAGATTAGTAAAATACTTTTTAGGTCTTATATTTTCCCTTTAGATTGATGGGGAGAAAAACCATAAATATGCTTCACCACAAATAACCTAAATGGGAACCATCATGTAACAACCCTACACACCACCACTGGTACAGTCCATATTTAGACCATCTGCAGATGTTTATGAGTGTCAGAAAGCACTGAGTGACTGACACTGGATAGCAAATCGGTGTGGTCATAGTGGGGCAGAGATCATGTCCAGATTTATGGTTTGATGTTATTCTATTGTTTATTGGACAATGTGGTTTAGATTGAGCTCACTCAAAAACACCATTCCCCCTCGTGCGTTCCCATGGACTTAGTAGGGGTTTACATTCTCATGCCCTTCCAGCCACCAGCAACCCTCCTCCAAACCATGTTTTTTGTCTTTCTCCCATCAGCAACACGCTCATTCACAATAGCAGCACCCTCTCTCTCCACCCCCTGCACAGCACAACACAATGCTGAACATATGCCTCCAATGAGCTTTTCATTTGTTATAACACACACACACATAAAATGTTCACTGAAGAAATGTGTATTTATTTTCTAAATTGATTATAGGATGTCATTGAGATTTGCCCCTGGAGATGTAATGTAAAAACAACATGTAAAAAAGGACCTAACAGTGGGAATCTGACTGAAGGCCCCCTGCCTCATGGTGCAACTCTCATACACACCACTAGAGGAGCCCCTACCTCACCAGACAAGTTCAGACAACCACTTCCAGTTTTAGTTGTGAAAAGCACAAAGCATTGACAAGCAGGTAACATAACTTCAACTACACAACTGATAACTACTTGTAAGAAGTTTCCAAAACTTCCTTCACATGATATGGCAATAGGCTATTTTATCTAATATTTTCTCTATTGGATTGCAGTATTGTGGATGTAACGTCAGAGCCCTGTGAAATAAATGTGCTACTTTCTAACAGGTAGGCTAATGATGAGTCAGAACGTATTTACCTACCCCATGACAATAGTGGTGTAGTGGATAACTTTCAACAGGTAGGCTAGGTCATTTGTATATTTGTTTAGAGTGACTAGTCATAAATTAAGAGTGAAGGTGCAGTAGGCCAGCAACAGCTCACTGACATAATCTTACCTCTCTGGTCCCTTCGGCGGCCAAACTGAGGCCTAGATGGCGTAGTTGTATGCAGGAACCAAGATGGCGTCGTTGTAAGCAGGAACCAAGATGGCGGCGTTGTAAGCAGGAACCAAGATGGCGTCGATGTAAGCAGGAACCAAGATGGCATCGTTGTAAGCGGGAACCAAGATGGCGGCATTGTAAGCAGGAACCAAGATGACGTCGTTGTAAGCAGGAACTAAGATGGCATCGATGTAAGCAGGAAACAAGATGGTGTCATTGTAAGCAGGAACCAAGATGGCGGCGTTGTAAGCAGGAACCAAGATGGCGTCGTTGTAAGCAGGAACCAAGATGGCATCGATGTAAGCAGGAAACAAGATGGTGTCGTTGTAAGCAGGAACCAAGATGGCATCGATGCAAGCAGGAAACAAGATGGCATCGATGTAAGCAGGAACCAAGATGGCATCGATGTAAGCAGGAAACAAGATGGCATCGATGCAAGCAGGAAACAAGATGGCATCGATGTAAGCAGGAACCAAGATGGCATCGATGCAAGCAGGAACCAAGATGGCATCGATGTAAGCAGGAACCAAGATGGCATCGATGCAAGCAGGAAACAAGATGGTGGCAAAACATCCTAATTTCAAACAAAAATGTAGTTGCCACCAACTATGTAAGGCATGGATAAAAAGATGAGACAAACAACTTCTCTCATCGATGATAAATCTAACTTTTAGCTTCACATGACAAAAATAGTAGTTTGAAGACAACCATGCTGTAGTCATGACTTCTCTCACAAGCGTGCGCGGGGGTCGGGGTGTTCTGGTTGACTTCCGCCAACATGGTGTCGCATTTTGCTTCGGTTACTTTGGCTTTCAAATATAGCTCCGTGCTCCCAAACTGATTTGCTATCAAAGGCAGTGGCCACTATATGGTGTTGATTTCTGCTAATGTGCTAATTTTGAACAATCAAAATAGTGGTGTAGTGCTTAACTACCTACAGACATGTCTTCTGCTTATCTGTTTGTTTACAATGAGTCATAAATGCCTGAAGGTAAAAACCGAAAGACCTACAGTTCTGTGTAATGCTATTGATAGGTCTTACCTCAGTGTCAACAGCTTAGCTGGAACACTAGGCGAATCTCAAGGGCCACACATATTTCAAATCTATATATCTCTCTGATATAATGAGCTTGCCAAGAGGTTCATCATACCATAGCTACAGTGGTCATTGTACTGCAGGCCTTGTGATTTGCCTGCAACTAAAGAATAGCCCTTACTAACCCTTAGACAGGTCTTCTTCGGTCTCTCTGCATACTTGGTGGATGAGACTCCATGGGCATGGTATGTCCACTGATCATCTAACAATAGGAGTCGAATAATAAACCCTTATGTCAGAAATCAGTTGGATAATGTAAAAGTCAGACTGCATTGCTAAAATTTCCAATAACCCTGGTTAATAGGTTAACTCAATTCAGACATTGAGTGCATGCAGCATCATAAGAGGCTTCTTTTTTCTCTCAACATCATTCAATGTTCATACTGACGCTGCTTTTTGAATGAAGCACATAGGTTTGCTTAAAGTAGTTTATTCTAGGCCAGCGTTGCACACGTGATTGAATTTGTTGTTGCTAGTACAATGCTCTAATTTGGCCCTTGTTGTAGACAGTGTGGTGTACAGCAACAGGTGCCTGTTATTTTGGTCCTCTTGTTGCAAGGTACTATGTGTGTGTGTGTGTGTGTGTGTGTGTGTGTGTGTGTGTGTGTGTGTGTGTGTGTGTGTGTGTGTGTGTGTGTGTGTGTGTGTGTGTGTGTGTGTGTGTGTGTCTTCAGAGGGACTGAAATACACGCCCGCAGACTGAGACAAGAGGGAGCAAATGAAGGCTCTGTGGTTCGCCGAGCATCGCACCCAAGGGATCCACAGCATTTGTTTACCGGCTCCCTGTGAAGATGTGAGGCTTGAAAAAATGTGTGTGTGTGTGTGCTTAAACCTCAATAAGCACACACACACTGCACATACAACAACTCCTAGTCCCTTTTCTACCTCTCTCCTATTCACACTCTGAAAAAGTAACCAACCGCCACCCAGCTTGACCTTTTAATGTTTCCATTGCACTACGCAGGCGAGGAGGTGCATGCTAGGTTAGATCAGAGATTATATGGGTGACAGGGTGTTGGTCTCTAGACTGGTTATAGTGCGGATTTATACTACTCTGTTTTTGAGTTGGACACACTGCTCTGCACTGGGCTTGTACAGAGGACATGCTTATTTCAGCCTCCCCATCTTGATGGATACCATGGATATATTCAGCAGTTAGTGCTTTACAAATACTGCCAATGTTCTTTTTGGAATATCAGACTCATTCTTTGACAACTTTCTCTTTTGCCAACTGTGCACTTGCTGTAAATAGTTGTGCGACCACTCAATATGATACCATCTGAATTGACAGTAATTGCTATCACCTGGAACAGACTGGCAGAGTGTTCCATGTCAGGTGTGAGTTAAAGGGCCACGCTGGCAGGAAAGAGATGGCTTAGGCCATAGAGGAAGAAGCAAGAGGTTTTACTACACCCAAAATTTGTCCACAAAAATAAGCCCGCAAACTGAGAAATGTTTGTATGGAGGTCTTAAAAAATCAACAACAAAAAATCTATGAGACAGTTTTGAATTTGGTTAACAAAAAATGTCATTGTTAATTTGCTACGTGAGGCTTATTTTATTCAATAGAAGTCTCATAATGGTTAGGTTGTTACAAATACACTGATATAAGTGGACGCACATGGCATTTCGTCAATTTTGGAAAAACAATCGGAGTTGTGCCTGTTGTCATAGAGATATATAGAGGACTCATCATGGATATAATCTGTTTTAGCATCGACCTTGCCATTGAGGGCTTCCACCATTTTAAAACAGTCAACTGGGTGTGGATTCATATGAGTTGGGAGTGTGCAGCTAATGAAAATGCTGTCAGAGACGCTATAGTGGCACAGATACAAAGATGAGTCCTCTCTCTATCTCTATGGCCTGTTGTGCACATGCGTATCTGCCCTCTCATTGGCTAGAAGGGTCCCACCTAATCTCGCCTCCTCCCGCCTGCCTTCCATCTTTGAGGATATGTATTTCCATTGTTAGACTGGTCACTTGACTATCCTGTCAATATAATAGACAATCATTGCTTAGGCCCAGATTTGGTTGTAAAAAAGCTAACTTCTCCTTTAAGTCTCTAACATGGAGGCACATTTTTGTTCTAATTGGTCTTCAGAAGTACTACAGCTTTCTTATTTTAAGGGACTGGGGTCTACCCAGACCCATCTTTTGAACTCTAGCCACTGAGTGGCGCAGCGGTCTAAGTCACTGCATCTCAGTGCTAGAGGCATCACTACAGACCCTGGTTTGATACCGGGCTGTATTGCAACCAGCCGTGATCGGGAGTCCCATAGGGCGGTGCACAATTGGCCCAGCGTTGTCCTGGTTAGGGGAGGGTTTGGCTGGGATAGGCCGTCATTGTAAAATAAGAATTTGTTCTTAACTGACTTGTCTAGTTAAATAAAGGTTACATTTTTTTTTAATTAGATAAGGCCTGGTGTCTGTGGTCCCATATGAGTGGGGAAAAGGAGAGTAGTGCGTTGGTATGAGGACTATAATATTTATGGTCTGGTCTGGCCTGCATGCCTGATGATCTGCTCTCGGCATGGCCCTGCCTTGGTAGTTAAGGCAGACGGCGTGTCCACCTTTGAACCGCTGATCTCCTGGCTAAAGCCTGACACGGTTTGGGTCTGTAACTCAAAAAGCCCCTCCCTCTCTTCTCTCTCGGGTCTCCTGGCCCATCTAAAGTCTCTCTGTGATATACGCTTCCAGGGAGGGGGACTCCTCTGACCCTAACCCAGCCACCCTGAGACCCCTCCCCATGACCCTCAGCAAGAGCACAGAGTTGGGTTCTGCCCATGCTGCATGAGGCACCACCGGTGTTCCCTGTTCTGTTATTCCAACTCTCTGGTTACAGTCCAAAACCCTGGAGAGTCTTTAACGTCCTGGAGATCAGGACCCTGGCTGTTAACAGCTACAAGGGGAAAGGCCCTCTACATTCTGCCCGAGACTCTCCCCATGTTACCAAACCTCCTCCCTCTCAGTAAAGGAACCCCCTTGTAGACATATTTGATTGCTTAAACCAGGCCATTGAGATGATGGTTGGCCAAATACATGTAGGATGAGGAAGTATTTGCTATGCATATCCCAAATTCTTAAGCCACTAAATCCCACACGTGGTACAGGTCAGACAGGTAAGATTATGTCACGGCCAACCACTGATTTACAGTTTTGTATCTTTATTTCATCAAATCAAATCAAATCAAATGTATTTATATAGCCCTTCTTACATCAGCTGATATCTCAAAGTGCTGTACAGAAACCCAGCTTAAAACCCCAAACAGCAAGCAATGCAGGTGTAGAAGCACGGTGGCTAGGAAAAACTCCCTAGAAAGGCCAAAACCTAGGAAGAAACCTAGAGAGGAACCAGGCTATGAGGGGTGGCCAGTCCTCTTCTGGCTGTGCCGGGTGGAGATTATAACAGCACATGGCCTAGATGTTCAAATGTTCATAAATGACCAGCATTGTCAAATAATAATAATCATAGTAGTTGTCGAGGGTGCAACAAGTCAGTAACACAAGAGTAAGTGTCAGTTGGCTTTTTCATAGCCGATCTTTGAGAGTATCTCTACCGCTCCTGCTGTCTCTAGAGAGTTGAAAACAGCAGGTCTGGGACAGGTAGCACGTCCGGTGAATAGGTCAGGGTTCCAGCAGGTCTGGGACAACAAGTCTGGGACAGGTAGCAGGGTTCCATAGCTGCAGGCAGAACAGTTGGAACTGGAGCAGCAGCACGGCCAGGTGAACTGGGGACAGCAAGGAGTCATCAAGCCAGGTAGTCCTGAGGCATGGTCCTAGGGCTCAAGGTCCTCCGAGAGAGAGAAAGAAAGAAAAAGAAAAAGAGAATTAGAGAGAGCATATTTAAATTCACACAGGACACCGGAAAAGACAAGAGAAATACTCCAGATGTGACAGACTGACCCTAGCCCCCCGACACATAAACTACTGCAGCATAAATACTGGAGGCTGAGACAGGAGGGGTCAGGAGACACTGTGGCCCCATCCGATGAAACCCCCGGACAGGGCCAAACAGGTAGGATATAACCCCACCCACTTTGCCAAAGCACAGCCTCCACACAACTTTCATCAGATATTGTGTCAAAAAGTTGAGTCAAAAATTATATTAAGGCTACCATACAGTTAAAATAAATTAAAATGTACTTAGATTTCACAGTTAGAATAAGTTGTTTTCCAAGGTAGTTTGCGATGTAAAATTAAATCATGAGCATTCAAATATATGCTAAATGCATGGCCAAGTTTTCAACTAAATATTCCATTTGAGTTTTGACCCCTGTTCTGACCTGGCCATTTGTCTTTATGACAGTAGCAGTTTTCAACCCAGTTTGAAATGTCGATTATCTCCCAGACTATTATCATTTTATGTACCACAGTTGAACTTGTCAGAGCCAATTGAAATGCTGTAATTGAAGCCTGATCCGAAAAATGCCCAAAGACCTTTTGCTATTTTTGTTAAAATGGCACCTGTCATTTTTTATCTACGAGCATGTCTTTCAAGATAACGATTGTACGTTGGCCATGGGAATATTTTGTCTCTCATGTCATTTGTGGTGATCTCAAGTTCATTCACAGTGATAATTTAATCTCAAATGTATTCAACAATAAAAAGAGAGAGAGCTTGACAGCAGGTGCTCAACTGTAAAACATTCACGTTCTGTACCCTCAGAAGCTCATTGACTGGAAGTTACAGGAAGTAAACTTTGTTTTAAATAAACTGACATCATTCTAAAAGAATGACTGACTAGATAATGTGTCCATATTGCAGAACAACTTGATGCAGGCTAATGCCATCTACTTCAGCAATGTGTAGGCAGTATCTTTGCTTACAAACCACTACCAATGCAGAAAGACAGTGCATAGTGAGAAAGTGCATAGTGATGATTACATGTTACGTCTGGCTAGGCAGGGTGAGGATTTCCTCCTGGAAGTGTCCGGCTAGAAAAGTTGTGATGATGCTTCAGTGGAGGGCTGGTTAGGGTAAAGCACCCCCAAAGATGAGGAGCTGAGCCGGGGGCTTCAGGCTCCCCCTCTCCCTCTCTGGCCCACCCCCCACATCTTCCACACCTCCACCGGCCCTCCTCAGTCCCCTCCTCAGTCTCTCCTATTGTCTCTCAGCCACCGACCATGACTCCTTGACCCCATGCACCGTATCCACTGTGGGGTGGTTCCGGTTCCTATTTATAATGGTGGATTTCCTCCTATTCTTTTGTCGTCATCCCATCCACCTCATTCCACAGCCCCACTTCCTATTTTCATTCGTTGTCCTTTCCTCCACTTCTTGTTTGTGAGCTAGTCCCGTGGCTGGCTGGTGGGTTGGCGGGCGGTCATCTGAGGGGCTGTTTGGTCGTCTCTCCTAATTATCCAGGGCTAAAGGCAGGGTGTGTTGGAGAGAGCAGAGCACAGACTGCCACTGGACCACCAGTCATGTCTGGACCTGTTACATTCTATACTCATCTTCCTGGCTGGATCACAATGAGTTGGGATGGAGTAGGCCTATGTGAACACATCAATGGAAAGTGGAAACTCCAGTCAACATCCACTTGATTGGTCATGCTACTCATAATAAATTAGTTTAGCCATTTCTCTGCTTAAAGGTCATGCTTTGAATTGAATGTAGCCTCCGCTTATTTTTGAATATTCTATTTTATTCACTTTAATACTGTTGTCTCTTAGTAGATGGAAAATATGTTCTCTGAATGTACTGTAAATAGATCTAATTATTTTCTAAAATGAAAATCACAGGGGTGGAAAAACATAGCTTTTGCAATTGCATATGATTAATAGTTTATTTTTTTTATGACATGATTTAGTGTATCCGAATATGGATAGGCTTATACCATGTAATGTCCATATACCAAACAAAGAAGTCTTGTGAAAGCAAGGAGACCTTTATTTATCAATCTATAAAGAATAAGGCTAGCGCTAGCAGCATAGTCGCCTCACTTAAGATCAGTCTCACTTAAGATCTCAGGTCCCCAGAGAGGCCTTTTTATAGTAAAACAGGAACCTACCTTCCCCTGTGGGCTTTGCTTCATCTGTGGGCATGACACACTTTCTTTATATTCAGTCTGCTCTTTTCTCCGTTGTTTTGACGCCTTCCATTTGTGAAGTGATCGACAGCTAATCTGAGCCAAATTCAAAAATATTTATATTTTTGTTAATGAGATGACGGTGTCCAAAGATGTTTTAAAGCCTTAATTCCAAAACTCAAAAGGTTTAATGTAAACATCACGTGCTGGAATGTGCAGTGTTTTCCACAACAATGGACAAAGTGTTTAAATCAACGATTGAGAAGGAAGAATGCAAAGTTGATACAAGAATTCAATAAAGAAATTCAACAAATTCATTCAAACTCAATAAAGAGCTGTGGAATGAGGATAATGCATGAATGGTGGACCATTGATACATATTTTGTTCTTTGTTGCACCCCCCCACCCCATCAACTAAACTATGAAAGGAAATGATGCAAACACCTGGATAAGCAAAAACATTGTTAAAAAGGGCCCCCAGAGAGGCTGTCTGACAATGGATCAAAATGAGACCACAGACAATGAGCCCCCAAGTCACTGACAACATCCAGATCCAGATGCCTGTCCTGTCCCGGAACTTGTGGGTGTTTGAGCCAAGGTTACGGCCCACCTGGATGTAAAAACGCCCAGTCAGACAGACAGGGGGTTAAACTCTCTCTGCTCTTATCTCACACAGGCATCTGTTGCTGTGAGCCTCCCAGATGTTTCCTGCCCGGCTGGGCGGCTGCTGCTGGTGTATGGTAGTGGTGGCAGTGGAGCACTTGGCTGGAGTCTGCACACTCTCCAGTCCTCTCCAGAGTGGGTGTTAGACCTCCAGGTCTAATCAAATGTGTTTATCCAAGGCCTTTCATGCTGATAGTAACTTGGCAACTTGACCAAACAATTCCAAAATATCATCATGCGTTGTAGGGAGTGGAGGACTGTGTTATTTTTGTACTCAATATGACCAGCATGTCGACTCTTCCATGAGGACAAACAGGAGGGTTTCATGTTTCATTTTGAAGTGTTCTCATCCACAGCACATTACTATATGTAATTGTACTAAGTACCAGTGTGTCAAGTTGTCAACAACACCACGAATGCTTAGCTAAAATAAGATGAATCAAGAATTAGGCTTGTTACAGTAATCTGAAAGGTACTATATATCAATGTAGGCCTACGTGACAACCTCCACATTGCTCTCTCCTTTATAATGGCCTTTGTTTTGTTTAATGGACATGACTTGGAGAAGCACCAAAGTCACCTTTGCCTTCCAGACTGGAAGGTAAATGATTATTCAGCCATTATATTTAATATGCGCAAACAGAGATTACTATCTACACACTACCTTTATTAGAATGAGTCATTACATCAAATCTTCATAAAATGTGTTTTCAATCAACTTCCTTTGAGCACATGAACATATAGAAGACTAGGTTTGGACATTCATCCACCCAGCCACAATTAGATATCCATGTCACCGCAATAGACATTATTATAATTTATGAATGTATTATTATTATATACATTACATTGATGTATGTGAGGTTTAACATGTTTTTATGAATTTTCATTTTTATAATCTAATAAACACAAAGTGTTATCTAATGAATTTCTTCTGCTCCCATCCTTTTATCCAGCCAGGCTAAATTATTTAAGTGATAACGCCCGAGAAGCCGGTGTTTGGAGGTTATATTGCCACGGGTGTTGTTCGTCTTGGGCCGGTGTTGTGCCGAAAATCTGACGAATTTTGGCAAAGATATCAATTTATAGATTAATACACTTGAAACAAATAGCCAAACCGAAAACTGCAGACATGACTTGTGCCTCCCCTGCGATCAAACCGCCAAAAAAATAAAATAAAATAAACGCAGTCTAACGTGATAATTGACAGTTGCCTTGAAGGACACAAATTAAAAATACTTTCTGGTACTAAGATCAGTGAAATGTAGGCTAAACTGACAACGGAGTGAAGAGCAGAAATCTCAACTAGCAAGCAAGTCGCAGCAATGAAGAATTGAGTGTGCGCGAGGTCACGCGGGGGGGGATTCTGACAGGGGGGAGATGTTCGGCACAACACCGGCAAACCATGCCAATATATATTCCAAACACCGGCTTCTCCGGTATTATGACTTTTATAAAACGGGTTACCAACATAATCAAATAATAATTGACATATTTTCATTATAAACATTATTTTGATGAATATATAGTCCAGAAAACAAATCGAGGGTTGCTACCCAAGCCGGCTGGTCGTTCGTTCTATTGGTTCGGTTGCCAGAGACGAGACCTAAGTTTTGTTCTGTATCTACGGACGCGACAGTCGTTCGTTCTAAATGTTCCATTTCCACACTGGCTGGCAACGTCCTTATCCCTTGCTTGCTAGCTAGCCAACTTACAGTCACGTCAAACAGTGCAGACAGAAAAACAACAGTAGTTGCATTTTTTTAAGCATTTGTTTAAGCTGTTTCCTAGAGACATTTATTTGGATACATCCATAACAATTAACTAATGAGGCACGATTTCACTTGGCATAGAAAATGTGCTTTCTCGTTAGGACACAAGAACACAGTTAACACAATAACTTCAAATTGAAGCTGGAAAGACTGCAAACTAGCTGCACTTCATTTCCTTTTACCTATTTTCAATTTCCATTTCCTTGTATCCATAAACATGACGTCTGCTGATTCACGATTTCGATTGGCTGAGAAACGCTGCCTGCCTCTATCTCAACCTGACTCTCGACCCCTACATGTTCATTACTATGCGACAGTTGGGGATGAAATTTGAATATTGAAACAATGTTGGAAATGTCGGAGCGACAGACAGCAATGTTTATACAAACCTCCGCTGTTGAAAAGTAAATGTTGGTCTAAAAGAAATGTGAGATAATGTCTAGATGCTTTTTATAGCGGAGATGACGTTTATAATTTCCTTGCCTGGGTTGATGAGACAGTGGATTGCGCAGTCAGATGGAACAGAGTAAATATGCATTTTAACGTCATAGATTTAGCCTGTGGTAACTTGTGGAATAGACACCACCTGGAATGCGCTTTTAACCAATCAGCATTCAAGATTAGACCCACCCATTGTAAAAATAGGTACAGTCTTTGGATAACTGGGCCAGGGCTTTGAACATTAAAGTCATTTCCACAACTGTTAAGCAAATTGGCTACTTCAGAAGTGTGCTTATACTTTACAGTTACCGCAGTCTGATAGTAGGATATCTTACGAAAGGGAGAGCCACTCAATCGTCTGTCAGGCCTGGAGCCTGCCTGCCTTTCTCCTCCCTAGTCTCTCCTCAGTCTCTCCCCAGTCTAGGGTTCCGGAATGAGGAGGAGTTATCTATGATGGAGGGAGACAGATAACAGTGTCTGGAGACCAGAGGGAGCCATGATTCCATACAGTACACAGTGGCTAGAACCACATGAATACCCAGAGCGGTATAGATACATTGGTCTCGATCTGTCTAACTATAGCTTCATACCCCATATCCTGCCAGTATTGTTCAATGGTTGTTTGTTTATTTCAGGCTGTAACGACCTGTAGTGTATAGCTGTGTGGGTAAAGTACCTGTATATAGATCTTGTTTATATACAGCTCTACAGTTTGATTATCCTATCCATTTAATGTACAAACAACCTCAACGTGTGGTTTGATCGCATTGCCCCAATGAACTAATAGCATCCCCTGTGAGATTTTCCCATTGCTAGTGGTTCTTTGGCCTGGCATGTTTCTTTGTATGTTTAACACATTCCACTTGTTTGCTCTGTCACGTAGTTGAAAATAACGTGGCTGAGTGCACGGAGCAGCGTGAGGTGTCTGTCACGCTAGTCTGCAACCTGCAGGCACAAAGCCGCTGCTGCGGAGGATATGCACCATGCATGATGACATCATCACATGGTTTCTGCAGAGTTCTATATCTAGGCAGATATCATTTTTTTTTACATTTACATTTTAGTCATTTAGCAGACGCTCTTATCCAGAGCGACTTACAAATTGGTGCATTCACCTATAATATCCAGTGGAACAACCACTTTACAATAGTGCATCTAAATCTTTTAAGGGGGGGGTTAGAAGGATTACTTTATCCTATCCCAGGTATTCCTTGAAGAGGTGGGGTTTCAGGTGTCTCCGGAAGGTGGTGATTGACTCCGCTGTCCTGGCGTCGTGAGGGAGCTTGTTCCACCATTGGGGTGCCAGAGCAGCGAACAGTTTTGAGAGAGACATAGTGTTACTTTTTTTCTTCTTTTTTTTAGCTTGCAGATTATGCAGAAACGCAGCCGCCATCTCTCCTCTACTCGCCCACACTTGAAGAAAAAAACTCATAGGCTCCTAGTCTGGATTTTCATTGGTTCATTTTCTTTTTTAATGTAGACAGGTTTCTGAAAAATGACTGTTATGAGTGTGACTCAGATTGTTCACCTTCTCTGATGTTGGCAGACAGCCACTATAGACTTAGATGCGGTTGTTGACTCTAAAGTTTGATGTTCTATATCTTTCCCATATGGTTAATGATTTTGCAATGTTTTGTCACTGAGGTTTTTGTCATTGTATCACCCCAGGCTCAACGTCATTTATAGCTTGGATTTCACTCACCACATCACATTTTTCAGGTAGCTCAAATATGCATCGCTTGATTACAGTTATTTGCATATGAGATCTGAAATAAATATTCAAATGATCAACCAAATGTTGACGATGTTTGGTAGACGACGGTTGACAAGACAATGTCTGACATACAGGCCCAGTGTGCATGCTTTCAGGTATCTACAGTGTGACTAGTTAAAGAGTATGGTGTGTGTACATCCTTGTGCATTTTCTGAACCGTTTTTTAAAGGTACTGGCTTGGAGGAACTGAAGACCGTTTGAGGTGCTGGTAGATGTGAATCTGTGATGGATTCAGAGAGAGTTATTTCCAGTGAGCATCTATTTCTAGTGAGGAACTGTACCTACTGGCATTGATATACAGGGGCTTTCAGGCAATGGGATCTATTTAATATCCTCCTACGTTTCATTTGAGTTCTAAGGATCACAGGATATTTATAGTACTGCCAAGATGTGTGATTTTTTCCAGACTGTTTGGCTGGGCTTTGGGGAGTGCCCAGGCCCAGCAGATGGTTATTTTATTCACCTTCTTCTCTCTCTTCTTTTTCTTCTCTCTCTCCCTCTATGTACTTTTTCATGAAAAGAATCAGCTGAGTCTTTTGGAGAAGGAGAGGAAATCCATCAGATCCGCAGCACGGCACCCAACCCCAGTGCCATACATTCTGGATGCTTCAAAGTAGCAGGAAGTGGAGACCTAATAAGGTGTATCCTCCAGGCTTCCTGTTAGGCTAACCCCGGAACCCTGGGCCCAGGGTACTTTAGATCTGCCACTAGATCCTCACATTTGACCCCCACACTTAAACTGGGTCCATTATGTGGTCAAGGCTGCAAACTCACCACTCAACAGGTCTCAGTGGTTTTGCTTTAGCATAGACCACCAAGGTAGATCTCTGAGTCATTGTTCATTAAAAACGCAATCCCATTACACATATAATGCAACGTCTAGAATTGCTGGAAGAATGCACTTTATATTATTTTTGAAGAAAACACACAAAAGCCTAAGAGAGGTCCATGATTTACTTCACAAGATCCTCTGCTCTCTTCAGACTGCAGCCTGGTGATGAAAGGGTTAACTGCTTCCATCAGCAGGAGACCCCTCCCACCCCAGGGGAGGAGATCAGGTGCCCATCTGGATCCAATCTCACCTGGACCCATGTAGATAAAAATAGAGGCCGCAGGGTGATGGGCCGTAGCTAAGGCACACCAGCCGTACATCAAAGCCCTTGAGACAAGGTACAGAGCTGGGGCGAGGGTCGAGGGCTGGGTTGGGGCAGTGGGCAGCCGCGTGCGTCCACGCTCATCTCAACTGGGCTGGAGTGTCTGCACGGTCTCATCTCCAAATTGAGCTTGGCTTTGAACCATGGGGATCAGCCTCTCCTTGCCCGTTTCACAGATAATATGCGTAGATTAGACATGTTGAAAGGATATGTTTCCAATTTGACTCGTGCCACCCTCCTCCTCCCCCATCTCTCCTCCTGTCTCCCCTCTTTCTCTTCTCATCCCTTCCTCCCTCTGTCTGCCTCCCTGTCTGCCTGGGCCATGTGTCTGACAGCTGATTAATTCTCCTGTGGAGAGGGGGAGCCAAACGGTGGATTGATAAATCATTTCTTTATGCATCCTCAGGTAAATAAAAAAAACCTGGCCCTGGTTAAAAATACATTGATCCTCTGTCTGACGTGCCACAGATGCTCCACATTAATGTCTTCCTGGCCTTCCTCGGAGTAGCTCTGTAATTTATTAACTGTTTTTACATACAGACCCAACAGACGTGTTTTATCTCTACAATAGCACAGTGCTCTGCAGACCATTAAATCAAAAGCAATGTTTAACATATTTTTCTCAAAAACAAGCATACTATAGTTAGCTAGCTTGTGTGTGCATGCGTATGTGTGTGTGTGTGTGTGTGTGAGAGAGCATAGGTGTGTGTTGCACATGTATGTACTGTATGCACATCTGTTACAGCGGAGTTGCAGATATAGAAGCTATTCAGATTGACCCCAGTAGGCTAGTGAGTTGATAGTACACAGAAAAAATAGGTTTTTTAAGTCGGTTTTTTTTTCTCATAATTTGCTTCTATAAGCCTTGCTAGTAACTAAACTTCATAAACGATCTAGCCATGGTTGGGTAAACCCAACACTAGGTCTGAGTTTTAATTAATGTGTTTTTGTGTAACTCCCTTTAAGGACTAAATGACTCAAATGGAGTAAATTACTTAAATGGAAGGCTTTCCTAATTACATTTAAGAAAGTCTGGTATATTAAAGAATCCAAGAGAGCTGTGTTAAGTCAATTTACTGAAAAGCCCAAGTGAGTTTTGAAATATTTCTTATAAGTGTCACAGTATCCACAGAAAATGGTGCCCCTCCTCGGCCGGGCGGCGCTCGGCGGTCGTTGTCGCCGGTCTACTAGCTGCCACCGATCTATGTTTCTGTGTTCGTTGTGTTTTGTCTGTCTAGGTCCGCACCTGTTGTCATTTTTGTCATTAGTAGGGGGGTATTTAGTTTGTTCTTTTTGGTTTGTATTTTGTGCGGGATTATTTTGTGTGTCAGCGGGCAGTGGGTTGTACGTTGTGTTTTTCTCCAGCTTTACATTTTGCTTGGAATATTGATTATAGCCGGGCTGCGCCCCGTGCGTCTTTTTCCTCTGAATTTGGATTACCTGTTTCCCATTTTGGGGTTTGTGCGATCCTGGTGCTTTTGATTCACCCAGTGTGTTGGGTGCCAATAAACTTCGACCTACCGGACAATAGTATCCTGCGTCTGACTCTGCTACTTCCTCCTGCCCTAATATTCCGTGACAGAATCCCGCACCGGAACTATTATGGAGTCAGCAGGAGCCGAAGCGCCTACAGTAGCTGAGCAGGTGTCGCAGCATGCCAGCCTCCTCCACCACCTGGGCTCGGCGATGGACCAAATTCTGGCCCGACTGGAGAGCTGGGCGAGAGGTACCTCCCCCACCAGACCAGCTCCAGTTGCTCAGCCGGCGCCACTACCGACACCCCCTGAAGTAGGATCGAGCGGGATCCGGATTACGCCACCGAGAGAATTTGATGGGACGGCCGCTGGGTGTAAGGGGTTTTTGCTCCAGATTGAACTGTACCTGGCGACCGTCCGCCCCTCTCCCTCCGACGAAGAAAGAGTGAGCGTCCTCGTCTCCTGTCTTACGGGTAGAGCCCTGGAATGGGCCAACGCGGTCTGGGAGGGCCCAGACTCGGCTCGGGGCGACTACCCGGAGTTCACCCGTCGCTTCTGGGTGGTATTCGATCATCCCCCGAAGGGCAAGGCGACGGGTGAGCGGCTGTTTCATTTGAGACAGGGGACGAGGAGCGCTCAGGACTTCACCCTGGAGTTCCGGACTCTCGCCGCGGGATCAAGGTGGAATGAGCGGGCCCTGATGGATCACTATCGCTGCAGTCTCAATGAGGAAGTCCGCTCGAGCTGGTAGGGACCACACCATCACCGGCTGGTAGATTTGTCCATCAGGCTGGACCACCTGCTGGCTACCCGGAGACATTCGAGTCGGGGTCTGTTCATTCCACCTCTCAGCCCTCCTGCACCACTGCCCATGGAGATAGGAGAAGCTGCTTCGAGGAGGACCGGAGGGGGGGGGCTCTCCTGCACCCACTGTGGACGCAGAGGACACACTGCGGACCGGTGCTGGAGGGGTCCACCCAGGAGTCCGGAGGGCAGGCAGAGCACTACATCGACCCCCCAGGTGAGTCAGCACCAGACACACCCAGAGCCCCCTGTCGACCACATGTACACTTCCGTTTGTTTTCCCGATTTTTCCCCTCACTTCCAGTATAAGGCACTAGTCGATTCAGGTGTAGCTGGGAGTTTTATGGACCGTGGGGTCGCTAATAAGTTAGGGATTCCCCTTGTTCAGCTGGACCACCCCTTCCCTGTGCACGCCCTAGATAGTCGACCGCTAGGGTCCGGCCAAGTAGGGGAGGTCACCGTGCCACTGGTTATGACGACGTGGGGGGGCCATGTGGAACGTATCAGCCTGTTCATCATTGACTCCCCAGCGTTTCCAGTGGTACTGGGAATCCCCTGGCTAGCCACACACAACCCCCAGATTTCGTGGAGACAGAGGGCTCTTACGGGGTGGTCGAGGGAGTGCTCAGGTAGGTGTGTAGGAGTTTCCATCGGTGCAACTACGGTGGAGAGTCCAGACCAAGTCTCTACCGTGCACATTCCTTCTGAATATGCCGATTTGGCTATCGCCTTCAGTAAAACGAAGGTGACTCAATTACCACCACATCGACAGGGGGATTGTGTGATAAACCTCCAAGCTGACGCGGCCCTTCCTAAGAGTCACGTGTATCCTCTGTCTCAGGAGGAGACAGTGGCTATGGAGACATACGTCACTGAGTCCTTGAGACAGTGATACATTCGGCCATCTAAATCACCCGTCTCCTCGAGCTTCTTTTTTGTGAAGAAGAAGGAGGGAGGTCTGCGCCCGTGCATTGACTATAGAGGTCTAAATTCCATCACAGTGGGTTTCAGTTACCCGCTACCTCTCATTGCCACGGCAGTGGAGTCATTCCACGGGGCGCGCTTCTTCACGAAATTAGATCTCAGGAGCGCGTATAACCTGGTGCGTATCCGAGATGGAGACGAGTGGAAAACCGCATTTAGTACCACATATGGCCATTATGAGTACCTCGTCATGCCGTATGGGTTAAAGAATGCTCCCGCTGTCTTCCAATCCTTTGTGGACGAGGTTCTCCGAGACATGCTCGGACAGGGTGTGGTGGTGTACATCGATGACATCTTGATCTACTCCGCCACACACGCCGCGCATGTGGCTCTGGTGCGCAGAGTGCTTGGGCGGCTGCTGGAGCATAACCTATACGTCAAGGCTGAGAAATGTGAGTTCTCCAAACGAGCCGTCTCTTTCCTAGGATATCGCATTTCCACCACAGGGGTGGTGATGGAATGTGACCGCGTTACGGCTGTGCGTAATTGGCCGACCCCTACCACGGTGAAGGAGGTGCAGCGGTTTTTGGGGTTCGCCAATTATTACCGGAGGTTTATCCAGGGTTTTGGTCAGGTGGCAGCTCCCATTACCTCACTGATGAAGGGGGGTCCGGTGCGGCTGCGGTGGTCAGCGGAGGCGGACAGGGCCTTCCATCATCTGAAGGTTCTGTTTACTGACGCTCCGGTGCTGGCACATCCAGATCCCTCTTTGCCATTTTTAGTGGAGGTGGACGCGTCCGAGGCTGGGGTAGGAGCAGTTCTGTCACAGCGTTCGGGCGCTCCTCCGAAGCTCCGCCCCTGCGCTTTCTTTTCTAGGAAGCTGAGCCCGGCGGAGCGCAACTACATTGTGGGGGACAGGGAGTTGTTAGCCATGGTCAGGGCTTTGACGGTGTGGAGACATTGGCTTGAGGGGGCACGTCACCCTTTTCTCATCTGGACCGACCACCGTAACCTGGAGTACATCCGGGCAGCGAGGAGACTGAATCCTCGTCAAGCTAGGTGGGCTATGTTCTTTACTAAGTTCCAGTTCACCCTTTCATACATTCCGGGTTCTCGGAACCGGAAGGCCGACGCACTGTCGCGTCTCTATGACACCGAGGAGAGGACCATCGATCCCACTCCCATACTCCCTGCGTCCTGTTTAGTGGCGCCGGTGGTCTGGGAGGTGGATGCGGACATCGAGCGGGCGGTTCAGTCAGAACCCACTCCTCCTCAATGTCCCGCGGGTCTGAAGTTCGTTCCGCTTGGTGTTCATGATTGCCTGATCCGATGGGCCCACACTTTACCCTCCTCGGGTCATCCTGGGGTGGAACGGACAGTGCGAGGCCTGAAAGGGAAGTACTGGTGGCCCACCTTGGCTGAGGATGTAAGACACTATGTCTCTTCTTGTTCAGTGTGCGCCCAGTGCAAGGCTCCTAGGCACCTGCCTCGAGGGAAACTACAGCCCCTCCCCGTTCCACAGCGACCTTGGTCGCACCTCTCGGTGGATTTCCTTACGGATCTCCCGCCATCTCAGGGGAACACGACGATCCTGGTTGTTGTGGATCGGTTCTCTAAGTCCTGCCGTCTGCTCCCATTGCCCGGTCTTCCTACGGCCCTACAGACTGCGGAGGCCCTATTCACCCATGTCTTCCGGCACTACGGGGTGCCTGAGGACATCGTATCTGATCGGTGTCCCAAGTTCACTTCTAGGGTGTGGAGGTCGTTTATGGAGAGGCTGGGGGTCTCGGTCAGCCTGACCTCGGGTTTCCACCCTGAAAGTAATGGGCAGGTAGAACGCATTAACCAGGATGTGGGCAGGTTTCTGCGGTCGTATTGCCAGGACCGGCCAGGGGAGTGGGCGAGGTTCGTGCCATGGGCCGAGATTGCCCAGAACTCTCAGCGCCACTCCTCTACTAACCTGTCACCTTTTCAGGTAGTATTAGGTTATCAGCTGGTCCTGGTGCCCTGGCAGCAGAGCCAGACGGAGGCTCCTGCGGTGGAGGAATGGGTGCAGCGCTCTAAGGAGACCTGGAGTGCTGTCCAGGAGTGCCTGAAGCGGGCTATCAGGCGACAGAAGGAGAGCGCTGACCGCCGCCGCAGTGAGGCCCCCGTGTATAATCTGGGGGACAGAGTCTGGCTCTCGACCCGGAACCTGCCCCTCCGCCTGCCCTGCCGGAAGCTGGGTCCGCGATTTGTGGGGCCGTTCAAAGTCCTGAGGAGAATAAACGAGGTGTGTTATAGGTTACAACTCCCTTCATATTACCGTATTAACCCCTTGTTTCATGTGTCTCTCCTCAGGCCGGTGGTAGCTGGTCCACTGCAGGACGCTGGGGTACGGGAGGTCCCTCCGCCCCCCCGGACATCGGGGGGGCCCCGGCGTACACAGTCCGGGCCATCCTGGACTCCCGACGTCGGGTAGGGGGCCTGCAGTACCACTTGGACTGGGAGGGGTACGGCCCGGAGGAGAGGTGTTGGGTTCCGGTGGGGGACATTTTGGATCCCACTATGCTCCAGGAGTTCCATCGTCTCCGTCCGGACCGGCCGGCGCCTTGCCCTCCGGGCCGTCCCCGAGGCCGGCGTCAGCGCACTGCGGGAGCTGCGCGTCAGGGGAGGGGTACTGTCACAGTATCCAGAGAAAATGGTGCCCCTCCTCGGCCGGGCGGCGCTCGGCGGTCGTCGTCGCCGGTCTACTAGCTGCCACCGATCTATGTTTCTGTGTTCGTTGTGTTTTGTCTGTCTAGGTCCGCACCTGTTTCCTTTTCTGTCATTAGTACGGGGGGGTATTTAGTTTGTTCCTTTGGGTTTGTGTTTTGTGCGGGATTATTTGTTTGTCAGTGGGCAGTGGTGTTGTACGTTGTGTTTTTCTCCAGCGTTTATATATTGGAGTATTGATTCTAGCCCCGTGCGTATTTTTCCTCTTTATTGGATTACCTGTTTCCCTTTTGGGGCATTGTGCGATCCCTGTGCTTTTGATTCACCTAGTGTGTTGGGTGTCAATAAACTTTGGCCTACTGGACAATAGTATCCTGCATTTGACTCTGCTCCATCCTCCTGCCCTAAGTATCCGTGACAATAAGCAAGGCATGCTGTTCAGTACCCCACCTGCACACACTCTTTGTCCCTCCAGATGTTCTCTCAAAGCAATGCAGTGTAGGGAGATATGAAGCTCTGGCTTTGGTCTGATAGCATACTGACAGTCATCACTTACAGTATAGTAATGACAACACACTCTCGTCTCATTGGAGCTCCTCAAGCCCCAGAGTTTACTTTCAAAGCAGCTGCCATCGCTGGAGAGTCTGTGCTATAAACGAACGTCTTTAAGTTGAGAACGGTTTGGTTTGAGACAATATGTTTACACAACAAATGTATGGTGCTGGTGTTAGGGTGGGTTTTCAAAGGATATGAGATTTAGTTATGATATGCAGATGTGAGTCTGTAAATTAATTTGTGTGTAACACACTTATGTTTACAGCTGCATTACGTTTTCTTTAAGCTTCTTACGGTCCAAACAGACTTGAGAATGCATTGGGGTGCAGGTCCCAGAGAGTGCTATTGTTTTAGTTCAAACCCGGTGAGGGTACAGCGCTCTGTGTTGTGGTGAACTGCAGAGATGTCTTCTGGGATGTTGTCGCACTGCGATGTGTGTCTGATAAATGTGGTTTCCTACCACTGCTCCACTTAGCTGGGAGAGATACTGAAAAGTGCAATCACAGCTGAAAGGGAAGATCCAGTGTGTGTGTGCACGCGCATATGTGTGCTTGTGTGTTTGTGTTTGTGTGTCTGATTAGCGGAGCACATCCTCTGGCCAGCCCAGGGAAGGAGTGTCCTTTCTAACAGCCCCGATTACAGTTCCACAGCAACACACTAATGGCTGCCAGGTCATTGACCTAAAAACAGACCTTTTCTCTCTCCTCCCCCTTATCTACTTTGCAGCACAGGGGGGAATGGGGGATGGGGTGTTCGAGCTAAAGTAGCACTCTTGTTGGGTGCACGTCTGTCCTTTGTCAGTGTTTTGGCAGTGCAGTGTCTTAGTTTGGAAAGTTGGCGTATTTGTAGTCTGCAGAGTATAGAAATGCAAGTATTCATCAGCATGAACATTTCTGGAAGAGTTTGTTCTGGAGGCTGGGAGCACGGGCCAGGTCCCCAACCACACATCTGCCTCTGGGCTGCTCTGAGCCTCCTTGCTGTGCTGCAGGGGAGAATGTGAGAACGGTGGGCCCTGGCCTTTCCCAGCCAACAGCCACGGCCCAGGAGATTGCCATGGAGCGGGTCTGCCTCGCCTCGCTCAACCCCGTGATGTGGGAATTGGAAAAGCCTGGGGGGGGGAGGGAGGGAGGGAGGGGGAGGGAGGGAGGGAGGGGGGAGGGAGGGAGGGAGGGAGGGAGGGAGGGAGGGAGGGAGTTTGTCCCACTGAGTAGACTCAGGCACCCGGCCCGTACAGTTAAAGATAGTTAGCTCTGTGTGTGTTTTCTTTTCTGTTGTTTCGCCTTGCCTCAGAGACCAAACAACAGTGTCACACAAGTGGTCGGGACTGGAGTCTACGCAGCCAAGTGGTTCCAGGAGTTATGACCTCTTTGTGACTTCATTTAAGAGCAGTGTGTAAATGGTCACTCCAGGGTTATTGATTAATGTTATTCCCCCTTGTGCCCCTCAGTTGTTTTTCTGCCCTTTGTCCTTTTTCAACTCGTTGCTATAGTTTCTCTTTCTTCAGTTACCACCTCTCTTGTTCTTACTACAAACAACTGTCAGAATTATTACTAGTATCACAAACACTTACACTGTGTTATGACTCAGATCCACCTACCTCAATAGACTGTTAGTGTGTGTTATGACTCAGATCCAGCTACTCAACAGACTGTTAGTGTGTGTTATGACTCAGATCCAGCTACCTCAACAGACTGTTAGTGTGTGTTATGACTCAGATCCAGGTACTCAACAGACTGTTAGTGTGTGGTATGACTCAGATCCAGCTACTCAACACACCATTAGTGTGTGTTATGACTCAGATCCGGCTACCTCAATAGACTGTTAGTGTGTGTTATGACTCAGATCCAGCTACTCAACAGACTGTTAGTGTGTGTTATGACTCAGATCCAGGTACCTCAACACACCATTAGTGTGTGTTATGACTCATATCCAGGTACCTCAACAGACTGTTAGTGTGTGTTATGACTCAGATCCAGCTACTCAACAGACTGTTAGTGTGTGTTATGACTCAGATCCAGCTACCTCAACAGACTGTTAGTGTGTGTTATGACTCAGATCCAGCTACCTCAATAGACTGTTAGTGTGTGTAATGCCTCAGATCCAGGTACCTCAACAGACTGTTAGTGTATGTTCTGTATTACACAACCACTATCATAACTGAAGAGACTACAGGGTGGTTTGGTGACTAATCTCTAGTCTAGCCCCACCATGTTACACTGATAAAGAGCAGGACTGTCTGCTCTGGCTCAGACCTGAGAACCAGACCCTCCTCCTCCCCTCTTCCCCTCCAAACACCTCTCCACTAGACACCACACCCCCATGGAGAACACTGAGGGCCACCCAAGGGCCAAACTTAGACCAGCAACATTCATCTGGGCTTAGTGAGGGGTTTCAACATCCCTGTTCAGTCTATAGTACACATTCAAGCTATGAGAATCAGGAGGACTTCCTCCGTCACCTACACCTTCATAGACATAATACACACAACAACACACATATACACAGGCAGACACACATGCACTCACACAAGTTATGGGAATTTCTGTTCTTCCAGTCGATGAACAACACTAACTCGATGTCCATATGTCACTGTGATCCTTGTATGGGAAAGTCGGTGACCTGAGGTGAGTTTGTCTCCTACGCAGCGTGTGAAAAACTGCTTTCCGCCCTCCCCCTCACGTTCCCTCACTATTGATGGTATGTGTTACATTGTATTTTCTCTCTTGTCTTTTAAAGTTTCATTGACTCAGCGGGGTGGTACCCAGCTGGCACAGACAGACGCCTGACTCTGGTTTATATTAGGCCTTAGTCACTTGGAGGGCCCTGTTTATATTGCAGGCCCAGGGAACTTTTCCTAATTCCCCCCCCCCCCCCCCCCCCATTTTCTCTCTCTGGCTTTTGTGAGATACACACATGTAGGCCTAAGGGGGGTGTACGTGCAGGCACTGCTAGTGTCATGACAATGTCATCTTGTTGGACAGTGTCATCTTGGACAGTGTCATCTTGGACAGTGTCATCTTGGACAGTGTCATCTTGTTGGACAGTGTCATCTTGGACAGTGTCATCTTATGACATCACACTGAGACAGTGAGAGAGGTGAGAGAGGGCTGATGTGTCTACTTAGTCATATAGAACGATTCTGTGGAAAAATACTACTGGCAACATGGCTTAGTTGATTGCATGATTTCAGCTTCCTTGGAAAGAAGTGGTGGTACTTACCAAGCTTAATTCTAGGTATTGTACACTGTGGGTTTGTGGAATGTTGCCTTCCACTGAAAATAGCCATGCGAGATGATGATTTTGTTGTGTGTTCTGAACAAGCAAAAAATATGCCACTGACTAACTTTAGAGCTTGGAGGTCAAACGACTCCAGGAATGACTTCAAGAAACCTCTGTTTCCAAATGTAGACAGTGTTAACCTTTGAACTACAGTGAAAAGAGAACATGTTTCCTTGTTCTTGCCAAACTGAAACCTTATCTAGCCATAATCACCTGTCTATCAACTCCTTCAGATCTTTCCATATTACAACAGTAAGGTTGTGACATTTTAAATACAGAAAATAAATAAATGAAAACGTAAGGGTGACTATGATCTCTGACCTTTAGGAGCTCTTGAGAGTTCCCTTGAAGAACATTGTATTTCCATTAGCAACTGCAGCCCCAAAGAGTAATGATTTGCAACTCCGCCTGTGACCATCTTCTGCCAGTTTAGGGCTCATAGCTGTCCGTCTAGATGCCCACTCATGGGCAGCAGACCACTCAGAGCACCTCCCAAGTCCCAGTGGCCTTCTCCCCTGCCGGCCTGGCTGCCCTAACCACTGGCAAAGCCACCTGCCAGCAGACTGATCAATTTAGGAATGTTTTCTTGTGTAAGTTTACGTCCACCTAGTTTATGGCTCAAGGCAGACAGGAGATATTTTAATGTGTTATTGAAAGAAAATGTGTTAATTAATGTTGTGTGAGTTCATTCATGTTGTGTATGTCTGCCTTCACACAAACTCTAAATGCTCTTGTCCTTTCCCACAAAGCTTTAACCTCTGAGATGCCAAAGTTTGTCACTGATTACTTTACTCATTGTGGCCATTGGAAGAGAGAGGGAGGGTTGAATTCCTCACAAGGACCATATCTGCTGGAACTCTCTAGTGTTTTAAATCAAAGTAAGACTTTGTGAACATTTTGCATTTTATTTTCTAAACTGCTTACATTTTAAAGTGTCACCCGGTTTGTCCTTTATCTTCAGTTGAGGAACCATTTGTAAGGTAGCTATAGAGATATATTATAAATTGATAACATAATTAATCAGCCTTAAAAATATAGAAAAATACTTAGGGCTCTATTCAATCCCTATTGCGGAAGCGTTACAGATTTTGCAATATAAATGTAAAGGTCCTTTCCGATTGAGCTAACATATGCAGCATTTACCATGAATGCCATCTCCGCCAACGAGGGAACAATGCCTTTAAATTCTTATTTGGCTTTAGCATAGAATTTCTGCAATACGGATTGAATAGAGCCCTAAGTGTGAATCAAGACAAGAAGCAGGTAACCAATTCCCCATGAGTAACTAAGGATTGTGGGATAGCAGGTGCTGAATTTTACTTTCTTTTCTTTTCCCCCTCTTCTGCTTAGTTAGCACAGGCTGCAGTCACACACATTCACCCATGCTTGTTCTGTGTCCATGTTTTTATTTTTGGTTATGGCAACGCTTGCACTCTTGCATCTTGGTCAGCCACCTCTGAGAGGCTGGTGAACAGTGAGAGTAGACTGATGAAGTGATGAGAGGTGGAGGGGTGAGAGACCATTGTAACCAGAGACCATAGACCAAACATGACCTGGCTGTCTACTGCCTCCTCAGCTCTGCTCTCTGCCAAGGAGACCTCAATTCCCGCAGTCAGAGGTAACCTAAGGTTTACTCAACTCTTCTACTTTCACAAGTGCCTGTGCAGGAAATACAAGCAAGAAGACGGTCCATGAAAATATCTCTCGTAATGTTTTACTTGCATTCAGTCCAGGTTGGATCAATGCGATTTACCAGAAAATGTCTTAGGCAAAGGATACAACCTAAGAACCCTGTCTGCAGTTTGACCCTATCTCCCTAGACAGAGACAGTAGATTTACTGCCAGGCCAGGTCTAGGCCCTGGATTACCCAGGAAGAACGGTCAGCACTACTGGGCACTAAATCACAACAGCTTCAGCAGGAGCAGGCCAGAGAGCCAATGATGTTAAGGGTCAAAGGTCAATGGGAAGGAAGCTCAAGAACAGTCTGTATCTACATCTTAGGTCACTAGAAACCCATGACTTGTGTTTGTGCCTTAGAGCTAACATGTTTGTTATACCCTTTATCAGTTGTACAGCACATGTTAGTGGGAGTTGGAAAAATCCTTAACCTTTCTCTGACTAACTTTTCTCTCCAGGAATCTTGTTTCCCATGTTTAGCCTTGAAGCCTCAGAGGCAGAAATAATACAGTAAGACCTCCTGCAAACGCCGCTGAGAACTCCAATAAGAGCTCCTTAGGTTGTGTGTTTTTGTTCGCCTACAGTGATTCACCATGCTTATTTCTGAATATGTATGGAAAGTGCCTGCTATGATAAGCAGGGTTTTCACTGTTTATTGACTCAATCTGCATGGTTGAAAGTCACGCAAGAAAAGCTACAACTGACCACACATGAGGCTGAAGTAGTTTAATTAAGGGGGAGGGGCTGGGGGTTGAAAGCATTAGTAAAGGGGGAAAGGCAAGCTACATACAAGAAGAAAGAGAAAAGACAGAGTGAAAGCCATGGGGCTTTGGTGAAGAACGAAAATGGTTGACTCTGTTTTCTCAGGGAGAGGGTGGGAGTGGGGTGCTGAGAGCAGCAGTTCCATGATGCAGCTGTGTGTGTGTGTGTGTGTGTGTGTGTGTGTGTGTGTGTGTGTGTGTGTGTGTGTGTGTGTGTGTGTGTGTGTGTGTGTGTGTGTGTGTGTGTGTGTGTGTGTGTGTGTGTGTGTGTGTGTGTGTGTGTGTGTGTGTGTGCGGCGTGCGTGCGTGTGCGTTAGTGTGTTAGTGTCTGTGTGTTCACTTTACCTTAATTTAAGACATTCATATCTGATCCACTCTCTCTTCACCCACCCACAACTCTCACACCCACAATGGAAAACATCTCCTCTCAAGCCAGTTATATTTCTTACCAAGGACATTAGAAGATAATATTGTTTTGATTTATTGTAATAATGACTTTATAAAATGTAATGAAATCAACTTAATTTGCTGACAGACTTAATGAACCTCAGACAAAGCTAGACAATTAACACTTCCCTCAGTTGTTGAAGGTTATTTGAAAGCTTTCAAATCCAAACCATGGGAAAAAAATCATACTCAAGGAGTCATTACAAGCGAGGGGGGAATAGAGAGGGCTAGGGAGTGGAGGGTCCATAGCAGAAAGAGAGAGGACTGTGGGCCTTTGAGGGGTGGGAGGCAGCAGTGGCAGGAGCTGAGGGGGTGGCCAGCATGGGACTGGTGTGTGTTTGTAAGAAAGCCAGACTGGGGGAGGGTGGGGGGCTACTCGCTGACTGTGATTGGAAGCAGATGTTGGCAAGAACCAAGGCAGAGAAGAAAATGTTTCGGAAAATTCTCAGGCCTTCCCTTTCTGGGCCCTGGCTCCAGCTGCCAATCACAGCACGCACACACTGGTCTGAGGGGCGTTCAAAGCCATCTGATTGGCCAAGGACTCTAACGTGGGCGCTCTGAGCAGATGTCCTGGGAAAGTTGTTGAATCCCAGCCGACCCGCTGTAAAAGACAAGTGAAAACATTCGGTCCTACAACTGGACAGTGACCAAAACCTGTTCTAATCCAGCTGCACACACACACACACACATAAACACCCGTGCATGCTCACACACACACAATCCACTTGTACAGACAGAGGAACACATGCATGGAATCACATTCTTACAGTATGTCCAACTGAAACGCTTCTAGACCTATAAATATCAAATTCAGTGTCTGTATTCAAGTCAAGTAATAAATTGGCCTCTTAAGAACCAAAATTGAAAATGACCTTTATTCAGGAAAATAAATTATAGCGTATTACCATTCCCCTTTGTTCTTGTGGTCTGGAGAATCCATTTTGTAACCAATGCAGGAATGTGGCTCCACACATTCACGACCATCCCTTCACCCCACCAACCCTCCTCACTCTCCCCTTAACCGGGCAAGACCACTCCACTCACTCCTCAAACACACATCTACTCCTTCACCTCCTCACAAAGAAGCCACCCCCCTCATTGTGGCCCTGTATCTGACAGGTACTGTAGTGCCTGGGTTGTAAATCAATCACCATTACTAATGGAAAGTCCACATTACCATGTGAAGCCAGTCCATTTCCTGCCCAGAATGCCAGGTCCCTGGTACCCAGGCCCTCATGAATGCAGGGCGGGCAGTCCACCAGCCCCAAGACTGCCTCTCATTTCAGCAGGGCTACCACGAGGACCAGGGGTGCCTTTGGGAGTCAATGGCATATTAACTGGGGATGCGACAACAGCAATAAAAATGCAAATTGCAGCCCAAGCTGAGGATGCCCCAGCCGTGACCTTCATAAACCTGTATAATACAGTCCTCCACCTGCAATGACATGTGGGTCAACCCATCTCCTCCACCACAATACACAAAGATGAATGAGAATGAAAAGAAAAAAAGCAGGAGATTGACTACCTCCTTTTCCCGGAGTGGGAAGTCATAGTAAATACAATGTCTTCTTTTGTATGTCAATCAAGTTTGTTAATTACATGAATGTTCCGTAAATGTCAAACATCTTAAAAGTGTCACTGCTTTCTTGGTGTTTACTCAGTCTCTGACAACTGTGGTGATTGTGTAAATCCTTCGTCTCTGGATGATGTTTGGCCACAGCAGGAACCATGAGAAGGGTCAAACCGTTGGAAAATATATTGTCTCTTGTAACGGACATGGGCCAATGTGTTTATGTGTTCCCCAGACACCACTCCTACCCTGGGTCCATATTGACTCAAACAAGCAAACTCTACCATGGAGAACAATAAGACGAGAATAGAACCAACTCTGTTGTGTTACTGCCAATGGGGGGGCCGAGGGGAATGTTGGTCATATTTCATGCCTTCTCTGCGTAATGGAAGCAGTGAGCTGTATCTGTCTGCGTCACACTCTCCATCTCTCCCTACAGAGAAGCTGTGATTAAGTACTGAGAGAGGCAGAGATCAGGGAGGCATCATGGGTCTTACCATCCTAGACAAATTGCTTAACCAACTACGCAATAGGCCTGCACAACATACAGTGCTTACTAAGTAGGACTAGGAGTTTTTCCTGGTAAGGTCCGGTGGTTAGGAGAATCTCATGGCAGTAAACACAGCACACAGCCAGTCAAAGGTCCTATCCCCCTCCTACTCTATTCTTCCCCTGCATCTCAGTCTTTTCATCTTAACAGAACATGTCATCCTGAACTGTGTTGAACAACACAATTCACCAACCTCTGTAGTGCAGCTATCTCAGTCTGAAACGTAGTGTGCTCTATCCTCATCCTCATCCTCCTCCTCCGTTCTCACTCCTGTTTAAAAGACTAGGCGTAGGAGACAGATGAAGCTTCGCAAGCGAGGCCTTTAGATAAATATTTGGGTTGAAGTCTGACAAATGCGTCTCTCTCCATTTCTGGAGTGGAGTAAGCTGTGAGCGACATGGGGTCTCAGACAGGGAGGCAGACATCTCCATCTCCTGACATCTTGGTGCCACCACCAGGCTCTACGGTTTACTTTTCTATTCTCTCTCTTTTCAGCAGTGATTACATTTTTGGGGTCTGTGAGTTGAGTGAGATACAAACAAATAACCATGTGAAGTCCACACCTCATCTGAGTGGTTTGTCTCTCTCTCTCTTTGGATGTGAAACCAACAGGTGTGAATGGTATCATGATGTGTTGGGTTTTGTTCTGGGTTTTTTGGCACGAGGGGCCTGGTTATGGTGTCTGGTCTGGATCACAGGCCCATGGGGTGGAATCGTAAATGTTAGAAGAGCCACCTGCATCACCTAAGCCACCCTCTGCACATGCTCCTCCAGTCCAGGAGAAAATTAGCCAGTGTGTCTGTGTGTACGTGCGCGTATGTGTGCATGCTTGAGTGTCAGCATCTACATCCTGTCTACTGTATTTATAAAAAGTTGCAGGTACGAGAAGTTTTAGTCATGTTGCTGTCACGACTTCCGCCGAAGTCGGTCCCTCTCCTTGTTCGGGCGGCGTTCGGCGGTCGACGTCACCGGCCTTCTAGCCATCGCCGATCCACTTTTCATTTTCCATTTGTTTTGTCTTTGTTTTACACACCTGGTTTCACTTCCCCAATTACTTGTTCATTATTTAACCCTCTGTTCCCCCATGTTTTTTTTGTGAGTGATTGTTTGTATGTTATACGGTCCGTTATGTGGGCTTGCTTTATTGTATTGTATTTGCCTATTTTGAGTAAATTACATTTATTTACTCATATCTGCTGTCCTCTGCCTGACTCCTTTACATAAGCTATACACAGACCTCATCACAGAATCACTCACCAAAACGAATGGAGTCAGCAGGAGCAGACGCCTTCCCTGTGGCGGTAGAAGAGAGCGTCCAGCAGCACGCGACCATGTTGCAACGTCTGGGCACCGCCATGGATTGCGTGCTGCAGACGATGGATCGTCGGGAGAGAGGAGGAGGATTTCCAGCGCCTCCACCAGCCCCACTACCGTCGACCCCACTGTCCACCCCTCCTTCACCCAGTCCCAGCGGGATTCGGCTCGCGCTCCCGAGGGAGTATGATGGGACGGCTGTCGGATGCCAGGGATTCCTACTACAGCTGGAGCTCTACCTGGCGACCGTTCACCTGGCTCCTTCGGGACGTGAGAGCGTGTCCACCCTCGTCTCCTGCCTCTCAGGCAAAGCCCTGGAGTGGGCCAACGCCGTATGGAGTGAAGAAGACGCGGACCATTACGCAGAGTTCACCCGCCGCTTTCGGGCAGTTTTCAACCACCCACCTGAGGGTCGAGCGGTGGGTGAACAACTGTTCCACCTGAGGCAGGGAATGAGGAGCGCACAGGATTTTGCATTGGACTTCCGGACCCTGGCCGCCAGAGCGGGATGGAACGACAGGGCCCTAATCGATCACTACCGGTGCAGTCTGCGCGAGGACGTCCGTCGGGAGTTGGCCTGCCGAGACACCCCCTTCACATTGGACCAGCTGGTGGACCTGTCCATCCGGCTGGACAACCTGCTGACTGCCCGCGGACGTCCGGATCGGGGCCTGTCAGTTCCATCCCCCAGCACCTCCGCTCTGACGCCCATGGAGCTGGGAGGTGCTGCACTTAGGGCGACCGGAGGAGGGGCCATTCCCTGCACCATCTGTGGCCGCAGAGGGCACACTGCTGGTCGGTGCTGGGGGTGTTCCTCAGGGAGTCGAGGCAGCAGGCAGGGCACTATCGGGTCACCCCAGGTGAGTCGGCACTAGGCTCACCCAGAGCCCCCTGTTGCTCACATGTATGTGTTTATCAAATTTCCTAAGTTTTTCCCGCATGCCCAGCATAAGGCGCTCATAGATTCAAGCGCAGCTGGGAATTTTATTGACCGTTCTTTTGCCCATAGTTTAGGGATTCCCCTGGTTCCTGTGGATATACCCTTCCCTGTGCACGCCCTAGATAGTTGACCATTAGGGTCAGGGCTGATTAGGGAGGCCACCGCTCCACTAGACATGGTTACGCAGGAGGGTCACAAGGAGAGAATCAGTCTCTTCCTTATTGATTCTCCTGCATTTCCCGTGGTGCAGGGCCTACCCTAGTTGGCCTGTCACGACCCCACTATTTTGTGGCAACAGAGGGCTCTCAAGGGGTGGTCACGAGAGTGCTCAGGGAGGTGTGTAGGGGTTTCCATCGGTGCGACTACGGTGGGAAGTCCAGACCAGGTCTCCACCGTGCGCATCCCCTCAGAATATGCCGATTTGGCTCTCGCCTTCTGTAAGTAGAAGGTGACACAATTACCACCCCATCGACGGGGGGATTGTGCGATAAATCTCCTGGTAGATGCAGCACTTCCCAGGAGTCACGTGTATCCTCTGTCACAGGAGGAAACATATGTCTCCTAATCCCTGGGGCAGGGATACATTTGGCCCTCCACTTCACCTGCCTCCTCAAGTTTATTTTTTGTGAAGAAGAAGGATGGAGGTCTGTGCCTGTGTATTGACTATCGGGGTATCAATCAGATCACTGTGAGGTACAGCTACCCGCTGCCTCTTATCGCCAGTGCGATCGAGTCAATGCACGAGGCGCGCTTCTTCACAAAATTGAATCTCAGGAGTGCTTACAACCTGGTGCGTATCCGGGAGGGGGACGAGTGGAAGACGGCATTTAGTACCACCTCAGGTCACTATGAGTACCTCGTCATGGCGTACGGGTTGAAGAATGCTCCATAAGTCTTCCAGGCCTTTGTTGACGAGATTTTCCGGGACCTGCACGGGCAGGGTGTAGTGGTGTATATCGACGACATTCTGATATACTCCTCTACACTCGCCGAGCATGTGTCCTTGGTGCGCAGGGTGCTTGGTAGACTGTTGGAGCATGACCTGTACGTCAAGGCTGAGAAATGTCTGTTCTTCCAACAGTCCGTCTCCTTCCTAGGTTACCGCATTTCCACTTAAGGGGTGGAGATGGAGAGTAACCGTATTTCAGCCGTGCGTAATTGGCTGACTCCCACCACAGTAAAGGAAGTGCAGTGGTTTCTAGGGTTTTCCAACTACTACCGGTGGTTTATCTGGGGTTTTGGTCAGGTAGTGGCTCCCATTACCTCACTGCTGAAGGGGGGACCGGTCGGCTGCAGTGGTCGGCTGAGGCGGACAGGGCTTTTGGTCACCTGAAGGCTTTGTTTACCTTGGCTCCTGTGCTGGCTCATCAAGATCCCTCTTTGGAGTTCATAGTGGAGGTGGACGCGTCCGAGGCTGGGATAGGAGCCGTGCTCTCTCAGCGCTCGGGCACGCCACCGAAGCTTCGCCACTGTGCTTTCTTTTCGAAGATACTCAGCCCGGTGGAGCAAAACTAGGATGTGGGGGACCGGGAGCTGTTGGCTGTTGTCAAGGCTCTGAAGGCGTGGAGACATTGGCTTGAGGGGGCTAAACACCCTTTTCTCATCTGGACTGACCACCGCAATCTGGAGTACATCCGGGCGGCGAGGAGACTGAATCCTCGCCAGGCAAGGTGGGCCATGTTCTTTACCCGTTTTGTTTTCACTCTGTCCTACCGACCAGGTTCCCAGAACGCTAAGGCAGACGCACTGTCCCGGATGTATGACACAGAGGAGTGGTCCATGGATCATACTGCCATACTTCCGGCCTCTTGCCTGGTGGCACCGGTGGTGTGGGAGTTGGACGCGGACATCGAGCGGGCGTTACGCACAGAGCCCATTCCTCCCCAGTGTCCAGCTGGGCGTCTGTAAGTTCCGTCTGCTGTCCGCGACCGTTTGATCTTTTGGGCCCACACGTCACCCTCCTCTGGTCATCCTGGCATCGGTCAGACGGTGCGTTGCCTTAGTGGGAAGTACTGGTGGTCCACCTTGGCCAAGGACGTGAGGGTTTATGTTTCCTCCTGCTCGGTGTGCGCCCAGTGCAAGGCTCCCAGGCACCTGCCCAGAGGGAAGTTACAACCCCTCCCCGGTTCCACAATGGCCGTGGTCGCACCTGTCGGGGGACTTCCTGACGGATCTTCCTCCCTCACAGGGCAACACAACGACCCTGGTCGTTGTGGATCGGTTTTCTGCCGTCTCCTCCCTTTGCCCGGTCTCCTTACGGCCCTACAGACTGCGGAGGCCCTGTTCACTCACGTCTTCCGGCACTACGGGGTGCCTGAGGACATAGTCTCTGATTGGGGTCCCCAGTTCACGTCCAGAGTATGGAGGGCGTTCATGGAATGTCTGGGGGTGTCGGTCAGCCTCACCTCAGGTTTTCACCCCGAGAGTAACGGGCAGGTTGAGAGAGTAAACCAGGATGTGGGTAGGTTTCGGCAGGGGGAGTGGGCAGGGATCATCCCATGGGCAGAGATGGCCTAAAACTAAATCCGCCACTCCTCCACTAACCTCTCCTCTTTCCAGTGCATACTGGGGTATCAGCCAGTTCTGGTACCTTGGCATCAGAGCCAGATCGAAGCTCCTGCGGTGGACAAATGGTTTAAGCGCTCGGTGGAGACCTGGGACGCTGCTCATGTGCATTTGCAATGGGCCGTGAGGCTACAGGTTACAGCTTCCCCCAGATTACCGTATTAATCCCTCGTTCCATGTGTCTCTCCTCAGGCCGGGGGTGGCCGGTCCACTCCAGGAATCTGAGGTGCGGGAGGTTCCTCCAACCCCTCTGGACATCGAGGGGGCCCCGGCGTATGCTGTTCGAGCCATCCTGGACTCGAGGCGTCGGGCGAGGGGCCTTCAGTACCTCGTGGAGTGGGAGTGGTATGGTCCAGAGGAGAGATGCTGGGTGCCGGTGGAGGACGTCCTGGACCCTTGGTTGCTGCGGGAGTTCCACCATCTCCACCCGGATCGCCCTGCGCCTCGTCCTTTGGGTCGTCCCCGAGGTCGGTGTCGGCGCGCAGCTGGAGCTGCGCATCAAGGGGGGTTACTGTCACAACTTTCGCCGAAGTCAGTCCCTCTCCCTGTTCGGGCAGCGTTCGGCGGTCAACGTCACCGGCCTTCTAGCCATCGCTGATCCACTTTTCATTTTCCATTTGTTTTGTCTTTGTTTTACACACCTGGTTTCACTTCCCCAGTTACTTGTTCATTATTTAACCCTCTGTTCCCCCATGTTTTTTGTGAGTGATTGTTTGTATGTTATCCTCTTACATCTAGACGTTCCGCTAGCGGAACACGTGCTCCAATATCCAATGATAGGCGTGGCGCGAATTACAAATTCCTCAAAAATACAAAAACTTCAATTTTTCAAACATATGACTATTTCACAGCATTTTAAAGACAAGACTCTCCTTTATCTAACCACACTGTCCGATTTCAAAAAGGCTTTACAGCGAAAGCAAAACATTAGATTATGTCAGCAGAGTACCAAGCCAGAAATAATCAGACACCCATTTTTCAAGCTAGCATATAATGTCACAAAAACCCAGAAGACAGCTAAATGTAGCACTAACCTTTGATGATCTTCATCAGATGACACACCTAGGACATTATGTTATACAATACATGCATGTTTTGTTCAATCAAGTTCATTTTTATATCAAAAAACAGCTTTTTACATTAGCATGTGACGTTCAGAACTAGCATACCCCCCGCAAACTTCCGGAGGAATTTGCTAACAATTTACTAAATTACTCACAATAAACGTTCACAAAAAGCATAACAATTATTTTAAGAATTATAGATACAGAACTCCTCTATGCACTCGATATGTCCGATTTTAAAATAGCTTTTTGGTGAAAGCACATTTTGCGATATTCTAAGTACATAGCCCAGGCATCACGGGCTAGCTATTTAGACACCCGGCAAGTTTAGCACTCACCAATATCAGATTTACTATTATAAAAGTTTGATTACCTTTTGTTGTTTTCGTCAGAATGCACTCCCAGGACTGCCACTTCAATAACAAATGTTGGGTTGGTCCAAAATAATCCATCGTTATATCCGAATAGCGACGTTTTGTTCGTGCGTCCCAGACACTATCCGAATGGTAAAGAAGGGTCGCGCGCATGGCGCAATTCGTGACAAAAGAATTCTAAATATTCCATTACCGTACTTCGAAGCATGTCAACCGCTGTTTAAAATTAATTTTTATGCAATTTTTCTCGTAGAAAAGCGATAATATTCCGACCGGGAATCTCCTTTTCGGCAAACAGAGGAAAAAATCACAAAGACTGGGGCGGCCAGGTCATGCGCCTAAGCCCACAGTCCCTTGATCGGCCACTTGAGAAAGGCGATAATGTGTTTCAGCCTGGGGCTGGGATGACGACATTCTGTTTTTTCCCGGGCTCTGAGCGCCTATGGACGACGTAGGAAGTGTCACGTTAGAGCAGAGATCCTTTGTAAAAGATAGAGATGGCAAAGAAGTTCCAGAAATGGTCAGACAGGCCACTTCCTGTAAAGGAATCTCTCAGGTTTTGACCTGCCATTTGAGTTCTGTTATACTCACAGACACCATTCAAACAGTTTTAGAAACTTTAGGGTGTTTTCTATCCATATATAATAAGTATATGCATATTCTAGTTACTGGGTAGGATTAGTAACCAGATTAAATCGGGTACGTTTTTTATCCAGCCGTGAAAATACTGCCCCCTAGCCATAAGAGGTTATACGGTCTGTTATGTGGGCTTGCTTTACTGTACTTTATTTGCCTATTTTGAGTAAATTACATTTATTTACTCATATCTGCTGTCCTGCTCCTGACTCCTCTACACAAGCTACACACAGACCTCATTACAGTTGCATCCAAGTCCCAGTAAAAATGATACCATTGTTAAGGAGTCTGAGACTATAGTTTTAATACTAAAGTTCTAACCTAAGCTTCTTCCCTACAGCTTATTTGAACCATGAGCATATTGCACGCTATTGAACATCTCAGCAAGGATCTTCCTACTTGGTTTTTGATGTACAATACATCTTAAGTATGGTACGGATTTCAAGGTCTAGCATCTGTTCTGATGTGACATCTCATGATGTGACACCAAGTCGTTATACATTATCATCCCAGTTAAGGAATATAAAAATGTACATATTTATGCCAATAACTGATAAAGCTTAGTTTGGTTGAGATCATTCTGTGACTGTGGGATGAAGACACTAGTCTGTATTGGGACTGGTCCTTGGCCTTTTGTCCAGTGTGCTGTTCTAGAGGAGCCAGACAGCTGTGCTGTGTCGGCCAGGGCAGCTGCTGGGGAGCGGGCCATGGCCTGTATGGTTTTTATCTGAAGTGGAATTGCTAGGACCCTAGGGTTACAAACACATGAATTGGCCCAGTGTGCCTGCTTCTGCTTGACGTCACCATCACCGTGGAAGTGACAGGCTCGTTAACCAGGTACCCGCCAGCGACGTCCCAGCATGCCTTTCAGAGGGGACCTTGATCTGCCACCAGGCCTAAACTGAGACCAACACATACTATTGATCTGCACATTGAAGATGTGCTATATTCGGCTGCATTTACACAGGCAGCCCAATTCTGATCTTTTGTTTCACTAATTGGTCTTTTAACCAATCAGATCAGCTCTGAATAAGATCTAATGTGAAAATATCTGATTTTATTGGTCATAAGACCAATTAGTAGGAAAAAGATCAGAAATGGGCTGCCTGTGTAAACAGTCTTAAGTGTTATCATGGTTGAGTGAGATACTGACTTGCTCAGGCAGGTTTTGGACGTGAGTTATTAATATGCAAATGTGTGATGTGAATAGGACTAGATGTATTCGTCCAGTATATGTCCAGGTAGTTATTAAAATCAGTACACAGAAATATTTTGAGGATAATAATATGTACAGGAGAAAATTCTGTATCTACTTTTATTGTGTTTACAAAGAGCTGACTAACCTTTCTTTTGGCATGTAGTCAAGGCCAGGAAGCCAAGTAAGACTGCAATTTCTGATTTCTTTCATGTTAAGAGCTCAATGTACTGTATGTTACAGTATAGATGTAATGTTTCAAAAGCCTTTTTTGCTCTGGTAATATTAGAAGAAATAACCACACAATACACACAAAAGTATGAAATATTTGTTCACATATATTTTTTATGACATAATTTTTTTTAAAGTACATTAAGAAATAGAAGCTTCAGTTTATAAAACTTTCCAGCAGAAATCAATGATGGGCCAGCATCAGCCTTTTTCTTTAACAGAAAGGTCTATTCTCTATATCGAAAGAAAATCGCTACATTTTTTCCTGTGCTACCTTTATTTCCCATGAAAGCACCAGCTGTCTGTGTCTTTTTCTTTTATAAAATATAAATTATTGAAAAATATTCAAATGTTTGTGAACTAAATACATAAAAAGTATCTCATTAACAAAAATACAGAAACACTATAAAATATACAAAAAACAACACCATCCATAACAAAACAGGTTTCCTAGTGGAGCAGTTTGAGATATGGTAATATGGCAAGGTATCTGTGTATGTATGTATTTAGTCCATTTAGAAATAGCTGTGCAATACTTGTGTCTACAACTTAATGTATATGAATGACATTTACTGAAACAAACTTGACTTTGAAGACCAAACAGACACAGTATATGTTCCATTTAAACAGACAAAGATATTATATTCTGATCTACTCAAAATGGTGACTGGCTTGGAGCTGGAAGGCATCGTCAACAACAACTTAAGCATATATTTAAATATCTGAACAGTTGTCCTAACATTAAAAAAAAACATTCTTTGAAGTAAAAACATCTGAACAGTAATAATCAAACAGTGATGTGAATCCTGGAAATGTAGCGTGCATAAAGGACGGAACCACAGAGATTGGGTGGATTGATTTGTTCAAGAGAATTCAATCTTCTCTACACAATTACATGTGTGTGTGTGTGGGTGTGTGTGTGTTTATGCTGACTGACACTTGAAGTACCAACTCTGTGGTCAGTTGCCCAACTAAAAAGTAACTAATATGGAAAGAAATCGCTTTCCTATAATCTCAAGGGGGAACTACAGTCAGTCCAGCCAAATCTCTTTGCTGAGTCCTAACGCTGAGTGCTTTCCAACAAATCAAAAGATCAAAGCAGAAACAACACTTTGAACGTGAGGGAATAACGGTCCATGTCCTCCAAGATGGTGGACAAACCCAAAGCGCTATCTATCGCCCAGACCTCACATGGGTTTGGTTATTATTCCTGCTTTGTCTCTTGCTTATTTGTTTAATCTGGGTCTTAATAAAGCGTTATGAAATACAATCTGTACAAATAGACATTTCAAAACCTATTTTCATCAATATGGGTAACATTCAGCCACTGTAAACAATAACATTTGTATTTTAAGATGATATTTCTTGACTTCGGCTTTTCCCATAATGCCTGCGTACAGTCATGTTCCCACTGACGACAACCAGCAAAACTACTGTGGATCTTCAGCAAGCTGCACAAGTACATACAGTATTCAGGGCATATAATTTCATTTATCCATTCCATATACTGAATGGGATGTCCTTTTGTCTTAGAAACAATATAAAAGCATGTACAAAGCATGGTAAGAAAATAGCATATAATGCCACAATCTCTCCAAGTAGTCCTTTAGCCCAACTGTTATGGTAGTCCTGTTTCCTATAGATCTCTACCTCCTCCGACAGTGGTGAAAGGGAGCATCTATACAAACACTTCAGTTAACAAAATCCTCCAAGCTGTGCAACGGCACAAGCATTAATCTCATCCTCATGCCTTAATGATGATCATTCTCTTTAACTTCACAACTCCACAACTCCACGGTTCCCTCCCAAAGCCACCCAGTCCTCTTCTTCAAACAGTCATCCAAAGTTTATACTCCTTGCTTCGAACCCTTATCTTTTCATCCTACTACCATCATGCACCTTGATATACCTTACCTAGCAATGGCAGCTTCCCTTCATTCAGAGAACACCACATAACACACAAAAATACAGTACACTCTACATTCCTACGCTTTCCGACAAAAACAATCCCTCATGTACATGGCTCGCAATTCAATCTGTCGACAATAGGTCCCTCCCTATTTGTTCTCGTCTAAAACAATGCTAAAATGGGGGCATGGAAAATCACTTAATATACAGATTGGGCACGTTTGACTCTTTTGTGTCCACATACTTTCAAAACTTACCACAGAAAGGGTGTCTAAGGACTTTTATTACTGGTGGCAGGACAGTAATGTATGCAATCTGCAGTCCTGGTGGCAGACAGTATATTTCTATAGTGAAGCGGCAAATGTGCAAAGGTGAAAGCGTCAGTTTTAAAGCAACGGTTACTTTCAGTTGTCTATCAACCACTCTTGGTATGAGTAAGTTACTCTCCATCCAACCTATGAAAATGAGTAAAAACGCCAGTGTCTAGTGTCATCTGTATAACCAAATCAGCATGTTTCAGTTATTGGGCTTTCGCAGAGAGGAGACAGGACTAACTTAGCCTTAAATGGTGCAATGTTTGGTTTCAGAATAGCTTCATCAGCATAAAAAAAACTAAACGGGGGAACCCTGGTCGGACTGAGACTCAACAGTACAATCTCAACGATAATACTGGCACAAACATTATGCTTCTGAAACAACAGTAAAAATAAAAATACTTTTTTGGTCCAAGCTGTGAACTCTACCCAATGCCTATTGTGTGCAGTGGCATAGAAACAGTGACGTATTTCCACTACTTTCCATTTTTAATTTGGCAACAAATTCCATAGAAGGAACTCTCCATCCATGCAATGTCCTTCCCTAAAATGATTCCTTCACTGTCTCTTGGCCCTCTTCCTCAATGGCAGTTTTTTTTTGTCCTACTTAGGCTAAATGGCCATTCTATTCTAATTGATAGCTTTCCTTGTGCCTTGAGTTACTAAGTAATACCTGTATCTATCTCAAATGCAACATATTATGAATTTGCACATTTGGCATAGTGCTTCTTTTCTGAACACCGCTTGACAACAGCTCAAAATGATACAGACCACAGTTTAGGTGTTAAGAATGAACATGTTTGGTCCCAAAATGGACGCCCCCTTTTACCGGACGGTAAATATCAATCTCTGAGCCCCAGTCCCCTTGGCTCCTTTACTCTCCTCTTCTTCTTCTCTTCTCTCATCCCTCTGTTTTCACTCGTCCGCATCAGGCTTGACATCCAGCATGGCGTGGAGCTCCTCGGGGGTGTATCCCAGCAGGCTTTTTAAGTCACAGACAAAGCGGTAGACGTAGCGCTTCCCTGATGTCTTGTGGATGATGTTCTTGTCGTAGTAGTAGCGCAGGCCTCGGCTCAGCTTTTCGTAGTTCATCTTGGGCTTGTTTTTCCTCTTCCCCCACCTCCGAGCCACCTGAGTCACAGAGGGAAAAGGCACCCTGTTACACTGTGTATCAAACTTGAGACAGAGCTCTGCACTGACCTCACAATACAATGTTATCGTGTACATGTCTTCTCTTGACATGGATCAATATTTAATGTAGCTAAATGTACCTGATACCACTAAAGTCTAAGTGAGGCAAATGACAGTGTTGTTGGCATCACATTAAAAAGACATCAACCTCATCTGTCTAACTGTTTAGGGCCCCCATGCCATGTAAGGTCAGAGGTGGGGGGGGTCATGACCTCTCACCTCGTCAGGGTCGGACAGCTTGAACTCCCAGCCGTCTCCCGTCCAGCTGATGAAGGACTGACAGGATTTGTCCGTAAGAAGCTCCAGCAGAAACTGCCACAGCTGGATGGGGCCACTGCCTGCAGAGCAGAACCAGGATAAGGGAGAGAGACGAGAACAAGGTTAGAACATTGAGAGAGAGGAGTCTTGTTTTCAGTATAATACAGATCAGTATTACAGAACATGTCATCATCAGCCACATGCAAACACAGCATATCTGTGACTGACTGTTTTCCTCATGTTTCTCATTAACTACTCATCTTAGGGTCATTCATTTCCTACTATAAAAGACAAATATTCAATTCTAAATCAGACGTGCACAAGGCACGATAGTGGAGAGAAATCAGTGTTTTCACAGACAAGGGTCCCATTCATCATGAATCCCTTTGTGTACACTTTTCCCTCTGCAGTATCTGGAGCTCACAGCATATTTTTGTCTGACTATGAATTCCATGGCAATGAAATCACTGTGGTTTAAAAAAAGAGGGGGTCTTCATGTGAGGCCTTGGCTGTGTGTGTGTGTGTGTGTGTGTGTGTGTGTGTGTGTGTGTGTGTGTGTGTGTGTGTGTGTGTGTGTGTGTGTGTGTGTGTGTGTGTGTGTGTGTGTGTGTGTGTGTGTGTGTGTGTGTGTGTGTGTGTGTGTGTGTTGTAGTGTAGTGTAGACTCCCAGAGATCAGCCATTAGAAATATTACATTTAATCTAATTGGTAAATAAATGTTGCTTTCTTTCTGTAATGTTCAGGTATGCACTGATAAAGCAATATACTATAAAAGCAGTTTAATGCATTTACCTACAATTTGAATAAATATTATATATATATATATTGTTGTCACATTTAGGCCATTTGTTAAGTCTACAAAAAAAAAAATATATATATATATATATTTGTAGACTTAACAAATGGCCGAAATGTGACAACCAGAACTGCTGGGGTTATTACATGTGTGTTGAAAAGAAAAAGAGTAGCAGAAGAGAAAAACAAAGCTTTGGTACTCTTTGATCTTGTGGTTTTCTGTACAGACAGAAAACCCCACTCAGTTCAAATCACACCTGCCTATGCAGCGGCTGCTTAGCAAAGCTGTAGCAGAGCGGAGCTGTTACCTCCCAGAACTGGCTCATAAACACACCCTTATACAACACAAACCAAAGCTTTCAGAGAAATGGGACCGTGGGTTGAACACTTGAAAGCAAAATAAGTCATTTTCAATCCAGGCCTTCTACCCTCTTCATTCAGTTACGAACATAAATGCAAAGACGCAATACCCAAACTTCAGCAAATAATCCTCCAGATCAAGTCACATTCCAAAAATCCCGCTACTGTAACAGTGGGCCCACATAAGGATGATACAACAGTGCCCGTTTCCAAACCCCTTGAGCGCACACACGAAAATGTTGGCGACCCCCCCCAAAAAATCTCCAAAAATATGTTAAAAACCCCCAGGCACAATGGGCCTCATTGAAAAAACATATACGGTGGAGAAAGGGTGGGGGGTTGGCATTCATAGTACTGTTTAGGATCTGCCCTTAGGCTTTACAGATGAGACTGTAGCCTATGCAGGGTGGACAGAGAGAGAGAGAGAGAAAGAGAGAGAGAGAGAGAGAGAGAGAGAGAGAGAGAGAGAGAGAGAGACGGAGGGAGAGAGAGAGATAGATAGGAGGAGGAGGCTGTAATTGTCCAAGGCACTGTGGCTGACTGCCTGTTGCATCCCAAGAGCTGACAGAAGTGTGATTGGTGATGAGATACACAGTCAAGCTCTGAGTTGACGGCTGACTGAGCCTCACTTATCTCACACCTTCTTTATCACACCAACTCATCACTGTGTGTGACAGAGTACCGTGTGTGTGCCTGTCAGTGCACAGCTACTGGGACAGGAAGCCAAAATACGTTTTCATCAACAGCTATTTCAGATACTACATACAAGTCTTACTCTTTTATGGCAGATTTTCTCTATTTTTCACATAGTAAGAAAATGCATTTGTTGCTTGGTGGCGTAATGGGGGTGATCTTTCTCTTGGCTGCTGGACAGGATACAGGTTGATAACAGTTAATAACAATGGTTGTTGCCAGCTAAACATAGGCATATTGAAGTCTTATGTTTCTTTTCTTCTCTTTAGTTCTGCATGACTAAAAGCTCTGAGAAAGTATTCTGACTCCAATGAAAATATGTGAACATGCATTAGCCTCTGAACATGAGTCTACGGTAGCTTTGTAACTAATGCTAAATCATTGTACATATAGGGAAGTGAATTACTTTACAGAAATGCATGAATGGTGACATGCAGCAAATAGCCTACAGATGTAGGATCTTAATTTGAGTCAGTTTACTACAGCAGGAAAATAATCCTGCAGCAACAGGAAATGTGAATTATTATGTGGATTATAATTAATGGACATTTTTGTCGGAGATGATACATTTTTCATTAGGGAAAATCAAGCATGAAATTTCTAAGTGGAAATTACACATTTCAGAAGCCTTTTAAAACCATTGCAGGAAAGTTCTCCTTCAACAGGGTGGATCAAATTAAGATTCTACATCTTTACCACAGCTGGCATTTTATTACTAATGTCAAAGGCTTCAATGAGGGCATGCCAATTGTTTATATCTATCTTTCACGTTATCTTACATTTCTAATTTACATCTAATGTACGTCTCTGTAGGTATGCAATTAGGTAATTTACATAATTGATTAGTACAGACAACCTTGCAGATCAAAAATGACCTTGAGATGGCAATTGTAGGCAATGCTAAATGCAATCTGAAGTATACGTTGTCAGTGACATACAGTGTGTGTTCTGGCATTTCCCTTCTCCCCTACTAGTGACCTTGTGACTGCAATTTAATACAGAGGGGAGAAAGTCCCCAAAGGACTATTGTTTCTAGTGCATTAACGTTATTTAGAGACTTTATTGTTTCCCCTTAAATTGCTTCTCAGTCTCCATAGATGTACAGTGCATAAGGAAAGTATTCAGACCCCTAGACTTCTTCCACATTTTGTTACGTTACAGTCTTATTCTAAAATGGATGAAATCATTGTTTTTCCTCATCAATCTACACACAATACCAAAAAGCAAAAACAGTATTTTCGATTTTTTGCAAATGTATTACAAAAAAAAAATATATATATGACATTTACATAAGAATTCAGAACCTTTACTCAGTACTTTGTTGTAGCACCTTTGGCAGCGATTACAGCCTCGATTCTTCTTGGGTATGATGCTACAAGCTTGGCACACCTGTATTTGGGGAGTTCATCCCATTCTCTCTGCAGATCCTCTCAAGCTCTGTCAGGATGGATGGGGAGTGTTGCAGCACAGCTATTTTCAGGTCTTTCCAGAGATGTCTGATTGGGTTCAAGTCCGGGCTCTGGATGGGCCACTCAAGGACATTCAGAGACTTGTCCCGAAGCCACTCCTGTGTTGTCTTGGCTGTGTGTTTAGCGTCATTGTCCTGTTGGAAGGGGAACCTTCGCCCCAGTCTGAAGTCCAGAGCGCTCTGGAGCAGGATTTCATCAAGGATCTCTCTGTACTTTGCTCTTTTTCACAGGCCTGACTAGTCTCCCGGTCCCTGCCGCTGAAAAACATCCCCACAGCATGATGCTGCCACCACCATGCTTCACCATAGGGATGGTGCCAGGTTTCCTCCAGACGTGACGCTTGGCATTCAGGCCAAAGAGTTCAATCTTGGTTTCATCAGACCAGAGAATCTTGTTTCTCATGGTCTGAGAGTCCTTTATGTGCCTTTTGGCAAACTCCAAGCAGGCTGTCATGTGCCTTTTACTGAGGAGTGGCTTCTGTCTGGCCACTCTATTATAAAGGCCTGATTGGTGGAGTGCTGCAGAGATGGTTGTCCTTCTGGAAGGTTCTCCCATCTCCACAGAGGAACACTGGAGCTCTGTTAGAGTGACCATCGGCTTCTTGGTCACCTCCCTAAGCAAGGCCATTCTCCCCTAATTGCTCAGCTTGGCCCGGGCGGCCAGCTCTAGGAAGAGTCTTGGTGGTTCCAAACGTCTTCCAATTAAGAATGATGGAGGCCACTGTGTTCTTGGGGACCTTCAATGCTGCAGAAAAGTTTTGGTACCCTTCCCCAAATCTGTGCCTCGACACAATCCTGTCTCGGAGCTCTACGGACAATTCCCTTCGACCTCATGGCTTGGTTTTTGCTTTGACATGGACTATCAATTGTGGGACCTTATATAGACAGCCTTTCCAAATCATGTTCAATCAATTCAATTTACCCCAGGTGGACTCCAATCAAGTTGTAAAAACACAATTTGTAATAAATGCACAAACATTTCTAAAAACCTTTTCTCGCTTTGTCATTATGGGTTATTGCGTGTAGATTCATGAGGGGAAAAAATTATTTGATCCATTTTAGAATAAGGCTGTAACGTAACAAAATGTGGAAAAGGTCAAGGGGTCTGAATACTTTCTGAATACACTTTATATATACTGTATATGTGCTCTACTTTGAAACACGGAGAATTCCCCTCCCTTACGGAAAGACCACATGAATTTCACGTGTTCACATGTGATGTGTTCCAAAAACACGTTTTCAAATTATTTCAAGTGAAATTTCATGTGAAATCATGTGATTTTCCACATGTGAAATCATGTGGTTTTTCTGTATAGGTTCCAAAATGTCAAATGGTGAATAGGGATTTAAGTAGCAATGAACTGAAAACCTCAAAAAGAATACTAAAATAGAATGTGCCAGACCTTGGATCTTTTTTTTTACTTCTAAAATGTGTTTCTTTCTGTTTAAATAGAAGATAGAGTAGTTTTTTCATCAGGTAGAAAGAAAGGGGCTATAACAGATGAACAGATAAATCTACTCAAGTGTTAAGTGCACAGGGCAGGTATCGTTTTGTGTTTGCACCCGGGTTGCCAAGACGAACTGGAAAATAGGTTGAGATGCGGCCACAGATAAAACGGTGCAGATGAAAAAGTCAGAAGTGCAAGACAACGCGAGATAGAGAGAAGGAAGAGAAGAGGCTGAGAGCAAGTGTTTCCTGTAAGTGCATGACTCTGGGCCTGCAGTGCCACAGAGGCTGATATAGAGGAGTGTATATAAACGCTCTCAGCCAGAAGCTGTGCTGCCAGTTACGGAGACCCAGTTACAGTATGTAGTACGTACACCTACAGTATGTAGGTGGGGCGGCAGCGTAGCCTAGTGGTTAGAGCGTTGGACTAGTTACCGAAAGGTTGCAAGATTGAATCCCCGAGCTGACAAGGTACAAATCTGCTGTTCTGCCCCTGAACAAGGCAGTTAACCCACTGTTCCTAGGCTGTCATTTAAAATAAGAATTTGTTCTTAACTGACTTGCTTAGTTAAATAAAGGTCAAATAAAAAAATGTACAACTGCTGCAACTGCCTGGCAAACATGTAACATAGGGCCCAGTTGGGTGGCATAAAAACGGCTGTAAGAAGTAAGAGGGATGGACGTTTGGCCATACTGATCGCACATTTTTCAAACTATAACCTGCATTTAGTCATCTTATCTATCAATATAGAGAGGGCTCTAACTCCTCTAGCTTCACAATGAGATAGGGTGCAGGCCAGGCAGCAGGCTGCTACCCAGCCTGACAACTTAGTGGAGTCTGCCACTTGCACAGTCAGTGTAGTCAGCTTAGCTATCCCCACTGAGACCGTCTCTGTGCCTCGATCTAGGTTTGGCAAAACTAAACATGGCGGTTTTCACCTTAGCAATCACCATAGTCAATTAACTAATCACTGATCATAACCTTGATGTGATTTGCCTGACTGAAACATGGCTCAAGCCTGATGAATTTACTTTGTTAAATGAGGCCCCTCCTCCTAGTTACACTAGTGACCATATCCCCCGCGCATTGTGCAAAGACAGAGGTGTTGCTAACATTTACGACAGCAAATTTCAACAAAGAATAAATAAAATACTGTGTTTTCATTATTTTGAGCTTTTAGTTATGAAATCTATGCAGCCTAATCAATCACTTTTTATAGCTACTTTTTTACAGACCTCCTGGGCCGTATACAGCTTTCCTCTCTGAGTTCCCTGAATTCCTATCGGACCTTGTAGTCATGGCAGATAATATTCCATTTTTTGGTGATTTCAATATACACATGGAAAATTCCACAGACCCACTCCAGAAGGCTTTCAGAGCCATCATCGACTCAGTGGGTTTTGTCCAACATCTCTCCGGACCTACTCATTGCAACAGTCATAACCTGGGTCTAGTTTTGTCCCGTGGAATAAATATTGTGGATCTAAAAAAAAAAAAATTATAATCCGTGATTATCGTACCACCATTTTTATTATTTGCAATGGCAACCAATAATCTGCTCAGACCCCAACCAAGGATTATCAAAAGCTGCGCTATAAATTCTCGGACAACCCAAAAATTCAAAGATGTCCTTCCAGGCTCCCTCCACCTACCCAAGGATGTTGGTGTACAAAAATCAGTTAACCACCTAACTGAGGATCTAAATTTAACCTTGCATTATACCCTAGATGCAGTCTCACCCCTAAAAACTAAAAACATTTGTCAAAAGAAATTAGCTCCCTGGTATTCATAAAATACCCAAGCCCTGAAGGAAGCTTCCAGAAAATTAGAATGGAAATGGTGCTCCACCAAACTGGAAGTCTTCCGACTAGCTTGAAAAGACAGTACCGTGCAATATCGAAGAGCCCTCACTGCTGCTCGATCAGCCTATTTTTCCAACCTAATTGAGGAGAATAAGAACAATCCAAAATGTACTTTTCATATTGTTGCAAAGCTAACTAAAAAGCAGCATTCCCCAAGACAGGATGGCTTTTACTTTACTTCAGCAGTGATGAATTCATGAACTTCTTCGACAAAAAGATAATCATCATTAGAAAGAAAATTAAGGACTCCTCTTTGAATCTGTGTATTTCTCCAAATCTCAGTTGTCCTGAATCGGCACAGAACTGCCAGGACCTAGGATCACTGGAGATACTCAAGTTTTTTTAATCCTGTATCTGTTGACACATTCACACAAATAGTCATGGCCTCTAAACCTTCCAGCTGCATACTGGACCCTATTCCAACTAGACCACTGAAAGAGATACTTCATGTGCTTGGCCCTCCTATTTTGAACATAATAAACGTCTCCCTATCCTCCGGATGTGTACTCACTAACCATGGCAGTAATGAAGCCTCTTTTGAAAAAGCCAAACCTTGACCCGGAAAATGTAAAAAACGATTGGCCTATATCGAATCTTTCATTCCCCTCCCCAAAAAATTTAAAAGCTGTCTTACTGAAGACAAAGACGCTTCAGTCTGGTTTTAGACCCCATCAAAATACTGAGACTACACTCGTGAAGGTGGTAAATTACCTTTAAATGGCATCAGACCTAGGCTCTGCATCTGTCCTCGTGCTCCTAGACCTTAGTGCCGCTTTTGACACCATCGATCACCATATTCTTTTGGAGAGATTGGAAACACTAATTGGTCTACACGGAAAAGTTCTTCCTTGGTTTAGGTCTTATCTGTCGGAAAGATATCAATTGATCTCTGTGGATGATTTGTCCTCTGACAAATCAATTGCAAGTTTTGGTGTTCCTCAAGGTTCCGTTTTAGGACCACTATTGCTTTCACTATATATTCTGCCTCTTGGTGATGTCATTCAGAAACACAATGTTGACTTTCACTGCTATGCGGACGACACACAGCTGTACATTTCGATGAAACATTGTGAAGCCCAAAAATGGCCTACCCTGGAAACCTGTGTTTCAGACATAAGGAAGTGGATGGCAGCAAAGGTTTTACTTGTAAACTTGGACAAAACCGAGATGCTAGATCTAGGTCCCAAGAAACAAAGAGATCTGCTGTTTGATCTGACAATTAATATTGATGATTGTACAGTCGTCTCAAATAAAGCTGTGAAGGTCCTTGGCGTTACTCTGGACCCTGCTCTCTCTTTTGAAGAACATAATAAAGAATATTTCAAAGGGAGGTTTTTTTCCATCTTCGTAGCATTGCAAAAATCTGAAACTTTTTGTCCAAAACAATGCAGAAAGGCTAATTCATACCTTTGTCACTTTTAGATTAGACTACTGCAACGCTCTACTCTCTGGCTACCCGGATAAAGAACTAAATAAACTTCAGTTAGTGCTAAATACGGCTGCTAGAATCTTGACAATTCTTTTAATCATATTACTCCAGTGCTAGCCGTTCTACACTGGCTTCCTGTTAAGGCTAGGGCTGATTTCAATGTTTTAATGCTAACCTACAAAGCATTACATGGACTTGCTCCTACCGATCTCTCCGATTTGGTCCTGCTATACATACATACATACATACCTACACGTACACTATGGTCACAAGACGCAGGACTCCTTAATGTCCCTAGAATTTCGAAGCAAACAGCTGGAGGCAGAGCTTAGAGCTCAATTTTCATGGAATAGTCTGCCTATCCATGTAAGAGACGCAGACACGGTCTCAACCTTTAAGTCTTTACTGAAGACTCATCTCTTCAGTAGGTTCTATGATTGAGTGTAGTCTGGCCCATGGGTGAGAAGGTGAACGGCAAGGCAATGGAATGACGAACCACCCTTGCTGTCTCTGCCTGGCCGGCTCCCCTCTCTCCACTGGGATTTTCTGCCTCTGACCCTATTACGGGGGCTGAGTCACTAGCTTACTAGTGCTCTGCCATGCCGTCCCTAGGATATGTGCGTCACGTCGTGCCAGGCTTTTTTTCGCTCTACTCGACTTGAGTGGGTTGTGTCACTGACGTGATCTTCCGGTCTTGCTCCCCTACGGGCTCGTGCGGTGCAGGAGATCTTCATGGGCTATACTCAGCCTTGTCTCAGGGTAGTATGTTGGTGGTCTGTTGATATCCCTCTAGTGGTGTGGGGGCTGTGCTTTGGCAAAGTGGGTGGGGTTATACCCTGCCTAGTTGGCCCTGTCCGGGGGTATCGTCGGCCAGGGCCACAGTGTCCCCCGAACCCCCGCATCTCAGCCCCCAGTATCTATGCTGCAATAGTCTGTTCAGCAGACGTGCTACCTTGTCCCGGACATGCTGTTTTCGACTCTCCCTCTATCTCGCGCTCTACCACACCTGCTGTCTTGACCTCTGAATGCTCGGCTATGAAAAGCCAACTGACATTTACTCGTGATGTGCTGACCTTTTGCACCTTCTACAACCACTGTGATTATTACTTGACCCTGCTGGTCATCTATATACGTTTGATCATCTTGGAGAACAATCTGGCCTCAATGGCCATGTACTCTTATAATCTCAACCCGGCACAGCCAGAAGAGGACTGGCCACCCCTCAGAGCCTGGTTCCTGTCTAGGTGTCTTCCTAGGTTCCTGCCTTTCTAGGGAGTTTTTCCTAGCCACTGTGCTTCTACATTTGCATTGCTTGCTGTTTGGGGTTTTAATCTGGGTTTCTGGCATAAGCACTTTGTGACATCTGCTGATGTAAAAGGGCTTTATTAATACATTTGATTGATTGATTTATTGATGACATGATTTATTTATTAATTTCGTCTGACCTGTGTATCCTGCGAGTGCTGCGGCGGGGATGACAGGTTTGTCCTTGCTGAGGTCTGAGCGCTCCCTGACGTAGTCCTTGAAGGTTCCCTTGGGCTTGTGTCCATGTAGGGCGTTGGGGTAGTCCTCGGAGTCAAAGTTGTCGTAGGATGGGACGCGCTGCAGACTGTTGAAGGAAGACTGGCTGCTCCAGGACTGGGTCAGACGGTCACAGCTTTCAAAGCTCTCAATGCTCTCAAACGAGTCCTGGCCTCCCAGCTTACCTGAGAGACAGAGAGGGAGAGAGCAGAAGCTGTTAGTTGTATTGTCTCATAGTGTGAGAGGGAATGAAAATATAATTGTCTGAAAGTAAATCGTTTTGAGCAGGGACATTACGATTTGACAGAGGACAATATTTATAGCAGGAATACACATTAGACATTGGCAGTAAATTACACTCTCACTGAGCTTCTTTGTTCTGTTTAACGCAATGTATGGTCTTGGCCCCTTCATTTTCACACTCAGTTTAGCATACGCAACTGGCATTTGGTTTTGTCTAATTGGAAGAAGATCAATACAAATTGAATTGCTATTTCTGGCCTCGGCAAAGATAAGAGGAGCATTTCAACTGAGAGCTATTAAAGAATGAAAGATAATCCAGTGCCTCGACTGATGCTGAAATCTTCAATTGCACAAATGGAAGCCACGTGTGGTTTTCGGTGGTGCCACAAATACTTTCCCACATTGAGAAAGCACAATGCGCTGCCAAAAACCCTGGGATTTATTATGTACGAGGCCTGGACATACCTTGCAGGCGAATGCCCAGTCAGTCCACTGGATTGGTCCTGTGTACTGTAAAATCCCTGATACCCCCAATTCATTTGTTCAGCTGGGGGATTTGAGAAGAAAACCCCAGCTTTATTGGTATCAATGTAAACCACACTGTTAATTCTTCTCCAAACGATCAGTGAGAAAGCAAACAGATGTGCATGTGATAAAGTAAACAGAGCGGTTCATGAGAAAGAAAACCCACGCTCTCTGACACTTTGTCACTCTCTGTCCTTGCTGAGAACAACCTCAAGGTTGAGATGTGAGAAACAGAGATGAGAAAGTTGAGAGAGAGAAAAATAATGTGGTTGTTTTTTAAGGTTACCTCGCTTGAGCTGTTTTACATGAAAGCTATAGGGACAGACAGCTCTAACGAACCGTGTGGCTTTGTTCACTTCTCACTCTTGACACAAACAATTTATTTATTTTCTCCTCGAGGCGAGTTTGCTTGATCCACAAGCCAGCTGTAGGGCCTCCTTTCTACTATCCTGGTACATGCAGTGATGTGGCAGGGCAAGATTGGAAAACATCAGCAAAATCACAGCACACAGTGATGTTCACAAACCCAACACAATTAGCTAGACCTCAAGACTCACACAAATAATATCTATTGAATCAGAGTCTCAGTCTTATGCAGAACTGAGACATGGACTAAAGGCCTACTCACGTTATGGCCCCAAGTTACCCAAGTTAACTTGTTCCTCTTTGAGATATGGCACCTAAAATACAGCAGCTGTAACAGCCACACTACACTAAACCTTGATTTCCAACCATTTCCTTCACTATCTTGTGTGTAACCCCTCACCTCTGCTGATGCGGCCCACACACATGTTGTCGGGGGAGACCACCTCCTGTTTGACGGAGAAGTAGTCCCCCTGAAGTGGGTTGAGGGGCATGTCCCGGAGGATGACGTTGGGGTATTCACTCTCGTACTTGAGTGACAGCAGGTCCTCTGAGCTGATTGGGTGAAGGGTCTGGTAGGACTCTGTGATGAAGCCCGGCTCGGAGTATTCAGAGGGAGGAACGCACTGGGCATGTTCAATACCATAGCCTAGAGAAACACAGGAGTAGGAGGCGGATGAGGAGAGTGAGAGAGAGAGGGGGAGAGAAAGGGAGGAGGAGAGAAAGATAGTGAGGGATTAACAAACCATTGATGCATTAGAGCCAGACTATTTACAGTACATAGGATGTAGTCCCCTCAGTGATACTTACTGACAAAGTAGTCTGAGGTATAGTGGGATTCCTGGAAGGTAGAGGTCAGGCCATTGACAGGGAAATGCTTTGTGTCTTCTTCATGAAAAATAGATATCAACTGTCACTGACCCCGTCATTGATTCCATGTATCCTATAATAGCCATAAACACACTGCATCCAGTATGGTTGAGCCTAGCTGATTAAATATTAATGACCAGGATGAAAGGGAGGTCTTCCTCTTCGTCTCAGATTACCATGTAAATGCTAACAGCGCTAACACTTGAAATCGTTTTGCACAAAGATAGACAATGCTGTGCTTCAATACACACTACAGCTAATGTGAAAGGAACAGTAAGCATTTCTGAGGCTTGTGATTGATACCAGGGTTGGGCTCAATTTTTCATTGAAGGTAGTCAATTCAGCAAGTAAAGAGAAATCACAAATGAATAATATATCAAAGGCATTTCTTTTTTTAATTACTTCTCAATAAACTGAAAAGTATTTATATAAAAAGTTTTGACATTTCTGAATATTAAATTACTTCAGTTTGAATTGAGCCCAACCATGATTGATATGTTGTATGGAGCATTATGGGTACTGTAGTACAGTCATGCTACAGCCTGGGCCTACCTTTCTGAAGCATCTCTAGATGTTCCCAGAGAATGTCGCCCACAAAGTCAGGCGCTAGATCCAGGAAGCGTTCCTTCCCCAAAGCACACAGACTGGCCCCGTTCATACAAAACTTGTGGAAGTCCACACTCTTCAGGCTGAACTCGTTCACCGTCCACGTCAGCCACTCTCCCACGTGGCTCTCTGTCCACTGCTTGGGGTCTGAGAGGGACATGGGGGAGAGAGAGGGACATGTCACTGAAGAGCTACCTGAGGTCACAGTCATATACATGGTCACAAAATACCTCCACTCCACTCCTCTGGTTTAAGCTACACTCCCCTGAACTAGAATGGAGATGAGGTATTATCAGGCCACAGAGCCATTTCTCTAGCACATTCATTTTCATTAGCAGTTTCAGTGGGTCATGATTTTAGACCTGCTGCCTCTATTAGAGGTAAGAGGAGAAGTGGTGCAGATACGTGGTGACAGTAACAATAGACTGTCAGTGAAACCCCAGCTATTTTCAGACTGCCTGGGAGGGCTGGACTGGGGAAACCCAATATAGACCTGCTAATACCAAAATGATGAGCTCTGTGGTATGCCTCAATCGAGGAACCATAATGAACCATTTTTGTCTGTCTCTCTACCCCGGCTTTCTCTGATTCCTACAGTCTGTCTGACAACCAGTACACTCAATCTGTCATTTTGAATATAATGTCACCACTTAGCTATCTTTAGTCATACCGAGAGGAGGGGTTTAGGTTTTGAGTGTGTATAGGGAAACATGTCACAGTGAGTAATCTAAAAATATACATGTAAAGTGAGAGGTAGAACAAGAAACAGAGGGAGAGAAAGAGAAATAGAGAGAAAGACACAGAAAGAAAAAGTAATCCCTTGTTTAAGTGCCTTACCTTTGGGAATGGCCAGTCGTTGCTGTTCCTTTGTGAAGCCGCTGAACGTGTCCTTCAGAGCCTGCGACATCATCTCTTTACTCCCTGGAGTGAGCAGGGGCACGTCTCCACATTCCAGATCTGTCAGTCACACAGGAGAGGGAGACTAGCAGTCAGAGACAGAGCACAGGGCCACACACACACACTGTCCAGACAGACAGTGTATCAACTTGGGAGAGAATCAATTATACTATAAGGTAGCTGCTGCAAATGCCTTGGTCAGATACGTGTGTACACAAACAACACATGCTCCAGCTTCCACTCTCCGTGTTGTCAAAGTGCCTCAAAGCGAAGGGTTGTTTGTTTGGCAATATAATACATGAATGACTCACACATGGACAAGGTAGAAGGGCTTTAAGAGGCTTTCAGAGGCCATTCTCACTGACCCGGTCACACCCTGGGTGGGACTCACAGGGTGGGGCTAATACTTATCAGTGGCCACTGTGACCTCCTAATTATGTCCTCCCTTGACACACAGAGGGTCTACTGTCACCCCGACACCACGGTGGTCAAACGGCAAGGGTCAGAGGTTAGGGATGAGGTGATGTCACCCTGAGCTCTGCCAGGGTGGAGGGGGTCGAGGGGGTGTATGGAGGGTGAGGGGTGTCTCTGGGGTCCCAGACACACAGGCTCACTGTTCTCCCCTCGCAGCCAGTGGGCCCACAGCAGGAGACAGAGCACTCTTTGATGGCTTTAAACAGTGCCTGATGACTCGCACTGATCTAATTCAACTCTACCAGGCTACAGAGGGGTAGATGGAGGGAGGGGGAGAGGGAAAGCCCCCAGGGCAGGAGAGCTAGACTAGAGTGCTAAAACTCTACTCGGATCAAGACGGCAACAGTCTGAAAAAACCAAGACATGAAAAGAGAGAGAGACAAACACAGACAGAGAGACAGACAGAGAGACAGACCGAGAGACAGACAGAGAGACAGACAGACAGACAATCTACTGTGAATAAATATAGAAATCCCCACTCCGCATTTCATAACAAAGAAAGGCATAAATGATTACCACGGCTGTATGTCACTCTGTCTCTATCACCCCTCGCCGTGTGAGGTAAACTACCAGATCACAAGCAGGCCCGGAGGGAGATTGGAGATGTTTTGTCACCACTCTGCTGTCTCTCAACGCCACAGATGTTCTGGGATCTCTGCCCTGGTTTGATCTGCCAGCCCAGCGAAGGGGAGGCCTTGGCGATGTGCAGTTCATGCGTGTTTTCAACTCTCGTCAATGTTCCCGACTTCGTATGGAATGTACAACAGCTATCTCTCCTCTTTGGGCTGTGGAACTGTAACCCAACACTGCCTGACTGGAACCCAAGGCTCTCTCTCTCTGTCTAACTGCTGGAAGCTGACAGGCCACATTATGCAGAGTGCCCAAATGGAGGCGAACCGTAACACTCTGCCTGTGTGTGATTGGATTAGGCCTCCATGCTGCCTCTCTCTCCATTTGGAAGACCTGATTATACTGCATATTAGAGTATCCACTCTGTTGGCTAGGTTACACATTTCTACAGTATCAAGCTATTTTAGTATCATATTGCAAAAGACTGAAGAGGCTTTTGTCAGACAAGGCCCTCAACATCACATAGCAAAACAGGCTCCGATTCTGAAAGCATTCTGAAATGAAAATAAAACGAGACCTGACTGTATAGCGTACACCATGTCCCTGACTGCACGGTCATCTTGACCGTCTTCACCAAGGCGGCTGGTTGTTGAGTAACTATGTAGTGTTAGATAGCACTAGCGGAGAGCGGTCGCTGTCTGAGATGAGATGGCGAATGCTCAGAGTCAGACTGTGCCTGGGCTTTGATATCTATCAAAGGCAAAGACTGAGGGAATGTTGCATTTTATTTTAGATGGACCGAGCGGAGTTTGTCTGCACTTTCAAACCAACTCAAAGACACACATAGCTCCTTCTGGGTGAGCAGGTGGGGCTTCAGATCCTTCAGATGCCCACCAGCTGAAACAGGCGGTTTTAAAAACCTAGAAAAGACAGGTGTCCTAGTTATGACTTAACCAATGTGCGTGTGTCTGTACTGCATAACATTCATGTTTCAACATGATATTTCCTGGTGCATGAAGCTCCTATAGTCTGAACTGAATATGATTCTGTTTTACACATTACAAATGATTACATTTCATACAGTATACTGAGAATGGTGCTCACTCCCTCTCTAAACAGCCTATGCAGTGCTCTGTAAGATAGCTAATGTACTGTCCATCCATTAATTGGGGATGCTGGCTTGGGTCTAGAGTCTCTGCTAAAAGATGAGGTCCTGATATGGTTTCAATGCCTGGGAGTCCCATTATGGCAGGCTGGGCAGAGCAGGTCAGTATCACTGAGCGTTAATAAGCATCCGCCAGCCACCTCTAACACAGAGTGGTAGTCTATCATAGGATAAGACCAATCCATTTAGTGGACTGAGAGTGTGATTGGGTTTAATATGGGGTGTGATTATGACAGAAGAAGGGTAAGGTTGGTGATCTATGACACCCACAACTTAGATTACAGAGTGGAGAAAGGGAGGACCGTAACTGCATGTGGCTTGTGGTAAATAGTTTTATTGCCTGCCAATTAAGAGAACATACGGATCATTCCAATTTTAATTAGAAGTGGTATGTAAAATGGGACTATATAATCATTGACAGACATTGGGAGAGAGATGTGCTGTAGATATACTGTAAAATATATTGACAGCCACTGCTCTGGTGTCATCCTGTGAGTAATGTCAGTGAGTGGTTGGTGTGCGGAGTGCCACTATAATATCTGTCCCGAGAGACACCTACTGAATGGATGCTGTGCGTGCCGGAATAACCATCTCCCTTCCCCCACTCCTAACCTTCCCTGCAGACAAAAGGTTCCAGTCCACACCTCTGGCCCCCAGGTTTGTTAGCAGTGGGGGACAGGAGGAGGAGGGAGACACCGGTGAACCAAATTAGCAGCCTTCTTCGTCTGTGCGCCGGAGCGAGGGCGTGAAATTGGGATTTTGTGGCCAGGGCCATGGCCCTAAGGAACCGTGGTGGGGCTGGGGTGCGGCAGACCAAGGCGGGTGGGGTAGGGTGGGTGAGGGGAGTGGAGTGGAGGGAGACTGGAAGGATGAGTCATTGAGCTGTAATGTGAGTTGATCACAGGCCTCAAAGTGCTCCCTCTGCTCTCACACACTCTCAGTGTCTGGAACGGTGCCACCTCCCTGCCTCTCCTCCCTGCCTCTCCTCCCTGCCTCTCCTCCTTGCCTCTCCTCCTTGCCTCTCCTCCTTGCCTCTCCTCCTTGCCTCTGGCTGAGACTGATGCGTTCATTCATAAACCCCCTGCTACGACGCTGTCTCTGGCTGAGACTGCTGCGTTCATTCATAAACCCCCTGTTACGACGCTGTCTCTGGCTGAGACTACTGCGTTCATTCATAAACCCCCTGCTACGATGCTGTCTCTGGCTGAGACTGATGCGTTCATTCATAAACCCCCTGCTACGATGCTGTCTCTGGCTGAGACTGATGCGTTCATTCATAAACCCCCTGCTACGACGCTGTCTCTGGCTGAGACTACTGCGTTCATTCATAAACCCCCTGCTACGACGCTGTCTCTGGCTGAGACTGATGCGTTCATTCATAAACCCCCTGCTACGACGCTGCCTCGATATGCATGGAGCAGGCAACTTCCACCCACACAATGGGAGAAAGAGACACTGTGCTATCATGTGGCTATAAATAGTCCTAGACTGAGTGTGTATGAATGTGTGTGTGTCCATTTAGGTCTGTCACTGTGTGTGTGTGTGTGTGTGTGTGAGAGAAAGACAGTGAGTGTGCGATCAAAGTGGGGAGAATGTCTATGGGGCTATTCAGTGGACTGTCAAATAATTCAGCAGTGAAATGCTTTTAAAGCCATAAAGGGCTGATTTATTTCAGTCTGATGTGAGATTAACATCCGTGGCTGACAATACACCTTTCTTTCTCTCTCTCTGCAGCACTGTAAGGCTGTATTTATGTATGCGAGAGGGTCCACTTCCTGAGGCTAAGGTGTCACTTCCCAGAAAGAAAGAGAGAGGTGAGTGGTGGGTTGAGCGGGTCGGTCATTTCAGGGCCAACCCCAGTTAACCCCTTTATGGAAAATATCCCTCCACGGCTTTATAGGTTATTAGGCAGCATGGTGGGTACCACCAGGGGGTCCTACTCACTCAGGGACCCCATGTCCAGATGTGACACCGCTATCTGAGAGAGATTTGATGGGGATTCCTATCAGTCCCAGTCTGGGAGCGAAGGGTCATAAACCCTGCTGACATAAAGAGAGACCATTCAGCAGGGGAATGAAGTTGGGTGGGTGGGGGGGGGGGGGGTTCAGAGGGCAGTCTATGTCCTGAGAGGACCGCTTGTTCTACCGCTATTTGGATTCCCATGTGAGGGCCAGAGACAGTAATAGAAGAGGCCACTCGGCACTCGCTAGAGGAAGCTGCCGGGCAGGCAAAGTAGTGGCATTACAGCAGGACCGACCGTGGGCCAGGGCCAGATGAGGGCCAGCCCAGGGGCTGCTCTGAGGTCACAGGCTGGGGCTATCTCACCATCCATCCTTCCCTGTTGGTACACTGCTGCTATTCTTAGGGCTCCACCGCTGTCTGCTGGGCGCCCTCTCCCTTCACAAGCCTGTGGTTCTCAGCCTCCAGACCTGTAACTACTACTACTGTTGACCAGACCTGTAACTACTACTACTGTTGACCAGACCTGTAACTACTACTACTGTTGACCAGACCCGTAACTACTACTACTGTTGACCAGACCCGTAACTACAACTACTGTTGACCAGACCTGTAACTACTACTACTGTTGACCAGACCCGTAACTACTACTACTGTTGACCAGACCCGTAACTACAACTACTGTTGACCAGACCTGTAACTACTACTACTGTTGACCAGACCCGTAACTACTACTACTGTTGACCAGACCCGTAACTACTACTACTGTTGACCAGACCCGTAACTACTACTACTGTTGACCAGACCCGTAACTACTACTACTGTTGACCAGACCCGTAACTACTACTACTGTTGACCAGACCCGTAACTACTATTACTGTTGACCAGACCCGTAACTACTACTACTGTTGACCAGGCCCGTAACTACTACTACTGTTGACCAGACCCGTAACTACTACTACTGTTGACCAGACCCGTAACTACTACTACTGTTGACCAGACCCGTAACTACTACTACTGTTGACCAGACCCGTAACTACTACTACTGTTGACCAGACCCGGGCTATACTCGGCCTTGTCTTAGGACGGTAAGTTGGTGGTTGGAGACATCCCTCTAGTGGTGTGGGGGCTGTGCTTTGGCAAAGTGGGTGGGGTTATATTCTGCCTGTTTGGCCCTGTCCGGGGGTATCATCGGATGGGGCCACAGTGTCTTCTGATCCCTCCTGTCTCAGCCTCCAGTATTTATGCTGCAGTAGTTTATGTGTCGGGGGGCTAGGGTCAGTCTGTTACATCTGGAGTATTTCTCTTGTCTTATCCGGTGTCCTGTGTGAATTTAAATATGCTCTCTCTAATTCTCTCTTTCTCTCTTTCTTTCTTTCTCTCGGAGGACCTGAGCCCTAGGACCATGCCTCAGGACTACCTGGCATGATGACTCCTTGCTGTCCCCAGTCCACCTGGCCGTGCTGCTGCTCCAGTTTCAACTGTTCTGCCTGCGGCTATGGAACCCTGACCTGTTCACCGGACGTGCTACCTGTCCCCGACCTGCTGTTCTCAACTCTCTAGAGACAGCAGGAGGGGTAGAGATACTCTCAAAGATCGGCTATGAAAAAGCCAACTGACACTTACTCTTGAGTTGCTGACTTGTTGCACCCTCGACAACTACTATGATTATTATTATTTGACCATGCTGGTCATTTATGAACATTTTAACATCTTGACCATGTTCTGTTATAATATCCACCCGGCACAGCAAGAAGAGGACTGGCCACCCCTCATAGCCTGGTTCCTCTCTAGGTTTCTTCCTAGGTTTTGGCCTGTCAAGGCAGTTTTTCCTAGGGAGTTTTTCCTAGCCACCGTGCTTCTTTCACATGCATTGCTTGCTGTTTGGGGTTTTAGGCTGGGTTTCTGTACAGCACTTTGAGATATCAGCTGATGTACGAAGGGCTATATAAATACATTTGATTTTAACTACTACTACTGTTGACCAGACCTGTAACTACGACTACTGTTGACCAGACCTGTAACTACTACTACTGTTGACCAGACCTGTAACTCCTACTACTGTTGACCAGACCTGTAACTACTACTACTGTTGACCAGGCCTGTAACTACTACTACTGTTGACCAGACCTGTAACTACTACTACTGTTGACCAGACCTGTAACTACTACTACTGTTGACCAGACCTGTAACTACTACTACTGTTGACCAGACCCGTAACTACTACTACTGTTGACCAGACCCGTAACTACTACTACTGTTGACCAGGCCTATAACTACTACTACTGTTGACCAGACCTATAACTACAGTATGTCTCTCTCTCTTTACAATACAAAACACACAGCTCTCCAGGCTCTGAGGCTAACAGAGACGAATGCCCCCACAGCTTCTCTTCTTTATTTCTCTCTCTTTATGTTTGAAATTCTAGCTTCTGATGTGTAGTAAGTACATCAACTCATCCATATTGTTTACCAGTCTAAGTTCATGTGTGATGACATTAGCTGCCTTTTTCAATTGATCCAAGGCTATGCCTGGTGGATGCTGAGTATTTCTCTTGAAAGCTGGTGGAAATTCCCTGCTTACTGCAGAGGGGGAAAAACAGAGACAAAGCTCTTACTAATGGCTCATGCTCACCATCCATGCCAGCCGCCTACATGTCTTGCTACTCACGATCATACACTCAATACTTCAATCATAGAGAAAGAGCAGATGGTTTTATGCGTCTTCAAAGTAGAAGTGACGACTGGGTTGCAAAATGTCTCACTCTGCAAAAATACATACACATTGTGCAATGCCCCAGCTCCCTATGAAAAACGCCTACAGCATATTTCAGAACACTTCAATCTACGCAAGACAAAAAACATGGGGAAAAAGCAGGAAAAGGCTGCTCCATGTTCTTTGTGAGTTAGCAGGGCTCTGGCTAGCTGTTAAACTACCATGCCAGAGAGCAGAGCAGGTGGTGTGAGCTTAGCGGCATGTAGCAGCTTTCCCTGGCCCCAGCCCTGCTGTAAACACACAGGGGATGCTCTGAGGGAACTGTTTAGGCATTAAATCAAACACACGACATATCTGACAAACAGTTTACTCGGTCGCTTGCATTCTTCTAACAAACCCACCATGCCTGTCCCGTTTTCAGCCCAAACTGCAACATTCCGTGAGTACAGTTTCCTGACACTGTTCTGAAATGTGGCGGGAAGCGTTACCGCCTGAAAGTAGAGGGAATCCATCATATTAACGGAATATTAATTCATTCCACAGTTCTGTTTGTGACACTCTACGCACACAAACACTATATGGATACAGTTCTACATCATACAGCTCAATGTGCTCTGCTCATTCTAAAGCATGGGCGACAGATGGATAGTGGATAAATAAATTCCCTCCAGACCACATTGTTTTCATGTTGCGTGCCATACATTCCTCTTGTGTTTAACAATCACTAATGTGCTTCCCACAGCTTTCTTGTGTGCCTCTAATGAGTCCGAGAATGACTGTGGCCCCTTAGAAAATGGTTGGAGTTCAAATACATGAATTCATCTCTATTTTCGATGGAACAGTGATCTTTTAGAGTTGAAATTGGTGTTTGAGTGAGAGGCAAACAATCGTATATTTGTAAAACATATCAAACATCTACTTACTTTTAACCTCTTTCTCAATGTAGGTGTTTTTTGACGCAATGCAACACTTCAGACAAAATGAGATCGCTGTGTGTGTGCTGATCAAATGATGTGTAACAGATGGATAACAGCAACTCATGGAACACATGCACGTGAGCGTGCAAACACACACACACAGACTCATCCAAAACATTGAGTAGATGTGACTCACACCGTCAAAGAATGACTGAACTTAACATTGTGTTCCTCTTGACGTGAGTAAACATAATGCAAGCAATCAGTCCATCTAAATAAATGTCGTCATTTACTCACTATTTGTCATTTCTTCCTAAGAAGTTCCCCAAAAAAACACACTGGAGTCTGAGGGCTGAGGATAGGAGCACGTAGAGAGACCTCTTCATGTGGTTTTATGAGAAACTGCCAGTGGACTGTGTCCCAGCAGCTCTGTAGTGATGGAAGTGAACGCTGTCAAGTTCTCATTAGGACGGACCCTTGGGCCTCCTCCAGACGCCCACAGTAATTGTCATTAGCAACACTCAGTCTGGAGATTGCCAGGCCAGGCCACTCACTCCATCCCAAATATGCAGATATGAAGAAAGAGAGAGAAGGAGCCAGGCCAAGCTAAGGCATCTAGCTGTTCCAAACACCCAACTCCCAACCAACCACAGCCTGAGCCCCAACCCCAGCCCTGGCCCCAACCTCCCCTCCTTGGGGTCCAGAGCAGAGCAAGGTAAGGGCACATTCGCCTCCGATTTGACTGTGCCTGCGTCACTGAGGCCCGACTCGACATGAGAGTGCCACAGAGCCTCACCTACATCATAGAACTCCCCTCCCCAGCCACAGTTTTCCTTATTGTTCTCTGCTAAGTAGAGCAGACCTGCTTGTCAATACCCCTCTGATGTAGTAGGGTTGACATACATTAAAGCGCAGACTGTGGCTCATGGGACGTTCACTACTAGCCTGACTCCAAAAACAGGTGGTCTGCAGAAAACAGAAAATGCATACAAAAAGGAAAGAGGAAAATCTGGGCCGCTGGCCGTAAACAAAGACCAGGCTGGCCTCGGAGGACACCAGATTGATGTGTATACCAGGCAAAGTATTCTTACTCTGGGCAAACAACCTCCTGATGAGGAACTGTAAAACAGCAATATGGGGACAGAAATACATGTAGTGCCACGCACAGGGAATGGTGGGATGCGTGGGAGGTGGTTGGCCACACCTCCAGACACAGCCAAGGTTTAGTGAGGCAGCGTGGACCCCACTAGTCAGTTCCCAGTCAGCTCTCCCAGTCAGTCCAGTAATGTGGAGTAATGGGGAGAGGAAGGGCCTGTGGCGGCAGAAGGCAGCCAGTGGTATGCAGTGGTGCGGCTGGTGCTGTGACTCAGTGATTAGCAGAGACTGACAGACGGCTGGGATGAGACAAGCCGACGCCACATCAAGGCCTGAGGTGACGTTAGACTGAGAGATGCTCATGTGGCCCACAGAGAGGATGGAAAAGAGGAGGGAGAGGGGGAGAGGAGGAGAGGAGGAATGAGAGGGGGGAGGATGTAAAACTCAGGGATGTGCTGTTTCTTTGTTTTGGTTGCTGTCTCGAGAAGGCTTATTGGTGAAGGCTACACTCCAAGAGATTCATCTTCTCTGATGTTTCTGACACGGTCAAAAGAAATGATCTTTCAAGAAGTTCACATACTGTTATACAACCAAATTACATTTTTCAACATGATTCCACACATACCTATGCTTCAGCACATCTTACACTATGTCACACCTTCAAATGCCTTTCTTGCTCCCTCTCTCTCCACATATGCTTACTATTTAGTACACTGATGTATCACAAGGTAGCACACCTATTTTATATTACTAAACTCTAAAAGGCTAAATTAATGCGTGCAGTTATCCCGATATTGCCCATTCACGATAACATTTCACAGATTAACAGGGGAAGACCACGGTCAAAGTGATGAATGAACGAAGGATGAGGAGGGAGGAGGAGATACCCATTTAATGATATTATAGAGTGACATCACAGCCCATTCACAGGAGAGACACTGGGTCATTGTGGCCAGTAGTAAAGTACTTCTCCTCATAGACAACCATTCTACCAACGTCTGCTCTGCATAAAATTAGACTGTGGCCCATTCAGGAGACTGGGCATCCAATGCCGATTGGGCACAACGGCAGCCTGGCATCATGGAGACATTGTTTAGGTAAACACTCTAATTACTATGGGCACAGCACCAAATACCAGGCACTGAAAAGTGCTCTTGATCTAACATCCTGGTTGGCCATTACTTGACTCAGCAAAGTGAAATGGACCTGAGCAAACATGTTTGTTCTGTTGGGTCCAGAAGCAGCAGCCCACATCAGAGGAGGCTGAATCGCCCCACCGCTGTTTGAACAGCTGCCAAGTGGCCAGGCGGGATCAAACATGGGCACATTTTGCATTTTATACCCCACTACTGAAGGAGCGCTGACACTGGCAAACCAGCCCTTAGCCGACACACGCTTATTCAAGCCACCATGCCCAGGAGGAAAAAACACCTCACCATGCCAACAGGCACCCACCCGGGGAGAGATGGGTCAAGCGTCTGGCTCCTGGCCCGTTGAGGGCCCTGGCTGGCTGTGTGTGGCTAGGGTGTGTGGTGGCATAAGGGGTTCTGAGTGCAGCCGCCCGGCCCAGTAGTGCAGCGTGCCAGTTAAGACAAGCAGCCGCGTCTTAATCAGATAAAAGGGAGACTGCGACCGAGAAGTCCTGTCTGCCGCACACATTCCTCTCAGTCAATTAACCCTGACCTGCAGACCTGACAAACAGAGAGAGCGGGATCTTAGAACATGCAGGGAGGACTCAGTCAGTACAGGACAGCACATGTCCTTATACAGGATACAGGATGGTAGGAGTAGTGTATATACAGTACTGTAAAGAAGCCATAAGCTACATTCTTTTGAAATCAGAAAAAGAGGCCGTTATTTTGCAATCTAACACCCTCCATCTTGAGAAGAAATCGGACTTATCTAAGCCTTGGCAGCTCCACTCCATAGCTTTCTAGTTTTGTTATGGCTACTTGATAAATGGGGTAATCAGCTACTGCACCATGCTCTACGTTATACTAGGCTTACAGTACATATCTAATTCAATATAGCAGCACTTTATTGCCAAGTGTTCACTTGCATGTGGAAAACTTTCACTTGTATTTCCCAATATATCATTGGCACTACTTTTTGGAATTCCAAAGAATCTGACTTGTGTGTGGGAATGAAGGATCTACTATGTCAGTACCACTACTGTAACTCAGGAACCTGCTTTGTGGAATATAAACAGCTTTGTTTTGGATCACCCCTAACCTCCACCACAGCCTGTAGGCACTTAAAAATAATTACCTCAGTGGGATAGAGTGAAAAAAGCTTCAGTAAACTGACACTCACTGCACCTTCACAAAGATAGAAAAATAAACAAGACAATGAGATGTACTCCAACCACTTAATCCTATTGTCTTGCTGTGTGTGTGTGTGTGTGTGTGTGTGTGTGTGTGTGTGTGTGTGTGTGTGTGTGTGTGTGTGTGTGTGTGTGTGTGTGTGTGTGTGTGTGTGTGTGTGTGTGTGTGTGTGTGCGTGTGTGTGTGTGTGTGTGTGTGTGTGTGTGTGTGTGTGTGTGTGTGTGTGTGTGTGTGTGTGCGCACATAGAGAGAAAAAGAGACAGAAAAAGGTTATACCTGTATCTTAGTGTAAATGTTACTAAGCAAATCCTCTGCCTAAGTATCATCACTGTATAGCTCACTTAACCCTTTCCACCATTCACAGACAAAGGGCTGTTCTAGTATAAACCAGCCACCGAGGAACATTGCAATTTCCTCTTTGGATCAGAAGGAGCAGGAAGGGTTCAGTTCATCAGTGGGCCATTGGTCTACTGTCCTATTTGCAGTGAGAGAAGCTAGCTACATGGAAACTGGGAAGGAGTAGACGGAATGTGTATGTCTGATGTAGAGAGTCTTGGCAGCTACAGCCTGACCCCAACACACATGGTCGGCAGAGGAAGAGGGAGCTAGCATTGCGAAATGGCTTTGCAAGATATCAGTATGTTTTGGCAACCCCACTGCAGCTGTCAGCAACTTTTTTATATGAGTGTGTTACCATTCCTGTGTGTTTGTGTGTCTGCGTGCGTGTGCGCGCACCTTCTGCAGGTGTAATCTGAATTAAAGTGGTGAACACATCACCAGTGCTTCACCTCAAGGAGTCATTACACGTTCTTCCTTTTTTTCAGCGTATCGGGTTACGGTGTAGTGTATGTATTATGTTTCCATGACGTCTCAAGCCTTTGCCACATTAACAGCTGGCACACTTCTGAAGCTAAACATTTGTCTGATTATTAGCCTGATGTTAGCTACTAAAGCACAGTCAGCCCTATCAATGAAGGAAGAAAGAGTGAAATCAGCCTGATTCTCTGTGTAAAAGAACAGAGTCACTTTGAGGGGAATTAAACCACACGGATCTAAATACAGACACAAACACTGTGTTGTGTGGGCTTGACTCCATGCCACAGCCCAGTGCAACCTGGCCTGGCCTTACGGGCAGCAGGCAGGATATCCAGCCCTTAGGCCTGCACACTCATCACCACCGTCTGCCTCTGGTTCTCTCTGGAGACGCCAGCTAAACCACTCAGCACAAGGACGAGATGAGAGGGGGAAAGGAGAGGGGGAATACTGATGACTGGGCGTGGTCTCCCATGCAGACAGAGCAGCATGCCTGATATGACACCCCCCCCTCCCTGTGCTGGGGCTGGGGCAACTCTGGGTGGCCAGGGAGGGAGACTGGGAGAGGCCGTTAGATAGGCTGTGATTGGGAGAGGAGATGGGACTGTGATAGTAGGTGCCCGGAGAGGCATGATCTCAGGATGAAAGAGAAGGCTTACTCTCTCGAGGGAAATCATTTGGACAGACATTTATTTTTACTATTATACCAAAGGCATACACAACAGGCACAAGGCTACTGTAAACCTCCATAAATAATCATGTGTTCAAATTAACAAACTTTATGAATGAGGAAATGTGTCAACTGTCAAATTAAAACATATATTTTTAACACGCTTATGCACAATGTCACACTGATTGCTTTAGTCCTATGTTATTTATCATAGTTGAAGTCAGTGTTCATACAGGTAAAATAGTTCAATCATGTCTCCTCAGAAATTAACTCTTCATCCTCTGAAATATGATTGTCAGTCTAGTGCAGGGTTCAGCAGCAGCCTACAGTCTAGCCTTGTGATACAGAGCTTTAGACAGGTATAGACAGAATAGTCCCTGCATCATTTCTACCGAACATGAGATAGACTATTAAGAAATACAACTATGTAAACGGGGATATTATTCATTTTGTAGGTTAGGAGTAGGTTATAAACCAAGCATAATGTACTGTAGCCTAAATTGCATTAGAGTCATGTAAAACAAAAATACATGGATTTTCCCTTGACCATTATTTTATCCAACACAACTGTCTGGAACCACAAACATTTATCGAAACATGTTGTCTTGTTCGTGCATACACAACAATTATGGAGATGCGATAGGACACGGACATTATGTCCAGTTAGGCTACATGATGGCGTTATCATAGGGAAATACTTATCACCTCCACTGATACATGTTGCACTACATAGGATGGCATTTTGCCTTACAAAAGTTGACCCAAGTTTGAAATGCAAGCCGCTATGGGCCGGGTAATATGAAACATACGGAGCACAGGCTACTGTAATTACAATGTTATATTATGTCAAAGTTGAAAAGTTGATTTACTCACCGTCCATTCTTTCAGACTTTATGATGGTTAACGTCGGTTTCATATCGACAGCTGCCGTCATGATCATCAGATCAATTTGTTCGATAACGGGATGCTCTATTTTTGTCTCTCTCTCTAACACAATAGTTCCGAGACAATTTATAAAAAATGGTTTTATTCCCTTGCCGTCCAATAAAGTTATGATTTATTCAAAAACAATATTGCGTTTTTCTTATGCTCCCGCTTCAATTTATCTCCACCAACATTTCTCCAGTAGGCTACAAACTTCTCTCGCCGCTACTCTCTCACTCACTCACTCTCTCTCTCTCTCTCTCTCTCTCAATTCAATGGCTTTCTCACTCTCTCTCTCTCTCTCTCTCTCTCTCTCCTTCCCTCCCTCCCTCTATCTCCGTCAGGGCGTTTCTGTCGCTCTGACTGAGAAGCACGGAAAAGGTTGTTCCCTCTGTGGAGCCTAAATGTACGTCTTGACATCTGAAGGGGCGGCGTTTCGACCGCCAGTGCTCAAGTTCGTTTTGCATGGCCCGGTTCCCCGGTTGAGGAAAGTTCTCATTTTAGAACATTCCATTGGTCCTTAAGTGACATCTACACCCAACCGGAACACCAGGCGATGCAAAACGAACTCCACCAGTGATTCACAATTCAATTACGTTACGTTCTTGTCCACTGTCTTTCTGTGAGAAACAATGATCCACATGTTCCCGCAAATTAGTCAAATTCAGAGGCTGACAGTAGGTTATTTTGGACATCTGATTAGTTAGGCTACTTCTAGTATTTAGAGATTCGTTTTGTTTAGAGTTTTTACACACACCAATAGACCTACAGAAGTTTATCCATGTTCTATAATCCTAATGTCAAAGACTCCCCCATAACGCTACTTTTATGAAACATTATAGGAAGGTCTTCAATTAAAATGTTGAACAAATTACATAATTATGCAGATAGAGACCAAATACAGTGAGTCAATAACCCTATACAATTCGCATTGTTTATGAAACATTCTCACAGTCACCCTTAAGCACAAGTTAAAAGAAAGGTGTGGGAGGATTGTTAAACATCTGATAGACCAGCATACAGAGCAGTATACAAAGCATCCCAGGCTAAGGGGTCCGTCTGTGTCCAATTCCAAGGGTTCAAGCGTCCTCATAACTTGCAACCGGCCCTCATAAACACCTCCGATTATTTCCTGTTCACCTTGTACTGATCAATAAAAAACAAGCATGCCTATTTACAGAACTACCTCTCAGGCTTTAGAAAAGGGATGACGTCTTGGGAGAATGCACAGGATTTGATGCTGCTGAAACTTGAAACGCATCCAAAATCGCTCAGTAGACACAGAGTGCTCAAAATAACTGGATCAATCATCTCTTTATCGACACAAATAAAATTGGGGCCCCTGTCATCATGGCCATCACTGCTAATTTGATTTGTAAGTACTACTGTTTAATCTATAAGATCCTTTTTATATTTGAGTCTGTTTTTTAGGCTACTCTGATGAGGGACAATCAACGTGTCATTTTGGATATTGAATCAAGATTTAGTTACACCTCTTGTAGGAGAATGACTGAATATCTGAGCGAGAGAGAAGGAGTGCTGGTGCTCCACTTGAAACAATGACAACCACAAGGAAATTACCTGCCATGGCAACAGATTGTCATTGCAATTTTTTACATGCAGTTCGCTCTGCTTCTTTAGTGGAACCTAGTTATGTTGACAACAGTAGGAGGGTCTGTCCAAGACAATATTACTGGTAGAAGTAGACAGATAAAGTACAATAGTTTCATTGTGTGTGAGCTGTAGAATTAATGCCTCAAACAAACAATATAGTGACATAGGATTTAGCCAATGTATTCAGCATCCAATCTACACAGGTCTGCATACACAAAATAACATAGCTAGTTAAGTCAATATGGTCCATCCTAATTTGCAAGGCAATATGATTCTGTATGTACATAGCTATATCTCCAAATGGGATTGGGAGGTAGGGAAGCCAGGGGTATTGATCATGTATGGATTTTTAAATAGGGATCTTTCACCATCTCCATTAGCAAACCTGGATATGAGCCATAGTGGAAATGCCAGGCAGAGATGTTGTGTGGCCTCTGCGGTCTCACTGCTCCTCACAAGGGGCTGTCAAGGGGGTGGGTATGAGGGGAGCGGTGGTTTAAAGGTACCGCTTACTTCATTTCAGTCAGTCAGTCAGTCAGTCAGTCAGTCAGTCAGTCAGTCAGTCAGTCAGTCAGTCAGTCAGTCAGTCACTCTCCACTCTCTCCCTTTCACTGCCCTCTTTGTTTTGGCTTAATGAGCTCCTTGTATCTACTCTTAAAAGGACAGCCCAGGTCCTTTGTGCCTGAGGGCAGCCATTAAGACTAATAGTGTTGCTGACTAATATCTGGACCGGAGCTAGCTGAGTGGCCTTTTCAAGGCCACTTTTCATTATGCCCCCTCTCGTTCCGTTATAAGTAACATCCATGTGTTAATGGTGAACATTTAAAGTACGTATTAATCTATCTCTCTATCTATCTATGTACTTAATATCTTAGTTTGAAACTTACTAAGTTCTGGAAATAGGTCAAGTTGAATATAAACTTTTGTTTAATGTTTTGAGAGCTCAACAGACACATATAAGCGCAGGCAGAATTCTTTTTCGAGGGGATGTACCCATTTCAACTTGGTTAATAAACTCTGGTTTTCATTCAGTATTATATTTCTGACAGGCTAAACTCATTTCCATGAGCGTTACAACAGAGGGAATAAGAGCTGGGTCTCCCTTTACTAAAACCAATGGTTCAAAGAGAAACTCTGAGAGGAAATATTAAAGTTGATTTATTTATTACAAAAGCAAGTTACAGATGTAGGATCTGAATTTGCAGGATTGCAATGCAGGACATGTAAAACGTGCACAGTATTTGAGGATTAAAAAGGCTTTTGAAGTTTGTAATTTCAGACTTGTCCATTAATTATAATCCACATAATAATTCACATTTCCTGTTGCTGCAGGATTATTTTCCTGCTATAGCAAACTGTTTCAAATTAAGATACTACATCTGTAAGAACTGGGGCTGCTGTTGTTAACCACACAAACAGTTTCCTTGATACTACCACGTCAAGTTAGTCACTAGTCATTGTACTGTAATTTATACATTGTACAGTTACAGGAAGAATGGTTATGGGAATGAAAAGGTCTCTCTATGTCATTGTAAGTGTAAGTGACAGTCCTCCCAATGAGACTGAGCAGCACCACCGTCATGTCCCACAGATAAGGCAACATGTGCACTTGGGTTTCAATGTCTCGCTTCTTCACCTGGCAAATGCTGTTGCCATGGTTTTGACAGTTAGGGGTTCATGCAATAGCATTGCATTTTAGCACCCATAGCTAAAGCAAAGCTGCTCCTCGGGCACATCTGTGATGGCTGACTGCCTCTCTTTAATCCAGACATGTAACTGGTGCACCTGCTGCTGCTACCAGAGGTTAAATGACAGCTAGCTAGCTGAAAGGACCTGCTGCTGCTACCAGGGGTTAACTGACAGATAGCTAGCTGAAAGGACCTGCTGCTGCTACCAGGGGTTAACTGACAGCTAGCTAGCTGAAAGGACCTGCTGCTGCTACCAGGGGTTAACTGACAGCTAGCTAGCTGAAAGTTTAACCTATGACCTATACTATATCCTGGGGATTGAAGCTCACCTTCTTTTGACATCGGTCCCTCTCTTTAAGTTTTGGGTGTCATTCCTTGATTACATCATGATGACATGCCTCCCCCTGGTTTTAGATATGATTAGATTTACAAGGATGTATTACAGTATGCTTTGCTTAGAAACAATGGCTAGGCTGGGGAATTGTTGGCGAGCTGTTGTTTCTTTATGTGCCTTAAAATGCAACACGTTGACATGTTTGTATTTTTGCTACAGTATGAAACCCAGACACTAGGGTTTGGAGGTAGTGGAGAAGCGTACTGAAATGAAAAATATTATTCTGTTACCACCAGCCAATGGGTATGGCATTACTGGATTGGCATCCCTGTTCTTAGGTACCACTTAGCGAGTTATTGACTCATTCACACACACACACACACACACACACACACACACACACACACACACACACACACACACACACACACACACACACACACACACACACACACACACACACACACACACACACTAATGACACAGTGGGATTCTTGTTGGCCCTTGTCTCTTAGCCGTCTGAGGATGCCACAGGCTGGATGCAGTCCTGCTGAGATCGCAGGCATCCAGTAGGGACAGAACCACAGGCTGTGTGTTTGTGTGTGCATTTGTGCGTGTGTGCGTGGTGATTGACCGTATGTATGTTTGAGTGAGTATGGGGGGGGGGGTTTGTTCTGGGCCTGCCTGAACATAAGTTCGGCTCTTTCTGAACAATTAGCTTCGATAAAAAGGACATCTCTTCCTCCATTAGCGCCACCACGTGCCCTCCATCCCTCCATCGTGCAGATAATTCAATCCCCCCCAGGCCTTCCTCCTGCTCTCTCACAGTTAGAGAGAGAGCTCACTGATAAAGCTCCACCACCCCCTGCAGCTAAAGGAAAGCCCCTCATCTCCTCAGCTACACTACAGCCTGTTTTTTAGAAGCTTGTCTTCATTACAATATTGTGTTAAAATCATTAGCTGGATTGATTGGTTGACTATAAAAGCTCACTCTATTCCAAATGTGATATGATTATGATACCATTATGATTATAACAATGACATAGTCATTACCTGTTATCGACACCGATGCATTGTTCAGTCCTGACACACTCATAAGGGTGTAATGACAGTATGTATTACTAAGCCACACAATAGCATTTTTACAATAGAGATCTTTACCCATATTTTCCACCTTTCCAATGAGTTGGCATTCGTTGCATCACCGCTCCCAGTGATTGTACTATATGTCCTTGAAGACTGAATGTTCTGTATATGTAGTCACTGGTTAGTCACTGTAGAGGAACTGACCCCACTTACCTTTCCCAGGACTGGTCATTGCCACAACATACAGAGGCTCTCTAGAGAACCATTTTTAAGTATGCCTGATGGTATTATCAGCTATCACTACAAACAAAGCCAATGTCACTACTACAACCACTCGCAAAAACATAGCCTAGCGAAGTGGGGCTGCGCTGTGACCCTCTGCTCCAGAGTTGTCTCTCTTTTTTCCATTCTCCCCTCATTTTGTTTTATTGTCGGGGGAAGTGTGTGCCGGCCTGATTAGCATTGCTGTTTCCTCCTTTCCCATAACCTCCAGACCCCCGCAGGCTGCCTGTTTACTCGTAGAAAAGACGTGCCCCTCATCATAGGCGACCCCCCCCACAATCTCTCCCCCTCCCCTCATTTGCTCTCCTCCTCCCTCCCTCTCTCCCACCACCCCCAGCCCCAGCCCTGGCCCTGTGACTCCACCCCTCTATCCCCCCCTTTCCTCCCTCCTCCCTACTATCCAGCTGTTAAATCACATCAATTAAAACCTAGGCCAATGGTCCCTGGGTTCCATATCACAGCTGTGTGTTCTAAATGGGAGTGTATGTTTAAATCTACAGTGAGATCATAGGTGCCTGGAGGTGGATGTGTGTGGAAGTGGGCTTTTTACTGAATGGGAGGATACAGTAATACAATACATGCCAGAAAACTGGTGTGAATTTAATGAATTAATATGTGTGGTGTGAGCGACTACTGGAAGTAAAGTGTGTGTGTTTGTGTGTGTTTGTTTGTGTGTGCATTTCTGGGTTTCAGTGAGACTGTGCAGCACACACACCATGGATCTCTAAGTGGGCATTTATGATCAGACCCAGTGGTGTGAGAGTGGCCAGGTTTCTGGAAGAGGAGAAGAGCGGAGCATAGAGTGGAAAGGAGATGGATGGAAAAGAGAGGAGAGTGGGGGGGTATTGTAAACAGTGCTATGGCATGGCGGATGTCAGGAAGCTGTGTGTGACAGTGGGCTCAGGGCCAAACATGCAAAGGCCCTTCAACATACAACATCCCTTCACCACATCTGCTCTCAGCTCTCTCTCACAGTTACTGTAACAGCACGCTATAAATCCAAAGTCCAACAAAGTCATCTCATGTAAACTAAAAGGGTGTTACAGTACTGAATGAGGAAGTCAGTCTTTCAAACTTTGAGTTGTGTTCCTCAATTAAAAGTAGAGAACATTTTCATTACTGGCCCCAGTACTCAGTGCACATGTGCTGATATTATGTAGCAGTCATCTCCGTGAAAGGTAACCAGGGCAGTTTGTATTGGCCATACACATAGTGAAACAGAAAGAGGTTCTTCACAATTTGTATACTGTATTGGACATTCTAGGTGGATACTGACACACAGACAGTCACTTTCCATAATGTTAGCCTGACTCAACAGCAGTTGAGGTGATATGTGTTTAATTGCATTGGTTCCATGAAAGGAAAAATGTAATGCGTGTTCATTAGCAGAAATATGGCATTGATTAATCGTGCGCTGTGACTTGGGCTGTAAAATATGAAAGGGAAGCACACACAAATGTGTTCAAAGCTAAGCAAGGTGCAGGAGTGGCCTCATAAGCGGGCCAAGCTTACACACATGGTAAAGTGTGGCTTCAGGAAAGAAAGAGCACATCTGCTGGTGGCACAGTCAGCCAAAAAAGACTTCTTCACGTCTATCCTTACTAGTTGATTTTCTCAGTAGGTTATTGAGATGACCTCAAACGACTCTCGTTAAGAAGTCAAAATATTTTAGTTTGAGAAACATATGGGTCAGATCAATGGTTTCAGGCAGTGGAGTGTGTCAAGGGTTACTGACCTGGTTTGGAGATTTCAGCTCCATATCCTGGGAAGCTACACAACAACATGCAAATGACACTCAGTGGGGTCACTAAATAACTATAATTATGTCTACAGGTGGTTGCATTGCGCGGACGAATGAACGGCAGTGGTTTGCATGATCACCATCACGATGGAGAGGAGGTCAACTGGAGGTCATTTTTTTCCACTTGATAATGTTTATGTCAACGGTTTAGCGTAGGAAGCACTGGAGCCTCCTAAGGAGTGTGTCTCCAGCAACAAACATCAGCAAGTCCCATCAGATCCAGCCCTGACCCAATCCCCCTGAGGGGAACCAGAGGCTTGGGAAAAATACGGCCGCCCTTTGGCCCTCCTGCCTCCCGTGCCCCTGCATCTAGCCTGGGTGGAGATGGAAGAAAGCTGGTGCCCGGCCTAAGCAACCCCCCTCCCCAACCCCCCCCACCCCATGGCGTGTGTCCCAGTCCCCTGAATAAATCACTCTTAAGAACGAGGGAGGCCAGAGTCAAACAGAGACAACGCACTGGGAGGAATGTTCCAGTTTAAAATAATCGGTAGAAAAAAAAGAGTGCAGGACGAGACATGCGGGGCATGTGGCGGTCCCCAGAGGAGGAGGCATCTGGTAAAGGCCCTGGGGTCAACGTCACCATGGTCCCCAGGGAGGAGGAGACCCACAGGGGGCCCCGGGCTGCTCAACCGGCCACTGTGCATGCAGCACTCTGGAGCAAGACGGACTGCCTGGACTGGTGTGTGTGTGCGTGTGTGTGTGTGTCCATGTAAGATGTGGGGATGGGGAGGTGGGTGCCTGTGTGTGAGTCACAGTTCATTTACCACGCCCCTCCACACAATGTCCTTTGTTTCCAGTGAACACATCATTCACAATGAACAATATATTTCACCCCCAATCTCATTTCCGTTATTACCCCAATCTAGTTTCCCTTTATATGTGTTCCTTTGTGAAATTTAAAAGGCATATTTTACTTTGCTTGGTTCATTTACTGTTTTAAGTGAGGTGACATGAACAAACAGGCAAAAAAACTGTGTTCTGTAGGATTTGGTCTTAGTCAGAGGCTTACTTTGGCTCCTACCTGTGGATGTGAGGTCGTGTCCGTTGGGGACTTCCTGCAGGGTGACATCCTGGGGGTAGAGGGGTCTGGATGGGGGGTAGTGCTGCTGCTGTTGGGGGTGAACCACCATACCAGGGAGCTGGGTCAGTGGTCCCATAGCCACCCCTCCACTCCGCCTCTGTAAAGGCAACACACAGCAGGGGGGTTAACTCACTGGGCCTGGACATAATCTAGGGCTGGGCGATATTGCCAAAGTATAATATCACAATATGTTTCTTATTTTTGATGATATGGAGGTATTTGGTGGTATTTTATGTTTCTGAATAATATACGTTTTAAATCTGTTTTATGAGTAGTGCATAACCCGAGGATGGCAACAAATGAATTATAAGTGGTTTTAATGGGCTTTCTCCATTCCAATTGTTTTATACTCAGCCAAACTAGGACAAAACTGACATTGAAGTACTCAAATTCTTAGAATTTTTCATTTATGTAGCAGTGTACTAAATCACCTTTTTAGATGGTATTATAAAAATCCATACCAGTATACCTTAAAAGACGATGTATCGCCCAGCCCTAACCTGGTTCCTACAGCAACAGCAAGGCACAAATGCAGTATACAGTATCTCAACCTCACATCTTGTTTACTTTCAAACTGTGTTTACTTGCTGTACGTAATGTGATACAACAGTTTACTGACTTACTGCGAGAACGTAAACGAGCTTGATTGTAAGGGGAGAAGAGACCAAGCTAGAGTTTTAAAAACACTATTTTGGAGTGGAGCTGGTTTTGTTTTATGCTTTCCGTACAGATACAATGAAGGCTAAATTTGATTCAATAGGTTTATCTTTGTTTCATCCTGTTGATCACATGTGAGATTGGACTGAGGGGAGGTCCAAAGTGAATGAGTAGTTGGGGGGAGGACCAGATATGAATACTGTATGCATGTGGATACACGATATATCAGGTGAGTAGATAACGGTCAGGACTATTCTGAGAAAAACATCCATTGACTCAAAATCACACTAAGCAACCACATGGAACATGATGCAGTTCTGATGCAGTACTTCAGGATATGGGTGTTCACACTCTGAAAGTGACATTTGATGCATACCTGGCAGGGATGTGATGACCAGTAGCAAGAAGCATAGGAGCCTCTCCAGTATCAGTTTCCATCTATCACCTCACCATAGGGACAATAGTGGTGGCTCCTGTAACCTCACCACTAAACTGACTACTGCCTGGTTGGTCTTCACTACAGGCCTGGCTAGGAGCAGAGATCTCAGATCAGGGTACCTGACTGACTGCCCATCTGATAAGGACTCTTGTTAAAGCGATGCTGGGTTTATCAGTAGGCTGTCAGCTTTACAGCCAGCTAATAGTGAGTGAGAGGGGACTAGGGAGCCTAATCTAGGGAAGTCTCTAGGGGGTACGTGGGCCGATGACGGCACTATCAGTTCAGTCTGGCAGGGAGAGGGGAGTGATAGCCAGCGGAAGCGGGGCAGTCGTATCGGCACTGTAAAGCACAGGAGGTTGGGGCACCTTAATTTGGGAGGATGGGCTCGTGGTAACGGCTGGAGCGGAATAAGTGGAATGGTATGAAATACATCGAACACACTGTTTCCATTTGTTTGATGCTATTCCATTTGCTCTGTTGTAGCCATTATTATGAGCCGTCCTCCAAAATATTGGAGGTCCGGCAAAAGTAGGTTGCTTGGAGTTCTCTATTCCTTTTGTGGATGAACCTTTGAGGTCACACATCTGATTTATAAAAGTAGGAGAGTCAGGGGCAATTCAACTACAGCATCTTCCACAGTTATTCCTTTTTTAAAAACCTTTATTTACCTAGGCAAGTCAGTTAAGAACAAATTCTTATTTTCAATGACGGCCTAGGAACAGTGCCTTGTTACAGGACATGGTCACAAAACATGGAAACCTCTGCCATTTCTTTCACATAAACACCCTCTTTGCATCCAGAATAACATGGAAAATTACCAAGGAAGAGGGCAGTGGAATCAGAGGCCTTTTCTCTACTAATACATGTCAATTCGTAGGAAAAGCAGTGGCAACCCATGTTCACCTTTCGAACACGTCTGGCCTCGGGTACAGTAATCTCAATTTCAAAGGCAAGCAGAACCACCTGAGCCAATTAGGGGCGAGGGAGCTTTATCCCTCCATGTTTTGTACCAGAGCCAGGTTGGGTTGATATTTGCATGTGACCTCGTCCTCTTTGTCTAACGGGGCTGCATTCTGCATACAAATGGCAACATTTCTGTCAACGCTTGTCAACCTTCACCTTTCAGAGCTCAAATGACAGGAATCCCAATGTCCCTGATTCCTGTGATCTGACAGGCTGTATTCATATGGTCCTTTCATTTGGATGGTGTTAAAAAGACTGTTTACAAATAGCCTGCTCTATAGCACATCAAGATGGTATTACGTGGAAAAGTGTTGTGTTGTTCTGTGGGGCTGCTCTGCATGGCTCTAAATAGACTCAGTGATGGTTAGTCCCACACTTTAAGATATTTACTGCCGACATGGTTAGGAGGTAATAATTGTTTTGTAGAGCAGGTTGTGCAATCCAGAGGTGATTGAAACTATAGTTTTGACACCTTGGTCTTTGACTTTTTGCATCTTTTATTCCACCTCAGCCTCCCAAGACAATGTCTACCTTATACTCACCTCTGGTCTATAGTGGTCTAGAATGAAGAACTCATAGTGGAATTTTTTTTACGACAAATAGTGTCAATGTTTTCTAGTAAATCTAACAACACCCCAGTGTTGAACTAAGTTGACATGGACAGTCAGTATTGCGGTAGCTAGGTTGATGGAATCCAGAGGTACTGTGCTAACACACTCTGCCTACACTGTGGCGTGTGTTAGGTAGCTAGCCCATCCACAGGCTGTAACAGCAGTGTGATTTATGGTGGTCGGGGTCTTACCATCGCGCCCAGACGGTCACAGGGGTGAAGGGTCGGGTAGGAGGAAACTGGATCCATGTAGTAACTCATCCTGGGGTTTGGATGGAGCAGCAGGCCTGTGGAAGGGATCAGCATACAAACAGCCGGGCGGGGCCCCTATCAATCACACACTGTTTACACTGTGTTTGTGTGTGACTACAATAACCTGCCACCACAGGTCAACATAGAGTGGCACCACCCCACACTACTCTGTGTAACATCTAATGCAGACATCCCAAACAACATTGTTAGAATTCTTCCTTTTTGCAATGTTGCCTTTAAATGACATAATCACTTGATGGAAAAGGGTTTAGAAATAGAGGATCTTCAATGAACAAGAACTTCCCCCTCAAATTTAAAATTTGCACGGACAACAATGCAATAACAGATACTAAATTCTAGCCTACAACATTCCAGTCAAAATTATAATGAATTCAGTTGCTATTGTCTTTCCATATTTGGACATTTACATTAGGCCGATTTTTTCAATATTCAGAATTGAACATGTTTAGTCACACTATCTCCAGTGTTGATAGGTGATCACTTAACTGACTTGCCTAGTTAACTAAAGGTTACATTTGCCTGATGTTCCACCCCTCCTTTCCTCCTTGTCCCCTCTCTCTCCCCCTCCCTCCCACTCTCCTTGCTTCCCTTCCACTCACTTTGGGCATCTCTTTATCAAGTGTTTACTAGCAGCAACATCCACAGACAGGGGGAGCAGAAACCCAGCTGAGAGGAGAGCGTTTCCAGGGGAGCTGACTACGTGGGCAGGGACAAGTAGCCTAGCATGTAGACCTTATTTAGCACACATAACAAAGACTTCATAATTTGCAAGTGATAACTAGTGTAATTGACTACTAAGACAAAAATAGGTTATCTGTCTATCATAAAATTACATTAGGACACAAATACTTTGCAGTTCATTGTGAGGTACTACATTTTTGTAAATATATTTTCGAAAAAACAATTGTCTTAATATTAAAAATAAATATAATTTGTCTTTACGTCTGTATTTGGAAATATAAACATGTTTTCCAAATGACTGGGTCAGTGGCCAATGGCACAGCAGAGAATCCAAACAGAGACGCACGTGATAATGCTATTACATATGAATGCACATATACCAAAAATATTATTAAGCTGTAATATTTTTCTTGTAACTATTTTGATGTACGTTTGAAGAAAGAAAAACGAGGTCTTCTCCGTTTCATTCAAAATGCAACAGATTGTACGGTTCATGCACGCTCCAACAGCATTCCTCACGGGAAGCGCAACAGCACTTCAAAGCGAGCTTTACAACACGACACATCAAATTCCTATTTTTTCACCTATTTATATGTAAACAATATTATTTTCTACCAACATATATCTACTGGATTTGTAAAATTGGTAAGAGTATATAACCTTACCGTGTGTTGTGAGTGAAACTTCTTGCAGGCTGGTTGAGTGGTGCGCTCTGCACGCTACTTGGCTGTGACAGTTCAGCGATAGACAATGCACTGATGTTGTACCTGGGCTTGCCGTGAGTCCAAGGAGGAAGGACAATGCACTTGCCGGATTTAAGTCCCACCCTCGAATCCTACCGAGACCCACTCAAAATCCTTTTGGGGTTTTCCATACATTCGCTAAGTAACCGAACTGCTGTTATCCAAATAGAAAAACGTCTAATTTTTTCGTGATGCATCTGGGTTTTCATCATCAATCCTATACAGGTTTGTCAATCGTGGACTTCACAAGTCAACTTGTATTCTTACTACCAAGCCAATGATATGATCAGCTCGGTTGGTTTTGCAGGTGTAGTTGGAACTTGGAATTATGAAATACATTTTTATTTCCAGTTTAGGTTGTCATAAGTAGGATGAGGAGACAGGAACATACCAAAGCAAGAGTTAAAGGGAAGCACACTGAGCTAAAAATGGTGACAATGGATAGGCTTCCTGTGTGGGCTGGAATAAGCCACCAGTTATGTGCACACAGGCCACACAGAATCACATCAGGGAAGAGTCAAGCCAGGGTGAGACCAAGGGAGTGGTCAGTCAGTTGTTAGAACATACAAGCCAAGGCCTTTTTCTGTCATGCCTGGTGTCAGGAAGCATGTGCTCATCAACAGTGTGTCACCACCAAGGTGTCGCAAACAGCACTTGTCGTTGTGGCTCATGGCTGCCTCCGGGTCACTAAAGGATTCCCTTTAATAGTTGTCACCTATTTGCCCCTCCAGAGCTCTCTAGTGGCTGGTGCCTCAGCGCCGTTCAGCCCCCTCCTAGGCCATGCATGTGTGACGCTGATTAGAGGCCTGACGGAAACCTCAGCCACTCGTCTGCGAAATGAGAAGAGGTGATTCCACGCTCTGTGAAATCTACAAGCCCTCTGTGTCTGATAGGGTGCTGTTATACACAGGTAACAACAGGAGATGTATCTATTCATTTGGTTATTAACTGTACTATATGTATTTATCTATCTGTAAAAAAAACATTCTACTGGAAAACATCATGGTGAGGAGGGAAAATCAGGGTTTTATCAGCTCAACACTTGCGACTCATCTGAAACACCTTTGTTCTCCTGACCCTGGTTCTCTTGACCCTGGTACAACATTTGTTTGAATTAGAAAGTGCACGGTCCAAGCCCCTGGCAGTGGCTGCCTCTTAAAATAAATATCTTGGGGGTGCTTTCAAGTCCAAGGTGAGAGGCTTGAAGGAGTGCTGTAGACGAAGAGCCCAGTGGCAGGCTGGGCTGGGGTGGGCGGCCTGTACTTTCTCAGCGCCCCGTTTGAAGCCCTGACGCGGGCCGCTCGCCCCCGGCCCCCCCTTTTCTCCCTTGGCCCCCTTAGGGCACACATGGGCAACACGTCGGGGGCAAAAGGGGAGGGGATGAGTTATTGCCATGCCGAGAGAGGAAATCAGGCTCGCCCCTCTGATGAGCTAAATTTAATAAAGGGGGAGGAATGCGATCCAGATCTCTTCTGATGCCCTCTCAATGCTGTTTCAATTATGAACGTTGGGAGTTCAAAGGGGAGGCCCCGATACACTTCTGCTCCACATGAAGCAGCTCTCATCACTTGGCCTCATGCCTTTCACCTCCCCATTATTGTGCCACCTTTTTCCGCTCAGTCACTCTCTCTCAGTCTTTCCTTCTCTCTCTGGCTCAACTGCAGTCATGCTTTACATTAAACAGATAGTGAACACCCTGCCATCACCACCAGTAAACCCCATCATTCAGTGGGAACTTTTTTATTGCCAACTGTACTTTCACCAAAGTCATGGTGTTACTTGACGTTCACAGTTTCCCTCCTGATTTTTGTCTTAGTGAAACTACAGTTATACAGTGCCTTTGGAAAGTACTCAGACCCCTTGACTTTTTTCACATTTTGTTAGGTTACAGCCTTATTCTAAAATTGATTAAATAGTTTTTTCCCTCATCAATCTACACGGAATACACTATAATGACAAAGCAAAAACTGTTTTTTCAAAATGTTTGCAAATAAAAAATTTAAATAAATGAAATATTACATTTACATAATTATTCAGACCATTTACTCAGTACTCTCTTGAAGCACATTTGGCAGCGATTACAGCCTCGAGTCTTCTTGGGTATGACGCTAGAAGCTTGGCACAACTGTATTTGGGGAGTTTCTCCCATTTATGTCTGCAGATCCTCTCAAGCTCTGTACAGTTGGATTGGGAGTGTTGCTGCACAGTTATTTTCAGGTCTCTCTAGAGATGATGGAGGCCACTGTGTTCTTGGGGACCTTCAATGCTGCAGAAATGTTTTGGTACCCTTCCCCAGATCTGTGCCTTGACATAATCCTGTCTCAGAGCTCTATAGACAATTCCCGCTACCTCATGGCTTGGTTTTTGCTCTGACATGCACTGTCAACGGTGGGACCTTATATAGACTGGTGTGTGCCTTTCCAAATCATGTCCAATCAATTGAATTTAGCACAGGTGGACTCCAATCAAGTTGTAGAAACATCTCAAGGATGATCAATGGAAACAGGATGTACCTGAGCTCAATTTCGAGTCTCATAGCAAAGGGTCTGAATAGTTATGTAAATAAGGTTTTCTGTTTTTTATTTGTGATACATGTGCAAAAATGTCTAAAAACCTGTTATTGCTATGTCCTTATGGGTTATTGAGTGTAGATTGCTTAGGAAATTGTTTTATTTAATCCATTTTAGAACAAGGCTGTAACGTAACAAAATGTGGAAAAAGTAATGAGGTCTGAGTACTTTCCAAAGGCACTGTATGTACTCTTGTTATTTATTTCACAATGTTTTACTTTAGGCATCAGGAGAGTTCTGCAGGTCTCAGTCCTCAATGAATTGACACAGGGTTGGCATGGTATAGTTGGCACACTTCGTTTTTGGGGTGAACTATTTAAACTGAGGTAAAAAGTAAGAGCAGTACTTCCCAGGGTTCCTTCCATGGATCAGACAAGCAAGAAGAACATCAGAAATCATTCAGAATATCATTAAGAAGATATCTCAGTCCTGTTCTCATCTCTCATTGACAATATGCGTCTGTCATCCCAATTCCCAATATTGTTTTAATCAACACCCTCCCCCTCTCCCCAACGTTGTCCTGTGGTGTGTTGAGTGGGTGCAGACCATGAAGCCTTTGTCTCACTTTCTCATTTTTGGATCTTCTAAAGATAGCACTGACAGGTGATATTAATGGTCTTTTATTAGCAGTGTTCTGATTGCTGTAGGTTGGGCTGCGTTCATCCCTTTCTAAGGAGAGTGAGAATGGGGAGTTCTCCTCCCACTCCCCTCACACAGGAGATGGCCACTCTCTTTGATATGATGCCCGAATCCTTTCCTTTCCCCCCTGAAGAAACTGGCCCGCAGATGTTGCTACGCCGACTACAAAGAAGGAGCTCTTTATGAGGAGAACGTCTATTTTGGTCCCTGTGTGTTTCTGTTTCCGAGATGTGGTGCTTTGAGAGGTAGAGGCCTGATCTTTCTGCTCAAGACTTGTTTTATTCCTTGCCGAGATATTTTTTGATTAAAGCCCCAATTCAAATGACTAAAGTGAGGATGTCATATTGTATTACATTATCCATGTGCGATCACTGTGGTAGAGTTTTAGGTCGTTGAAAAGGCTAAGAAGCTATATTGACATAGGGAAAAAGAAAGTGTGAAACACTGGAGTACTAAACTCAATGAATACTAAAGTCATAGAAAGGCTCTCTGTATTGGTTTGAGTGTGTTTATACAGAAGTGGCAGTGGTTAGGTAGGTTAGGTCTCACTCTGACCCAAAGAACTGTGAGTTTGTTGCAGTCTGACTGTGAAGCAGAGGTCTTGGGAGATATATTATCTTTAATTAAGGCACCAATCCCTTTGGCAAGTTGTCTAAACAGGCCTAAATAGGCCTACTAAATCAGACTAACATCCTCAGTATTTGATGGTTTGGGAGCGTGCAATTGCTCCAGATGGTTCATGTTTCTGGAGTGTTTCATGAGGGATGGCCCAGGACAGGGATCTTCTGTTTAAGCGTTGCCTTGACAGACCTGGTTTCACAGAATCACATGCTGAATCCCCCTCTATCTCTCGCTCTCTCTCTCTCTCTCTCTCTCTCTCTCTCTCTCTCTCTCTCTCTCTCTCTCTCTCTCTCTCTCTCTCTCTCTCTCTCTCTCTCTCTCTCTCTCACTCCTCAGTCAGGGACTGTGTTGTTGAGTTCAATCTAAAGAGCATTTCCCCCTGCATTTGACTGTTGCTCATCTCAGCTCACAAGTTGTTGTCTTGAAATATCTACGGGGTCATGACACTGTCACAGTACTATTAAAACAAATGCTTCCCACTTCACCTCTTGAGTAAAGGGGACAGAAAGTAAAAGTTTTTTTTAGAGCCCCTTGAACACTTTGGTAAAAGAGCAATGCAAATGCATTTTTGGAGGTTGTGGCACGTATACAGAGTTTGATTTTGACCCAATGGAATGTTTGTTCTTAGCATTTTAATTCAAGATCAGCAAATGTACCAACTAACTGCAAGTTGCAACACAGGGATTGAAATTATCCCCTCCATATGTCTCTTCTCAAATACAACAGTGTGGTAAAACATTTCAGAGATAACTGACTGCCTTAAACTTAGTTTTAGCTCAAGAAGCAGAAAATAAAGATGAAAGAAGGGGAGAGAGGGGAAAAGGAGTAAAGAGGAGGGAGAACAAGATGCTGAGTCCAGCATGCCCTTGATAAGCTGCTGGCAGAGCTCCAAAACGAACACCCACGCAGCCCCCTCCCCTCCTCTGTCCAGCCCCAGCCTGGGCCCCGGTCCCAGCACCGGCACTAACTATTCCTCTTCATTAGCCGCCCAGAACGAGATGCTTGTCATGTAATTAGAAGAGGGGTTTTCTGAATGCTTGTGAAACACATACTGTCATTAGAGACGTGAGAGAAAGCTGGTGAAGAGAGAAGAGGGGTAGAGAGGAGAGTAAGAGAGCAGCACAACGTGAAGCTGGAGAGAGAGGGGTCAGCTGGAGTGACATGCCTGCTTTGTAAAGAGGGAGATGACAGTGTAAAACAGCCTCCCTTGTGACTCTGTCTTCGGTTTGTTTTGGACAATCAGCAACTCCATCCTAGTCCCATTGTGTTAGCGCTGATAGCAACATAAGTGACACAAGTAGATCTGCCAGGCTCACTCAGCTCCTCTATGCTGTGATCTGTGAAGGTGCAGCGAGGCTTATCAACGGCAGGGCGATGAGAGGGAAGATGTTGCTGCTTGTCAGTGAGTGATTTTCACCAGGGTCTGGGTAGTGTCCAGTCCAGAGCCTATGCGTCTGCCCTGGGAAAGACATCGCTCCTGCCACCCCTCACTCATACGCTCCCTTATTCTTACCAGGCCTTGGTTTCATTAACATATCTGAAGGGATGTAAACTTAGCTCTACAACCCCCCACAATACTATAGGTACTCCAGCTGCTACAACGATGGAGGCCTGCTAATGCTCACCCTGAGAACAGCAGACCCCTAACCCATGGTTCCCTCTTCCCTTCCCTTCCCTTCCCTTCCCTTCCCTTCCCTTCCCTTCCCTTCCCTTCCCTTCCCTTCCCTTCCCTTCCCTTCCCTTCCCTTCCCTTCCCTTCCCTCCCTCCCTCCCTCCCTCCCTCCCTCCCTCCCTCCACCAGGTCAGGCTGAGAGAAGTGTTTATAGAGCCAGAGCCTATAATTAATGACAGGATAGTTCATTTGAGTCCTGGTTCTGTTCTGTGGAGGTAGATAGATACAGCCAGTGGGTTAGATTACAACTGCTTAAATAATACTCCCCCCCATCCCCTCTCCATCTTGCCCCTTTTCACTCACACTCAGTCTTATCCCAACATAACCGTCCTCCGGAGAAGTGTTTCTCACTAGCTTTCCTCCTGACTATCCCACTTGGCTCCCCTTCCCATGCCCCCCTAACCCCCACCCCATTTCCACCCCGCCCCCTTACTGTGCAGCGCCGGAGATATTTTTAGCCCAGAGTTGATGTTTTAAGGATGTATAGTCCATCCTGCGCCATGATTCTCTCTGTGAGGAAACGGGATGCTCTCTGTCTTCCCCCATTCTTCTTTCCATCCTTCCCTCACATTCTCTCTCCCTCCACCCCTCTCTTTGCTTAGCCCCCACCCCCTCTCTCTCTCTTTGTCTCTCTCTCTCTCTCTCTCAGTTCAGTTCAAAAAGGCTTTTTTGGCATGGGAAACATGTTTACATTGCCAAAGCAAGTGAAATAAACAATAAATAAAAGTGAGAAGAAACACAAAACAACATTATACAAATGTACAGTATTGCACTCAAAGGTTTCAAAAGGATAACGACATTTCAAATGTTATATTATCAGCTATGTACAGTGTTTTGAGATCTTGCAAATAGTTGTAGTATTAATAGTAAGGGAAGATAAGTAAACAGATGAATATTGGTTGTATTTACAGTGTTGTTTGTGCTCCACTGGTAGCCCTGTTTTCATGGCAACAGGTCACAAATCTTGCTGCTGTGATTGCACATTGTGTTATTTTACCTAATAGATATGGGAGTTTATCAATGTTTGATTTGTTTTCAAATTCTTTGTGGGTTTGTGTGATCTGTGAGAAATATGTGTCTCTAATATGGTCATAACTTTGTCAGGAGGTAAGGAAGTTCAGCTCAGTTTCCACCTCATTTTGTGGGCAATGGGCACTTAGCCTTTCTTCTTTTGAGAGCAACGTCTGCCTACGGCGGCCTCACTCAGTAGCAAGGTTATGCTCACTGAGTCTGTATATAATCAAGGATTTTCATCATTTTGGGTCAATCACAGTGGTCAGGTATTCTGCTACTATGTACTCTCTGTTCAGGGCCAGATAGCATTCCAGTTTGCTCTGTTTTTTGGTTGGTTCTTTCCAGTGTGTCAAATAGGGATCTTTTTGTTTTCTCATAATTTTGTTGGGTCTAATTGTGTTGCTGGCTGGGGCTTTGTGAGATCTGTTTGTGTTTGTGAACAGAGCCCCAGAACAAGCTGGCTGATGGGATTCTTTTCTAGGTTAATCTCTGTAGGCTTTGTGGTGGAATGTGTGTGCATTGCTTTTTTGGATTTTCTGGATTTTGTTAATTAGTGGGTACAATCCTAATTCTACTCTGAATGCATTGTTTGGGGTTTTACGTTGTACAATAATAATGTTTTTGCAGAATTCTTCATGCGCTCTCAATTGGGTGTTTGTCCCATTTTGTGATTTATTGGTTGGTGATTGGACCCCAGATCTCATAACCATAGAGAGCAATGGGTTTTATAACTGATGTAAGTATTTTTTGACAGATCATAATTGGGATGTCGAGTTTTATATTATCTTTAATATCATAGAAAGTCCTTCTTGCCTTGTCTCTCAGATCGTTCACAGCCTTGTGGAAGTTACCAGTGCTGTTGATGTTTAGGCCAAGGTAGGTATAGTTCTTTGTGTGCTCTAGGGCAGTAGTGTCTTGATAAAAAATGTAGTTGTTGTCCTGCCAACTGGACCTTTTTTGGACCAACATTATTTTTGTTGCACTGAGATTTACCGTCAGGGTCCAAGTCTGGCAGAATCTGTGAGCTGCTGTAGGCCCTCCTTGTTTGGGGACAGAAAAGGAAACTGAATGCATTCAACCGAAATGTGTCTTCCGCATTTATGAATCAGAGAGGTGTGGGGGTCTGCCTTAATCGGCATCATCGGCACCCGGGGAGCAGTTGTTGGAGGTTAACTGCCTTGCTCAAGGGCAGAATGGACGATTTTTCCACCTTGCCAGCTCGGGAATTTAGAACCAGAAACCTTTTGGTTACTGTCCCAGTGCTCTTAAACATTAGGCTACCTGGCGCCCACAGAATTACCAGATCATCTGCAAACAGTAAACATTTGACTTCAGAGTCTAGTAGGGTGAGGCGTGGTGCTGCAGACTGTTCCATGCCCTTGCCAATTCATTAATATACTGTATATGTTGAAGAGGGTGGGGCACAAGCTGTATCTCTGTCTCACCCTACAGCTCTGAGGAAAGAAATCTGTGTGTTTATTGCCTATTTTAACTGCACACGTGTTGTTTTTGTACATTGATTATATAATATCGTATGTTTTCCCACCAACACTACTTACATCAATTTGTATAGCAGACCCTGATGCCAAATTGAGTCAAAAGCTTTTTTTTAATCAGCAAAGCATGTGAAGACTTTGCTTTTGTTTTGTTTTGTGTGTTTGTCAATTAGGGTGGGCAGGGTATATACCTGGTCTGTCATACAATATTTTGGTAAAAAGCCAAGTTGACATTTGCTCAGAACATTGTTTTCACTGAGGAAATGTTTGAGTCTGCTGTTGATGATAGTGCAGAGCATTTTTCCTTAGGTTACTGTTGACGCAGATTCCACAGTAATTATTATCGTCAACTTTTTCTCCACTTTTGTGGATTGGGATGATCAGGCCTTGGTTCCAAATATTGGGGAAGATGCCAGAGCTGAGGATAATGCTGAAGAGTTTAAGAATAGCCAATTTGAATTTGTGGTCTGAATATTTTATCATTTCGTTTAGTATACCATCAAAACCACAGGCCCTTTTGGGTTGGAAGATTTGTATTTTGTCCAGTAGCTCATCCAATGTAACTGGAGAATCCAGTGGGTTCTGGTCGTTTTTAATAGCTGATTCTAAGTTTTGCAAATGATCATGTATATGTGTTTTCTTTTTGCTCTTTGTTATATGGCTGAAAAGGTTGGAGAAGAGGTTTATCCCTACATCTCCATTTTGGATAGATAGCTCTTCGTGTTGTTGTTTGTTTAGTGTGTTCCAATTTTCCCAGAAGTGATTTGATTCTATGGACTCTTCAATCACATTGAGCTGTTTTCTGACATGCTGTTCCTTCTTTTTTCTTAGTGTATTGTTGTACTGTTTTAGTGTTTCCCCATAGTGAAGGTGTAGGTTCTGGTTTTCTGGGTCTCTGTGTTTCTGGTTGGATAGTGTTCTGAATTTACTTCTTAGGTTTTTGCATTCTTCATCAAACAATTTCTCATTGTTAGTTTTGTTAGGTTTTCTGCTATAATATTTTTTAATTAGAATGTTAGCTGATAGGTAAAATATACTGTTCTGGCTTCCTACTGATAAATTTACACCTTCAATATTGCAGGGAAATATTTTGTCCAGGAAGATGTCTAGGATCGATTGGATTTGTTGGCCAATTGTTTTTTGGTAGGTTGTCTACACTACCCATGTTTTAATAACATACAGTTTGTTTGGCTTCGATACATCATGGTGGAGTATTGATCTGTTCAAGTATATTGTGATTTTACTGTGGTCTGATAGGGGTGTTAGTTGGCTGACTGTGAGCGCTCTGAGAGACTCTGGGTTGAGCGATAAAGTCATCTACAATACTACTGCCACGGGATGAACTGTAGGTGTACCAACCGTAAGAGTCCCCTCGAAGCCTACCATTGACTATGTACTGACAGAGCTGCAAGAGTTGTGACCCATTTTTGTTGCTTGCTTTGTTGTAGTTGTGTCAAGGGGGGCATATTTGGGAGGGAATGATGTCACCTCCAGGTAAGTGCTTGTCCCCCCGTGTGCTGAGGGTGTCAGGCTCTTGTCCAGTTCTGGCGTTTAGGTCACCACAGACTAGTACATGTCACCAGGCCTGGAAATGGTTGAACTCCCCATCTAGGATGGAGAAGCTTTCTTCTAAAGTATGGGGATTCTAGTGGAAGGATGTAGGTAGCACAGTGAATTAAAATGTTCTCTGTTGATATTATTTCCTTTTTAATTTCTAGCCAAATGTAAAATGTTCCTGTTTTGATTAATTTAATGGAGTGGGTTAAGTCTGATCTTTACCAAATTAGCATACCCCCTGAGTCTCCTCCCTGTGTAACACCTGGTAGATTGGTGGATGGAACTACCAGCTCTCTGTAACCTAGAGGGCAACCAAAGGCAGATTACCTCAGACCTTGTATATTCCAGGATGAGATAGTAAAAACGTTGTCTTCCATAGTGTCTAGTGTTGTTTTTGTGTGGTTTAGGCATAGGCCATTACTCTCTCTCTCTCTCCTGCCCTGTTGCTGATTGTGAAGACTCAGAGGGTTCAAATCAAATCAAATTGTATTGGTCACATACACATGGTTAGCAGATGGTATTGCGAGTGTAGAGAAATGCTTGTGCTTCTAGTTCCAACAGTGCAGCAATATCTAACAGTAATCTAATAATTCCACAACAACTACCCAATACACACAAATCTAAGTAAAGGAATGGAATAACAATATATAAATATATGGATGAGCAATGACAGAGTTGCATAGGCAAGATAGATGGTATAAAATACAGTATATACATATGAGATGAGTAATGCAAGATATGTAAACATAATTAAAGTGGCATTATTAAAGTCACTAGTGATCCATATATTAAAGTGTGAAATGATTTCAAGTCTGTATGTAGGCAGCAGCCTCTCTGTGTTGGTGATGACTGTTTGACAGTCTGATGGCCTTGAGATAGAAGCTATTTTTCAGTCTCTCGGTCCCAGCTTTGATGCACCTGTACTGACCTCGCCTTCTGGATGGAAGCGGGGTGAACAGGCAGTGGCTCGGGTGGTTGTTGTCCTTGATGATTTTTTTGGCCTTTCTGTGGCATCGGGTGGTGTATGTGTCCTGGAGGGCAGGTAATTTGCCCCTGGTGATGCGTTGTGCAGACCGTACCACCCTCTGGAGGGCCCTGCAGTTGTGGGCGGTGCAGTTGCCGTACCAGGCGGTGATACAGCCCGACAGGATGCTCTCAATTGCGCATCTGTAAAAGTTTGTTTTAGGTGACAAATCAAATCAAATGTTATTTGTCACATGTGCTGAATACAACAGGTGTAAACCTTACCGTGAAGTGCTTACTTACAAGCCCTTAAACAACAATGCAGTTAAGAATAATAAGTGTTATTTACTAAATAAACGAAAGTAAAAAAATAAAAGAGCAACAATAAAATAACAATAGAGGCTATATACAGGGGATACCGGTACTGAGTTAGTGTGCGAGGGTACAGGATAGTCGAGGTAATTGAGGTAATATGTACATGTAGGTAGGGGTAAAGTAACTATTATGCGCAGATAATAAACAGTGAGTAGCAGCAGCATTAAAAAAAGAGGGGGGGGAGTCAATGAATATAGTCCGGGTAGCCATTTGATTAGCTGTTCAGCAGTCTTATGGAATGGGTAAGAAGCTGTTAAGATGCCCTTTGGACCTAGACTTGGCGCTCCGGTACCGCTTGCCGTGCGATAACAGAGAGTCTATGACTAGGGTGGCTGGAGTCTTTGGCAATTTTTTGGGCCTTCCTCTGATACCGCCTGGTATAGAGGTTCTGGATGGCAGGAAGCTTGTCCCCAGTGATGTACTGGACCGTACGTATTACCCTCTGTAGCGCCTTGTGGTCAGAGGTTGAGCAGTTGCAATACCAGGTGGTGATGCAACCCGTCAGGATGCTCTCGATGGTGCAGCTGTAGAACTTTTTGAGGATCTGAGCACCCATGACAAATCTTTTCAGTCTCCTAAGGGGGAATAAGCGTTGTCGTGCCCTCTTCATGACTGTCTTGGTGTGTTTGGACCATGATAGTTTGTTGGTGATGTGGACACCAAAGAACTTGAAGCTCTCAACCTGCTCCACTACAGCCCTGTCGATGAGAATGTGAGCATGCTCGGCCCTCCTTTTCCTGTAGTCCACGATCATCTCCTTTGTCTTGATCACATTGAAGGAGAGGTTGTTGTCCTGGCATCGTGGTTGTTCTGTGTCTGTGTTTAATCTAGGCCTCTCATAATTCCACCTGCTCCCCCTTACCACCAGAACTGTCTGTGGTGGCCAGGGGAGCCCACCAGTTAATGTCAGCAAACCACTTTTTTCTATACATGTTTACTGTTTTGTGTTTGTGAACATACAGGTAACTGCCAAAATAAAGGAAACACCAACAGAAAGTGTCTTAATAGGGCTTTGGGCCACCACAAGCCAAAAAAGCTTCAATGCACCTTGGTATAGATTCTACAAGTGTCTGGAATTCTATCGGAGGGATGCGACACCATTCTTCCACAAGAAATTCCATAATTTGGTGTTTTGTTGATGGTGGTGGAAAATGCTGTCTCAGGCGCCACTCCAGAATCTCCCATAATTGTTCAATTGGGTTGAGATCTGGTGACTGAGATGGCCACGGCATTGTTTTCATGCTCATCAAACCATTCAGTGACCATTCTTTCCCTGTTGATGGGGGTATTGTCATCCTATGGGGGCATAGCCATGGTAGCCAAAATAATGGCCTGCCCAGCATTTTTATACATGATGCTAAGCATGATTGTGGATAATGGTGCCGGCGGGGATGGCTGCTGTTTTACGGGCTCCAAACCAACTGTGCTATTTTGTGTTTTTTTTGTAAGTTTGTAAATTATTTTGTTCATAATGTTGCTGCTACCGTCTCTTATGACTGAATATCAGAACAGAACTAAGAACAGATATAGCCCTTGGTTCACTCCAGACTTGACTGCCCTTGACCAGCACAAAAACATCCTGTGGCGTACTGCATTAGCATCGAATAGCCCCCACGATATGCAACTTTTCAGGGAACTTAGGAACCAATATACACAATCAGTTAGGAAAGCAAAGGCTAGCTTTTTCAAACAGAAATTTGAATCCTGTACCACAAATTCCCAAAAGTTTTTGGACACTGTAAGTCCATGGAGAATAAGAGCACCTCCTCCCAGCTGCCCACTACACTGAGGCTAGGGAACACTGTCATAACCGATAAATCCACGATAATCGAGAATTTCAAAAAAGCATTTTTCTACGGCTGGCCATGCTTTCCACCTTGCTACCCCTACCCCGACCAACAGCTCTGCACCCCCTGCAGCAACTTGCCCAAGCCCCCCCCCCCTTCTCCTTCACCCAAATCCAGATAGCTGATGTTCTGAAAGAGCTGCAAAATCTGGAACCCTACAAATCAGCTGGGCTAGACAATCTGGAACCTCTCTTTCTAAAATTATCCGCCGCAATTGTTGCAACCCCTATTACTAGCCTGTTCAACCTCTCTTTCGTGTCGTCTGAGATCCCTAAAGATTGGAAAGCTTCCGCAGTCATCCCCATCTTCAAAGGGGGAGACACTCTAGACCCAAACTGTTATAGACCTATATCCATCCTGCCCTGCCTTTCTAAAGTCTTCGAAAGCCAAGTTAACAAACAGATCACCGACCATTTCGAATCCCACCGTAACTTCTCCGCTATGCAATCTGGTTTCCGAGCTGGTCATGGGTGCACCTCAGCCATGCTCAAGGTCCTAAACGATATCATAACCGCCATCGATAAAAGACAGTACTGTGCAGCCGTCTTCATCGACCTGGCTAAGGCTTTCAACTCTGTCAATCACTGCATTCTTATTGGCAGACTCAACAGCCTTGGTTTCTCAAATGCCTGGTTCACCAACTACTTCTCAGATAGAGTTCAGTGTGTCAAATTGGAGGGCCTGTTGTCCGGACCTCTGGCACTCTCTATGGGGGTGCCACAGGGTTCAATTCTCTGGCCGACTCTTTTCTCTGTATATCTCAATGATGTCGCTCTTGCTGCTGGTGATTCTCTGATCCATGCAGACGACACCATTCTGTATACTTCTGGCCCTTCTTTGGACACTGTGTTAACAAACCTCCAGACAAGCTTCAATGCTATACAACACTCCTCCCGTGGCCTCCAACTACTCTTAAATGCTAGTAAAACTAAATGCATGCTCTTCAACCAATCACTGTCCGCACCCGCCCACCCGACTAGCATCACTACTCTGGACAGTTCTGACTTAGAATATGTGGACAACTACAAATACCTAGGTGTCTGGTTAGACTGTAAACTCTCCTTCCAGACTCACATCAAACATCTCCAATCCAAAGTTAAATCTAGAATTGGCTTCCTATTTCGCAACAAAGCATCCTTCACTCATGCTGCCGAACATACCCTCGTAAAACTGACCATCCTACCGATCCTCGACTTCGGCGATGTCATTTACAAAATAGCCTCCAATACCCTACTCAATAAATTGGATGCAGTCTATCACAGTGCCATCCGTTTTGTCACCAAAGCCCCATATACTACCCACCACTGCGACCTGTAAACTCTCGTTGGCTGGCCCTCGCTTCATACTCGTCACCAAACCCACTGGTTCCAGGTCATCTACAAGACCCTGCTAGGTAAAGTCCCGCCTTATCTCAGCTCGCTGGTCACCATAGCAGCACCCACCTGTAGCACGCGCTCCAGCAGGTATATCTCTCTAGTCACCCCCAAAGCCAATTCCTCCTTCGGCCGCCTCTCCTTCCAGGTCTTTGATGCCAATGACTGGAACAAACTACAAAAATCTCTGAAACTAGAAACACTTATCTCCCTCACTAGCTTTAAGCACCAGCTGTCAGAGCAGCTCACAGATTACTGCACCTGTACATAGCCCATCTATAATTTAGCCCAAACAACTACCACTTCCCCTACTGTATTTATTTATTTAGCTCCTTTGCACCCCATTATTTCTATTTCTACTTTGCACTTTCTTCCACTGCAAATCTACCAATCCAGTGTTTTTCTTGCAATATTGTATGTACTTCGCCACCATGGCCTTTTTTGCCTTTACCTCCCTTATCTCACCTCATTTGCTCACATTGTATATAGACTTATTTTTCTACTGTATTATTGACTGTATGTGTAACTCTGTGTTGTTGTATGTGTCAAACTGCTTTGCTTTATCTTGGCCAGGTCGCAATTGTAAATGAGAACTTGTTCTCAACTTGCCTACCTGGTTAAATAAAAGTGAATAAAAAAATAAAAAAATCTCCAATCCAAAATTAAATCTAGATTCAGCTTCCTATTTTGCAATAAAGCATCCTTCACTCATGCTGCCAAACATACCCTCGTAAAACAGACTATTCTACCGATCCTTGACTTCGGTTATGTCATTTACAAAATAGCCTCCAACACTCTACTCAGCTAATTAGATGTAGTCTATCACAGTGCCATCCGTTTTGCGACCTGTATGCTCTCGTTGGCTGGCCCTCGCTTCATATTTGACACCAAACCCACTGGGTCCAGGTCATCTATAAGGCTTTGCTACGTAAAGCCCCGCCTTATCTCAGCTCACTGGCCACCATAGCAGCACCCACCCGTAGCACGCGCTCCAGCAGGTATATTTCACTGGTCACCCCCAAAGCCAATTCCTCTGTTTGGCCGCCTTTCCTTTCAGTTCTCTGCTGCCAATGACTGGAACGAATTGCAAAAATCACTGAAGCTGGATTCTATCTCCCTCACTAACTTTAAGCATTAGCTGTCAGAGCAGCTTACCGATCACTGCACCTGTACACAGCCCATCTGTAAATAGCCCACCAAACTACCTCATCCCCATATTGTTATTTATTTTTGCTCTTTTGCACCCCCAGTATTCTCTACTTGTACATCATCATCTGCACATCTATCACTCCAGTGTTTAATTGCTAAATTGTAATTATTTCGCCACTATGGACGATTTATTGCCTTACCTTCCTAATCTTACTACATTTGCACACACTGTATATAGATTATTCTATTGTGTTATTGACTGTATGTTTGTTTATCCCATGTGTAACTCTGTGTTGTTTTTGTCGCACTGCTTTGCTTTATCTTGGCCAGGTCGCAGTTGTAAATGAGAATTTGTTCTCAAATGGCCTACCTGGTTAAATGAAGGTGAAATGTTTTTGTTTTTTTAAGCAGTGATTACTCACCTGGAACTGGACGAAGATTTTTTTCTTTAAAGTGATGGATATACTTTTATTTGAGACCAGGCCCAAATCCCCTTCATTCGTGTGAAGAAAAGACGGCGGTACACGGGGCGTAGATCGAGGCGCCTTGTTGGAATTTGTCCACCTCTACCATCTGTTCTATTGGCCAAAGTGCAATAGCTGGAGAATAAACTGGATTAGCTCCGTTCGAGACTATCCTACCAACGGGACATTAAAAACTGTAATTTCTTATGTTTCACCGAGTCGTGGCTGTACGATGACACAGATAATATGCAGTTGGCTGGGTTTTCCGTGCATCAGCAGGACAGAACAGCTATGTCCAGCAGACGAGGGGTGGTGGTGTTTGTCTATTTGTCAATAACAGCTGGTGAGCGATGCCGAATATTAAGGAAGTCTCAAGGTATTGCTTGCCTGAGGTAGAGTACTTCATGATAAGCTGTAGACCACACTATCTACCAAGAGAGTTTTCTTCTATATTATTCTTAGCCGTCTATTTACCACCACAAACCGATGCTGGCACAAAGACTGCATTCAACTAGCTGTATAAGGCCATAAGCAAACAAGAAAATGCTCATCCAGAAGCGGTGCTCCTAATCGCCAGGGACTTTAATACAGGCAAACTTAATTCTGTTTTACCTAACTTCTACCAGCATGTCACATGTGCAACTAGAAGGGGAAAAAAACTAGGCCACCTTTACTCCATGCACAGAGACGCATACAAAGCTCTCCCTCGCCCTTCAAATATGACCATAATTCTATCCTCCTGACTCCTGCTTACAGGCAAAAACAAAATCAGGAAATACAGGTGACTCACTCAATACGGATGTGGTCAGATGACGTGGATGCTACAGGACTGTTTTGCTAGCCCAAACTGGAATATGGCATTGGCATTGAGGAGTATACCACCACAGTCACCGGCTTCATCAATAAGTGCATCGACGACGTCGTCCCCACAGTGACCGTACATACATATCCCAACCAGAAGCCATGGATTACAGGTAACATCTGCATCGAGCTAAAGGCTAGAGCTACCGCTTTCAAGGAGTTGGACACTGATCCGGACGCTTATAAGAAATCCTGCTATACCCTCAGAGGAACCATCAAACAGGCAAAGTGTCAATACAGGTCTAAGATTTAATCCTACTACACCGGCTATGACACTCGTTGGATGTGGCAGGGCTTGCAAACTATTACGGACTACAAAGGGAAACTCAGCCGCGAGCTGCCCATTGACGTGAGCCTACGAGACAGGCTAAATGCCTTTTATGCTGGCTTTGAGGCAAGCAACACTGAATCATGCATGAGAGCATTAGCTGTTCTGGACGACTGTGTGATAACACTCTCCGTAGCCGATGTGAGCAAGACCTTTAAATAGGTCAACATTCACAAGGCCGCGGGGCCAGACGGATTACCAGGATTTGTACTCAGAGCATGCGCGGACCATCTCAATCGCACTCAACACTGCCCTTTCCCACCTGGACAAATGGAACACCTATGTGAGAATTCTGTTCATTGACTAGAGCTCAGCGTTCAACACCATAGTGCCCACAAAGCTTATCAGTAAGCTAAGAACCCTAGGACTAAACACCTCCCTCTGCAACTGGATCCTGGACTTCCTGATGGGCCAGGTGGTAAGGGTAGGCAACAACACACCTGCCACGCTGATCCTCAACACGGGGGCCCCTCATGGGTGCGTGCTTAGTCCCCCCCTGTTCACCCACGACTGTGTGGCCAAGCACGACTCCAACACCATCATTAAGTTTGCTGACGACACAACGGTGGTAGGCCTGATCACCGACAACGATGAGACAGCCTAATGAGAGGAGGTCAGAGACCTGGCAGTGTGGTGCCAGGTCAACAACCTCTCCCTCAACGTGAGCAAGACAAAGGAGATGATCGATGACTACAGGAAAAGGAGGGCCAAACACACTCCCATTCACATTGACAGGGCTGTAGTGGAGCGGTGGAGAGTTTCAGGTTCTTTGGAGTCCACATCACCAACAAACTATCATGGTCCAAACATACCAAGAAAGTTGTGAAGTGGGCACGACAATGCCTTTTCCCCCTTAGGAGACTGTAAAGATTTGGCATGGGTCCCCAGATGTTCAAACATTTCTCTAGCTGCACCATCGAGAGCATCCTGACCGGTTGCATCACCACCTGGTATGGCAACTGCTCGGCATCCGACCGTAAGGCACTACAGAGGGTAGTGCATACAGCCCAGTACTACACTGGGGCCAAGCTTCCTGCCATCCAGGACCTATATACCAAGCAGTGTCAGAGGAAGGCCCAAAAAATTGTCAATGACTCCAGTTACCCAAGTCAGACTGTTCTCTCTGCTACCGCACAGCAAGGGGTAACGTAGCGCCAAGTCTAGGTCCAAAAGGCTCCTTAACATTTTCTACCCCCAAGCCATAAGACTGCTGAACAATTCATCAAATGGCCACCAAGACTGTTTACATTGACCCCCCTCCCCCTCCTCTCCTTTGTTTTTACTCTGCTTCTACTCGCTGTGTATTATCTATGCATAGTCACTTTACTCCTACCTACATGTACAATTACCTCGACTAATCTAAACCCCGCACATTGACTTGGTGCTGTTATTTTATTGTGTTACTTTTGATTTCATTTTTTACTTTAGTTTATTTAGTAAATATTTTCCTAACTCTATTTCTTGAACTGCATTGTTGGTTAAGGGCTTGTAAGTAAGCATTTCATTGGTAAGATCTACACCTGTTGTATTCGGTGCATGTGACAAATAAAATTTGATTTGATGGGATATTAATTGCCTAATTAACTCCAGAACCACACCGATGTGGGAGTACCTGCTTTCAATATACTTTGTATCCCCCATTTACTCAAGTGTTTCAATTGTTTTGGCAGTTACTTGTATATTGTAGGTAATTGCCTTGTCGAGTCTTGCCTAGTCTTCTAAATGCTATATTTGCAACTGCATGTATATTCAGGTTTCCATTTCCCTACAGTATGTCACAACATTGACTGTCAAGAACACCTGTGACCAAACTCTGATCTCTGGACATGTTTGGTCCTCAACTCTTTCCTATTGGTATCTGAACAGATCCAGTAAAATTGGATTATTCTCTGCTGTCAATCATATCAGTTGTCAGTTTGCCTAAATTATTCAACGTCTAAATGTTTTGGAAGTTGGTGCGTGTTGAACAAGTTTGATGTTTGTTCCGATTCATTGCAGTCAATTTCTGTATTCCTTTTAATGGTCCTCTGGTTACTAGCTCACTAATGGTGAATAGACTTACATGAGGTTCTCAGTCTGTTCCAAAGCTCAACTGTGCCCTCTATCAGTAGAACACCACACTACAGCCATTTCCCAGCCAGTCCTCTCAGTAGCATGGTAACATGAAGAAGTGCAGTACGGTTTCAAGTGGCAGATTACATTTGAATAAACGTGTTTTTCATAAGACCTGCTCAAGCTGAGATAATGACTTTGATTCAGGCATTTTCTAAATTGGAATCTATTTATCTTTCCCAAAAACAATTTAATATTTGTATTTTTTTTTTAAATTTTACACCAAATGACTGATGTGGATATATAATCAAGCACTGTGCTGAATACATTGTCTTTACGTACACAAAGCCCATTATAATAACTAGTATGGCCACCTACTGGCTTCAACGTATCCTGCAGTCAGACCCAGAGAACAGCACCATATGTTAACACTTTATTCAACAGATACACATATGATGACAGTGACACTGTCTCTTTAAGAGGCATGCAGGAATGCAGTGGTTTTGACCAGGCGTTTGGGGCACTGCCCTTACAATTGCACACAAACACAACCTCTCTCTCTCACTCTCAATTCAATTCAGAGGGATTTATTGCCATTGGAAACATATGTTTACATTGCCAAAGCAAGTGAAATAAATAATAGACAAAAGTGAAATAAACAGTAAACAACACACTTAAAAGTATCAAAGGAATAGACATTTCAAATCTTATATTATGGCTATGTACAGTATTCTAACAATGTGCAAATAGTTGAAGTACAAAAGGGAAAACAAATCAACATAAATGTGAGTTTTATTTACAATGGTGTTTGTTCTTCAATGGTTGCCCTTTCCTTGAGGTAACAGGTCACAAATCTTGCTGCTGTGATGGCACACCGTGGTACTTCGCCTAATGGATATGGCAGTTGATGAAAATGTGATTTTATTCAAATTCTTTGTGGGTCTGTCTGTGTAATTTGAGGGAAATATGTGTCTCTAATATGGTCATACATTTGGCAGGAGGTTATTTTGTGGACAGTGGGCACATAGCCTTTCTTCTCTTGAGAGTCTGGCCTGCCTATGGCGGCCTCTCTCAATAGCAAGGCTATACTCACTGAGTCTGTACATAATGAAAGCTTTCCTTAATTTAGGGTCACAGTTATCAGGAATTCTGCCACTGTGTACTCTCTGTTTAGGATCAAATATCATTCCAGTTTGCTCAGTTTTTTGGTTGAACCTTTTACTGAAGTGGGGTAAATCAGGGCCAATTTTGAGTTTGCATCCCAGTATTACACTTTATATACATCACAGAAGACTGAAATATAACAAAACTGTTTGACATAGAAGCACTGGATTTTCAGGCAAACAAAAAATATATAAAGAATATTCCACCCATGAGCCCACTTGGGTCAATCACAGCTACAGCTACTGTGTATTCTCTGTTTAGGGCCATATAGCATTCCAGTTTGCTCTGTTCTTTGGTTGGTTCTTTCCAATGTGTCAAATAATTATCTTTTTGTTTTCTCATGATTTGGTTGGGTCTAATTGTGTTGCTGTCCTGGGGCTCTGTGGGGTATGTTTGTGTTGGTGATCAGAGCCCTAGGACCATCTTGCTGAAGGGACTCTACTCTAGGTCTGTCTCTCCCTATGTGATGGCTTTGTTATGGAAGGTTTTGGAATCGCTTCCCTTTTAGTTTGTTGTAGAATTGAACAGCTCTTTTCTGGATTTTGATCATTCCTGGTTGGTGAGTGGACCCCAGACCTCACAACCATAAAGGGCAATGGGTTCTATAACCGATTTAAGTCATTTTAGCCAGATCTTAATTGGGATGTCAAAGTTTATGTTTCATTTCACTCCAGCGTTTTGGAAAAACAATGCCCGGCCCTCTTGTCTGGCTTGGCATCAGTAAACTGCACCGTTTGTTTCCCCGTTCACACTTTTTTTGTGCTGCAGGAGAGAGAGAGAGAGAGAGAGAGAGAGAGAGAGAGAGAGAGAGAGAGAGAGAGACTTTGCAGAATTGTTATATTTTGGTTCATTAACGTCTCAAACTTCTAAAGTTGTCAAATAAGAATCAAATACAGTGAGTTATGTTGAAGTTGATTAAGATACCTAATTTCAGCACTTGACTTGTTTTTGTTGTAGAATACATCACTAAAGAATATGGCAATCGCTACATGGTGATTTCTCCAACAGAAGACGTGTCTGTGTTTCGGGGTATAGTAAGTGAAAGGACTTAGGCTTAGTAGCTAAGGAAATAATAATGTATTATCAAGTCTCCTGCAGATCTGCCAATGAAACTAAACATATTGTTCATATATATAAATGCATGTCTTAGGACATACTTCTTCTCTTCAACATGCCTTGTAAGATGTTTAAGACACAGAGCTAGGTAAGTTGCTCTAGCTTGGACCAGAGAGCCCTCTAGTGGTCTGAGGTTGAATGACTCCTAAAAGAAGGGGATCAATAGTGGGTTCCTTTATTAGATCCAGATTTGACTGTCTGAAGGCACAGATGAATGATTTTTGTAGTCTGGTGAACAGCCCACATCGAGAGAGTTCAGGCTGTCAGACATGTCTGGGGGGGACAGGGGCCTCAAAGTAAATGCCTGAGAATGTATGGCACGGTAAACCTGAGAGCCCTACTGCCTTCAACCGCCTTCCAGGGAACAACACAAGTCTTATGGAGCAAAGCAGCTAGATCAAAATTAGAGGTGACAGCATATTCATTTCATTTTGTGTTTTTCTTTAAGGGCTTTTTAAATGCTGTTGAATGATGAGCGGTCAGTAGATTTATAGTCCAGGGATGATTTAGGCTTTCTAAATGACACTACTCTCTACTGCTCGCTCCCTCTTTTTTTTCATGGAGTATAGGCATTTTTGAAGGCTTTATTCCATTCCCATGTAGTTTATACAGGGATGAATCCCCTTGTGTTTTACTATTTTGAGTAAGTGTGTAAAGTGAACCGCACCTTGGTTCCCATGTGCAGTAAGGAAGAATGGCAGCCTTCTTTACACTTTTATACTCACACAGAGAAACATAAACACACAGGATAAGTACTATTTGATTACAAGTGGGATACACGTTTAAGGTGTGGTGAGACAATGGTAAGGCATGTAATCACCACACACACACACACACACCCTTTCAGTGATTTTCATTAAAAGCATACCAGAACATATTGTGTATAATGAGAGCATGTATTTTGTCTCGACACCAAAGCATCATAGGTCCTCTCCCAAAGTGCTGTCTGAAGGATAACCCTCTGGGCAGCAGCCAGCGAGGCCTTCATATAAAGGACTTCTCATTCCTCCATGAGGTCAAAGAGGGTGTATTATTGATACTCTCAGAGCGTGATGAGTGGCAACACATCAGGGATGCCATTACCTTCACAAATGTTTGCTTCATGAAAGAACTGCAGAGCTTTAATTTAATACTTCCCCCTGCAAATGATTATGACACAAGCGAGCGTGTCTCTGATTACACAGGGTGAGATTGATGGGGGCATTTTCCTCTCGTCGTCTATGAATTTATATTACATACCATGAATCTGGAGCATTGTTCTTCTAGACATTCATCTGTAACAGTCTTTTATGAAAAGAGGATTGATGAGACTTATATAGGCGTTGTAGTCTTCTCTACTCATAGTCTATAGGTTCCCCTCCACCCACTCCCTCCTTACCCCCCTCCTAGGACCAGAACTCTCTTCCCCAGAAGTCACGGTTTTAAAGTTTGGATCTTTGGGTTTAACTACGCTGCATCTGGGCTTGACGGGGGCTAGCGTGAAAAGATGTCAAATTCCGCCCTGCCTTGCCGTGCCTGGTGCCACACTCCAATTTTCTCTGCCCCTGAGGAGTTAGCTCCCATTGCAGCCCTGTTTCTATCTCAATATCCAGATGATCTCTCCTGGTAGCTCCTCCAACTAAATAAATAACGAATTACAGTTCAGAGTCAGTAAGGGGCTTCATTTACTCCAGTCGATGTAATCAGAGATGTCTGTACGACGTTGCTGCCACAAAGTCCGAAATACAACTGTTTTGGTGGAATCCCAGGAGAGGGTGTGGAACTCTGGAACAACCCATGATGTTAACACCAGTCAGAGGGCCTGCCAGTGGAATGGAGATGTGGCACAGACCTGAATGCATACATGTTTTTTATAGAGCAAGACAGAGAGAATGGCTAGAGCCAAGAGATACAAAGAGAAAGCTAAAGTCTAGCTACTGTAACAATTACAAATATGCAGATCATGTAACTGTAACACCAAAACTAGCTTACAAGTGAAAATCTAATCAATGGTACCTGTGATTTTTTTTTATTTTTTTTTTATTTTTTACTTTCTGAAGTTAGATTTGAAGGCAGATTGGATGGCATCTCTCTGATTCAGAATCAGATGAGCATACCTATAGGTCTTCTTTTTTGAGAACCATTGTTTTTACTGTGTCACAAAGGCAATGCAATCAATCCAAAACAACACAAATGTTCCCCCTTCTTTCACAACCCCATCCCAAACATACCCTTTGCGGCCCCACCCCATCCCCAACCTCGGTGTCACGTCTTGACCAGTAAAGGGGTTATTTGTTATATTAGTTTGTTATATTAGTATGTTCTAGTCTAGTCTTTCTAGTTCTATGTTTAGTTTATTGATTTGGCCTTCAATTGGAGGCAGCTGTTCCTCGTTGCCTCTGATTGAAGATCCTATGTATAGGGGTGTTTTGGTAATGGGAATTGTGGGTAGTTATTTCCTGGTTAGTGTATGTAGCACCTGACGGGACTGTTAAGTGTCGTTCGTTTTTGTATACGTGTTTCTTTTGACTACGGACAAGCACCAGAAGGCTACTGCGAGGAGCAGGAGCAGGACGAACAGGACTGGGCTGACGCACTGGAGGCCTGGTGCGTGGGGCTGGTAGTGGAGGTACCAGACTGGTGACACGCACCCCAAGGCTAGTGCGAGGAGCGGGAACAGGACATCCTGGACTGGGCTGACGCACTGGAGGCCTGGTGCGTGGTGCTGGCTTTAGAGGCGCCAGCCTAGAGACACGCACCTCAGGGCTAGTACGAGGAGCAGGAACTGGATACACCGGGCCATGGGTAAACACTGGAGGTCTGGAGCGGACCTCCTGCACAACCCGTCCTGGCTGGATGGTAATAGCAGCCCTGCACGAGCGGAGTGCTGGCACAGGGCGAACTGGGCTGTGCAGAGGCCTGATGGTTACCGTGCGTAGAGCAGGCGTAGGGTAGCCTGGGCCTAGGAGGTGCACCGGTGGCCAGATGCGCTGCGCAGGCATCCTCCTTCCAGGCTGGATGCCCACTCTAGCACGGCACTTGCGAGGGGCTGGGATCCCTCGCACCGGACTGTGCGTGCGCATGGGCGAGATCGTGCGCACTTCCGCATACTCCGGCGCTCTCCACTCCATATGCTCCCCATAATAAGCACGGGGAGTTGGCTTAGGGCTCACCCTTGGCCCGGCCAAACTACCCGTGTGCCCCCCCAAAAATAATTATTGGGGGTGCCTCTCGTGCTTCCCAATCGGCGTGTATAAAGCTTCATACCGGCGCCGCTGCACCTTGGCTGCCTCTATCTCCTCCGGTGGGCGATGGTATTCACCAGCCTGGTGCCATGGTCCAGCCCCATCCAGAATCTCCTCCCATGTCCACTATTCCCTGTAGTCCACATAATTCCTCTCCAGCTCCTTACCCCGCTGCTTGGTCCATTTGTGGTGGGTAGTTCTGTAACGGCCGTCGTATTGAGTAGACCAAGGTGCAGCGGGAAAATGTATACTCATCTTCTTATTTATTGTAAAAGAAGGAAAAACCAAAAGAAACACGTATACAAAAACGAACGAACGACACTAAACAGGAAATAACTACCCACAATTCCCGTTAACAAAACACCCCTATACATAGGACCTTCAATCAGAGGCAATGAGGAACAGCTGCCTCCAATTGAAGGCCAAATCAATAAACTAAACATAGAACTAGAAAGACTAGACTAGAACATAGAAATATACTAACATAGAACATAAACCAAAACCCCGGAACACTCTAAACAAACACCCCTCTAGATAACACATATCCCAACAAACCCCGAAACACTCTAAACAAATACCCCCTGCCACGTCCTGACCAAACTAATATAACAAATAACCCCTTTACTGGTCAGGACGTGACACTCGGTCAACACATGAACTCAGCAAAAAAAGAAACGTCCCTTTTTCAAGACCCTGTCTTTAAAAGATAATTCGTAAAAATCCAAATAACTTCAAGATCTTCATTGTAAAGGGTTTAAACACTGTTTCGCATGCTTGTTCAATGATTCATAAACAATTAATGAACATGCACTGGTGGAACGGACACTAACAGCTTACAGACGGTAGGCAATTCAGGTCACAGTTATGAAAAATTTGAACAATAAAGAGGCCTTTCTACTGACTCTGAAAAACACCATAAGAAAGATGCCCAGGGTCCCTGCTCATCTGAATGAACTTGCCTTAGGTATGCTGCAAGGAGGCATGAGGACTGCAGATATGGTCAGGGAAATAAATTGCAATGTCCGTACTGTGAGATGCCTAAGACAGCGCTACAGGGAGACAGGACGGACAGCTGATTGTCCTCACAGTGGCAGACCACGTGTAACAACACCTGCACAGGATTGGTACATCTGGACATCACACCTGCGGGACAGGTACAGGATGGCAACAACAACTGCTCGAATTACACCAGGAACGCACAATCCCTTCATCAGTGCTCAGACTGTCCGCAATAGGCTGAGAAAGGCTGGACTGAGGGCTTATAGGCCTGTTGTAATGCAGGTCCTCACCAGACATCACCGGCAACAACGTCGCCTATGGGTACAAACCCACCGTCGCTGGATCAGACAGGATTGGCAAAAAGTGCTCTTCACTGACGGGTCACGGTTTTGTCTCACCAGGGGTGATGGTCGGATTCGTGTTTATTGTCAAAGAAATGAGCGTTACACCGAGGCCTGTGCTCTGGAGCGGGATCGATTTGGAAGTGGAGGGTCCGTTATGGTCTGGGGCGGTGTGTCACAGCATCATCAGACTGAGCCTGTTGTCATTGCAGACAATCTCAACGCTGTGCGTTACAGGGAAGACATCCTCCTCCCTCATGTGGTACACTTCCTGCAGGCTCATCCTAACATGACCCTTCTGCATGACAATGCCACCAGCCATACTGCTCGTTCTGTGCGTGATTTCCTGCAAGACAGGAATGTCAGTGTTCTACCATGGCCAGCGAAGAGCCCAGATCTCAATCCCATTGAGCATGTCTGGGACCTGTTGGATCGGAGGGGAAGGGCTAGGGCCATTCCCCCCAGAAATGTCCGGGAACTTGCAGATGCTTTGGTGGAAGAGTGGGGTAACATCTCACAGCAAGAACTGGGAAATCTGGCGCAGTCCATGAGGAGGAGATGTACTGCAGTACTTAATGCAGCTGGTGGCCACACCAGATACTGACTGTTACATTTGATTTTGACCCCCCCTTTGTTCAGGGACACATTATTCCATTTCTGTTAGTCACATGTCTGTGGAACTTGTTCAGTTTATGTCTCAGTTGTTTGACACCTATGTTCATACAAATATTTACACATGTTAAGTTTGCTGAAAATAAACACAGTTGACAGTGAGAGGACATTTCTTTTTTTGCTGAGTTTAATATAGAAAACACACACAGAAGAAAATGAATTAAAAAAAAATAACAAACCAACACTACAATTAAATAAAAAGTACACACAGTAAGATTTATGACCAGTATAACAACATCAAGAAAGCAATTTTATCCCACACCTGCACCATCAAGGAATTCAGAGATTTCTGAAGCAGATACTTTCCACGTTTCCAGAGTAGTATGTTTGGCTTTACGCACGCGGGCAGTGGATAACTCCAACATAACCACGTCCTGAAAGTTTACAAACCATTTCCTTATATGAAGGTCATGTGGTGGCAACCAGCGCTGAACAACAGGTCTTTTGACAGCAATCAACCCAGCCAGGCAAACTTTCCATTGTTTCTCATTCAGATTCATACCTGAAACTACATCTCCAGCACCACCCCAACATTGTCACGTCCTGACCAGTATAAGGGTTATTTGTTATTGTAGTTTGGTCAGGACGTGGCAGAGGGTATTTTGTTTATGTGGTTCGGGGTGGTGTTTTATGTAGTAGGGTGTTTGATTTATTATTTCCGGGTTTTGGGGTTATGTTCTAGTTTTGTATTTCTATGTGGTCTCTAGTCTTTTGTATTTCTATGTCTAGTTTATTGGGGTTGGACTCTCAATTGGAGGCAGGTGTTTTCTAGTTGCCTCTGATTGAGAGTCCTATATATGGGTATGTGTTTGGTTAAGTGTTTGTGGGAGATTGTTTCTTGTTTTGCCTGTATGAGCCTGACAAGACTGTTTTGTTGTTCGTGAGTTCTTCGTTTTTGTTATTTTGGTGTTCTCTTTATTTAAAAAGAAATATCAAGATGAGCATCCACATTCCTACTGCGTTTTGGTCCTCTATTCCCGACGACAGCCGTTACAGAATCTCCCACCACAATAGGACCAAGCAGCGGAGAAGGGAGCGATGGGAATATGATATGGACTGTCGGGAAAAGGAGACATGGGCAGAGTTGAGGAGAGGCAATTCCAGGGCTGTGGAGGATTTAAGGGAACCCGAGAGGCAGCCCCAAGATTTTTTTTGGGGGGGGCACACGGGTAGTTTGGCTGGGCGAGGAGTGAGCCCCATGCCAAATCCCCATACCTTTTTTGGGCAACCAGTGACTGGACAGGTCCCGTGCTTCGGGGTAATGGGTACTGTGGCGAGGCCAAGTATTTTTAGGCCAGTACGCGCAGTACCAGCGCCCCGCATTTGCGAGGAGGAAGTGGGCATCCAGCCAGTAAGAGCGATACCAGTTCTGCGCTCGAGACGACCAGTACGCCTCTACGGTCCAGTGCGTCAGCCCAGTCCGACTCGTCCTGTTCCCGCTCCCCGCACTAGCTCTGAGGTGCGTGTTCCCAGGCTGATACCTCCAGTACCAGCACCACGCATCAGGCTTCCAGTGCGTCAACCCAGTCCGACTCGGCCTGTTCCCGCTCCCCGCACTAGCCCTGAGGTGCGTGTTCCCAGGCTGATACCTCCAGTACCAGCACCACGCATCAGGCTTCTAGTGCATCAACCCAGTCCGACTCGGCCTGTTTTACTGGATGTTCCCAGACTGGCACATCCAGTACCAGTACCACGCATCAGGCTTCCAGTGCGTCAGCCCAGCCTCGAGAGTTCGGCACCAGTGTGCAGTCCAGAGTATCCGGCACCAGTGTGCAGTCCAGAGTATCCGGCACCAGTGTGCAGTCCAGAGTATCCGGCAACAGTGTCTAGTCCGGAACCGACGGGGTCTGCCTGCGACCCGGGACCGAGGGGGTCTGCCTGGGACCGGGGCCAAAGGGGTCTGCCTGCGACCCGGGACCGAAGGGGTCTGCCTGTGACCCGGAACCGGGTGAGTCGATCAGGAACCCGGAACTGAGTAAGTCTGTTGACGATCCGGAACTAAATATGATTAACTGTGTATCAAATGAGTCTGCCTACAGTGTGGAACGGAAGTGGTCTGCCTACGATCCGGAACGATGGGAGTCTGCCTACGGCCCGAAACTGAGCAAGTCTGTCTGCATTCTGGAGGACAGTAGGCCGGAGCCAGAACCACCTCCTGTATAGGTGGGTTGGGGGGGGGGGGGGGGGGGGTGTAGCGCAAGTGCCGTCAGTGACGGCAGCCACCCTCCCTTCCCTCCCTTTAGTTTAGGGGGATTTTTGTTGTTGTTTTTTTTGTTTTTTGTTTTATTTATGAGGTGTATCCGGGGTCTGCACCTTTAGGGGGGGGTACTGTCACATCCTGACCAGTATAATGGTTATTTGTTATTGTAGTTTGGTCAGGACGTGGCAGAGGGTATTTTGTTTATGTGGTTCGGGGTGGTGTTTTATGTAGTAGGGTGTTTGATTGATTATTTCTGGGGTTTTGGGATTATGTTCTAGTTTTGTATTTCTATGTGGTCTCTAGTCTTTTGTATTTCTATGTCTAGTTTATTGGGGTTGGACTCTCAATTGGAGGCAGGTGTTTTCTAGTTGCCTCTGATTGTGAGTCCTATATATGGGTATGTGTTTGGTTAAGTGTTTGTGGGAGATTGTTTCTTGTTTTGCCTGTATGAGCCTGACAAGACTGTTTTGTTGTTTGTGAGTTCTTCGTTTTTGTTATTTTGGTGTTCTCTTTATTTGAAAAGAAATATCAAGATGAGCATCCACATTCCTGCTGCGTTTTGGTCCTCTATTCCCGACGACAGCCGTTACAAACATCAACATACACTGAGTATAACAAACATTACAAACACCTTCCTAATATTGAGTTGCAGGCTCAATTATTTGGGCCATGGACTCTACAAGGTGTCGAAAGCGTTCCACAGGGAAGCTTGCCCATGTTGACTCCAATGCCTCCCACAGTTGTATCAAGTTGGCTAGATGTCCTTTGGATGGTGGACAATTCTTGATACACACGGGAAACTGAGTATGAAAATCCTAGCAGCATTGCATTTCTTGACAGAAAATGGTGCACCTGGCACCTACTACCATACCCATTCAAAGGCACTTAAATATTTTGTTTTGCCCATTTACCTTCTGAATGCCACACATACGCAATCCATGTCTCAATATTCTCAGGGCATTAAAATCCTTATTTTACCTGTCTCCTCCCTTTCATCTACACTGATTGAAGTGAATTTAACAAGTGACATCAATAAGGGACCATCACTTTCACCTGGATTCACCTGGTCAGTCTATGTCATGGAAGAACAGGTGTTTTTGTATACTCAGTGTATGTGAAAATGTCGCGTTTCTATGTTTTGCAGTAAAAAAAAGAGAAGATAAGTGTTTCCAGTGACATCATCAACCAATTAGTTGGTAATGCCTACTAGTAACTGGTTAAAATCACATGATGCACACCGATGATGTCATTGGAAACACTTATCTTCCTCTATCTTTTTTACTACAAAACATAGAAACGCACAATTTTCACATATGTTGATGTTGGGGTGGTGCTGGACATGATGAATATGAAGTTGAAAATGTTTGAATTGTCCTTTAAAGTAACAGAGGAATTTTTCAAGGGTTTCTAATCCCAGAGGTGTAACATTGTGAGATTTCGGGGAACGCTTGTGAAACAGACCTTTGAGAAGTCAATGAGAGAAATTAAAATGTATTTCTTAGTTGTTAATTTTCTCTCCATCTAAAGGCAGAAACTACATTCGAGCCAGTGTCTTAAGTAGTTGAGCATGTTATTACTCCAACCTCGTGAAAGAGACAAACTGACACGTTTTCATTTTAGTCAAAAACAACTTTATATCGAAGTAGTACCTTCGATTTGACGGCCTGCCCATGTGCAGTCAGGCACGAAACGACCGTTACACCCGACGACGTGTTTCTATGCATGAGCTTAGCTAGCAAACTTTGCCATTACATCGCCCAGAAGTGTGACCTGGGATTTCTATAGACTAAAACTACTTCTCCAATCTTCATACTGTACTGACTTTGTTCATACTGTACTGTCTTTGGTTACAATTGTATCAATCATATCAGAGAGAATAGATAAACTTTTCCTCCAAAACTCATAAACCTCAGGACCATCCCAAATCATATGTTTATATGTGCCAAGTGTCCTATTGAGGGAACATAGGTCACAATTTGAGCTTGGAGCCTGTTTTGCATTAAATCTTACTGGTGGTGTCCATTACGACTTATGACAGAGCTTAAAATAAATTAATTGATGATTTGAGTTCTTTGATAAGTGAAATGTATTCTTCCAGACATTCTCTCAATCAATAGCCTCTTTATCAATAGCCAAATCCTTTACCCATGTTTTAACCATTGAAATATCTTTCTGCATTAGTAAATGAAGATGAGAGTAAATAACTGACACAAAACCTGTGGATGGAAATGTAAAAATCCACTCTATCACAGGGTACCCATTGGTCTTCTAAAAAGGAAAATAAAGTTACCCTATTGGCTATAAACTGTCCCGTTATAACAGTAGCATCTGTCATGAATGCCATTACCCATTTCTGGGATTAGGTTGATTTATATTGCAGATTTCAAAATGTCAAAGTTCCTCACCATTTTAACTGGAACTCCTGTAGGAAGACTAGTCAGTCCACTGTTTTCTTTTCCTGGTGTCCCGGTAGGAGGCTCTTGGATGTGCATGCGTCACAAACTTTACAATGTTGAAGTCATGTGTATGTTTTGTGGGCTTTGTTTTTTAATGATCCCCCACCTGTATCGTTCAACACTTCAGTTATCTGTTACAAAATCAACAGATGCTCAACAGATTGTCTTAAAAGAAGGCTACTGGAATATGACTGTAGGCTGTCATGGAACAGAAGGAAACAGTATTGAGAAGTTGAGAACATTGTCAGTTAACGGATGTTAGAATTTCCGGTCATTGTTCTGTAGAAGCACAATCATGTAGCAACTGATGTTATTTTTAATAGGAACACCTTGACCACATCAGTGCACACCAGCCATGGTAATACAATAATCTACCAGCTTTGACCCATAGGCCTAGGCTACAACATTTATCCATTACAGAGTATTGATGCATGGGTTAGGTTTTGTGCAAAGTGCCTATACCTAAGACTTAAGTAGATAACTGAAAGCTTCTCAATTTCACTTTGGTTGTCCTGCGTTAAATGATGACCTTAATGAGGCTGTAAAATCCTATGCTTGGGCAACTTTTCTCACTGTGAATTGCCCAACATCCTTTGAGGGACTCTTGGTTGGAGGATAAGGGCACTGTGTAGGAAATGAAGTTACTGAACTGAGTGGGGTCAACTGAACAGGAAAAACAAACTCACTGGAGACACGTGTCTCTGTCAGGAGGCCACGAAGCGCGGATCCTGCTATGGCTGCAATTATTCATGCGGGAATTATCACAAGAATATCTGCATTGTTGGAGACATTTCAAAGTAAAATAAGAGAAATTGTTATTGACATTTAATTCAATCGGACTGTACTGTTGTAAATACGTAAAGGGAAATATAACTTATTCCATCAGACATTATGTTATCACTTTCTGTGTTTGAAAAGAACACATTATGTTTAACAACAGAAACTGTTTCATATAGTTGATATCAATAAGATCTCATTTGTGGTTTCAAGGTTGGCATGATATTTCTTTTGATAAAGCATTTTCTTTAAGTTCTTTACAAAAGTTCACTCGATTGCCTGTTGTATTCATAACGTAAACATAGCCTACATGGACAGGTGTGTAGAAATGCCCATTTATTTTGTCCTAAAAACACTTGGTGGCCGTCAATATCCCACGAAAGGGCGGCGGAAGGACATTAGGCCCTATTATTTTTCCAATTTAAAAGTACCTCTCACTATTTGCCTTTTTTATGGTGCTGTTCCTATTTCCTATAAGATTTCCCTTATTTCATGGTTCATTTGACTTGCAACTCCGGCTCCCTCTCACACTAAACCCAAGGGGAGGTTTTTCACTCACTTCCCATTGGTTGCCGGCTGGCGGCTCTCTCATCACAGTAACATTCCCATTCATACACCCTGCGCTCCATACACCTTCTCAAAATAACTTACTGTCATCCATGGTAACGACTTTGAATAGACGGGACAAATTATTTAAATTGGGGAATAATTAAACTGAAATAATAGACGACTGACAACATAACGACAGGTGAGTGAGGAAATTACATTTGTAAGATTGCGACTCGTAGGCTATTCTAACCAGCCACAAACCTCTGTTTATGCTGTGTGTTTAGGGACCATAAATCAATTCCACTGTTTTGTTACTAATTCTGGATTAATGTAGCTTGCCTTTTCATAAAACTATCTAATTTATCAAGATTCAATGCCAGTCTGGTTTCCATTTAGATTAAACAAATGTTTCATGTGATAAAAATTACAAGTAGTTTATTTTTCGTTTACAAGTCATGTTTGTTTTCGAAATGTGTTTTAGTTTGTCCTAATTTAACTCGCTTTCATGGTTGCTTGATGAGTGAAAACTGTGGTTAGAAAAAAGTGCAAAGATTAGGGGAAATCAGTTCGTTCTCATGTATGATGGATAACAGCAAGCTCTCGTGCAAGGTAATATGCTTAAAATGTAACACTAGAGGCTTCCAGTCCACGGGCTGTCTCAGAGGAAAGTCACTGCAGTTATTCAACAATCCTCCTGAGCCGCGAGTCGGCTAATTGTCTACATATGCGGAATTCTATGCTCTTTTACCATTTAGAAATTGGATGCATTTGGGAAACTTTATGAGGCGAGCCTAACGTTTGCCTACAGGAGCTGAAAAGACGAAACATATTGGTCCCCTACAATTATAAATCGTGCCATGATCATAAGCCCCTTGGATAATGTTTCAGTAGCCGGTGCTGAGGCAGAAATTCAATAACCAAAACATTTCAGCCAAACGTGAAAGGATTCCATAAAATATGTGAATGTGGGCCTATAAAATATCTGATCAGACACTAGTCAGTCCGTGTGTTTTATATTTATTTATTTGTTTGGAGATTGCTATAACATGATTTCTGGATGTAAGAGTGGTCCATTTGTTTTCATCGTATTTCGAAAATGTGATTATTTTTAACATAATGCCGCTGTGGATTTGGGGGCCCTGCACAATGTATTGTAGGCCTATAGTGACAAGTGCTACTTTACCTTTCGGTATTCCCCGTTTTCACAATGACAGTGAATGTCTCCTGTCAGTGGATGTGAGTCGAAATTAATGAGTCTTTGGCCGCAGTCTTTGCACTGACAATAAAAAGTTAGTTTTCATTATCCACTCGTTCTGGAGACCAGTGTTTGTCTCAGTGTAATTTGCTTGATGTTAGGAATGTTAAATGCTGCATGTGCCAGCCTTCTTGGTAATTGCACACTGAAGGAACCGCTAAAGACACCGTCCTCGAGCTGCCCTTTCACCCAAGACTTTGTAAACTGCACTTATTAAAGCGAAAAGTGTTTCAATATGTGGTAAGCTTTAGGGAGAAACGTGATGGGGGTTGGGGTTGGGGCTCTGCTGCCCTGCTTTCTCCACATGAGTTGTCTATCGAGAAAGTTAAAGTCATTCAACCATGGTAGTGGTTCTGGTCATCATGAACAGTGGTATCATGCATGACAATATGTGATTGGTTGTTAGATTATCATTGCGCCAACAAATATGTGACGAAGGAAACAACACGGCAAGGACGGTCACATGTCTGAATGAATCAAGTCTGTGTTCGATAACTTACAGTGGGCCTATGAACCAAATCTGACCCTATTCCTTATTTCAGTGGAAGTGGTTGCACGGAATGGAACGCAATTCACAAAACCGCAAGGTGCTCGTGCGCGCTCCTGAGATCTCTCTCTAGCTGTGGTGGTTATTGATAATTTTTTCAATAATTTACCCTGATATCACAACAGCATGAACAATAGCAAAAGGCTTCCGAAAGTAAAAAGGTTTTCAAATTGTTTATTTAATTGAAACCACAATATGTGGTCTGAGGCTTGGAGACTTGGCTAAAAGTCTGTATATATAAAGAATTTTACTTGAGGGCGAATTGAAAAAATATCTAAACAAAACTCATTTGATAACAACTAGAGTGCAGAAAACTGGACTGTTAGCCTGAAGGGAATATTTTCAGGAGATCACAGCCATTGAAAATGCACAAAGTTTGCATATTTAATTTATCATTAAAAAATGAACTAACAAAAGAGTCAAAGAAGTATGAGTTAATGGATGAATGACGCTTGAATGCTGGCTGTGTGGATGCTAGTCCATTATGAAGAGAGGTTGTTGATGGTCGAATGCATTACTGAACGAGTGGGCAGGAAAGTTTGTTATCCCAGTGTTATGTCTAGCCTACTGTAGCTCTTTTACCAATAGGAAGCGGAGTCGTTCTTCCACCAATCAGACATAGCTATCATAGCTATTTAGATGTGACATATTGGCATGACATAACATGTATTATTCCCCACGCTATAGGCTTTATTTGTCATTACATTGTTATTACATAATGAATTATTTTCATATGCATTGAACCACAATTGATGATCAATATGCACATTATTATAAGTATTATTATACACAATATTAGCATATTATGAATATGTTTTACTAATCTATTTATTTGTGTTGTTATAATTCTTTTATTGCATTGTTATTTTAGAATATATTTCACTTTTTCAGTTTTTCCCTTTTTTTTGTGCTAATATTCCTCTACTTTCTCTAGGGCCCGTTGAACACTGCTGAACACCTCTCGGCCCTCTCGGTTCTATGAACATGTTTCAGACGGTGCCTGACACTTCGTCTTACGTCAAGGTAAGACAACATCGTCTCTTCGAGAAGGTAATTTTGGTGGACGTTCTGGGTCGTCCCTAATTTTATATTCATGGCGATACTTTGCTAATAATTTGCATCTGCTTGTCATTTTTACAATCTCTATCGGTTTGCCTACCCTACGCCTAATATGAGCGGTATATTGAATAGGTATCCTATCAATTAAATCTTGGCACAATTGCCTCTCTCTATTCCATTGTTGTTATCATGTTATAACCGTTCTGCAGAATAGTCCTGTATTCAAACATTGTATTGGTAGTCTACTGTATAAAGTGATTCTGTTCATCTGTCTGGACATCAAGATTGATTTAATTTCTTTGCCTTCAGTGCGGGACCGGTATAGCACATTATTATATTCGACATCATGCGGTTTTTGTTCTCTCTCCGCCACAGTCTCAAAGAATGTAAACAAAGCAAATAGTGGACATCTGGTTTTCACGTTTAAAACTCTGCATTGAATCACATGGTACAGCGCGTATTTCTTGCAAGCGGACAATGTATAGGCCTTGGGACGATTTGTTTGAAACGAAATATGCATTCCCATTGTTAATCTTATATCCTACATTAAACTGCACAATCCAGGACATGCCATAATCTGACTTTAGGAAACTATCAGTGTACGTTCAGTCGTCATGTGTTGTGTGAGTGAATATGCCTTGTCATTGTTCTGCCTGTTGAGTGCTCATCATAACACATGAACATTTCGGCAGGCTATTATGTGAGTCAGGCTGTTTTAAAATAATATTGGAAATGTGATGCCATATCTTTCATAGATCATTGGTTGAAGACCAATTGCATATAGGCGGAGCATGTATGCTTATGAAAATGAACAATTGTGCTTAGTCAAGCCATTCATAATATCTTTAGAATCAAAATATTCAAAGAGTGACTTGTTATGTTTTGGCGACTTATTTCCCTTTGCATATAAGGGCTCTTTTCATACAGTCATAACGTTTGTAGCGCTCTGCAGAAAGACTTAATTTTCACTGGCCACATTGCTTGAGTCCTCTGAACAATTCCCGATTTGTTTTGGGAGACTTGAACAGCAAGGAATGTTTGAGGAGAAAATGTGTTTTGAAGTTACCCTTTTTGCTCCCTAAATAAGACAAAAAGGCAATAACTAGGAAACCAATCCAAGAACCTGTGCAAAGTACTCTTTGGTTAACCACTGAATGCTTAAGATTCCTTAAGCAACGCACATTTCAGACAAAGTAGGTCAGGTCAATGAATATCGCATTGTCCTCGTTTTAATCGAAACCTTCATTTAATTATTTTGCATTTTGGGGCAAGATATTGGTTAGAATGTGAACCAGGCACGCCTCAAGGCAAATTTTAAATAAATATGCTGCTTCATTCAAGCGAATCCATGGCCTAGCATTTGTTTTGTTTGGTTAAGGCCAGGCGAGACTGAAGCTCTCCAATAAAAATAAATCTCAAATTAATTATGGCCCCGAGCAAGGGACCAGACAGTTAGGTCTTGTATGCTGCAGTCTCCGCTTTTTGCCCTGAGTATTTTTACTTGTTTTTTCTTTTTGCCGAGAGAGGGAAGGGGCTTACCAGAACTCTGAAGTCTAATGAACATTCTTAAATGGCCGATCCATATCTATGGCTATGTAGGCCTAGTGGTTAAAATAATAGGCCAAAAAGGTTTGTCACATAAACACATTTATAGAAGTGGGTTTTAGTAGGCCTAAGGTTAGTTTGTTTGGTCTTTTACTAATTAATATTTGTTCACGAATAATATAAACATAGGCCTCTTTCAGTAGGCTAATAATCTTGACTAATAATTATGACGAAACCTTTAATAATACTGGCATAATCATCGCCGTTATAATTTACCATTAGATCATTTGGTTACATTATGGATATGTTTAGGCCCATATGGGCTATTCTTGCGCACTTGTAAGCAAGTGAAGTTGTTAAGTGCTGTAAATTCACGATGAGCAAAAGGGCAACAACTTAAAAACTGAAACTAACCTAAGTGGTATCCACCCACTTCTTGTATTGTCCAATGGAGGAGTTATGGCTTCCCACAGCTCGTGGTAAGAAATGTCTGGCTGTCAAGTTTCAGCGTCAAGCCAGATGTTCTGTGGTTCGCTGTATAAACCAACTTGCATCTGTTTATTGGCCTCCGAAAATGCTTGTTACCACTGTATTCATTATGGCCTTGGCGGATCCCGGGATAGCTTTTCTCTCTTTGCATAAACCTGCATGTTTCGTGCGTAATGGCGTGAGTAATTTGATAAGCGATAGACTAGCTCTTACTTAGTCTTTAGTTTTTTTAGTGATTTGCCTCGGTTACTGTGCTTCTATGGCCAACTCAATCAATATTGCCTGGTGATTTCAGAGTTTGGTCACATTATTCCTCAAGTAACCTCAGGTGTCAACAAATCACACAAGATTGTGTTAGCGTTCTACGGGTTATTATGAATATTTGAAATAGGCCTACTTATATGGCCCATAAAATGACAGTCGTTCACTATTAGGCATACTAGTCAATAGGCTATTTAAAATAATAAACATCTATTCTTTTCTAGAAGTTAAGCCACACCAATGCCCTCTGCTATTGCAAACGGGTCTTAAATGGATGGAATCTATAATGAATATTATACCATGACATCATTCGCCCTACTTTTATTTTGAACGAAAATGAACGAAATCCAATACATAACCAAAACAGTGGAATGTTGAATTAGAAAAAGTTACGGCCACTAAATAGTTAAACAAGGTGTCTCCCTTAATTACACGAAGCTAAACTGGCCTCAGGCAGGAGAAGCCTTGACCCCAAGCAGGATCCAGATGTGGTGGTCTCGAGGGGGCCTCTCCCGCAACAGACCCCCGAGTCGAGAGCAGACAGGCCGGCCGTCTGTCAGTCGCAGCGGCGCAGGATCGGTTTGGCCGCTCTGTGGCCTTGCCGCTCCCTCAGGCAGAGCCCTATTGGTCTGGTCACGTTCAGAGCTGGCTCCATGTCTAGCATCTGCGCTGAAATTGTGTCTGAATTGATGAGGGCAATTTCCAAAGGTAGAGGAAAAATGTTTGGGGGTGGGGACAGGAGATGTTTGTCCATGGCTCCAGTAGCCTAAGGAAGAAAGTAGTTCAACTATAGCCTAGGCCTAATAATACAATTGTAATAATAATAATAGAAGCCTATAATAATGTAATAACATGTAATAGCAATGTAATAACATCTCACGGGAGTAGGTATACTTCATCATTACATTAATTAATAACACATTTATTCATGAACTAAACTCCAAACATATTAATATTAAGAGAGGGGGTTCCCCTTTGCAATATTTGGAAATATAGGCCTACAATCCATCATAATTCCCTACTGTGTTGGATTGCAGACGCACACGTGTAGAGCAGACCTTGATCTGGGGCGCTGCGTGCTTGGATTTTATTAATGGTGTTTCAGGAAAACGTCACTGAGGCTTGGAAGGCTATAACAAAGAGCATCAACCCTTGCCACAGGTAGTTCAAGTTCGTATTCCTCTTGGTTTGATTTACAGTTAATTTAATCAGCACTCTCGAGGAAAACATCTGTCTGCTTTGAAAGTGCAACTATTTTATATCTCCATCTTGCAGTGGAAACGCGAATATAAGATGTTAAAAGAGTAGGGGATGAAATAGGCTAAAGTAAAATCAAAATTGTGAAGAAAAAAAATGGACGCATTGCATTAAAAGCAATAAGGAGATTTTAAAACAATATGAAATCACATAACATTCTATACCAGTTTAAATTATTGCTTTTTCATTGGCAAATGAATTTAACATAATACATGTATATTGATGGAATTGATGAAACAAACTCGTTCGCCAGTGTCTGTGACGTTTGGATAAAAAAATGACACAAATGTAGCCTACAACAACATATGCATAACGCTGGCAACCATTCTGTAAATATTTCAGAGTAAAAACATTAACAGCGGGGGGAACACGCAATTGTTTTCCCTGCTTATCTCTTTGGGACAAGTATCCTGCTTTTTGGAGCTGCAATGAAGGCAGGGCTTGCAGTGACACACATAGCTTCCTTCTCAAAAGCGGTGACTTCACTTCCCAAATGTAGAGAAAAAAACTCCCGGTTAACTGTCTCTTTCTCTCTGCGACATATCGGGGGCTGGAATTAATTCAGGAGCGTGTCATGTTTGGAATATTGTTGGGGTTCGCTGAAAATTGCGCAAAATGGACGGAACTATTAAGGTAAGGGTGGAGGACTGTGTGTACGAATTTGTGAGAGCTTTGCTTTTCGGAGTTGCGCCTCCTTTTAGCATGAGTTGCTATGTTTCTGAGCAGTAGCCTACAATGTTGGGCAATGAACGGATTTTTATTTTGCTCCGAAAGCGGTAACCAGATGTCCTTCTTTTTCCTCTTTATCCCGAAGTTTCCTTTTCCTTTAGGAAACTTTGAAAGGGAAAATAAGCTTTGGTTGGATAAGAAACGTTTAGACTCGATATATGCTTTCAATGTTGGAACGAGCGCGTAGATGCACATCTGCAACTAAACAAAGTGCTAATTTTATTCAGTGAAAAGTATGAATTATATAACAAAATGGAGAACAATTATTTGTCTCCAGTTGAAATAGTGTTGGCTAGGGATTAAGCAAAATGTAGGCGATATATGGCTGTGTGGTTATATGAACGTGCGTTTCTTTGTAAGGTATTGGTGTGTCAAAGATGTGGCTGCGCAATTGTGGTGGCACGGTGCCCGGGGATCCTCTCACAGTTCATGGTTCAAAACGTTACTGATGGTGTTTTGGTGGCGTTTATTATTCAGGCTGTACAAGGAAGTAGAATCCATGAGTAAAACCATAGCTTTTTAACGCATATTTTCGGTTGTAAAACGAGTGTTGAACACTTGCCATTTTTAGTAGCCTTATCAATAGCCAAAATGTCATTTGGAAATATCACGGAGTGATTTAGAAGCGAAAACTGCGCATCCCCTTCTTGTAATTCATGAATAACAAAAGACTCACAGTCTTACCTGGGTAGTTATACTTAAATTGAACACAAAAGGTCATTCATAATAGGGAGCGCGCATATCTTAGTCTTGAGGGACGGATATTCAAGCGCGGTCCTCCATGTATTGAAATTCCAGATGCAGATGTTTGATGGTTAGGTCACTGCATTTCGCACCACGGTATTGTGTCTTGACTTTGAGTAGACATAGCCGATAGTCAAATAAAATTAGTCTGCTCTTATTTCTAATTAACTGGACTTTTATAATACCCATGGAAACGTATTGTTCTGCCAATGTGTTTTCTTTTGATGTTGAAAGAAGCGGGTTTGTGTGGTTGAAGTGGCGGCTGGGTATGGTGTAAGTTTTGGAACAGTATAAGCGTTGACTGCACAGAAAAGTTGAATTTATATTAAATCATTCTCACCCGACTGGTTTGTGATTGTTTAATACACAAACATGCACAATAGAAATATTTAGGCCTTGTGAAATGATTGTTAATATTCTGCTAAATTGTGATGATGACTATATAACAATAATTTAACAACAATAATGACTATATTATTATGAATGTATCAGGACTGTGCATGTATCCGTGTGTATATTTGATTGACTACAAACTGTATTCAGACTTTACTCATCAAAGGAGGGGAGGGGGGGGGGGGGGGGTTATCGAGCCATGAGAGCTTCCTGTTCTGCACAATCTGGTTTCCTGACAGGTTTCCCTTTCCTCCTCAAACAAAGGGCTGGAATGCCTCCTGAATCGCATGCTGATGGGTGTGTGTGGAGGACACAATAGACGTGTGCAGTCTGGATGGAAGTGGTGTACTGGGTACTGGCACTTGGTACTGGCACGCATCGTGAGGCATTTGTGAGCCAGGCCGTTTGGCTGTAAGGAATCTGTAGTGGCCCGGGCACGTGGCAACTTCCACTGTCACAGTTTCCCAAGAAGAGTTTAGAAAGACCTGTTAGTTTATGAATGAGGGTTGTGAACAACATTAACCTATGTTGAGTTGATAATGGCATCATATGGTACCATATAATTATTGATAAGTACTGTAAATCATTTAGCGAAAGCAAAACTTGGAGTGCCTTGCTTTTTGTTCCCAGTGAATGTTATTTTGTAGGCTACTTGAATAGCCTACGCGGGAAGGGATGTTAGCACAAGATGCTCAGAAGAGAAGAATGTAGATCAATGAGTGTAGATAAATGAACTTTATCTCTGTTGCACCCTTACCATTGGCAGTGTGTGTGTTCCACATTGATACAGAATCAACATTTCAAATAGACTCAGACTGGTGTGTTAGATTGCCTGTTTGGAAGTGCATACACTCACATTATTTTTAAAACCTGTAATCTTGATAGGCACATGCTGATATGTCAGTGTAAATGTAACGTGCAACAGCCATAACAGCAGAGCTGCCCTTATCAGGAGACATTGAGACATTCCCTCACTGCTCTCAACATATCATCCACAGACCAGGCTAGCTTCTGTGTAGAGTATTCTGATAGGGCATATGTCTGCCAGACTGCTAGTGTGCAGCTATGATTGTTTGACTGATGAAATCACTGGCACGTCTGTCCAACTCTGAGGGCATTATCAGATGCTGCCACAAAGTATCATCCATCCAGCCCTCCCAATGAATGGCCTCAAAAGATGTCACCTTGGTCAGTTTGGAACCGTTGGCACATCACAGACACATACAGTCAGTGTTAGTGAATTTGTACATTGAAGCATTAGTTTGCTGGAATGCACTGTACTGTATGTGAATATGCTGTATTATTCTGATTAGCAGTGAAGATAGAAATCCCCATCCCAAGATTAGACATCTCAGGAGATGAGTACACGGGCTGTAAACAGCAGACTGGCCACTGCATGTATCACTGCAACTCCAGTCCACAGGGAAAACTCTGCTTCACTTTTTCACTTGTTAGGACTCATTGGCTCTGGTTAAGGGCTTGTAAGTGAGCATTTCACTGTAAGGTTTCACCTGTTGTGTTCAACAAATACAATTTGATTAGATTTTTGAAATCTAGCCCTTGTAGCCTTTTTGATCCATGTTTGCTATTTCGTGAACAGTCAGACATGTTTTGATGCGTACATACAGAACTTTGTTCTTCGACGGGGGAAGAACTGTGCTAATGGCACATCTTTGTCTTGATATAGGATGTTATCTTTGAAAATATCTGTAATCCCTCAGGATTACAGATATCTGTCTAATCGGTGACATCAGATGCTACCAGATCAGATGTGGTCAGACATGAGCCTAATCCTTGAAACAGCTTAACTGTAATGACTCTAGATCCGTTTGTCTCTGTTGCTGCTGCTTTGTTTCACTAAAATGTGTCATTGACAGAGCTGAGGCAAGGCAGGCCTCACCAGCTCATTCATTCATCGTAAACAGAGGTTTTAAAACTGATTTAGCTAAAAGGCTGCCACAGTCTATACATACCTGTATATCTCATAAATACTGTACATCTCTTTGGCTCTGTGTATAGGTTGTTGTATGTCAGATCATTGGAATAGCAAGTATTGTATTCCCATTAGCCCATATACATCTCTGGAAATGATAGATCTGATATGTATTCCATGCATCAGTTACCAGACATGAGACAGAACACGTGGACACAGACAGAGGAGAGTTCCAGTGGAGCCACTGCACTGGGGTCAATGTAGAACTGACCCCCTTGCTGTTCCTGTTGATTCTTCAGCTGCTGTTCCTTCTCTGTGGAAGGAAAACGCAGACTAGATCTTGTTGTGCGTAGTAGTCATCAGGATTTTAGTCATGTTTGAAGTCATGGTAACATCAACAGGAAGCTGTAGTTGCTACATAGGCCCAATCACTATATACACAAACCACTTAGGATGCCAGATTGCGATATGACACATAACTGCACATAATTACTGTAAACAAAATGTATCTACAACAAGTGAGAGATTGAAGTTGTGAGATCACAGGTTCTCTCTGTTGTTCTAGAGGTGCCCCCTCTATAATCTGTTCCTCCTCTGGCCTGCAGGAGGCACTGTCAGTGGTGAGTGAAGACCAGTCCTTGTTTGAGCCTCCTTACACTGCTGCTGCCCCTCTACCCAAGACAGACATGACTGCATCTGGCACACAGGACTACGTCCAGCCCCACAAAATCAACCCATTACCCCCTCAGCAAGAGTGGATTAACCAGCCAGTCCGAGTGAACGTCAAGAGAGAGTATGACCACATCAATGGATCCAGGTACGTTTGTCAGTATGCACAATCCATCTCACTAGACTCCAGCTCTTATGTCTTCGTCTCTGCTGATTTGAGTTGATGTTCCCTAGATTAGTCTATATTCAAAAGGATAGTTGTTCATAACAGTTGCTTGTGCACAGTTAAATATGATTTTTGTCCACCTTCTGCAGAAAGTGAGCTGTTCATCTACCATTCACTCACTCACCTGACACTTATATTTCATTGGGCTATCTCAAGCTCTGCTCCATTGGCCCTGTGGTTGGTCTATATTGCAAACGATTTTCATCTCACTTTAATACATGCTTAGAGCCAATATAAACATGTCTTGTCTCTCTCTGACACTGACACTGTGTGTCTGTGCAGCAGGGAGTCCCCAGTGGACTGCAGTGTGGGGGGTAAATGCAATAAGCTGGTGGTGGGCAATGACACATCTCAGATGAGTTACGGAAGCTACATGGACGAGAAGAACGCTCCGCCCCCCAACATGACCACCAATGAGAGGAGAGTCATCGTCCCCGCAGGTAACAATGACCTCTATAATATAAACCACATGGTATTTCTTTATAATGAATGAAAATCACATATTGTTTTTTCTTAATTTCCGATGTTATTAATTGCTCAATACCTAGACCTATTAGTACTATGACTCCACATTCCAGGCTGTGAGAAAGGTTTATTTATTTGTCATTTTTCTTCCTAGTCAAATAGAGGGCCTATAAACATGCTATTAATTGGCATACATTTTCTGATGTTGTAGAAATGTTTTTGTTAGCCCCGGATGTATTTAGCTGGGTCACGGGTGAAGGCTCTTTGATGCTTTTGTTAGTCATGTTTTAGTTTACTCATGGGAGTATGACTAAACACGTACAGGCAACAGAGGTCTGTTCAGTCAAAGAGCTCTTTACATTGGCTAATTGATTCACATATTACAGAGTATTATTTATGAGGGATAAATGCTTTGGGAAACACTCTCTGTCAGTCTTGGAAGAGATTGATGGTACATCAGATATACTGTAGAATAGATGCAGGTGTATGATTTCACTCCATCAAAGTATTACATAGGCTACACAATCTGGGAAAGGATGGGTCAGATACATTCATTGAAAGATGGATGAATGAATAGCTAGATAAATAAACAAGTGAAAATAACGAATGGATACATTAGCCATAATTTGAAAATAATTATGAGACCGAAACTTGAAATTCATTCTCAATCAATGTGAAAAGAGTGGATCGTCCCGTGCTGTGTACACTACCTCTGTCTTCTTGTATTTCTCCAGATCCGTCGCTGTGGTCTCAGGATCATGTCCGCCAGTGGCTAGAGTGGGCCATCAAGGAGTACGGCCTGCTGGAGATGGACACGGCCATGTTCCAGAACACAGATGGCAAGGAGCTGTGTAAGATGAGCAAGGACGACTTCCTCCGATTGACCACCATGTACAACGCTGAAGTCCTACTCTCTCATCTCAATTACCTCAGGGAAAGTAAGTTCTGGCAGCCATTTCAATTTATCTATACTGAACAAAAATATAAACACATCATGTGGAGTGTTGGTCCCATGTTTCAGGAGCTGAAATAAAAGATCAGAGAAATGTTCCATAAGCACAAAAAACTTATTTCTCAAAAATGTTGTGCACAAATTTGCTAACATCCCTGTTAGCGAGCATTTTTCCTTTGCCAAGATAATCCATCCACCTGACAGGTGTGGCATATCAAGAAGTTGATTAAACAGCATGGTCATTACACAGGTGCACCTTTTGCTGGGGACAATAACAGGTCACTCTAAAATGTGCAGTATTGTCACACAACACGATGCTAGAGATGTCACAAGTTTTGAGGGAACGTGCAATTGGCATGCTGACTGCAGAAATGTCCATCAGAGCTGTTGCCAGAGAATTGAATGTTCATTTCTCTACCATAAGCTGTCTCGTTTTAGAGAATTTAGCAGTATGTCCAATCGCCCTCACATTCGCAGACGTCGTGTGGGCGAGCGTTTTGCTGATGTCAACGTAATGAACAACGTCTTCTCCCGAGTGGCTCAGCGGTCTAAGGCACTGCATCTCAGTGCTAGAGGCGTCACTACAGACCCTGGTTCGATCCCGGGCTGTATCACAACTGGCCGTGATTGGGGGGGGTTTGGCTGGGGTAGGCTGATTATTAAAAAAATAATTTGTTCTTAACTGACTTGCCTAGTTAAATAAAGGTTATATGTATATATATGAACAGAGTGCCCCATGGTTGCGTTGGGGGTATGGGCAGGCATAAGCTACATTTTAGTCATTTAGCAGACGCTCTTATCCAGAGCGACTTACAGTAGTGAATACATACATTTCATATATATATATATTTTTTTGTACTGGCCCCCGTGGGAATCGAACCCACAACCCTGGCGTTGCACACACCATGCTGGCGTTGCAAACACCATGCTCTACCTACTGAGCCACAGGGAAGGCCAATGAACACAATTGTTTTTTATCAATGGCAATTTGCACGGCCCCCTGTATGTAATTCCTGAAAGCTTAAAATGTCCCAGTTCTTCCATGGCCTGCATACACACCAGACATGTCACCCATTGAGCATGTTTTGGATGTTCTGGATTGACGTGTACGACAGCATGTTCCATTTCCCGCCAATATCCAGCAACTTCGCACAGCCATTGAAGAGGAGTGGGATAACATTCCACAGGCCACAATCAACAGCCTGATCAACTCTATTCGAAGGAGATGTGTCGCGCTGCATGAGGCAAATGGTGGTCACACGAGATACTGACTGGTTTTCTGATCCACGCCCCTACCTTTTTTTAAGGTATTTACAGTATTTACATATGCATATCTGTATTCCCAGTCATGTGAAATCCATAGGTTACATTGACTGATTTCCTTATAGGAACTGTAACTTAGTAAAATCTTCGAAATTGTTGCATGTTGCGTTCATATATTTTTTCAGTATATGTCAGTGATCAATCATGGAGGTGTAGGACTCTAGTTTCTCAATGATATTTATTCTCAGTGTGGTAACAAACAATGACAGAACAGAAGTTCTCTGTCTCTTCCATTTGCCAGTTTGTACTGCATTCTGACATTGACATACGTCCAATCTCGTTCACCCGGCCATGTGAGAATGCCAGAAAACATGGTTTACCCGTTTTGAATGTTTTACATTGGTCTTTTGCCTGGATTGGTTTTTCATAAAGAGTAGAGGAGGCTTAAATAGCACAGACATTTCAGTCTCTGTTTCTCAGCGCATCGCCCCTGCTTTTGGATGTGAACAGAGTATGCCGAACCAAGGGGAATTTAATGACTCACTGTGTTTTGTCACCATAGTCATCATGTTACAGTCGCCAGACAATGATACAGCCTTACTGGAAAACTGGACCCCATTTCTCCAAAATGGCCACCCTGCGGGCCTTGGCACATACAGCTATTGCAGCCATGAGGACTTAAGAGTTTTTTCCCCTGTAGATAACCATCATCTCTGGACTGTAACCCGCTCTCCCTCCACTTAGGATTGCCTTATTCCACATACGCCACAGTAAGATGAAGCCCAGGTGCATTGCCTCAGGAATCACACGAGCGAGTGAGGCCTATGTGTTCAGCAGAACACAGGAAGTTTATCTGTAATATACAATGGAAGCTGCTTTGCTGATTAATTGGAAGGCCTTTTGTACATTACGGCCTAGCATGTTTTGGCAGCGAGACACGACTATAAAGAAACAAGGTTTCGCTGCACCAATAAGCAAATGCAATCTATAAGCAAGATACCAGGAGGACAGGCAGCATCTGGCATCTCGTACAGATTATCTGGACTGTGTACCGTTCTGTGCTGTAGAGTTCAGGTTCTATAGACATCAACTGCATTTAATGGAGTTGGTGGATGGCCATCACAAAACATACTAAGCCATAATATTGGAGGCCATCCATAACATCAGTTATTTCAGTAAACCAGTAAATATTTCCATGGATATCCCACCCTCTATGTATGACAGTTATTCTCTGCTGTTTGCACTGTGCTGTACAGCAAGAATAGCAGCTGCAAAATGTCATGACATGGAGCAGGGTGGAGCCATAATGGTTGACTAATTTTAAAGTTTCTCTTAAAAATCGTGATGGGTCTTGCTGTGATGTAATGGGAACTTTATTCTGTGGGTGTCAACAGTTTTCTCTGTGCTGTGCGTGGCGACTGGGCCCAGGGAATAGGGATGGCTGCTGTGAGTATAACAGCCCCATTGTGTTACAATGCAGCATGGACTGGAGGCTCTGTGTGTCTGACTGACCGCCGCTGGGCCCTCTTACTCTCCGCAGAGCAGTTTTCATTAGGAATGGTTGCCGCGGGACTTAGCCTGGCTTAGGCGTCCTGCACTGCGGCTCTACCCCCGCCACCATTCTTTTGATTTAGTTGTTGTGTGTTTTGGAAACAGAAGAGATGCTTCGGAATCCTCCGCTCGGGTATTGAAATTGCTTTGGACTCCTTCCCAAGCCAGGAGACAAATGCTCTCTCTTCATCCCGTGCCTGGCTGACCAGTGGCAGGCCTTTTGAGAAATGAGCAGCATTAGGGCGTATATTGACGCGGGGCGGTGAGCTCGCGTTGAGGTGGGAGGAACTGTGTGAGTAAAGGCACGACGTCGGAAGAGGGTGGGGAGTTTCCAGGGTTTATCCTGACCTCAGGGCCTCAGATTTGAAACTGAAGCCGATCTCTTCCCCCTGCAGCACAAACAAACATAATCACAGACACGGAGCTAGCCCGTCCAGAACGCAGACCTCTGGCTTCACTCACGAGGAGAGGTGGAGCGGGGCTAAGCTCTCGGTTCCGACTCAGACACACATACACAAGGAGAGGGAGAAGCAGGCCCTGGAAGTTTTTAGTGATTACAGGCCGTCTGATGCCTCACCCTCTCCCGTCCTCCGCCTCTCCACTCTCCTCCCAACCCGACGACGGTCTGTCCTCGACGAGCTGGAATAATTTCATACACATCTGTGTACATCATGTGTGTTACTTTGGGGTCTGTTTATTGAAACTCTGATTAACATTCTTCAGTGTCATTAAGCTTATTCACTGTAGGCCCGAGCAGGGTAGGGACATTTCCCCTCCCTGCGGCTATACGCTAAAAGTAACAACACACGCCTGTCTGTTTTGTCTTAGTCATACACAGGGAGGAATATCATATAAATGCTCATGCCAGCAAGGCATTCTGCACATATCTGAATATCTGTCTCCAGCTGCGAACAGTAATAAGGGTGGTTGCCTGTGCATTATTTTGGCCCCATTGTTGGTCACTTATCCAGATTTTCTATGCGATGGCCTCCCATTCTCCAATGTGCTTTCAATTTAGGGCGCAATTTGAGAATTTGTTCAAATTAGTCTGTCAGGGAGGGACTGCTGACTGTTTGCTTTATTGCACCCATGTAGGTCGGTTTGATACCACATGTGCTGGAACGAACCAAGCACAGCGAAACCTCCAACAAGGAGAGACTGTATCCTCAGACACAGAGACAGGAGAAAGGTTGAGAGAGAGAAAAAGAGAGAATGAAAGAGTGGGAGTTTTTATTGAAGTGCGTGGAAATAGCCTGAAGTGGCTCTGATTAAGTGCCATAGGAGAATAGCTGCATTGCTTTCTTTCCCAGCTGTCCCGGCTCTGGTCTGGTCTGCTCTGTGTGGCTGACTGTGGCTGGAAGGATTTACAGAGTGATAAGTCTGGGCTCCCAGCCTCCCGGGCTGCCTCTGCTCCTGATCCTACTGCTGCTGATGGTGCAGCCCACTCGAGTGTGGGGACATTCTCAAGCCCTCAATAGTTTATGCAGACCATAAACATCTGGGCTGAAGGCTGCAGAGGAAAAGGAGATCTGGAGTTCTCTCCTTCGCAGCAAGTTACTCCCAATCTCTCTCTCTCTCTCTCTCTCTCTCTCTCTCTCTCTCTCTCTCGCTCTCTCTCTCCCCTTCTCTTTTTAGGTTTTTATGGAGCTCCTCCTGCATTAGTTATTTCTATTGGCAGATTAGCACTGCAGTGGAGGGGCTCAGAGGCCTGGCTAACTCTGTTGTTAGCTGTTAGGTACCATTACACAGCACCTCTGGTTGGTTTGGGTTGGTCAGGGAACTGGGCTAATGTAGCCTAATTACTGGGGTCTCCTAGGCCTCCTTTAAGGGGCAGTGGCCTCACCGCCTGGGTGGGTGCCCTTCAGATTGTTGATAGAGAGAAGGGTATGTACATGTTTGAGGGGGTGTGGGACTTGAGAGGGGTTTGTTGATGGAGAAAAGGGTATACATGTGTGAGGGGGTAGTATAGATTTTAGCTTGGTAGGATCAACATCAGGCCAGGGCTCAGCAAAGGTCAATGACGTCTAACCATCTCAGAAGGATGTCTGTCAATATTATGGTGTGTCAAGATGGAGGATGGAGGGTCAGGAAGCATTTTAGACTCATCATTTATAGAAAAGAAAGAAAACAAAACACTGCTATTGGAGGTATTATGTAATAGAAGTACAGACTTTGGCAGATGTGGCTCGGTTGGAGGAGGCTGAACATCAGCCAGTCATTCCACTGCGCAGTCAGATTACTGGGATGTGTTTTCGAGGGGGAAGAGCACGTCCAAATAAATAGGCGGTTTAGCCAAGCCTCCCTCGCCCAAAGTGTCAGTGTTGGCGCTCCCCATTTTCTCTTTCTCCCTCTCTCCCTCGCTCCCTCTCTCTCTCCCGTCCTTATAATAGCGGTCTCAGTGTTCTCTTTTGAATCTGTTTTCTCAGCAGCTCTGTCTGTCTGGGGTGGCCCCCATGTGGAACCCAGTAGGGCAGTAGTTAACCCTAACCCCGTCTCTCTCTCCCTACTACTTTTTACTATTCTCTCTCTCACCCTGGAGATGGGTCGGTGCCGTGCCTGCCCCGTGCGCTTACACTGAGAGTGTGGAATAATTTTTGTATGGGGAGCTGCGTTTGATTGCTGTGCAGGGACCCTGCCTCACACAATGCTTCCCCTGTTCACCAGCCCCAGGTCCAAACCAGGGCCAGAGTCTTGGGGGTGGCGTGGGCTGGGGTGGAGCGGGAGGGGTGGGGGTTAGAATATGTGTGTAGAGCCCCCCCCCCCCCCCCCCGCCTCCCTCCGCCAACCCGCCAAAAAACAGACCCCAGGTCTGCATTGCCATTCCCCTCACCCTCCAAAATGAGCAAAGGCATCCTGCATTCCCAAGCTGTAGCCTATACTGTTATTCATCTCTCCGTCTCCTGCCCATTCAGAAAAGCTCCTAGAGTTCCTTTCTAACCAGCAACTCCCAATAGTAGTAGTCTTTGTCTTAAATTTTACACTCCCCATAGTAGTACTAGTACTGGTATTTTCCCAGTGCATTTCTGGTCTGTTTCTCCACTCTGATTTATGCGTCGGGGCAGCTAAAGTTAAGAGAGCATTTTGGTGCCGCCCAGGGTGCCTGTGTAAGCAGAGGAATGCAGAGCACAGTTCTGCTCCATAAGGTAAAATGAAAAGCTAGCCATTATGCTATTATAAATAGTCTTGGTTTCTGGACTTTAATAGTCAGGAGGTTTGTGGTGGAATTGTTGACTCAGCACAGCATTCCGAGTTTAAAGGACTACATATAAAAATATTGCTGGGACGATTCTTTATTGGATAGAATCGACTGATTGTTTACAATGTACCATGGGCAGTTTTTAAGTATACTTTTAAGAGGCATCTCAAATTAAAGGAAATTGAGATCTACTTACACTAATCAAGGATCTTCTTACTGCCACCTACTGGGTATTGGCCAGTGTTACTACTCACAGCTAATATCATTGTACACTGTATACCAAACATTAGAAACACCTTCCTATTATTGAGTTGACTCCAATGCTTCCCATAGTCGTGTAAAGTTGGCTGGATATCCTTTGCGTGGTGGGCCATTCTTGATATACCTTTATTGGAAATTATTGAGCGTGAAAAGCCCTGCAGTGTTGCAGTTCTTGATGCACTCAAACCGGTGCGCCTGGCACCTACTGCCATACCCTGTCAGAAGGCACTTAAATCTTTTGTCTTGCCCATTCACCCTCTGAATGGCACATATACAATCCATGTCTCAATTGTCTCAAGGCTTAAAACCTTTCTTTAACCTGTCTCATCTACACTGATTGAAGTGGATTTAACAGGTGACATCAATAAGGGATCATAGCTTTTCACATGGATTCACCTGGTCAATCTATGTCAGGGAAACGTTTTGTACACTCGGTGTATAATGAATCATTAAAATTCATGACTTGAATTTCTATACTATATAACCTATTAGCCAGTATATTTTATTAATCTTGCCGTATGCACAGATAACTGTAAACTTTGAGATCATACAGCTCTGACGTTGTGCCCATCTGGCGTGTTGCAGGTAGCTCATCATTATCCTACAACACTCCATCTCACACGGACCAGTCTCCACGCCTGGCTGCCAAAGAAGGTAGGACAGCATTATTTTTCAAAACCTTATTGCTAATGTTAAATATGGGCAACAGTTTTCTATTTCAGAGGTGTTTTTATAGGGGACTATGTTTCCTTTATTTAAGAGAGCCAGGTATATGCTGAAAGAGTGAGAGAGAGAGAGCGAAAGAGAGTGAATGTGAGAGAGGACAAGAAAGAGTGTTCTCATTTAGCACGATCATTTAGCCAAAACAATAGAGCTGTAGCACGCTCCGCTCTGTCTGCCAGCCGCTCAGCGCACGGTGGTCTCAGTGTGAGTGCCAGTTCCCTCTCTGCTGCCACAGAGGAGAACAGGCCCAGGTCCTGGCAGCACCAAGCAGAGACACAGCTATTGACAGGTGTATCTTTTGTACAGGGGAATAATATCAGGCAGCGCTACCCCAGTCTGTGCTATTCATGGCCTACCTGTACATGGAGGAAAGTGAGGGCCACCTTACAATGGAAGGGAATTAGCAAAACAAAAGGCATGCTGTGGCTAACCTCCCCATCCACAGGGGGAGATAAAGGAGGATAGGGTGGGGGGTTCAACGAGATAGCACGTCTAAATAAGGTCATTTTTGTGGAGCGGTGTGCTTAAAGGACAGGTGGTTCAGCCACAATGTAAACAGAGAGAAGGAGACAGAAAGGGAGATGAGTTGTTTTTGTTGTCACAACTTTGACTCAATCTAAGAGGGAACACGTGGTAGGGAGGAAAGTTGTTTTGGCGGTTGATGTGTGTATTTGTGCAGGTTTTGGAGGGCAACTGTTACACTGAGCATTGTAGGGCACTGTTCATTGTTTTAACATGTAGATTAGCATTCTGTGTTGCTTGGTGTTGATGAGACATGTTCATTCTCTCCGATCAGATACACTGATCAGTCTGGAAGACAGGGTTTTTTGCAGACAGCTAAAATGTGACTTTATGGTCCATAAATAACTCTGAATGTTTTTTATTTAACTAGGCAAGTCAGTTACGATCAAATTCTTATTTACAATGACGACCTACCCCGGCCAAACCCTAACCCAGACGACGCTGGGCCAATTGTGCACCGCCCTATGCGACTCCCAATCACAGCCGGTTGGGATACAGCTTGGAATCAAACCAGAGTCTGTAGTGACGCCTCTAGCACTGAGATGCAGTGCCTTAGACCGCTGTGCCACTCTGAGGAGACACTTTGTCAAATGAGCATTTGCACTGACATTTATCAAATCACATTTTATTTGTCACATGCTTCGTAAATGACAGATGTGGACTAACAGTGAAATGCTTACTTACAGCCCTTCCCAACAATGCAGAGGGAAAGAAAATTGAGAAATAATAGAAAAGTAAAACACATAATAATAATAAAAGTAATAATAGACACACAATGAGTAATCATAACATGGCTATATACAAGGGGTACCATTACCAAGTCAATGTGCAGGGTTATGAGGTAAGTGAGATAGATATGTACATGTACAGTGCATTTGGAAAGTATTCAGACCCCTTGATTTTTCAACATTTTGTTATGTTACAGCCTTATTATAAAATGTATTAAATAAAAACATGTCCTAATCAATCTACACACAATAGCCCATAATGACAAAGCGAAAACAGGTTTTTAGAAACTTTAGCAAATTTATTACAAATAAAAAACAGAAATACCTTATTTACATAAGTATTCAGACCCTTTGCTATGAGACTTGAAATTGAGCTCAGGTGCATCCAGTTTCAATTGATCATCCTTGAGATGTTTCTACAACTTGATTGGAGTCCACCTGTGGTAAATTAAATTGATTGGGCATGATTTGGAAAGGCACACACCTGTCTATATAAGATCCCACAGTTGACAGTGCATGTCCTTTCAAAAACCAAGCCATGAGGTCTTAAATGAAAGAAGTTTGTAACCACCAATACTCTTCCTAGAGCTGTCTGTCTGGCCAAACTAAGCAATCGGGTAAGAAGGGCCTTGGTCAGGGAGATGACGAAGAACTCAATGGTCCCTCTGTCAGAGCTCCAGAATTCCTCTGTGGAGATGGGAGAACCTTCCAGAAGGACAACCATCTCTGCAGCTCTACACCAATCAGGTCTTTATGGTAGAGTGGCCAGACGGAAGCCACTCCTCAGTAAAAGGCACATGACAGCTTGGAGTTTGCCAAAAGGCACCTAAAGAACTCTTTGGCCTGAATGCCAAGCTTCACATTTGGAGGAAACCTGGCACCATTCCTACGATGAAGCATGGTGGTGACAGCATCATGCTGTGGGGATGTTTTTCAGCGGCAGGGACTGGGAGACTAGTCAGGATTGAGGGAAAGATGAATGGAGAAAAGTACAGAGAGATCCTTGAAAACCTGCACCAGAGTGCTCAGAGACTGGGGCAAAGGTTCACCTTTCAACAGGACATTGACCCTACGCACACAGCCAAGACAACGCAGGAGTGGCTTCGGGAAAAGTCTCAGAATGTTCTTGAGTGGCCCAGCCAGAGCCCAGACATGAGCCCGATCAAACATCTCTGGAGAGGCCTGAAAATAGCTGTGCGGAGGTGCTCCCCATCCAACCTGACAGAGCTTGAGAGGATCTGCAGAGAAGAATGGGAGAAACTCAAATACAGTTGTGCCATGCTTGTAGCATCATACCCAAAAAGACTTGAAGCTGTAATCGCTGCCAACGGTGCTTCAACAAAGTACTGAGTAAAAGGTTGAATACTTAAGTAAATGTTATATTTCAGTTTTTTATTTTTAATACATTTGCAAAAATGTCTAAAAACCTGTTTTTGCTTTGTCATTTTAGGGGTAGATTGATGAAGAGAAATAAAAAACGATTTAATCACTTTTAGAATAAGGCTGTAACATAACAAAATGTGGAAGAAGTCAAGGGGTCTGAATACTTTCCTAATGCACTGCAACAAGGAATAAAGTGACAGATAGTGAACAGTAGCAGCAGCGTATGTTATGAGTCAAAAAAGTAATTGCAAAAAGGGCCAATGCAGAGGTTGCTATTTGGTTAACTATTTAACTACATTTTTTTGCAGTCTTATGGCCTGGGGTAGAAGCTGTTCAGGATCCTGTTGGTTCCAGACTTGGTGTGTCAGACCTGCCTAAGCCTGTATTAGTGTCTGTGAGATGAAGTACATATCCTTTACATGTGGACTGTGAAGTCACCACCATATACAGTACATGAGTTCAGGTTGCAATAACACTGATAGCCTGGCTCACAGGAAAAGGGCATATCTAGCTGGGAAGAGAGGAAGAGACTAGGCTGAGTTACACTGTTCTCACCCTGGTTCATATCATCAGGCCAATGGGCGTGCTTGATAAGATACTTTATGTTTCTGCACGATTCTATTTAGGTTTTTTTAGACAATAGACAGACAAAATACATGATCAATAAGATTCTGCAGTGTCACCTCTGACCCCTTCTTCCTGGTTCTCAGTGGCAGGTATTTGGACTGGCAGATCAAGCAGGTCAACTCCCCTCAACACCATTTCCCCAACACTGAGAAGTGATTTCTATTATAGCTACCATAATAACAGTGCTCCTGCTTCTCCTAATACAAACTCAGTCATAGCCCAAATTCCATAAAAGACTTTTGCTTCAAGAAATGGCAGTATTGAGACTTTTATCAACTTTCTATCGCCAGATGTTCACAGTCATATTGCCTGTAGAAAAGGGTCACATACCATCTCAGCTCTCTCAGGGTATAGTAAGCACCGTTATTCAGCAGGAGACCTCCAAATCTTTTCCAGACTGTCTGATGTAAAAAGCAATGTTATGAATAAAAGTGAGCATATAAAACATGGAATGCAGCAGCCATGAAAAGTGTGTGTGTGTGTGCGAGCGTGTGCGTGTGTTCATGTGCTTGCTTGCATGTGTGTTGAGCTAAAGGGTACAGGGAGATAGTTTGGAGATTTAGTGATTTACCACATGGCTCCTCAGTGGTCACAGAGAGGGAAGCTTTAGCGATTGATGGGCTATTCTTTGTCTTTTATCTTTCCCTCTATGGCCTCCCAAGTGGAGGACTGCTCATTTACATTGGTTGAATAGCCAAGCATACATACAGTACTCTATCCATTGTATGTACATTGTGTCTGCTAAAGCTTGGCAGCTGCCTCTTCCTCATATAGTCAGCTCTTTTCCTTTCTCACACAGATGGCTTTTAAAGCACCTGCATACAGTATAAAAAGCCCTGCTCTGTCTGAGTCTGTCTTTGGCTAAGACTGTGGGTTAAAAGCGGTCCATGACTATGCTTCTCTCTCGTTGGTGCTCAGCCCTTGTTTTGAATAGCTGGTCTGCAGTCAGGTCTCCCAGGAGGAGCAAGCATTGCACCACACCCCAGCCTAGAGTGGAAACTGGCTCTACTCAGAGAGGGCCTGGAAAAAGAGGGAGAGAGGCTCCGATGTGCCATACTTCTGGGGTGTCTGTTGAGTTTGCATGGCTGACTGTATTCCTGACCTGGTGTGCTCATCTGGACTCTGGTCGTCCTTCCCAGTCTGTCTGCCTGGCTTCCCCCTTTCCTATCATCTCTTCTCGTTTCCTCTCTTCTCCTTTCGTACCCTCTCCTCCCCTCTCGTCTCCTCTTCTGCCCTTGAGCAAGGCATTTAACCCCCACAACAACTGCTCCCCGGTCGCCGATGAAGTGGATGTCGATTAAAGCAGCCCCCCGCAACTCTCTTATTCAGAGGGGTTGGGTTAAATGTGGAAGACACATTTAGTTTGAAATCATCCAGTTGACTAAGTATTCCCCTTTCCCTTCCCTTCCCTCTCATCTCCTCACCTCTCGTCTCCTCTCGTCTACTTTGCTGAATGGTGCCCTACTTAGGTCTCATGTCCACCCCTGCCCTTCTGGTCTGACTCAGACCTTAATCGAATCAGGAATAGGAACTTCCACACTGTCTATAGTGGTGAACCCTTAATATGAGGATATTGCAGGGATGTGACCCTCTCTCATGTCGAAAGGCTACGTAGTGGAGCCGAGTGTAGTCTATCCAACCACCTCCTCCGCTCTTTATCAGACAGTAGCGGGATACAATGCCATTGTTTTCTTTTCACATTCCAACGTTGTGTTTCGTCTGTCTGGGTCTCTTGAGTTTCTCTCTCTCTCTCTCTCTCTCTCTCTCTCTCTCTCTCTCTCTCTCTCTCTCTGTATCTGTCTCTCTGTATCTGTCTCTCGCACCTCTCTCTCTCTCTCTCTCTCTCTCTCTCTCTCTCTCTCTCTCTCTCTCTCTCTCTCTCTGTATCTGTCTCTCGCACTCTCTCTCTCCCCCTTCTGTTTGTGACCCTTCTCTTGGAAGGAGGTAGCCCCTGTGTGTTTTTTCTCAGAGGAGGGGGGACGGGAGAGGGGAAAAAAGGGCTAGTAAAACAAAGAGAGGTTGTCTGCAGGCAAGGCAAGCAGGAAACGCAACTCTCCGAGGACTCTCCCCCAGTCGTTGCTACTTGGCTATCCCACCAGCCCACTGCAGATTGGACCTGACAGCCTCTGCTGAGCGACGGCCGCCCAAATGCTTATTCCTCTCTCACTCTCTCTCACTCTGTCTGTCTCTCTCACTCTCTTCTATCACTCTCTCTCTGTCTTCTCTCTTCTCCCTCCCCCTCTTTCTCTACCACTCCACCCAGCTCCCTCCATCCTACCCCAGGCCCATCCGACAGAGAGAGAAAAGAGAGACCCACTCTTTGTTTAGTTCTTCCAGGTTCAGGCCCATTGAGCCAACTCTGGGGTTAATAGTTTAAAAAGCAGAAAGAGTGAGATGTTCATAAAGATCTCTTTTTAGGGAAATGTTTCTGCTGAAGGACGGTTTTATAAAACACAAACACACATGAGCAAAAGGAAATAAGTTGAAATAACATCCTGTGAAAGTGTGATTAAATACACCGTCTGTAATTATTTTTATTGTAGATATGTAATTTATGTTAGACAATAAAACATGTTCTAGTGACATTGCTTCTTAGAAAGCCTGATTTTTTTTCTATTACAGCTTTAAATCAAGTTTGTGGTTGAGAAGTACTCAACACTAAAGTAGATGTGCATTTTGATTTATTCAATGTTAGTTGAAGTAAACCAGTGGAAGGTCTGCATTTTCAAATGTTTGTTTTTATAAGAAATTACATGTTTCTGACCACAAGAGGGCAGTGTTGGATAATGTTTTGAGAAGCCATGACATGGCTGTAGATGTTGAGGTCACTGATGAGTCAGAGGGAGCTAGTTGTGTCAATACCTCTTGTAATAGGTGTGTGTCTGCATCACCACGGTGAAGCATGTTAAGTTCTAGCTGTCCCATTGGCTGTATATGTAGCGTGACACACACACACAATGATTTAGAGCCTTAAGTCTTCACGTTAGACACCTGCTGTGTCTCTTAACTGCATGTTGAGCTCAGCAGGGGCTTATATGAGCACCACTTATGTGACCAAACATAAAAACAGTGATGACATCATGAGAATTGAAACATTAAAAATATTAATGTAGTCATTATAACACGATGGAAGACTAGTAGGACATTACATCAGCTATATGTAATATTAGTAAGACATTACATCAGCTGTATGTAATATTAGTAGGACATTACATCAGCTATATGTAATATTAGTAAGACATTATATCAGCAATATGTAATATTAGTAGGACATTACATCAGCTATATGTTATATTAGTAAGACATTATATCAGCAATATGTAATATTAGTAAGACATTACATCAGCTATATGTAATATTAGTAAGACATTACATCAGCTATATGTAATATTAGTAGGACATTATATCAGCTATATGTTATATTAGTAAGACATTATATCAGCAATATGTAATATTAGTAAGACATATCAGTCATATGTAATATTAGTAAGACATTATATCAGCTATATGTAATATTAGTTGGACATTATATCAGTGATATGTAATATTAGTAAGACATTATATCAGCAATATGTAATATTAGTAGGACATTATATCAGCTATATGTTATATTAGTAGGACATTATATCAGCAATATGTAATATTAGTAAGACATATCAGCTATATGTAATATTAGTAAGACATTATATCAGTGATATGTAATATTAGTAAGACATATCAGCTATATGTAATATTAGTAAGACATTATATCAGCTATATGTAATATTAGTAAGACATTATATCAGCTATATGTAATATTAGTAGGACATTATATCAGCAATATGTTATATTAGTAAGAAATTATATCAGCTATATGTAATATTAGTAGGACATTATATCAGCAATATGTAATATTAGTAAGACATTATATCAGTGATATGTAATATTAGTAAGACATATCAGCTATATGTAATATTAGTAAGACATATCAGCTATATGTTAAATTAGTAAGACATTATATCAGCGATATGTAATATTAGTTGGACATTATATCAGCGATATGTAATATTAGTTGGACCTTATATCAGCGATTTGTAATATTAGTAAGACATATCAGCTATATGTTATATTAGTAAGACATAATATCAGCAATATGTAATATTAGTAAGACATTATATCAGCTATATGTAATATTAGTAAGACATTATATCAGCGATATGTAATATTAGTAAGACATATCAGCTATATGTAATATTCGTAAGACATTATATCAGCTATATGTAATATTAGTTGGACATTATATCAGCTATATGTAATATTAGTAAGACATTATATCAGCGATATGTAATATTAGTAAGACATATCAGCTATATGTAATATTCGTAAGACATTATATCAGCTATATGTAATATTTGTTGGACATTATATCAGTGATATGTAATATTAGTAAGACATTATATCAGTGATATGTAATATTAGTAAGACATTATATCAGTGATATGTAATATTAGTAAGACATTATATCAGTGATATGTAATATTGGTAAGACATATCAGCTATATGTAATATTAGTAAGACATTATATCAGCTATATGTAATATTAGTAAGACATTATGTCAGTGATATGTAATATTAGTAAGACATTATATCAGCTATCTGTAATATTAGTAAGACATTATGTCAGCTATATGTAATATTAGTAGGACATTATATCAGCTATATGTTATATTAGTAGGAAATTACATCTGTTAGATGTGTGTCTTGCTTCACTGGCAGTTATATGTCCTCCTGTCTAGTGACTGTCTGCATGTGGTACAGTCTTAGCCGGTAACAAAGCTAAATGTCAGGGGTGCTATAGTCGTTGCCAGCCAAATGAAGGTAAAATTGCATCTACTTTCAATTTAGACGGGAATGTGCAGTACTGTTTTTGATGCATTGATGGAGAAAATATGCATCCTGTTTTATCTGCACGTCAAGGAGATTGATTACAACTGGTAGCAATCCAGGTACCCAGACCGCATTCAATCAGTTGGGAACCTCACAAACGTAAGGCAATTCTTTCCAGTTGCAGCATCTAACAATCATTAACTACTAGAATGTCTATCTGTCTGTTTGTATGTCAGTTTGTGTGTATTTTCCCCTCCCGTTTGTGGTCACCATGGTGCAACCTGCTCATGAAACTGTCATTTTATCAAAGACATCTTGTTGGTTCCTCTAGTTTTGAGACATAGTTGTATGTCAGATAAACCCACATCACCTTGGCCAGATATCCTGCTGCACAGGGTTTCTTGGACAGGGTATGGATAGGCAGGCAAACATTTTTATAGCCAGCTCTTGGCATCACTCCTCTGGCTTATTTCCGTGACAATCTCATTGCTTGTTTAAAGCCAAGTTGTGTTCCTGAGATGGGTTTGCTTGCAGGTGGGGAGGTAGAGAGCACAGCCTAGAACATACACAGCCACATACCAAAAAGAGACAGTACCACATTTTAAGTCAGGACTAGTGTTTATTATGAGATGAAGTGGAGGGTTCATCTTCTCGAGCTAGAATCAGTTTATTTCCCACTCGTGTATAGGCTGCTTGGTTGTTTAGCAACAAAACCGACTTGTGCGCAACCATGGGGCAAAAAAGATTGGGTTGGCCTAGATTGTTGACAATATGTAAACTATATTTAGTCTGCAAGGTTTGGGGGTGGGGGATGTTGAGGGAGAGGTTGTTGTTTTATTCGAGGGAGGGTTCGAAAGGTTGAGGGGCAGCTCTCAGGGAACTGTAGGGGGATCTTGGATGGTTGATGGCCTGGCGGTTGGGAGCTTGGGCCGGTGACCGATAGGTCGCTGGTTCGGCTCCCTGTTTTTGAAAATTAAAAATTAAACAAGATACACTGAGTTAAAACGAGCCACCTACGATTCTCCACATGGCAGCTTCTTGTAATTGTTGCTAGCTATCTGACCATTCAGAGTCATAACACCCCACAGCCTTCTGCCTCATCGATGCGTGAGCATCATTTTCGTATACGATGTCAGCCAACCCGTTTATAGGATAAATAAATGCAATACTCCGATATTAAATGTTAAGAAGTGCAGTAGAGTGTTTAATGTTGACAAATCTCTCTTTGACGCTCTCTACTTCTCAGACCCCTCATATGATGCTGTACGGCGGACTGGATGGTCGAACAACATGCACAGTGGAAAAGGTAAGCATGTGCTTTGCTTTACTGAGTCGCAGAAAGACTTGTAGCCTAACCACACAAGGAATTAGGATATGGTCCAACCCATCATGCATCATCACATACAGTGCCTTCGGAAAGTATTCAGACCCCTTGACTTTTTCCACATTTTGTTACGTTACAGCCTAATTGGATTAAATAAAACCATTTCCTCAGCAATCTACACACAGTACCCCATTATGACAAAGGGAAAATAGGTTTTTAGAAACTTTTCCAAATGCATTAAAAACAGAAAAACTTTATTAACATAAGTATTCAGACCCTTTGCTATGTGACTCGAAATTGAGCTCAGGTACACCCTGTTTCCATTGATCATCCTTGAGATGTTTCTACAACTTGATTGGAGTCCACCTGTAGTAAATTCAATGGATTGGACATGATTTGGAAAGGCACAACCCTGTCTATAAGTTTACATCACATGTCAGAGCAAAAGTCAAGCCATGAGATCGAAGGAATTGTCCGTAGAGCTCCAAGACAGGATTATGTTGAGGCACAGATCTGGGGAAGGGTACCATTTCTGCAGTATTGAAAGTCCCCAAGAACACAGTGGGCTCCATCATTTTTAAATGGAAGACGTTTGGAACCACCAAGACTTCCTAGAGCTGGCCGCCCGGCCAAACTGAGCAATCGGGGGAGAAGGGCTTTGGTCAGGGAGGTGACCAAGAACCCGATGGTCACTCTGACAGAGCTCTAGAGTTCCTCTGTGGAGATGGGAGAACCTTCCAGAAGGACAACCATCTCTGCAGCACTACACCAATTAGGCCTTTATGGTAGAGTGGCCAGACAGAAGCCACTTCTCAGTAAAAAGCACATGACAGCCTGCATGGAGTTTGCCAAAAGGCACCTAAAGACTCTCAGACCATGAGCAACAAGATTCTCTGGTCTGATGAAACCAAGATTGAACTCTTTGGCCTGAATGCCAAGCATCAGGTCTGGAGGAGACTTGGCACCATCCCTATGGTGAAGCATCGTGGTGGCAGCATCATGCTGTGGGGATGGTTTCTTTAGTGACAGGGACTGGGAGACTAGTCAGGATTGAGACAAAGATGAATGGAATAAAGTACAGAGAGATCCTTGACAAAAACCTGCTCCAGAGCGCTCAGGACCTCAGACTGGGCAAAGGTTCACCTTCCAACAGGACAATGACCCTAAGCACACAGCCAATTCAACACAGGAGTGGCTTCGGGAAAAGTCTCTGAATGTCCTTGAGTGGTCCAGCCAAAGCCCGGACTTGAACCCGATCAAACATCTCTGGAGAGAACTGAAAATAGCTGTGCAGCAACGCTCCCCATCAAACCTGACAGAGCTTTAGAGGACCTGCAGAGAAGAATGGGAGAAACTCCCCAAATACAGTTGTGCCAAGCTTGTATTTTATAAATTAGCAAACATTTCTAAAAACTCGTTTTTGCTTTGTCTTTATGGGGTATTGTGTGTAGATTGATGAGGAATAAAACAATTTAATCTATTTTAGAATAAGGCTGTGACCTAACAGAATGTGGAAAAAGTCAAGGGGTCTGAATACTTTCCGAAGGCACTTTACATTCTTCCCTAGCTCATAGAGAGACATGTGAGAGCCCACTCAACCCAAGCACGCAAGGCAAACCACCAATGATTAAATCCTCAGTCGTCAACCCTGAAATCTGTGAACTTTAAGCACTTACCCTAGCCACCAGTTACTGGCCTGTTTTCTTTGGAAGGTGGCTGACTTGCCATTAAGATGTGTACTGTGGTTTATCCATGACCGCCCAACTGGCTTTCTTCCCTCCTGTTTCTTTCCCCTCCTAAACTCTCCCTCTTCAGGCTCGCCGGTGGTCACACAGAACGTGTCCAAGTCCACTGAACAGCCCAGACCTCAGCCAGGTAATGTATTTCACCCTGCTCATTCCTTCCATCATGTGTGTGTGCTCCACTTAAGACAGCCGCAGTTGGTTACACCCATCTCACAAGGATGAGGATCAGCCTAATGTATAGTGATAGATACAGACTAACAGACCTCTCTCACCACAGATCCTTATCAGATCCTGGGGCCCACCAGCAGTCGACTGGCCAACCCAGGTAGGTACAGGAGGATGTATGAGCCTAATCATATATTAGATGTAAACTAAATTTCCCAACATACATTGTTTCATTATGGCCTTGGTGGATTTCTCTGAAAAAAAAAAAAATTCTGCTGAGAATTGTGCACATTTGCATTCTACTTTACTGCAGTATTCAGTAAGTACAGTCGTGGCCAAAAGTTTTGAGAATGACACAAATATACATTTTCACAAAGTCTGCTGCCTCAGTTTGAATGATGGCAATTTGCATATACTCCAGAATGTTACAAAGAGTGATCAGATGAATTGCAATTAATTGCAAAGACCCTCTTTGCCATGCAAATGAACTGAATCCCCCCAAAACATTTCCACTGCATTTCAGCCCTGCCACAAAAGGACCAGCTGACATCATGTTAGTGATTCTCTCGTTAACACAGATGTGAGTGTTGACAAGGACAAGGCTGGAGATCACTGTCATGCTGATTGAGTTCGAATAACAGACTGGAAGCTTCAAAAGGAGGGTGGTGCTTGGAATCATTGTTCTTCCTCTGTCAGCCATGGTTACCTGCAAGGAAACACGTGCCGTCATCATTGCTTTGCACAAAAATGGCTTCACATGCAAGGATATTGCTGCCAGTAAGATTGCACCTAAATCAACCATTTATCGGATCATCAAGAACTTCAAGGAGAGCAGTTCAATTGTTGTGAAGAAGGCTTCAGGGCACCCAAGAAAGTCCAACAAGCGCCAGGACCGTCTCCTAAAGTTGATTCAGCTGCGGGATTGGGTGACCACCAGCACAGAGCTTGCTCAGGAATGGCCGCAGGCAAGTGTGAGTGCATCTGCATGCACGGTGAGGCGAAGACTTTTGGAGGATGGCCTGGTGTCAAGAAGGGCAGCAAAGAAGCCAATGCTCTCCAGGAAAAACATCAGGGACAGACTGATATTCTGCAAAAGGTACAGGGATTGGACTGCTGAGGACTGGGGTAAAGTCATTTTCTCTGATGAATCCCCTTTCCGATCGGTTGGGGCATCCGGAAAAAAGCTTGTCCGGAGAAGACAAGGTGAGCGCTACCATCAGTCCTGTGTCATGCCAAGAGTAAAGCATCCTGAGACCATTCATGTGTGGGGTTGCTTCTCAGCCAAGGGAGTGGGCTCACTCACAATTTTGCCTAAGAACACAGCCATGAATAAAGAATGGTACCAACACATCCCCCAAGAGCAACTTCTCCCAACCAACCAGGAACAGTTTGGTGACGAACAATGCCTTTTCCAGCATGATGAAGCACCTTGCCATAAGGCAAAAGTGATTACTAAGTGTCTCGGGGAACAAAACATCGATATTTTGGCTCCCCAGACCTTAATCCCATTGAGAACTTGTGATCAATCCTCAAGAGGCGGGTGGACAAACAAAAACCCACAAACCCCAAGCATTGATTATGCAGGAATGGGCTGCCATCATTTAGGATGTGGCCCAGAAGTTAATTGACAGCATGCCAGGGCGGATTGCAGAGGTCTTGAAAAAGATGGGTCAACACTGCAAATATTTACTTTTTGCATCAACTTCATGTAATTGTCAATAAAAGCCTTTGACACTTATGAAATGCTTGTAATTATGCTTCAGTATTCCATAGTAACATCTGACAAAAATATCTAAAGACACTGAAGCAGCAAACTTTGTGAAAATTAATATTTGTGTCATTCTCAAAACTTTTGGCCACAACTGTACATAATGAGTTATGGATCTTTGATCAATCGGCTGTTAGGTGTTCAGGGATAGAACAGCTGTTGATTTGACCTATGTGTGCGTGTGTTTCCTGGTCAGGTTCAGGACAGATCCAGCTGTGGCAGTTCCTGCTGGAGCTCCTGTCAGACAGCACCAATGCCGGCTGCATTACCTGGGAGGGCACCAATGGAGAGTTCAAGATGACTGACCCGGACGAGGTGGCGCGGCGCTGGGGCGAGAGGAAGAGCAAGCCCAACATGAACTACGACAAGCTGAGCCGCGCCCTGCGCTACTACTATGACAAGAACATCATGACCAAGGTGCACGGCAAGCGCTACGCCTACAAGTTTGACTTCCACGGTATCGCTCAGGCCCTTCAGCCCCACCCCACCGAGTCCTCCATGTACAAGTACCCCTCAGACCTGGCATACGTGCCCTCCTACCATGCCCACCAGCAGAAGGTCAACTTCGTGTCCCCACATCCCCCCTCCATGCCCGTCACCTCTTCTAACTTCTTTGGACCCACTGCTCCATACTGGAGCTCCCCTACAGGGGGCATCTACCCCAACCACAGCGTCCCCCGCCACCCCAACTCCCACGTGCCCTCCCACCTAGGCAGTTACTACTAAACCCCACTGCACCGTGACGTCTTCCCCAACATTCTCTCCCCCCCAACCAAACCCACCAGTGCTGACCTGAAACCCCAAATGAAACCAAACCAACTAAGACCGAGAGAAAGGGGGATTCTCTGCCTGGACCCATAGTCTGCTCTTAACTGGCAAAATGAAGAAAGCTAACTGAAGAAAGCTAACTGAAGGAATGTTTGAAGGATAAAAATAACTGGATGATCCAAATGGAGTACTACTTATTTACAAGACAAGAGACTGTTTCCATGTTTGTTTTGTTCAGTTTTTCAGTTCGTCTGTGTTTTTTGTGCCATGTGTCCCTTGAAAGCAGCACCCATGGGCCAGTTTAGAGTGCCCCCAAAATCTAGACACGTTACCCACACAGACGCAGACTTATCAAGAGACCATAGAGGCTCTCATATCTACTTTGTGCCTGATCACAGACATGGACCCATTCTCTATGTGTCTCAATCTACATTTCCCTCATATGGTAAAGCTCCTGCCTTGTTCCTCATTCCAGTCCTGTATGGGGTCTCAGATCAACATCATGTTCGACTGTCTCATGTTCTGTTATCAGTCCGTCCGTCTGCATCCGGTGTAGGTAGGGCTGTAGGTAGGGCTTCAAAGAAAAGGACTTCTCAGCACTGAATGAAAATGAAATGTTGGCAACTGGAATACACCATTGATTCACACTTAACTTATCCTCCAAACTGGAAGTAGGCGAGTTGGAGACCAGAGTTGGAAGTGAAGCGCTGTAGCTATGTTTTCAGGGGGCCACACACCAGTTGGCTGTTGTTATAGGAACTATGCTGTTTGTCCTCTTCAGCCGTTGGTTCGTTCCATTTCCAGATGTTTTGTTGGACCAAGTCATTATTAATGTGAATGCCCTCTGGTCCATGGAACACATCCTCAATTTGACAATCACAGTTGTTTGTCTGTCCAGGCCAGTCAAGTGTCTCTGTGCATTCATACTGCACTGCCATTTCAAAATGTGCATTTTCAGATGTTTAAAGTTTGTTGTATGAAAGAAATAATTGTATTTAAACAGCTGAATATGGACTTGTTTCACTACTTCTTGAAAATAAATGGTTTACTAAATAAAGAACAAAACCAACAAAGTAAGAAAGGATGAAAACAGAGAAATCCTCAGATTCGCGAATGCTGTGCGTTCGTCAGACCTATTTTCTATTATTTTGTAAAACATTGGTCAACTAGGCATTAAAGCAACTTACTGTATAAATTATGCAGAGTTATTTTCATATGTGACACAGTTTTAAAAAGTCAAGAGAATTAATACGAGTTGACCTCGGTCAAAAATGCAAACATTGTTAAGTCCGTTACTGATATATAGTATGTTCAACATTTTTAAACGTTTTATATCTGTACATTTGGGCAGTCCATTTTTACATGATTTTTATTTTATTTTATGAAATTCAATTTGTAATGTCCTCAGTGCCTTGGAGTGAACACAAGATTTGTTCTAGCTAGTTATTACCAAAAACCACAAATGCCTGCTTGAATCATAATCCTATACTTATAGTCAATCTGTTATTCTGTATATACCATGATTATGGTTGCTTTCAATTCTAAAATAGGCCAACAATACTTGTCATGTCTCATATCATTAAGCCAACCACCCAGAAATTGCCAGCTTTTGTCTGTGCCTTTAAATTGGCCAGGTATATTATGCAAAAGAGCACAGACACCCCTTATATTCACAGCAAGCATCTCTTTTAAGCTACATTGCTTTAGATGTGTGAATTAAAGGGAATTTGTTAGATGTAGCATGAAGGTAATAATCTAAAATGTACCCTTTACATCCACCTCTCATAAACAGTAATGTTCAATGAAAGGGGAGCTGTGCTACTTCGTATATGCAATGTATTTTGGATATTAAATATATAAATGTAATTTTGCAATTAACCATTTTATTATTATTGTAATTCCTGCCATGTATTAAGTACTAACTTTTGAAAAAGGGCTTTTGTATAGGAAAGAAATTTGACAAAATAAAAGTTTTTACTTCTGAACATATTTACTTCTGTTGGTCCATTGTCTGCCAGAAAGTAGGATACTGATCTTTAGCAACTAGGCAAAGTTACAACATCATGAAATCCATCATTTTTATATTTTTCCTTTTATCTGCATCACTATAAGAAATCTAGTTAATGTGTAGCCCTGTTTCAATCAATACTTAATCATCGTTACTAGCCATTTTATCCAGACTATAACCCAATTTCATTCATTTTTATAATTTCAGTGTTATACAAAATTATTTGATGAGAAAATACATTTCCTGTGGAGAAGAGATTGTAACAGGAAATACTTTATTGGTTTCTCTGATGTTTCTTATATACTGTATAATGACAACACACATCGACCCAAGTCCCAGTACCTGTGCTAACAATATCAGATGACTACTGGGGTTGTTGGGGTGTTATGTAAGAGCCTCAGAAGAGTATGTTGTGATTTCTTCTCAACTTGAGAGGTACATGGATGGGAGGAGAGACCTTTGTCCTCTTGTTATCATAGTGGATGTCAAGTGTGTGTTTATGACAACTGGGTTATTTACAGTATTGTATTCAGTGTACCCTATCAGCCTACGTACAATTGAGTCGTACAAAATGATAAAGCATGCATGTGTGTGAGAGAGAGAGAAAGGAGAGAAACACTTTCCTATCCTATACTGTCATACTCATTTATCGATGTATCATGTCAGTCGGTCAAGCAACGCAGGTCTCATCAGGCTATAAGTTCCCATATAATTTTTTTATGTGATGTCCATTGAAAGCCTTCATTATTTGCATGGATTTCAAACAGCTGTGAAATATTCTGGGAATGATAAAACATTTATTGTATGCCATTAAACAGAGAAGGCCACATCCATCACATCCATCCCATACCACCTTTAAAATCGACAATTGCAGTCATGCACATCACCACGAGCAAAAACACTTCACTGTCGCCACCATGTGGCTAGTACTGGCCAATGCAATTGACGACTTCACTGTGTAAATCAGCCTGGAACAGGAGTCTTTCTTTTCACGTCTTGTCTTATCACCAAGTGAATGATAATGTCAGGGAGAAGTAATTAACATTTTAAAGTGAATAGATTTGGTCGATAGTTTTCTATTATTTCCAAGACCCGTACTCGCGGGTGCTTTTTCAAAGCCTATGTCAGAGACTCCAGTGAGTGTAATGTGCTCAATATTAGGAGTTGAGAAATAAAGTTAACATCATTAGAAAGAAGATGTTCCCCTCTTAACTACTGTAGGTAATTACACATAAACATACACAAAAATCACTTTTATATATATATATATACAGTACCAGTCAAAGGTTTGGACACACCTACTAATTCCATGGTTTTTCTTTATTTTTACTATTTTCTACATTGAAGAATAATAGTGAAGACATCAAAACTATGAAATAACACATATGGAATCATGTAGTAACCAAAAAAAGTGTTAAACAAATCAAAATAAATTGTATATTTAGCCACACTTTGCCTTGATAACAGCTTTGCACAATCTTGGAATTCTCTCAACCAGCTTCATGAGGTAGTCACTTGGAATGCATTTCAATTAACAGGTGTGCCTTGTTAAAAGTTAAGTCCAATTTATTTTCTTCTTATTGCTTTTGAATTGTGTTGTGACAAGGTAAGGGTGGTATATAGGACATAGCCCTATTTGGTAAAATACCAAGTCCATATTGTATCAAGAAGAGTTCAAATAAGCAAAAAGAAACAACAGTCCATCATTACTTTAAGACATGAAGGTCAGTCAATCTGGAAAATTTCAAGAACTTTGAACGTTTCTTCAAGCGCAGTCGCAAAAACCATCAAGCGCTATGATGAAACTGGCTCTCATGAGGACCGCCACAGGAAAGGAAGACCCAGAGTTACCTCAGTTGCAGAGGATAAGTTCATTAGAGTGAACTGCACCTCAAATTGCAGCCAAAATAAATGCTTCACGGAGTTCAAGTAACAGACACATCTCAACATGAACTGTTCAGAGGAGACTGCTTGAATCAGGATTTCATGGTCGAATTGCTGCAAAGAGACCACTACTAAAGGACACAAATAAGAAGAAGAGACTTACTTGGGCCAAGAAACACGAGCACTGGACATTAGACCGGTGGAAATCTGTCCTTTTGTCTGATGAGTCCAAATTTGCGATTTTTGGTTCCAAACACTGTGTCTTTGTGAGACGCAGAGTAGGTGAACGGATGATCTCCGCATGTGTAGTTCCCACCGTGAAGCATGGATGAGGCTGGGTGATAGTGTGGGGGTGCCTTGCTGGTGACACTGTCTGTGATTTCTTTAGAATTCAAGACACTTAACCAGCATGGCTACCACAGATTTCTGCAGCAATACGCCATCCCATCTGGTTGCGCTAAGTGGGACTATCATTTGTTTTTCAACAGGACAATGACCCAAAACACACCTCCAGGCTGTGTAAGGGTTTTTGACCAAGGAGAGTGATGGAGTGCTGCATCAGATGACCTGGCCTCCACTATCACCCAACCTCAACCAAATTGAGAGGGTTTGGGATGAGATGGACCGCAGAGTGAAGGAAAAGCAGCCAGCATATGTGGGAACTCCTTCAATACTGTTGGAAAAGCATTCCAAGATGGCGTAGCAGTGCAGACGTGTTTTGTTCGTCCTCTCGTCTACTTTTGTATTTTTTGTCCTTTTTTTGTTTTTATTTCAATTTTATTTTCAATCTCTTTTCCATTTTAAATCAATTATACCTTCCGGTAACCTGCCTCACCCAATGTGATATGGAACCGCTATTTAAAAAAAAAAATAGTTGTAAATATTTTTTAAGACCTTATAGCCAGAACCACCTAGCCATCAAAGCTAACCAGCTAATTAGCTACTAGCTATTTAGTCATTGTTAGCCACTGCAAGCGGCCTTTACCTTCTGCATAGATACCAGCCCTTTCTTTTTTAGCCTGGATAATACTTGCCAGCCTACCAGTATCGTAATGTTTCTCCACTACAACGCCGGATTCCTGCCGTAAACCCTGGACCATTACTCCTGCCACCGAGTGACCCAGTACCGAAGCTAGCCCTGAGCCAGGCCAGGCCTACCTCCCGGCCTACTCAGTTGTTCACCCGGACTCCACCCAAAAATGGCTAGAATCCACTACTCCACCAGATCCTTGTCGTAAGTTCTGGACCTTGGCACCGGATCACCGCTGCTATCGAGTGGCTATAGTGACTAATGCCCCTGCCCCGAAGCTAGCACCAGTTAGCCGTGAGCCAGGAGCATCTCCTGGCTAGCAAACTAAATTACTACAACTACAATAACTCTTTCGCCATCTGGCTTGGATCCTTTGTTGACACGACGCTGCACCACCACGACTGGTCTGCCAACGAATACTCCATCCGCAGTGCTTTCAACCTGCCTCTGTCGGATGTCGGAGCAGACGCTTCTACTAGCCCCGGGCTACTAACTTTAAATGCCGTGTCACCCGCCTGCTAGCGTAGTTGCGACTACTCCGCGGCTTCCCTGTTCCATCTATTGCTGTCCCCTGGACCCTATGATCACTTGGCTACATAGCCGATCACTGCTGGACTGTACATCAATCACGGTACTCCATTCTGTTTATTTTTGTTTATCTGTCGGCCCCAGCCCTGAACTCAGGCCCTATGTGTAGATAACCGACCCTCTCTGCCCATTCATTGCCATTTTACCTGTTGTTGTTGTCTTAGCTGATTAGCTGTTGTTGTCTTACCCATTGTTGTCTTAGCTAGCTCCCCCAATCAACACCTGTGATTGCTTTATGCCTCGCTTTATGTCTCTCTCAAATGTCAATATGCCTTGTATACTGTTGTTTAGGTTAGGTATCATTGTTTTAGTTTACAATGGAACCCCTAGTTCCACTCATCATACCTCTGATATCTCCTTTGTCCCACCTTTCAGCAAGTCTAAAACAGTACATATAGGCATACAATGACACATTTTAAAACATGGTTAAACAAAGACAACATTTCTGTATAGTGTAACGACCCTGGGTTTATAAGCGCGGAAATCGACTCTGATAGCGAGCCGGACCTCGGGCTAGAAGGTCGAGGGTTCGAGACCTGCTCCCTGCCTGTTTCATTACAATATTCATAACGATGAATTAGCCATTAAGAACAAAAATAAAATATAAACTATCGCGTTTTTGCAAAGACTTGTGTGTAGCCTACTGGTTAAATTTGTGTCTTTTTGCATGAATTAAGAAGCACATAAAATGTGTCTTTTCTCACGAATTAAGCCACACCAAAACGCACAAAAATGCACAAAATTTGCTAAAATGCATTATGTGCATATATGCACGAAATGATTGTGAGACTGCGTTGAACTGGGATATGCACCCCGGCAGTCCTACAATCTAATCTAGATGCCCTCAATCTCACACAAATCATCAAGTAACCCACCAGGTACAACCCTAAAAACGTAAACATGGGCACCCTCATAGACATTATCCCCACTAACTTGCCCTCCAAATACACCTCTGCTATTTTCAATCAGGATCTCAGCGATCACTGCCTCATTGCCTGTATCCGCTATAGGTCCGCGGTCAAAGGACCACCCCTCATCACTGTCAAACGCTCTCTAAAACACTTCTGCGAGCAGGCCTTTCTAATCGACCTGGCCCGGGTATCCTGGAAGGATATTGATCTCATCCCGTCAGTCGAGGATGCCTGGTCGTTCTTTAAAAGTAATTTCCTCACCATCTTAGATAAGCATGCCCCTTCAAAAAAAATGCAGAACTAAGAAGAGATATAGCCCTTGGTTCACTCCAGACTTGACTGCCCTTGACCAGCACAAAAACATCCTGTGGCGGACTGCAATAGCATCGAACAGTCCCCATGATATGCAACTGTTCAGGGAAGTCAGAAACCAATACACGCAGTCAGTCAGGAAAGCAAAGGCTAACTTTTTCAAGTAGAAATTTGCATCCTGTAGCTCTGACTCCAAAACGTTTTGGGACACTGTAAAGTCCATGGAGAACAAGAGCACCTCCTCCCAGCTGCCCACTGCACTGAGGCTAGGTAACACGGTCACCACCGATAAATCCATGATAATCGAAAATTTCAATTAGCATTTCTCTATGGCTGGCCATGCCTTCCTCCTGGCTACTCCAACCCCGGCCAACAGCTCCGTCCCCCCCGCAGCTACTCGCCCGAGCCCCAGCTTCTCCTTCACCTAAATCCAGATAGAAGCGGTTCTGAAAAAGCTGCAAAACCTGGACCCGTACAAATCAGCTGGTCGAGACAATCTGGACCCTCTCTTTCTAAAACTATCCGCTGCCATTGTTGCAACCCTTATTACCAGCCTGTTCAACCTCTCTTTCGTATCATCCGAGATCCCTAAAGATTGGAAAGCTGCAGCGGTCATCCCCCTCTTCAAATGGGGTGACACTCTAGACCCAAACTGCTGTAGACCTATATCTATCCTGCCCTGACTCTCTAAAGTCTTCAAAAGCCAAGTTAATAAACAGATCACTGACCATTTCGAATCCCACCGTACCTTCTCTGCTGTGCAATCCGGTTTTCGAGCCGGTCACGGGTGCACCTCAGCCACGCTCAAGGTACTAAACGATATCATAACCGCCATCGATAAAAGACAGTACTGTGCAGCCATCTTCATCAACCTGGCCAAGGCTTTCGACTCTGTCAATCACCGTATTCTTATCGGCAGACTCAATAGCCTTGGTTTTTCTAATGACTGCCTCGGCTGGTTCACCAACTACTTTGCAGACAGAGTTCAGTGTGTCAAATTGGAGGGCCTATTGTCCAGACCTCTGGCAGTCTCTAGGGGGTACCACAGGGTTCAAATCTCGGGCCGACTCTTTTCTCTGTATATATCAATGATGTCGCTCTTGCTGCGGGTAATTCCCTGATCCACCTCTACGTAGACGACACCATTCTGTATACTTCTGGCCCTTCTTTGGACACTGTGCTAACTAACCTCCAAACGAGCTTCAATGCCATACAACACTCCTCCTGTGGCCTCCAACTGCTCTTAAACGCTAGTAAAATGAAATGCATGCTTTTCAACCGTTCACTGCCCGCACCCGCCCGCCCGACTAGCATCACCACCCTGGACGGTTCTGACCTAGAATATGTGGACAACTATCAATACCTAGGTGTCTGGCTAGACCGTAAACTCTTCTTCCAGACTCATATTAAACATCTCTAATCAAAAAATCAAATCTAGAATCGGCTTTCTATTTCACAACAAAGCCTCCTTCACTCACGCTGCCAAACTTACCCTAGTAAAACTGACTATTCTACCGATCCTCAACTTCGGCGATGTCATCTACAAAATAGCTTCCAATACTCTACTCAGCAAACTGGATGCAGTCTATGACAGTGCCAGCCGTTTTGCTACCAAATCACCTTATACCACCCACCACTGCGACCTGTATGCTCTAGTCGGCTGGCCCTCACTACATATTCATCGCAAGACCCACTGGCTCCAGGTCATCTATAAGTCTAAGCTACGTAAAGCTCCACTTTATCTCAGCTCACTGGTCACGATAACAACACCCACCCATAGCACACGTTCCAGCAGGTATATCTCACTGATCATCCCCAAAGCCAACACCTAATTTGGCCACCTTTCCTTCCAGTTCTCTGCTGCCAGTGACTGGAACGAAATGCAAAAATCGCTGAAGCTGGAGACTTATATTTCCCTCACCAACTTTAAACATCAGCTATCTGAGCAGCTAACTGATCGCTGCAGCTGTACATAGTCCATCTGTAAATAGCCCACCCAATCTACCTACCTCATCCCCATACTGTTTTTATTTACTTTTCAGCTCTTTTGCACACATACTAGTATCTCTTCTTGCATATCATCATCTGCTCATTTATCACTCCAGTGTTAACCTGCTAAATTGTAATTCTTCGCTACTATGGCCTATTTATTGCCTACCTCCTCATGCCTTTTGCACACACTGTATGTAGACTTTCTTATTTCTACTGTGTCATTGACTTGTTTATTGTCTTATTGGCTTGTTTATTGTTTATTCCATGTTATTCCATGTTTAACTCTGTGTTGTTGTCTGTGTCACACTGCTTTGTTTGATCTTGGCCAGGTTGCAGTTGTAAATGAGAACTTGTTCTCAACTAGCCTACCTGGTTAAATAAAGGTGAAATGAAAAAAATATAAAAAACATTCCCCATTAAGCTTTTTGAGAGAATGCCAAAAGCATGCAAAGCGTTGACAATTCAAGTTGGTTGAAACAGTATTTTGTTGTTTTAAAATGAAAGCACAGTTTGCTATTCCGTAGCCAATACAACGGCGTGATATTGTTTAGAGAGAGATGTTCTTCAACTGGTTTCCATCATAATGTAAAGATAATGCTAATGCTAGCTGACTAAACTCCATTCAATATTGAAGTAAGTTTATGATGAACTCCACCAACGAAGTGGAGCTGAGACCATGCTTTGTGTAATTCAGCTCCGACTACATCGATTCGCCCAAGGTCAATTCTTCAAAAAATAAAAATTATGAAATGCTTACCTTGTACCTATGATTGTCCTCTGTAGGTGCCTTTCTTTGTTTGCTGAAATCATTACTTTTTCAATAAACGTTAATCAAATACAACCACCAACTGATGCTGTCATTTGTCCTATAGACTATCAAAAAACCTTCCAATGAAAATAGGATATTTAGAAAATGCAGTTTCAGTGAGGGTGGACATTCTGGGCCCACACTCTCCACAATTATATGATGTTTATTGCAAGAGAGATATTTAAAAACCCACATACAGTAGGATCATGTGCATGTATCGGCCTTCACTCAGTATCCAGCTAGCACATAATGTTCTGAGGACCATATGTTTCTTAGAGCTTGGTGAGAGCGTGGTTCTGCATACAACCTTCCCATAACATTTCCTACAGGTTTCCTTCATGGTTCTATTTAAAGTAATGTTCGGCGTCATCTTGCAGCTCAAGATGGCGCCGATAGACATGGTCGCCGTGTTCATAGCTGCTAAGCAACTCTGCAGTATTTTTTTGGTGTGTGAGTTATTTCTCACCTTATTAGCTCAGAATGTCCTTATTCCAGCTGGAAATAACTTTTGGATATTAATATGTCGGGTAACTCACCAGCATTTTGACCAGAAATACGACTTTCCTGAATTGGATCCTTTGTTCGTAGACATCAGGGACTGTAACATACTCTGTTTCATGGAATCATGTCTCTCTTCGGATATACTGTCCCCATCCATACAGCCAGCTGGGTTCTCAGTAAATCTCGCAAACAGAAATAAAAAACTCTCTGGGAAAAAGAAAGGCGGTGGTGTATGATTCATGACTAACTACTCAAATAAAATCAAATTGTGTTTGTCACATGCGTCAAATACAACCTTACAGTAAAATAATTACTTCCATCCCTTAACCAACAATGCAGTTTTAAGAAAAATGATAATAATAACAAATAGTTAAAAAGCAGCAGTAAAATAATAGTAGCGAGGGGGTACCGGTACAGAGTCAATGTGCGGGGGCTGTAATGGTTTGCGTGAAGGGCTGTAGGAAGTCAGGCGCAGGAGAGCAGATAGTTGGTAGCAAAACGGAGCCTTTTATTTGGCGACCCAAAAGCACACGGCACAAACTAACACGAAATACAAATAAGGGTTTAACATAACCCAGCGTAACCAACCTAACGTGCACATTCATGAACAGATAAACAATCACTCACAAACAAACATGGGGGAACAGAGGGTTAAATAATGAACAAGTAATTGGGGAATTGAAACCAGGTGTGTAAGATAAGGACAAAACAAATGGAAAATGAAAAGTGGATCGGCGATGGCTAGAAGGCCGGTGACGTTGACCGCCGAACGCCGCCCGAACAAGGAGAGGGACCGACTTCGTCGGAAGTTGTGACAGGGGCACAGGTTAGTTGAGGTAATTGAGGTAATATGGACATGTAGGTAGGGTATGCATAGATAATAAACAGAGAGTAGCAGCAGCGTAAAAAAAACGGGGGGGACGGACAATGCAAATAGTCTGGGTAGCCAGGTGTTCAGCCACCCTTTTGTACATAGACGTGGTGCTCCGGTACCGCTTGCCATGTGGTAGCAGAGAGAACAGTCTATGACTAGGGTGGCTGGAGTCTTTGACAACCGCCTCGTATAGAGTTCCTGGACGGCAGGAAGCTTGGCCCCAGTGATGTACTGGGCCGTATGCGTTATCATCTGTAGTGCCTTGCGGTCGGAGGGCGAGCAATTGCCATACAAGGCAGTGATGCAACCAGCCAGGGTACTCTCGATGGTGCAGCTGTAGAACCTTTTGAGGATCTGAGGACCCATGCCAAATCTTTTCAGTCTCCTGAGGGGAATAGGCTTTGTCGTGCACTCTTCACAACTGTCTTGGAGTGTTTGGACAATGATAGTTTCTTAGTGATGGGGACACCAAAGAACTTGAAGTTCTCAACCTGCTCCGCTACAGCCCTGTCAATGAGAATGGGAGCGTGCTCGGAACTCCTTTTCCTGTAGTCCACGATCATCTCCTTTGTCTTGATCACGTTGTGGGAGAGGTTGTTGTCCTACAATCGTGGTTGTTCTGTGTCTGTGTTTAATCTAGGCCTCTCATCATTATGCCTGCTCCCGCTTACCACCAGAAACGTCTGTGGTGGCCAGGGGGGCCCACCAGTTAGTGTCAGCAAACCACGTTATTCTACACATGTTTACTGTTTTGTGTTTGTGAACATACCGGTAACTGCCAAAATAAAGGAAACACAAACAGAAAGTGTCTTAATAGGGCTTTGAGCCATTGAGAATGGGGGCGTGCTCAGTCCTTCTTTTCCTCTAGTCCACAATCATCTCCTTTGACGTGATCACGTTGAGGGAGAGATTGTTATCCTGGCACCACACAGACAGATCTCTGCCCTCCTCCCTATAGGCTGTCTCATCATTGTCGGTGATCAGTCCTACCACTGTTGTGTCGTCAGCAAACTTAATGATGGTGTTGGAGTCGTGCCAGACCATGAAGTCATGGGTGAACAGGGAATACAGGAGGAGACTGAGCACATACCCCTGTGAGGCCCCCATGTTGAGGATAAGAGTGGCAGATGTGTTGTTACCTACCCTTACCACCTGGGGACGGCCCGTCAGGAAGTCCAGGATCCATTTGAGAGGGAGGTGTTTAGTCCCAGGGTCCTTAGCTTAGTGATGAGCTTTGAGGGCACTATGGTGTTGAACGCTGAGCTGTAGCCAATGAATAGCATTCATTCCTATTGTCCAGGTGGGAAAGGGCAGTGTGGAGTGCAATATAGATTGCATCATCTGTGGATCTGTTGGGGCGGTATGCACATTGGAGTGGGTCTAGGGTTTCTGGGATAATGGTGTTGATGTGAGCCATGACCAGCCTTTCAAAGCACTTCATAGCAGCAGACGTGAGTGATATGGGACAGTAGTCATTTAGGCAGGTTACCTTAGTGTTCTTGGGCACAGGGACTATGATGGTCTGCTTGAAACATGTTGGTATTACAAACTCAGTCAGGGACGGGTTGAAAACGTCAGTGAAGACACTGCCAGTTGGTCAGAGCATGCTCGGAGTACACATCTTGGTAATCTGTCTGGCACCACGGCTTTGTGAATGTTGACCTATTTAAAGGTCTTACTCACATCGGCTACGGAGAGCGTGATCATACACTCATCTGGAACAGCTGATGCTCTCATGCAGGCTTCAGTGTTGCTTGCCTCGAAGCGAGCATAGAAGTTATTTAGCACTTCCGGTAGGCTGGGCAGCTCGCAGCTGTGCTTCCCTTTGTAGTCTGTAATAGTTTGCAAGCCCTGCCACATCTGACGAGCGTTGGAGCCGGTGTAGTACTCATGGTGTGATTGTGGTAATGTACACGAACTCAAGTCCTTTTTTTCACCTGACCTAGAACACCTCACAATCAAATGCCAACCACATTACATCCCGAGAGAATTCTCTTCGGTCATCTTCACAGCCGTGTATATTCCCCCTCAAACCGATACCACAACCTCTCTCAAAGAACTACACTATAATTTGTGCAAACTGGAAACCGCATATCCTGAGGCCGCATATATTGTATCTGGGGACTTTAATAAAGTAAATTTGAGGAAAACGCTACTGAAGTTGTATCAACAGATCGCCTGCGCCACTTGCGTTTCAAAAACTCTCGACCATTGCTACTTTCGCCCTCCCTTCGGAAAATCAGATCATGCCTCCATCCTGCTCCTCCCTTACTATAGGCAGAACAGGAAGTATCTGCGGTCTGTTCAACGCTGGTCTGACCAATCGGAATACATGTTTAAGGGCTTGTAAGCAAGCATTTCACAGTAATGTCTACACTTGTTGTATTCAGTGCATGTGACAAATAAAGTTTGATTTGATTCGATTTTTTTATTTGATTTAAGATGGTTTTGATCACGCGGACTGGGATATTTTCCGGGTTGCCTCTGAGAGTAACATTGATGTATACATTGACACCGTGACTGTGTTAATCGAGAAGTGTATAGGGGATGTGTCACGCCCTGGCCATTGAGAGGGTTTTATTCTCTATTTTGGTTCGTCCAGGGTGTGACTAGGGTGGGCATTCTATGTCCTTTTTCTATGTTTTGTGTATTTCTTTGTTTTGGCCGGGTATGGTTCTCAATCAGGGACAGCTGTATATCATTGTCTCTGATTGGGAGCCATACTTAGGCAGTCTGTTTTCTTTTTTTTGTGGTTGGTTACTTTCTGTTTAGTTGATGTTCCTGACAGAACTGTTTAGCTGTCGTTTGTTTTCTTGTTTTGTATAATAAAGTGTTCTATTAAAATTATATGATGAGCACTCAACACGCTGCGCCTTGGTCTACTCCCTTCGACGGCCGTTACAGGATGTTATTCCCACTGTGATGATTAAAATCTATCCAAACCAATAACCGTTGATAGAGGGCAGCATTCACGCAAAACTAAAAGCCACTGAACCATCGCATTTAACCACAACAAGCTGACTGGGAATATGGTTGAATACAAACAGTCCAGTTATGCCCTCCGTAAGGCAATCAAACATGCAAAACGTCAGTACAGAGATAAAGTGGAGTCGCAATTCAACAGCTCAGACACAAGACATACTGTATGTGGCAGGGACTCCAGACAATCACGGATTATAAACAGAAAACCAGCCACGTCGGGGATGCTGATGTCTTGCTCCCGGACAAGTTAAACACCTTCTTTATCCGCTTCGAGTGAAACACAGTGCTGCTGATGTGGGTCACCACCACTCCAGTAGACTGTGAGCTCTTGTTCTCAATGGCTGATGCAAGACATTTAAGTGTGTTAACCCTCGCAAGGCTGCCGGCCCAGACGGCATCCCTAACCACGCCCTCAGAGCATGCACAGACCAGCTGGCTGGAGTGTTTACAGACATATTCAATCTCTCTCTGTCCCTGTCTGTTGTCCCCAATTGCTTCAAGATGTCCACCATTGTTCTTGTACCCAAGAAAGGGAAGGTAACTGAACTAAATGACTAACGCCCTGTAACACTAATTTCTGTCATCATGAAGTGCTTTGAGAGGCTAGTTAAGGATCATATCACCTCCACCTTACGCGACACCCCAGACCCACTGCAATTTGCATACCGCCCTAATAGATCCACCGATGACTCAATCACCATCGCACTGCACACTGCCCTCTCCCATCTGCACAAGAGGAATACCTATGTAAGGATGCTGTTCATTGACTACAGCTCAGCATTCAACAGCATAGTACTCTCCAAGCTCATCATTAAGCTCGGGTCCTGGGCCTAAGCCCCTCCCTCTGTAACTGGGTCCTGGACTTCCTGACGGGCCGCCCTCATGTGGCGAAGGTAGGTAACAACACCTCCACTATGCTGATCCTCAACACTGGTTCCGTACAAGGGTGCGTACTCAGCCCCCTCCTGTACTACCTGTTCACCCATGACTGCGTGGCCACGCACGTCTCCAGCTCAAACATCAAGTTTGCAGACAACACAACAGTGGTAGGCCTGATTACTAACAATGACGAGACAGCCTACAAGAAGGAGATAAGGGCCCTGGTGGAGTGGTGCCAGGAAAATAACTGCTCCCTCACCATCAGCAAAACAAAGGAGCTGACTGTTGACTTCAGGGGATACCAGGTTGAGCATCCTCATCAACAGGGCCACCGTCAAGAAAGTAAAAAATGTCAAGTTCCTTGGCGTACACATCTCCGATGAGCTGAAATGTTCAAATCACACAGACACTGTGGTGAAGAAGGCATGGCAGCGACTCTTCAACCTTGGAGGCTGTCCCTGAGGGCCCTCACAGTGTTCTACAGGAGCACAATCGAGAGCATACTGTCGGGATGCATCATGGCATCGTACGGCAACTCCCCCACCGCTGACCACAAGGCTCTACAGAGGGTGGTATGCTCAGCCGAACAAACCATTGTGTGCTCACTGCCTGCCCTCCAGGACACCTACAACCAGGTGTTGCTGGAAGGCCAAGAAGATCATCAAGTGACCTCAGCCACCTGAGCCATGGCCTGTTCTCCCTGTTTCCATCACTCCATCAACCCCCGTCCCCCCTGCCCCCAACAGACACTAACCCTGCCGCCACGCCCCAATGGACATTTATCATTGCTACAGTTGTAAATGTGTGTGTGTATATATATATATGCATTGCTCAAAAAAATAAAGGGAACACTAAAATAACACCTCCTAGATCTGAATGAATGATATAATCTTATTAAATACTTTTTTCTTTACATAGTTGAATGTGCTGACAACAAAACCACACAAAAATAATCAATGGAAATCCAATTTATCAACCCATGGAGGTCTGGATTTGGAGTCACACTCAAAATTAAAGTGGAAAACCACACTACAGGCTGATCCAACTTTGATGTGATGTCCTTAAAACAAGTCAAAATGAGGCTCAATAGTGTGTGTGGCCTCCACGTGCCTGTATGACCTCCCTACAATGCCTGGGCATGCTCCTGATGAGGTGGCGGATGGTCTCCTGAGGGATCTCCTCCCAGACCTGGACTAAAGCATCCGCCAACTCCTGGACAGTCTGGTGCAATGTGGCGTTGGTGGATAGAGCGAGACATGATGTCCCAGATGTGCTCAATTGGATTCAGGTCTGGGGAACGGGCAGGCCAGTCCATAGCATCAATGCCTTCCTCTTGCAGGAACTGCTGACACACTCCAGCCACATGAGGTCTAGCATTGTCTTGCATTAGGAGGAACCCAGGGCCAACCGCACCAGCATATGGTCTCACAAGGGGTCTGAGGATCTCATCCCGGTGCCTAATGGCAGTCAGGCTACCTCTGGCGAGCACATGGAGGGCTGTGCGGCCCCCCAAAGAAATGCCACCCCACACCATGACTGACCCACCGCCAAACCGGTCATGCTGGAGGATGTTGCAGGCAGTAGAACGTTCTCCACGGCGTCTCCAGACTCTGTCACGTCTGTCATGTGCTCAGTGTGAACCTGCTTTCATCTGTGAAGAGCACAGGGCACCAGTGACGAATTTGCCAATCTTGGTGTTCTCTGGCAAATGCCAAACGTCCTGCACGGTGTTGGGCTGTAAGCACAACCCCCACCTGTGGACGTCGGGCCCTCATACCACCCTCATGGAGTCTGTTTCTGACCGTTTGAGCAGAGACATGCACATTTGTGGCCTGCTGGAGGTCATTTTGCAGGGCTCTGGCAGTGCTCCTCCTGCTCCTCCTTGCACAACGGCGGAGGTAGCGGTCCTGCTGCTGGGTTGTTGCCCTCCTACGGCCTCCTCCACGTCTCCTGATGTACTGGCCTGTCTCCTGGTAGCGCCTCCATGCTCTGGACACACACATATATATATATACACTGATCAAAAAAATAAGGGGAACACTTAAACAACACAATGTAACTCCAAGTCAATCACACTTCTGTGAAATCAAACTGTCCACTTAGGAAGCAACACTGATTGACAATAAATTTCACATGCTGTTGTGCAAATGGAATAGACAACAGGTGGAAATTATAGGCAATTAGCAAGACACCCCCAATAAAGCAGTGGTTCTGCAGGTGGGGACCACAGACCACTTCTCAGGTCCTATGCTTCCTGGCTGATGTTTTGGTCACTTTTGAATGCTGGCGGTGCTTTCACTCTAGTGGTAGCATGAGACGGAGTCTACAACCCACACAAGTGGCTCAGGTAGTGCAGCTCATCCAGGATGGCACATCAATGCGAGCTGTGGCAAGAAGGTTTGCTGTGTCATTCAGCGTAGTGTCCAGAGCATGGAGGCGCTACCAGGAGACAGGCCAGTACATCAGGAGATGTGGAGGAGGCCGTAGGAGGGCAACAACCCAGCAGCAGGACCGCTACCTCCGCCTTTGTGCAAGGAGGAGCAGGAGAAGCACTGCCAGAGCCCTGCAAAATGACCTCCAGCAGGCCACAAATGTGCATGTGTCTGCTCAAACGGTCAGAAACAGACTCCATGAGGGTTGTATGAGGGCCCAACGTCCACAGGTGGGGGTTGTGCTTACAGCCCAACACCGTGCAGGAAGTTTGGCATTTGCCAGAGAACACCAAGATTGGCAAATTCGCCACTGGCGCCCTGTGCTCTTCACAGATGAAAGCAGGTTCACACTGAGCACGTGACAGACGTGACAGAGTCTGGAGATGCCGTGGAGAACGTTCTGCTGCCTGCAACATCCTCCAGCATGACCGGTTTGGCGGTGGGTCAGTCATGGTGTGGGGTGGCATTTCTTTGGGGGGCCGCACAGCCCTCCATGTGCTCGCCAGAGGTAGCCTGACTGCCATTAGGTATCGAGATGAGATCCTCAGACCCCTTGTGAGACCATATGCTGGTGCGGTTGGCCCTGGGTTCCTCCTAATGCAAGACAATGCTAGACCTCATGTGGCTGGAGTGTGTCAGCAGTTCCTGCAAGAGGAAGGCATTGATGCTATGGACTGGCCCGCCCGTTCCCCGGACCTGAATCCAATTGAGCACATCTGGGACATCATGTCTCGCTCCATCCACCAATGCCACGTTGCACCACAGACTGTCCAGGAGTTGGCGGATGCTTTAGTCCAGGTCTGGGAGGAGATCCCTCAGGAGACCATCTGCCACCTCATCAGGAGCATGCCCAGGCGTTGTAGGGAGGTCATACAGGCACGCCGAGGCCACACACACTACTGAGCCTCATTTTGACTTGTTTTAAGGACATTACATCAAAGTTGGATCAGCCTGTAGTGTGGTTTTCCACTTTAATTTTGAGTGTGACTCCAAATCCAGACCTCCATGGGTTGATAAATTGGATTTCCATTGATTATTTTTGTGTGATTTTGTTGTCAGCACATTCAACTATGTAAAGAAAAAAGTATTTAATAAGATTATTTCATTCATTCAGATCTAGGATGTGTTGTTTAAGTGTTCCCTTTATTTTTTTGAGCAGTATATTATTATTGTCTCATTCACTTCTTTTTTTGACCTGCTCTGTTGGAGCTTGGAGCATAAGAATTTCACTGTACCTTGCGATTACACCCTTTGTGCATTACTAAAAAACTCATCTAATCTAATTTCATCTGATCTAATCTAGAATCAGAGATATGACTCAGAAAGTAAACAGCATGGAGGGTCAATTTCCGCAACTACTAAGATCTTTGATGTATGAGGCTCAACTTCTCTGCTGTTTTGGTTCTGTGTATACCACGCTGTGAGCAGCGTGACGCGAACCCATGCACATGCGCCACTACAGGATAGTCCAAATGTTCTGTTGACCACTACAACCTGATGTCTTGCATCTCACTCTCAATATCTACTGTGCTGTTCATGGCAACGTAATTTTGCTGTGTCTACGTTTAATTTCAATACAAAAAAAAGATGATTTGTTTAATATACTGTATTTACCCTGAGAGATAAATACAAAACTATCAATCAATCAAATCTCTTTATAAGGCCCTTTCTACGTACAGCAGTTCTTGTCACAAAGTGCTTGTGGGGCGGCAGGTAGCCTAGTGTTTAAAGCGTTGGGCCTGTAACCGAAAGGTTGCTAGATGGATTCGCCGAGCTGACAAGGTAAAAATCTGTCGTTCTGCCCCTGAACAAGGTAGTTAACCCACTGTTCCTAGGCCGTCATTGTAAATAAGAATTTGTTCTTAACTGACTTGTCTAGTTAAATAAAGGTTAAGTAAAAAATAAATAAATACAAACCGAGCCTAAAACCCCAAAGAGCAAACAATGCAGATGTTGAATCATGGTGGCTAGGAAAAACTCCCTAGAAAGGCAGGAACCTAGGAAGAAACCTAGAGAAGAAGAACCAGGCTCTGAGGGGATGCCAGTCCTCTTCTGGCCATTAAGGCTAGATCGTTCTTCAAGATGTTCAAACGTTCATAGATGACCAGCAGGGTCAAATAATAATTGCATTGGTTATAGAGGGAGCAACAGGTCAACACCTCAGGAGTAAATTTCATAGCCGACACCTCAGTTGGCTTTTCATAGTCGAGTATTTAGAGGTACCAAGACAGCAGGTGTGGTAGAGAGAGGGAGAGTGAGAGAGAGGGTCAAAACAGCAGGTCCTGAACAAGGTAGCACAGGGTCGGGTCAGGGTTACATAGCTGTAGGCAAACAGCAGAAACTGGATCAGCACCACGACAAGGTGGACTGGGGACAGCCAGGAGACTGGGGACAGCCAGGAGGGAGGGGGGGGGGGGGGGGTTATAACACCACCCACTTTGCCAAAGCACAGCACCCACACCACCAAAGGGATATCAACAGACCACTAGCTTATTACTCTGAGACAAAGCCAAGTATAGCCTATTTAGCACTAGCTGAACTACTGACAAAGAGTACTGATTATGATGGTATTATTACATTTTGAGTCATTGCTGCATCCAGCCATAGTTGTTTTAATCAGAGGTATAATGCCCATAGGGGGAACAGGTGTGTGACTTGAAGTGTGACGTGAAAGTAATAAGACTGATCAATTAGCCTATTCAAATATTTATCTGACTCCATAAAGATAATTAGCAATATGTGCAATCAAGTCTTATGCATTTGGCTGCCTAAGATCAATGAATGGTCATGAGAAGCGAATATCAAAGCAATTATTATTTAATAACTTTGTAAAAGTAATGGGTTCACATACCAGGATAAAGCTTAAGTTACAAGGCAATACTGACATTAGTAAAGCATTATTCTAGGCATATAGATTCTAAGGTTAACTTACAAGGCAAAGCATGGACAAAGAGATGCTTACTAGACCAGAGAACTAGAAGCCAAGGAAATTAGAATCGATCATACAGTACAACTTTCCTCCACGGACTGGATACAGGATAAGAGAGAGAACAAAGGCATGTAATTCCTTTTATAACACCTGAAGGTGTAACCTTTCAACCCAAGACCAACCACATTTAACTAATCAAATGATACCAAGTTTACAGTGTAACCTGACCCCCAAGGCCCAATCTCCACAGAGTGTCACAGCATTTAAGACAGAATGGACCGTAAAGGATGGTGGTGGCGACTTAGGTATGAGTTACATGTGTGCCATTTGGAGGATGAACTATAAAGCTATCTGAAGAAGAAAATGAAGAGACGCCAGAAGAATGAGAGCCGGGGAGGGACGGGGGAGTCAACTGTGCCCATAATGGTTTAGGCTTCTTCAAAATTGGTCATTTGGGGTATCAGGTTGATTGTGGGGGTCTGCACACTGTGAAATTGATGGTAATTTAGATTTAAAATGCATTGCGATACCGATCTGTCATTAAAATGCAACTCACAAAAGCGTAGGATGTGGATCAACGGGGGGCTGTCCTGAGAAAAGTTTATGCTGGGAACAAGATTAATATACTGTATGTCAATGTTAGTAGTACATGCTGTATATTTATCTCCCGTATGTAAGTTAACATTCTGCCAGTGTCGGTGTGTGCTAAGTTGACGGTCTTAAATTAGAATGATATACTCACCGTGAAGCACTAGGGACTGTAATTCTAAATTTGGGTTGGATAATTTACCAATCGGTCTAATTATGATTTGGAAAGGCGAGAAGGAGAGACAGCTGCCCCTAAACTGTGAGGAGAGCACAAAGTGAAGGGAGGGTGCACTGCTTATCCTGCAGGTGGTTTTTGAAACTAATTAAGTATTTGTAGGAATCCAATGAGTCTAGGGAGGTTATCAGAAAATACACTAGATTGTAGCGTGGGCTTTTCATAATTGGGATGATGAAAGTAGGGGCTTTGTGGTCCTTGCCCCAATCTCATTCTCAACAAGGTTGGTGTGAAACTGTTATAACATGTGTTCTCTCTCTTCCCTGTGAAAGTCAATAAGGTTTGTAGGTCGTGTGAAATGTGAGTGATCATTGTTTCAAATTAGGGAAATGGAAACTGACTAATTGACTTGAGCACTATTTTAGTATGTTTTTAACTATGTAAGTGGCCAAGCAGTAGTAATTATTGGGTTAGAGGAAATGATTTATGTGCAAATGTATTTGTGGCCGGCGGCAAAGTACAAAGGGGGGCCTGTCTTTGAATCTAATTGACTGCGGCCACCTTCTACCTGACAGGGAAGACTGGGGGAAAGAATGAGGATGTTTTTTAGGGCATTCATTTTTCTGGACCCCAGCAGAACAGTGTCCCGAAGGATAAGGAAGGTGGGAATCGTCATGTTATCAAACTTCGGTTCTTGCCATATATGAATATGCATAGCTTAATGCATTACTACCTGTCATATTTTGTGTTTCCTTTTGCTTTTCAAGTCTTTTGCTATCACTCTCTTAGGAACCTGAAGGGGGAAGAGAAAGTCACAAGCTCCAGCTGAAATGTCAGAGGGGTGTTTATTACGCATGAGAACTCTCTTGGTAGATAAAAGTGTCTGCAGCTTACTATGAGGTATTCTATATCAGGTGAGCAAAAGCTTGAGATTTCCTTCACACTGGAAGCAACGTTCATGAAGAGACACACCCCTCCTCCTTTGGACTTACTCGAGGCCACCTTTGTCCGATTGTGCCGCTGCATGGAGAAACCATGGAGTGCATGGAGTTCTATGTACAGAGAGTCATCCAACCATGCCTCTGCAAGGCATATAATATTGCAGCATTTTAAGTCTCTCGAACGAAGGAGAGGGTCAGAGGGTCAAAGATGGTAATGGTGAGAGGTTAGCATGTCTTGGGGGTATGATCTTTGATCCTCTGTAAAGTTCTCACTCCTCATTAATCACGATTCATTCAGGATTATCCATAATCATGGTAGCATCCACATTAATGTACAGTAGAAGTGTTTGTAAACATAATCTATTGTTACTTACAATTAACATCACTCCAAAATGACATAAGACATAATTTACTATTAATTTTGATTGTGCTCAAAATATTCACTAACACACCAAAACAAACTGCAAATGCATCCAACAAGTCTGTAGAGTCACAAGCTTCATGTAGTCATTGCATGCTAGGAATTGGGACCAAATAACAATCTTATTGGTAACTTATTGAGAAAAAATATATTACTTGTTAAACTGAATCTCTTTCTCTGAGCAGTTGTATTGGAAATGTATTTATTTATAGGGGACAATGCACATTAATCAACATCAATATTACAATAATGAAACATCCATGTAAATGTGCCGGGTTTAGTCAAAAGCTAATTTGCACCCGTAGTCCCTGGACATGTGAGGGTCTTTACAAAGCCACTATACAAATACTCACTAAAGCAATACAAAATACAAATACATTACATCCAATAATATATCATTCTAACAACAACAACACTATCATCAATTGTCGTCTTACGTACGAGGAACCACAGATAACTCACGTGTACAGGTTTGGATAGATTTGAGCCATGTTTTAAATAACACATTTAAAATACAATAATCAGTGCAGCTTCTTAAGTCCATGGGCATTGCCTTCCAGTATACTGTAGCTATAACAGAGAAGGCCGATTGACCGATTTTATTGTGTTGAAAAGAGACAATGGAATCCCTCTAGTTACTGCCCTTGTTATCTCGAGGTGCTTTCCTTGAGCATGATATGCAGGCATAGGTTTTTTTTCCCCCCAAATAGTTGGATGCAATATAGCACAGTTTATTTTGTTATTTTATACAGTCATTATTGCTCATCTTTATCAACGGTATCTTTAATTTCGGATCCTACTGTACGTATATATATACAGTTGAAGTCGGACGTTTACATACACCTTAGCCAAATACATTTAAACTCAGTTTTTCACAATTCCTGACATTTAATCCTAGTAAAAATTCCCTGTCTTAGGTCAGTTAGGATCACCACTTTATTTTAAGATTGTGAAATGTCAGAATAATAGTAGAGAGAATGATTTATTTCAGCTTTTATTTCTTTCATCACATTCCCAGTGGGTCAGAAGTTTACATAATGTACACTCAATTAGTATTTGGTAGCATTGTCTTTAAATCGTTTAACTTAGGTCAAACGTTTCGGGTAGCCTTCCACAAGCTTCCCACAATAAGTTGGGTGAATTTTGGCCCATTCCTCCTGACAGAGCTGGTGTAACTGAGTCAGCCTTGTAGACCTCGCTCGCACACGCTTTTGCAGGTCTGCCCACACATTTTCTATAGGATTGTGGTCAAGGCTTTGTGATGGCCACTCCAATACCTTGACTTTGTTGACCTTAAGCCATTTTGCCACAACTTTGGAAGTATGCTTGGAGTCATTGTCCATTTGGAAGACCCATTTGCGACCGAGTTTTAACTTCCTGACTGATGTCTTGAGATGTTGCTTCAATATATCCACATAATTTTCCTCCCTCATGATGCCATCTATTTTGTGAAGTGCACCACTCCCTCCTGCAGCAAAGCACCCCCACAACATGATGCTGCCACCCCTGTGTTTCACGGTTGGGATGTTGTTCTTCGGCTTGCAAGCCTCCCCCTTTTTCCTCCAAACATAACGATGGTCATTATGGCCAAACAGTTCTATTTTTGTTTCATCAGACCAGAGGACATTTCTCCAAAAAGTACGATCTTTGTCCCCGTATGCAGTTGCGAACCGTAGTCTGGCTTTTTCATGGCGGTGTTGGAGCAGTGGCTTCTTCCTTGCTGAGCGACCTTTCAGGTTATGTCGATATAGGACTCGTTTTACTGTGGATATAGATACTTTTGTACCTGTTTCCTCCAGCATCTTCACAAGGTCCTTGCTGTTGTTCTGGGATTGATTTTCTCTTTTCGGACCAAAGTACGTTCATCTCTAGGAGACACAACACGTCTCCTTCCTGAGCGGTATGACAGCTGAGTGGTCCCATGGTGTTTACACTTGTGTACTATTTTTTGTACAGATGAACATGGTACCTTCAGGCGTTTGGAAATTGCTCCCAAGGATCAACCTTGGCTGATTTATTTTGATTTTCCCATGATGTCAAGAAAAGAGGCACTGAGTTTGAATGTTGGCCTTGAAATACATCCACAGGTACACCTCCACTTGACTCAAATTATGTCAATTAGCCTATCAGAAGATTTTAAAGCCATGACATCATTTTCTGGAATTCTCCGAGCTGTCAACTTAGTGTATGTACACTTCTGACCCACTGGAATTGTGATACAGTGAATTACAAGTGAAATAATCTGTAATTCATTGTTGGAAAAATTACTTGTGTCATGCACAAAGTAGATGTCCTAACCGACTTCCCAAAACTATAGTTTGTTAACAAGAAATTTGTGGAGTGGTTGAAAAACGATTTTAAATGACTCCAACCTAAGTGTATGTAAACTTCCGACTTCAACTGTGCATATTATACATTTTGCATCCAAAAGTTCACATCTTTGTCATATTAAGTTATTCTAGGATACCAATCACTCCAAATCCACCGTTGTCGATTCCATTAATGGAGGGGAGGTGGTGTCCTACTATGTTGTGGAAGCAGTATGCACAGTGTGCAGTGGTCACCGCCACCACCTTGGAGAAGTTGGAGAAGTCCACTATGTACTTGCCTTCTTTGCTGCGGGAGATGATGGGCAGGAAGTTGTAACCCCACATGATCTCCTGAGGGATGAAGGAAGTCCTGACCTGGCAGGCTGAGCTGGTGGTCTCGGCTGTGCCGTCCAGAAAGACCACCAGCTCAAACTCCTGTTTATGGAAGGTGTCCTCTGCCATGTCAAAGAAAGGGCTAGCCTTGTCAATCACATGGTAGAGTGTGAGAGGGCACACAAAGAAGAGGTTGTCCTTCCCAGCGTCCATCATGAACTCAATGTTCACCTGGTCCATGATGATTGTCTCCCCATCGGGTTTGACGGTTGTCCTCAACAGCTTGCCGTAGATTTGGCTCCCAATCATCAGGGTCTTGCGTAAGTTGGCCACTCTTATCATGAGGCAAAGGAAGTCCTTCTTAGGACAGATGACTGCCATTTCACTGAATGTGATGGTCTTGGCCCTTTTCTTAGGGAGGGATATCTTGGATACGATGACTCCACATATGAAGCAGTGTATGAGGGCCCCTATGAGAGTCTGGATAATGATGAGGGCTACAGCAACAGGACAGTGAGGGGTAATGGCGCGTACACCATACCCGATGGTGGTCTGGGTCTCCAGCGAGAAGAGGAAGGCTGTAGTGAGACCGACGACGTTCCACACACAGGGGGTGTGGTTGTTTGAGGGGTTCTGCCACTTCAGATCCCCGTTGTTCCGGGCAATCCAGAACCACAGCAGGCTGAAGACGAACCAGCTCAGGGTGAAGGAGGTGATGAAGAAGAAGAGGACGAAGCGCCAGCGGAACTCCACGAAGGTTGTCCAGAAGTCCACGAGGAAAGCAAAGTGGTTGCCATATTTCACATTGCCAAATTCAATGTTGCAGCGGCCATCTTTGGTCACCAGCCGAGTTCTGCGGATTCTTCGCTCCACCAGGTTGTCCTGGATGCGCTTCTGGATACCAAACACCATTTTCTAGCTCCTGTCGTCTGTAAGAGAGGACAATGTGTTAATTTAAATTTACTACATACCCAGAAAAATAAATCAAATATCCTTGTCATCCAAGAACTGTTAGATATATACAGACTGAATACTATTAATACAGAACACTGAGGGTTTTCATTAATATGTTTAATCTTCCAAGATAAACCTGCATCCCACCCTGTAACAGATCCCTCCCTCTATGCCAGTTGTTCAAGGCTCTTGGACGCTTTGATTTGAATGGAACAAATATTATGAACCAGAATTCAATGATTAATAATGTCCTTATCCTTTGAAATCATTGTTTTTCAGATGAAATAGATGCCCTTCACAACTTTATAAATGCGATAATGACAAACCAAGCATTGGTCTATAAGAGGCTGTAAGAGAGAATGGAGTTGTGTAACATTCACTCTTGGATTCAGACATGTGAAATAGTTCATGTTTTACCTTCTCTAATTCTTAATTTCACACATCGTTATTAAACTAATTAGGTAAAACACAAGGTAATAGTCCCACTGACCTTAATTCCCATCAAAATATCATTATTTGAAACAGCTTAGTAGCACAAACGCCTCAGCCAGTCTATGATCAATGAAATGATTTCCCCTCCCCCAACCCTCAGTCTTATTACTTAACTGTAAAGTGTTGTTTTAATCCACACTTAAATCCTGTAATCCTGGGCACATGGCATAGTTAAGACCCCAAGTCATTACAGAAAGAAAGTTATTGTTGAAATATATCACTCCACTGGCCCAAATCCGTCAGATCCCCATAACCTCCCTAAAACCATGATCATCTAGCCTGCTACAACCATATACAGTTGAAGTCAGAAGTTTACATACACTTGTTGGAGTCATTAAAACTTGTTTTTCAACCACTCCACAAATTTCTTGTTAACAAACTATAATTTTGGCAAGTCAGTTAGGATATCTACCTTGTGCATGACACAAGTAATTTTTCCAAAAATTGTTTACAGACAGATTATTTCACTTATAATTCACTGTATCACAATTCCAGTGGGTCAGAAGTTTACATACACTGAGTTGACTGTTCCTTCAAACAGCTCGTAAAATTCCAGAAAATTATGTCATGGCTTTAGAAGCTTCTGATAGGCTAATTGACATCATTTGAGTCAATTGGAGGTGTACCTGTGGATGTATTTCAAGACCTACCTTCACACTCAGTGCCTCTTTGCTTGACATCATGGGAAAATCAAAAGAAATCAGTCAAGACCTCAGAAAAAGATTGTAGACCTCCACAATTCTGGTTCATCCTTGGGAGCAATTTCCAAACACCTGAAGGTACCACTTTCATCTGTACAAGCAATAGTACACAAGTATAAACACCATGGGACCACACAGCCATCTTACCGCTCAGGAAGGAGACGCGTTCTGTCTCCTAGAGATAACGTACTTTGGTGTGAAAGTGCATATCAATCCCAGACCAACAGCAAAGGACCTTGTGAAGATGCTGGAGGAAACAGGTACAAAAGTATCTATATCCACAGTAAAACGAGTCCTACATCGACAAAACTTGAAAGGCTGCTCAGCAAGGAAGAAGCCACTGCTCCAAAACCGGCATGAAAAAGCCAGACTACGGTTTGCAACTGCACATGGTGACAAAGATCGTACTTTTTGGAGAAATGTCCTCTGGTCTGATGAAACAAAAATAGAACTGTTTGGTCATAATGACCGTCGTTATGTTTGGAGGAAAAAGGGAGAGGCTTGCAAGCCGAAGAACAACATCCCAACTGTGAAGGACAGGGGTGGCAGCATCATGTTGTGGGGGTGCTTTGCTGCAGGAGGGACTGGTGCACTTCACAAAATAGATGGCATCATGAGGCAGGAAAATTATGTGGATATATTGAAGCAACATCTCAAGACATCAGTCAGGAAGTTAAAGCTTGGTTGCAAATGGGTCTTCCAAATGGACAATGACCCCAAGCATACTTCCAAAGTTGTGGCAAAATGGCTTAAGGACAACAAAGTCAAGGTATTGGAGTGGCCATCACAAAGCCCTCACCTCAATCCTATAGAAAATGTGTGGGCAGAACTGAAACAGCGTGTGCGAGCAAGGAGGCCTACAAACCTGACTCAGTTACACCAGCTCTGTCAGGAGGAATGGGCCAAAATTCACCCAACTTATTGTGGGAAGCTTGAGGAAGGCTACCCGAAACGTTTGACCCAAGTTAAACAATTTAAAGTCAATGCTACCAAATACTAATTGAGTGTATGTAAACTTCTGACCCACTGGGAATGCGATGAAAGAAATAAAAGCTGAAACAAATCATTCTCTCTACTATTATTCTGACATTTCACAATCTTAAAATAAAGTGGTGATCCTAACTGACCTAAGACAGGGAATTTTTACTAGGATTAAATGTCAGGAATTGTGAAAAACTGAGTTTAAATGTATTTGGCTAAGGTGTATGTAAACTTCCAACTTCAACTGTAGCTGCATATAAACTGGCACTTTCATAGTAATCACTGGTAGGGTATAGCACAGAAATATTTGACGGATTGCCCCTGGCAATATGAAAGGCATAGGAGTTTCCTGAATAAATCGGTCCAGTCCTGCTACCAAGTTATGCCAAATACTGATTTGGGTGGTGGTGCGCTTGTTAATGAGTGTTGTGTACAAAATGACCAGTGCCGTAAGCTTGTGCGTTTGTTTCTACGCTCAAAGCTTTGAAACGTCCTGTACTATATTTCACAAACAAAAACCCGATAACTATGCTTTGTTGTGAAGCTTTTCTTGTTTGGGTCTCACAAAGCCTTTTACCACTAATCATTATTTCTTCCCCATTGTTACTGTAACGTGATGTAATGAATGCTGAGCTCATTTTAGGTTTACTTTGATACGATGCTTGGCTGATGCTTTTCAATAATATACTTTTGAAATAGTGATGCTTTTATTAGTATTGTATGGTTCAGTTGTCATTGTCAGTAATAACTCTTTAGGCGTATTACACACTGTTCTGCAACCAATGCCAAGGTAATAAGGACCATTTCCACCCTTGTAATCATCAGTTTGTGATTAATTGCAATGTTATGACTGCACTTATTCAGATTTTAATGTTTGAGCCAATTAGATACTTCACTCAATATTTACACTGATAAATGTAAACACATGTTGTATACTTTGCTTCTACAATGAGAGGTCAGAAAGTTCGCAAATTATTTTTCCTTTTGTGAGAAAGACTGTGGCTACTGTAAATATCTCAAATAACAATAACAATAAAAATATATATATTTTCCCAAGACCATTTCCTTTTAATGTTAATATCCTCAACAATTTACAAGACAACAAACTAGCCTATACATGTACCTGCATACAAAGTTAGGATTGGAGTCAGATCAGTCATATTACATACAATATGCTTACTGGCAGACATGCCACTTTCACTCATAGTGTTTTGGGAAGCAGCGCTTCTTGGAAGGAAGAAGAACATTAGCGGAATGCCAAGTTAAAAATATATGCATCACATATTTGTAGGAGAGAGTAGCTCTAACATGACAAGCTCACCCTAGGCTCAAAGTGGGTGCATTTAAACATGCTAGATATCATCATTACACTGTTGTTATAACAGGAGAATACCAAGTACTTACTGGATGATAATGGTCCAACTACAGAAGATGAGCTCCTCACTCAAACTGAGTTTTCCTGTGAGTGTGGAAACTGTGTTGCACCCTGGATCACCTCTGTCTCTGTCTCTCTCTCTCAGCCAGTCTCTGATGGTGTGCCCTCTGAACTGTAGTGTCTCAGTGCTACAGCTGTGTGTGCTTTTATAAAGCCTTGTACTGATGGGATTGGAATCACTTCAGGTGATGTTTACACACACACACACACACAAACATGAAGAAGGCTACCCATACAGCCCTCCATCAGCACTAGCGGTTCTGGGGGGGGGGGGGGTTTGCTATCGCTCTTTTTTTACATCGTTATTAGACAGTGGCAACAATGATGATTATGAACATGGTCTTTTGCCTGCTAATGCCTGCAATGCAGTGAAGAAAACGATATGACAACAATTTTGTACCCCCTTGTGGCCCCCCTAAATGTGGAGTATGAAATAATTTTTACATAACACATTTTTGCTATCGTTCTTTTTTTACATCCGTTATTAGACAGTGGCAACAATGATGATTATGAACATGGACTTTTGCCTGCTAATGCCTGCAATGCAGTGAAGAAAACGATATGACAACAATAACGTCTAATGTAACTGGCCCCTCTAACAGCACAACTGGCCCCAGCTTGGCCCCCCCAGTTGAAATGGTCTAGAACCGCCCCTGTCCAGCAGGGCTGTTGAGTGGGCATGTGTTTACCCCACACTGCGCTGGTTCCCAGGTACAGCCTGACTACCCCCTGCTACACCACCCGTGTCTGGGGCAGGGCTTTCATTGTTTAGATCAAGAGGAAGCTGTGTGCCACTGTTTAGTGTGCACACACATACACAATCACACACAATGGGGAAAATAAAGATCTTGAATCGAGGGACAGATTTTCTGATAAGACGTGTGACATAGGATTTGAGCTGTATCTGCTATTGAATTGTCAACCTGAGTCAAACAGTGATGCTGCATTTATGATGCACAATCCCAATTCCCCTGATCTACCCGTAGCTCACAGCTCCTGAAGTGCTGTGACTTGCACTTTCTCCTTTTCTTATTCACAGATTACTGTAATATTTCTAAGGCCTGGTGAGCTCATCCCCATTGTGAATGAAAAGTAAACCTAGCAACATGCATAGGTTAGACTAACAAAGAGAAAGGAGATGAAAGAAAGAGACCATGTCCTAGATCAGATAGCGGATAGCTCTCTTGGGTAAGACTGGTATTATCTTTATTCATGATCGTGGAGGATATGTGTGACGTTGTCACGTCCTGACCAGTAAAATTGGGTTATTTGTTATTGTAGTTTGGTCAGGGCGTGGCAGGGGGTGTTTGTTTTGTGTGTTTCAGGGTTTTTGATTTATGTTCTAGGTTATCTATTTCTATGTGTTTATCTAGCTTTTCTATTTCTATGTTAGTTTTGTTAATGACCTCCAATTAGAGGCAGCTGGTTGTTGTTGTCTCTAATTGGAGGCCATATTTAGTTGTTTTTGTTTTCACTTGTATTTGTGGGTGGTTGTTTCCGGTATAGTCTGTGCACCTTACTGGACTGTTTTCGTCGTTTGTTTTGTTTAAGTGTTTTTCTTTAATAAAGTAAAGAAGATGATCAATATACCCGCTGCATTTTGGTCCGCTCCTTACGACGCCTGTGACAGATGTGGTGTGAATTGCTGTTTATGTCGTCTTTCACCTCGTATTGTTTCCAGGAAAATGTGCCGTTTTTATCTTCCAAGGGTTCCAATAAATATTCCCCTTTATATATATGTATGTGTTTCCTAGAGAGCCAGTCTACATGTCTGTTGACACACAAGAAGGGATCATGGCTGACAAATTATTACTTAATCTTCCTAGGTATAATGGTTTCCACTAGTTACCACAGCCAAAAAGTCAATATTGGCTATATCGTAAAAATGAATTAAAACAAATATTAGCTTTTTGGTCTTCATTTCTGGTTAGGGTTAGGCATAAGGTTAGCAGTGAGGTTAAGGTTAGGTTTAGGTTCAAAATCACATTTTAATAAGAGAAATTGAAGAAATAGGCGGGGTTTATGACTTTGTGGCTGGGGTTACTAGGGACGACCAGGTATTTTTTTTGTTTTGTTTATTAAATCGTCCATTTAAAAAAACAAGCACAACTAAAACTTGAAAAAGCCATTCATACACATTAGTAAAATCATTGAGGATAACACTGTCACGACTTCCACTGAAGTTGGTCCCTCTCCTTGTTCGGGCGGCGTTCGGCGGTCGACGTCACCGACCTTCTAGCCATCGCTGATCCACTTTTCATTTTCCATTGGTTTTGTCTTGTCTTCCATCACACCTGGTTCCAATTCCATCAATTACATATTGTGTATTTAACCCTCTGTTCCCCCTCATGTCCTTGTCGGTAATTCTGTAGTGCAATGAGTACTGGCGGCAGAGAAGTCAGGCGCAGGAGAGCGAAAACTGATTTACAACGGTGTCGTTTAATATCCATAAACCACCGTCAACAGAACAATACATAAAATGGGTCAAACAAAACCCGGTAAATACCAGCATACCGTGCATAAGCACCACAAGAAACAATTACCGACAAGGACATGAGGGGGAACAGAGGGTTAAATACACAACATGTAATTGATGGAATTGGAACCAGGTGTGATGGAAGACAAGACAAAACCAATGGAAATTGAAAAGTGGATCAGCGATGGCTAGAAGGTCGGTGACTTCGACCGCCGAACGCCGCCCGAACAAGGAGAGGGACCGACTTCGGCGGAAGTGTCACGTCCTGACCAGTATAGGGGTTATTTGTTATTGTAGTTTGGTCAGGACGTGGCAGGGGGTGTTTGTTTTATGTGGTTCAGGGTGTGTTTTGTGTATGTGTTTAGGTAGAGGGGTATTTGATTTATTAGTCCGGGTTTGTTAGTCATTGTTCTATGTTAGTATATTTCTATGTTCTATCTAGTCTTTTGTAGTTCTATGTTTAGTTAATTGGGGTTGGACCTTCAATTGGAGGCAGCTGGTTATTGTTGCCTCTGATTGAGGGTCCTATAATTAGGAGTTTGTTTTTCATGGGTTTTTGTGGGAGAGTGTGCTTGTTTAGCTGTGTGCCTGACAAGACTGCCCAGTTCGTTTGTGTTTTGTATACGTTTATTGTGTTTTCCTTCTTCACCAAATAAAAAGAAGATGAGTATATATTTTCCCGCTGCGTCTTGGTCTCTACCCTACGACAACCGTGACAGGAAGTCATAACAAACACACAAACCATTGTGGTCCTCTTAAGACAAGATCAAACACAGTTGCACACAGTATGACCTTGAAATAATAAAACATAAAAACAAAGAAGAAAAACCTCTATCTCATCACTGCAGTTACATCGTAGGGTACATTCACTTGGGCACAGAAGACATCAAACAGTTTGGTACTTTATTTTTAAAGCTGCCCAGAGAGGAAGTTGTTTTTATGGGCAGAGGCAACTCATTCCACTCTGAGGCTCCAGAACAAAAAAAGTACCTTTCCCAGCATTACTCCTGAAACTGTATAAGCTATAATGCTTTATTACCTGTTATAAGCATGTATGAGCCAGTATTATCTTGATATAAGGTTAATAATACACTACATGACCAAAAGTATGTGGACACCTGCTCGTCGAACATCTCGTTGTCACGCCCTGACCTGAGAGAGACATTTTATTTCTCTATTTTGTTAGGTCAGGGTGTGGGGTGGGCAGTCTATGTGATATATTTCTATGTTGTCTCTTTCTTTAATTGGCCTAGTATGGTTTCCAATCAGAGGCAGCTGTCTATCGTTGTCTCTGATTGGGAATCATACTTAGGCAGCCCTTTTTCCCTCCTTCAGTGTGGGATCTTGTTTTTGTATTGCTAGTATAGCCTGCAGAACGTGACGTTCGTTTTCCGTTTTTTGTTTTGATTTAGTGTTCTGAGTTAAATAAAGTAAATATAATGAGCACTTACCACGCTGCACCTTGGTCTACTCCTTTCGATGACGAGCATCACAGAAGATCCCACCACCAAGAGACCAAGCAGCGTGGTCCGGAGAAATGGACCTGGGAAGACACCCAGGTGGATATGGCATCCTGGTCTATTGAGGAGATGAGGAGGAGTATATCCAGGGCTTTGGAGGAATTAGGGGCAGGAGAAAAGCGCCTCCCATGGGAACAGGTGGAGGCAGCGAGAGCACGGCAACGAGGGAAGCACGAGAGGCAGCCCCCAAAATGTCTTTGGGGGGGGGGGCACACGGGTAGATTGGCAGAGTCAGGTTGGAGACCTGAGCCAACTCCTTGTGCTTACCGTGGGGAGCGAGTGACTGAGCAAGCACCGTGTTATGCGGGGATGCGCACTGTGTCGCCAGTGGGCATTCACAGACGGTGCGCTCTGTGCCTGCCCCACGTACCAGGCCTCCAGTGAGTATATCCAGCCTGGTACGCCCTGTGCCTGCTCCTTGCACTTGCCCTGAGGTGCATGTCACCAGTCTGGCGCCACCTGTGCCAGCCCCATGCATCAGGTCTCTAGTGCGCCTGCCCAGTCCGGTGTGTCCTGTTCCTGCTCCTCGCACTCGCCCTGAGGTGCGTGTCACCAGTCTGGCGCAACCTGTGCCAGCCCCACGCATCAGGCCTCCAGTGCGCCTTCCCAGTCCAGAGCTTCCGGTGAGTTCCCAGTCCAGAGCTTCCGGCGACGTCCCCCAGTCCGAAGCCACCATCGACATTCTCTGGTCCGGTGAGACCTGTTCCGGCTCCACGTAAGAAGCCTCCAGTGATGATCCATGGCACGAAGCCTCCAGTGATAATCCATAGCCCGGAGCCTCCAGTGATGATCCATGGCACGAAGCCTCCAGTGATAATCCATGGCCCGGAGCCTCCAGTGATATTCCATAGCACAAAGCCTCCAGTGGTGATCCATGGTGCGGAGCCTGCAGTGACGATCCATGGCATGGAGCCTGCAGCGACGGTCCCCGGTCCGGAACCTCCTGAGACGGCCCGCAGTCCGGAACCTCCTGAGACGGCCCGCAGTCCGGAACCTCCTGAGACGGCCCGCAGTCCGGAACCTCCTGAGACAGCCCGCAGTCCGGAACCTCCAGCGACGGCCCGCAGTCCGGAACCTCCAGCGACGGCCCGCAGTCCGGAACCTCCAGCGACGGCCCACAGTCCGGAGTCTCCAGCGACGGCCCGCAGCCCGGAGCCTCCAGCGGCGGCCCGCAGCCCGGAGCCTCCTTCGGCGGTCTGCAGCCCGGAGCCTCCAGCGGCGGCCTGCAGTACAGTTCCACGTATAGCCTTCAGAACATGACGTTCTTTTTCAGTTGTTTTTTGTTTTGATTTAGTGTTCTGAGTTAAATAAAGTAAATATCATGAGCACTTACCACGCTGCACCTTGGTCTACTCCTTTCGACGACGAGTGTCACACTCGTTCCAAAATCATGGGCATTAATAGGGAAAGGCTTTCCACTATATGTTGGAACATTGCTGTGGGGACTTTCTCTTGTGCTGCGGGGACCACAAGAGCATTAGTGAGGTCGGGCACTGATGTTGGGCGATTAGGCCTGACTCGCAGTCAGCGTTACAATTCATCCCAACGGTGTTCGATGGGGTTGAGGTCAGGGTTCTGTGCAGGCCAGTCGTTCTTCCACACTGATCTCGACAAACCATTTCCGTATGGACCTCGCTTTGTGCACTGGGGCTTTGTCATGCTGAAACAGGAAAGGGCCTTACCCAAACTGTTGCCACAAAGTTGGAAGCACAGAATCGTCTAGAATGTCATTGTATGCTGTACATTTCCCTTCACTGGAACTAAGGGGCCTAGCCCAAACCATGAAAAACAGCCCCAGACCATTATTTCTTCTCCACCAAACTTTACAATTGGCACTATGCATTCTGGCAGGGAGCGTATTCCTGGCATCTGCCAAACCAAGATTCGTCTGTCGGGACTGCCAGATGGTGAAGTGTGATTCATCACTCCAGAGAACGCGTTTCCACTGCTCCAGAGTCCAATGGCGGCGAGCATTACACCACTCCAGCCAGCACTTGGCATTGCGCATAGGGAATCTTAGGCTGGTGTGCGGCTGCTCGGCCATGGAAACACATTTCATGATATTCCCGAAGAACAGTTATTGTGCTGATGTTGCTTACAGAGGCAGTTTGGAACTCGGTAGTGAGTGTTGCAACCGAGGACAGATGATTTTTATGCTCTACGCGATTTAACACTCGGCTGTCCCCTTTTGCAATATCACTCAATCAATTAGATTTCCAGCTCTTTTTCATGGAATGTTTAGAAGTTTTGGTCGGAAAAGCAGGTCAGAGGAAGTACACAAAGACTTGCAATTAATTCAAGTTGGAGGATATTTTAGGCTTCTTAATATGAAATGATTTTCTTTTAATTTATGATTCAAAATATCTGTTGTCTCACATGATGGTTTTCAGCAAGGGGTCAGTTTTTCTACAGGGAAGCTTTCTGCAGAGTCATCATGAGGGACATTCATATTCCTCAAACATCAGTCTGCCCCGCAGAGTCTCTGGCAGAAATGGTAGGCTGCTATGCTCTCAAATGTCTGACATGGAAAATTGGGTTGTACTCAAAAATGATTGGCTGCTTTTGATCACACAAATAGTCCTTCAAAATGATTTGTTTGGCATGTAGCTGCCTCATTGTCTGTATGCATCGGTGGTCACCTTTAGCTGACAGATGAGAAAAATGTAAACATTCAGAGAAGCAAGCTTTTATCAATATGATTGTAGGACAGGGGCATACTGTTGTGATATCTTTGTGTGGATGAGGTGGGTGAGGCTGTACATGTCAATGGTACTGTTCCAGTTAGACCTTGATGTGGCTTGCAGGCTTTTCTCAAACACGCTATGGCTGCAGGTTACCATGCTGGCATCTAACAAGAGCAGGTATAGACTCTCAGGGTCACATGGAGGTGTGGGTGTGTGCGTGCGCGTCTCTTCCTCCCTTGTCTTGCATTACCTAGCTCATGTCCTCCCCTTGCACGTCCTCCCCTCCAAAGGCTTCATGACGATTAAGCAGCCGTCTAGCTTGAAGAAAGTAATTACAGTGAAGTGAAAGAAAAGGCCTAAATTAAATCTGAGCCTATGAAAAGCTGAAAATCTATTATTTTCTCGAGCGGCCTTTCTCATCCTGTTCTGTTCTATAAGGGGTGCAGTGGCGTGTGTTATGGTATGAGTGCCAATGTAATTTCTTACAGATGTATGATCTTAATTTGATCACCCTGCTGCAGGAAAACTTGTTGTTTTTTAGATTTAAAAAGCCTTCTGAAGTTTGTGATTCCCACTTTCTGACTTGATTTTCCCTAACAAAATATGTATCTACCACTACAAAAATGTCCATTAATTATAATCCACAAAACAATTCACATTTCCTATTGCTGTACGATTGTTTTCCTGCTGTAGCAAACAGGCTCAAATTAAGATCCTACATCTGTAGAATGTTATGTGACACTAAGAGGTGGAAAGAGCACCATTTGTAAGAGAGAACATTAAGTTAAAGCCTGTTGCAAGCTCTTTCTATTGTCCCCCCTGGCTGGTTTAGTTTTGCCACGTCTGCTGTTGTAGTTAACACTGCACCATAGTTAGTTCCCATTTTATTTACAATTACAGGTACAGTCCTTTACATTTAAGCTTCCATTTCTGGTTGTTGTGAAATAATAGAAACATTGTATGACCACCTTATCCCACTGCTGAACATTTCCTTTCAGCCTGTGTTATTTTTCTCTGTCAGCACTTCACTCCCCTACCTTCACTCCCCTACCACAACACGAGGCTGATTGGGGTCAGAATGAGCCTACAAAGTGGACATACTGATCTTTCTAATCCCGCCAGGCCTTCCTGAGAACCACCGGGCTGGTCAGCTAGATGAGGTATTACTATCAGACATTGGTGCCAATCCAACACTGTTCCACTTCCAGAGACCAACCACCGGCTGGGTTTTTTTCCCCTCTGAGCATGACAGGACCTCCCAGCAGACAACATGAACAGTTTTATAGACAACACTGTTCAAGAGATGGCTTACAACAAGCCTAACTCTCCAGCCCAGCCAACAGCCACAGCCTGTCCTGTTGTAGTTATTCACCTCTACAACAACAGTGCAGCGATACTTACACACTGTACATTCACACAGAGAACTGCAGCAGTCAGGGCAAATCTTCAATGGTTTACTGCTACTGCTTCTCTCCACACAGTGTCAGTGTGTCAGGGCTGTCCTTCTCACGCACAACACACCATCGTGTGCAAGTACTCTAGTATTCCAGTCGAGTGCATCCTTGCTTCCCAGTTTTTAAGTTGAAATCCAAACCTCTTCCAGAGAAATTGTTGCAGTTCTCTCAGTTTAAATAGTGTGCTTGATAGGAGGTAGAATGTTGGAGAATCTAACCAGTACTTCAAAAACATGGACAATCTTTTTAACTGCGGTGTCACAGATCAATTGTTCAGTGGTCCTGGAATATTAACTTTTATCTCCCCGTTTGATTTATGTTAAGAGCCCCATAGACGAACTGAAAATGTCCTAAACAATAGGATAAAACCGAATTACATGAGCTTGAGTAGATCTAGATGAATAATGTATCCACATAAAAGAAGTAGGTCCACACACCATAGAATAATTCATAATTTAAACACTAATAGAAGTTCTCTTTCCCATAAATGAGTTAGTGCATCAAACATGTGTACGTGTACTGAACAAAAATATAAACTCAAAATGCAACAATTTCAATGATTTTACTGAGTCACAGTTCATATAAGAAAATCGGTCAATTGAAAAATATTCATAGGCCCTAATCTATGGATTTCACATGACTGGGAATACAGATACTGTATGTACCTGCTGGTAACAGAAACCATTAAAAAAAAGGTATGGGCGTGGATCAGAAAACCAGTCAGTATCTGGTGTGACCACCATTTGCCTCATGCAGTGCGACACATAGAGTTGATCAGGCTGTTGATTGTGACCTGTGGAATGTTGTCCCACTCCTCTTCAATGGCTGTGCAAAGTTGCTGGATATTCACTGGAAATGAACATGCTGTCGTACACGTCGATCCAGAGCATCCCAAACATCCTCAGTGAGTGAGATGTCTGGTGTGTATACAGGCCATGGAAGAACTGGGACATTTTCAGCTTCCAAGAATTGTGTGCAAATCCTTGCGACATGGGATGTGCATTATCATGCTGAAATATGAGGTGATGGCGGCAGATGAATGGCATGAAAATGAACCTCAGGATCTCGTCACTGTATCTCTGTGCATTCAAATTGCAAACTGCTCTCCTACACGATCCCATACACGTGCTGACAAAACTGCACATTTTAGAGTGTCATTTTTTTGTCCCCAGCACAAGGTGCATCTGTATAATGATCATGCTGTTTAATCAGCTTCTTAATATAACAAACCTGTCAGGTGAATGAATTATCATGGCAAAGGAGAAATGCTCACTAACAGGGATGTAACCAAATTTGTGCACATTATTTGAGAAAAACAAGCTTTTTGTGCAATATGGAACATTTCTGGGATATTTTATTTCAGCGCATGAACCATAGGACCAACACTTAACATGTTGCATTGATATTTTTGCTCAGTGTATATTGATGGTTGGCTGGTAAATGGATGGTCTAATGATCTACACGATCTGAATGCCAAAATGTTTGCTTTGCTGACAAGCTGATTTATTGAAGTTAAACAAATCCGTCCCAGCACAGACGATAAATTAATCATTTAATCATTTTCTGGCGCCAATTGATATGCTTCATTATGAATATATCATTACCATGCTATTCATGTTGGCCCTCTCTGCTTAATATGAAAATGATAATTTAGTGAAAAGGATAAATATTGTAGACATTAACGCACCTTAAAAGCAGTTAAAACCTGCTGCACTATTTAGTTAGCCAACAAGGCAGAGTGATTATGGAATACTATTTCGATTTTTTAAGCAATCCCTCCCTCCGTCCCTCTGTCCCTCCCTCCCTCCCTTACTCCATAGTCCTGTTTCTTCCATGATGAGGAGTTTATTATTGGTGTAAGTCCTTGGCTCACTCTGATTTCCCAGGTCCTCCTGCCTGGTCCTCCTGCCTGGTCCTCCTGCCTGGTCCTCCTGCCTGGTCCTCCTGCCTGGTCCTCCTGCCTGGTCCCCCTGCCTGGTCCTTCCGCCTGGTTCTTCTTGTTCTTGGGAGCTGGTAACACTTCAGTTCATTGAGGTGTCAATAACAACTAATGAACTCTGGGACAAGGCAGGGGAATGTAAATGAGGAAGGAAGGAAGGAAGGAAGGAAGGAAGGAAGGAAGGAAGGAAGGAAGGAAGGAAGGAAGGAAGGAAGGAAGGAAGGAAGGAAGGAAGGAAGGAAGGAAGGAAGGAAGGAAGGAAGGAAGGAAGGAAGGAAGGAAGGAAGGAAGGAAGGAAGGAAGGAAGGAAGGAAGGAAGGGTGAAAATGGAGAAATAAATAATGGAGAAATAAATAACTCACTCATTCAGAATTTTGTGCCTCCTAAGTCTGGGTAATTAACATTTTCCAGGGACACATCCGTCAACCCTGTGGCCCAACCTCCCATCAGTCCATGGTAAATGAGGACAAGGCTTGTGTGAAGGGTCAGACAGATGGTCGCTGCTTGTGAAGGAGATGTGTGAAGGAGATGTTTGTACTGTATTTTCCTATTTATTATTGGGATACAATGTAGCTAACAAAAATAGTGCAACTCAATTGTCACCCAGAACACATTTACATAATACCACAGTTCTGGAGTTGGGGAAACACAAGGTCCAAACTTCCCTCCCCTGATCTTCCCTTCCCTCTCCTCTTCTCTCACTGCACCTACACCTCTTCCTGTTAATTTTCTCTCTCTCTCTCTCTCGCTCTCTCTCTCTCTCTCTCTCTCTCTCGCTCTCTCTCTCTCGCTCTGTGTCTCATTCTCGGTGCCTCTCTCTCTGTGTCTCTCTCTCTGTGTCTCTGTCTCTCTGTTTCTCTCTCTCTGTGTCTCTCTCTGTGTCTCTCTCTCTCAAGCCCTTAAGGCCTTTTCCTGAACTGCGATTTTAGAGGAATTTATTATACAGCACTTCCCTTCGGCGTATCTCTCTCTCCCTCATTCTCTTCCTATCCTCTCTCTCTCTCTCTCCCTCACTATCTCCCTATTCTCTCTCTCCCTATCCTCTTTCTCCCTATCCTCTCTCTCTCCCTCATTCTCTTCCTATCCTCTCTCTCTCCCTCTCTGTCTCCTTCACTCTCTCTATCCTCTATCTCCCTATCCTCTCTCTCTCCCTTACTCTCTCCCTATCCTCTCTCTCTCTCGCAGTATTTTCTCTTCCCAGCTCATTCCTCTATGCCTTTGCCTGCAGAGTGAAACGAGCCATGTGGTAGGCAGGCACACACATAGACGCTCTCTGCACAAATACACACACACACACACACACACACACACACACACACACACACACACACACACACACACACACACACACACACACACACACACACACACACACACACACACACACACACACACACACACACACACACACACACACACACACACGTAAAGGACAAATCCTGAGAGACAAGAGCTCTGTGTGGAAGTGAGAGAAGAGCAAGAGGGGGAGGGGGGTGGTTGGGGGAGGAAACACTCACACACATATTCACATGCTCTCCCACTCTACCTCACACACACTCAAACACACACTCAAATACAAACACACACACACACACACAGGACTAGAGCGGTGAAGAGGAGAAGAGAAGAGCTGGGAGGCAGGAGGGCTGCTGAACAAAGCAAGGGAAGGAGAGTGGAGTCCAGGGGAGAGCAGCAGCCGTGAAATGCCTCGACGGGAGCCTGCCAGCTACTCTTGTGGCCACCTAAAGGTAAGACTCATGCTACACTGAGAAAAGTGGGAAGACACGGACGGAGCAGAGCGAGAGAGAGGGGTGGAGAAAGTATAGCGCTGATGCAAGCCTAACGCTGTGGTTATAGGGTACCCTCAGGCTGCAGCTGAGCCGTTCGATCTGCCTTTGAATGCAGTGCTGTGCTGTGCTGTCATTACCTTCCGTAATTCTTCACCTTGCCATCGTCCATTTAGCCGCATGTCAGATCAAAGAGTGTATGTTAATTAAAATCATATAGTATGGCTCTTATGCTCCCCAAGAGAGAGAGTGTTGTGGTGGAGCTCAGCTGCCTCAGATTCCTCCAGGCTGCTAGCCTGTCTGCCTGCCTGCATGCATGCCTGCCTGCGACCTCTGTCCCATCACAGCCTGCCTAGGTTCTATATCACTAATGTCATTGCAGTGATAGATCACCCATGCTTTTGTTTGCCCTCAATGCGAGGGCTAGGTAATCAAAAAGCAATGGGTTTTCAGCCCTGTCAGACCACTGTGAGAGGCTGCTGATGCTACTGCCTTTGTGTGCCTGCCTAGCTGTCTGGTGTGAGAGGATGCTGTAATTGTCCTATAGTACAATGCAGGAGTTTTACGAGTGCAGCAGCCAACAGTGTGGGGGTTTGCTACAGAGGGTGGCAGCACAACACAGTCCACACATTCAATGAAAGAAGGAACGGTGGAGAGAGAGGGATAGAGAGAGAGGGCTAGAGAGAGAGAGGCCATTATCTGTTTGCTGTAGCTTTTCACTGGAATATCAGAGACTATCAAAGAATTTAGATCAAATAATTTGTATTGATACCATTGATGTGTCTCTGAGCCGGGCCTTAGAGAGTCTGATTTCTGTGCCATTGTGATGTACTATTGTCTGCTGATTCCGTAAGCTCTCCTGTTATAGGCTGTCCTGGAAGAGTGTACCCTGCACAAAACATCTTGAGAGTTGTCGCTGTAAACTTTCATGGCAATCAGGTCTCTGGCCATGGACAACAAGATTTTTTTTCCTACGCAATGTTCCCGGGAATGTCCTCAGCAGGGAATGCAGAGGTGGTGTAGTAGCGTTCAGTATTCATGCAGAACGTATACGTGATCATACATTTCCCCTTGAGCAGTGTAAAGGCAGGGCTAACAGGGAAATGCTATAGGAGAAGGATGGTGCAGACCAGTAGCACATAGCACATATTTTATTCTATGCTCACCTTTTGACCTTTTGATGCAATGTGCAGTTTTTTTCTCTCAGTCTATCCATATAGGCATCACTTGATTCTGACCAGTCTATCCATATAGGCATCACTTGATTCTGACCAGTCTATCCATATAGGCATCACTTCATTCTGACCAGTCTATCCATATAGGCATCACTTGATTCTGACCAGTCTATCCATATAGGCATCACTTCATTCTGACCAGTCTATCCATATAGGCATCACTTAATTCTGACCAGTCTATCCATATAGGCATCACTTGATTCTGACCAGTCCATCCATCTGTATAGGTGGTAGACATGGATAAGTTAAAAAGCAGCCCATCCCCGCTTATATTATACAGTGCATTAGGAAAGTATTCAGACCGCTTGACTTTTTCCACATTTTGTTACATTACAGCCTTATTCTAAAATGGATAAAACAAAAATAAATTTAAAAAATCTCATCAATCTACACACAATGCCCCATAATGACAAAGCAAAAACCTTTTTTATTTTTTTATTTTTTTTAAATAACAGAAATATCACATTTACATAAGTATTCAGACCCTTTACTCAGTACTTTGTTGAAGCACCTTTGGCAGCAATTACAGCCTTGAGTCTTCTTGGGTATGACGCTACAAGCTTGGCACACCTGTATTTGGGGAGTTTATCCTATTCTTCTCTGCAGATCCTCTCAAGCTCTGTCAGGTTGGATGCGGAGCGTTGCTGCACAGCTATTTTCATGTCTCTCCAGAGATGTTTAATTGGGTTTAAGTCCGGGCTCTGGCTGGGCCACTCAAGGACATTCAGAGACTTGTCCCGAAGCCACTCCTGTTTTGTCTTGGCTGTGTGCTTAGGGTCGTTGTCCTGTTGGAAGGTGAACCTTCATCCCAGTCTGAGGTCCTAAGAACTCTGGAGCAGGTTATCATCAAGGATCTCTCTGTACTTTGCTCTGTTCATCTACCCCTCGATCCTGATTAGTCTCCCAGTCCCTGTCGCTGAAAAACATCCCCACAGCATGATGCTTTCATCACCATGCTTCACCGTAGGGATGGTGCCAGGTTTCCTTCAGACGTGATACTTGGCATTCAGGCCAAAGAATTCAATCTTGGTTTCATCAGACCAGAGAATCTTGTTTCTCATGGTCTGAGAGTCTTTGTGTGCCATTTGGCAAACTCCAAGCAGGCTGTCATGTGCCTTTTACTGAGGAGTAGCTTTTGTCTGGCCACTCTACCATAAAGGCCTGATTGGTGGAGTGCTGCAGAGATGGTTGTCCATCTGGAAGGTTCTCCCATCTCAACAGAGGAACTCTGGAGCTCTGTCAGAGTGACCATCGGGTTCTTGGTCACCTCCCTGACCGAGGCTCTTCACCCCCTATTGCTCGGTTTGGCCGGGCGGCCAGCTCTAGGACGAGTCTTGTTGATTCCAAACTTCTTCCTTTTAAGAATGATGGAGGCCACTGTGGTCTTGGGGACCTTCAATGAGGCAGACAGTTTTTGGTACCCTTCCCCAGATCTGTGCCTTGACACAATCCTGTCTCGGAGCTCTACAGACAATTCCTTTGACCTCATGGCTTGGTTTTTGCTCTGACATGCATTGTCAACTGCGGGACCTAATATAGACAGGTGTGTGCCTTTCAAAATCATGTCCAATCAATTGAGTTTATTACAGGTGGACTCCAATCAAGTTGTAGAAACATCTCAAGGATGATCAATGGAAACAGTATGCACCTGAGCTCAATTTCTAGTCTCATAGCAAAGGGTCTGAATACTTATGTAAATAAGGTATTTATATTTTACATTTTTTATAAATTAGCAAAGATTTTTTTTAAACCTGTTTTCGGTTTGTCAAAATGGGGTATTGTGTGTAAATTGATGAGGATTTATTTATTTTTTTATCTATTTTAGAATAAGGCTGCAATGTAACAAAATGTGGAAAAAGTCAAGGGGTCTGAATACTTTCCGATTGCACTGTAGCAATGCATCTGTGTCAGGAGCTTAGCCAAGCGTGAACAATTCTTTGTATTAAACTGTGTGTCTTTATGATTAGAATAGAAAGCTATACTATATATTAAATATTGTGTAATGGTCAACTGTGGATGAAAGGAGTGCTATCTTCTGATACCTGCTGTGCTGTTGAATTAGTTAGCGGAATTAAAAAGTAATCCACTGTAGAATTTCTCTAGCCTGTAGCATGTTTTATCATTGAAATACATAGTCGACACTGAGCTCTGTTCTGTTCAAATACAATTCCAAAGCCTGCACGGGAAGAAAATGATTGAGGGTCCTATGTGGTTCAGTTGGTAGAGCATGATGCTTGGTAGAGCATGGGGCGGTAGGTAGCCTGGTGGGTAGGTGCGTTGGGCCAGTAACCGAAAGGTTGCTGGATTGATTCCCCAAGCTGACAAGGTAAAAATCTGTTGTTCTGCCCCTGACCAAGACAGTTCCCCGGGCAGTGTGGATGCCGATTAAGGCAGCCCTCTGCATCTCTCTGATTCAGAGGGGTTGGGTTAAATGCTGAAGACACATTTCAGTTGTATGCATTCAGTTGTGCAACTGACTAGGTATCTCCCAATGCCAGGGTTGTGGGTTTGATTCCCACGGGGTGCCAGTACAAGAATGTACACGCTCAGTAAGTTGCTCTGGGTAAGAGTGTCTCCTCAATGACTCGAATGTTAAAGGTATTCTTCCAGCAATCTTCGGCCATTGGAAATGGAAAGAGCTCTGTGTTAATACTGTATTTAAAAGTGACATCGTACATGTTTACAAGGAAAACTCACCTACATTAAAAGTATATATGCTCTGTCTATTGCTATTGCCTGGTTCTGTCATAACATAAAGTTGATACATGGAAGTCCACGCTGCTTGTAAGCAGATCAAACGCACCTCCAGCAGCCTGTAAACAGATGCTAGTCGGGCAGCTGCAGGGATCACCATTTTGTCCTCTATGCCCCTCACCTCTCTGTCACAGCCAGACCTCCTCGTACAGCAGAGACAGAGCTAGCAGATCACCTTCAGTCTTTACTACCGTGTCTGGCAGTGTAGTACAATAATTTTCTCCTTCCCTGTAAAGCCACTCACCAAGACAGAATGGAAGAGCATTCCTTGTCCAGGTTAATTGGCCATTACAGAAGTGGAGGTGGGAGGAGAGTAATAATTGTCCATGCTCTAAACTGTCCAGTGTCATCGACAGGAGAACAATCTGGGATGACATTGAGGTTTTAGAGACAGAGCTCCTTGTAAAAGCAGTGATGTCCTTTATCCCTAACTATCCCCATTGGAATATCCAAAGTCAAACCATTTACCACGGGCATTACGATTGGGTTGCGTGCAGCTGCACTCAGAATTGATGATTACTTGTGTGCTGCAAGCTGTGGGCATGTGCGCATGATTGTAACAAACCCAACCTGTTTTACGTTCAAAAGTCTGTTTTGTATCCGACTGACTGTATGACCAAAATGATCCTATTTACGCTTTGTAATCAATTTTGACAGTAAAATAAATGTTTCGGACTCATATCGATGCCACATAGTCTGTTTTCTAAATGTGAAGTTGGTTTTTAGGGGCAGTTGCTCCTTAACCCTGATGAAGGAGATTCCACGATACTGTTCCTCAGTTCCACTGGACAGCTTGTAAACATGCAGGTCAAGTCAATTGAACCTTATCTTTCAGGGTGAGACTGGTGCATCAATCTTTTGTCAGTACGTGTTCACCGTAAGTCCGTTTGGATAAAACCATTTTATTATTATCTACTTCAGAACATCTTTGATGACATTCAAATCCTTAAGAGTCGATTGACACACGTGTTCAACAATCTAGCTGACATAATTAGACTTTTAGAGGATAATGAGAATAATCTTCACTTTCCTTTCATATGACAATAATAATGTATTATTTGTTCTATAATATGACAGTGGTATAAAGCAGTAGTCGTGTCTATGCTGGAGAATCATAATTACTACCCAAGCTGTCATTAAGGTGAGATAACTGAACATGTTGTTGACTTAACCAGCTCCAGAGGAGCTTTTCTTTGCGTACACATCTATCTACATTTACATTTACATTTAAGTCATTTAGCAGACGCTCTTATCCAGAGCGACTTACAAATTGGTGCATTCACCTTATAATATCCAGTGGAACAACCACTTTACAATAGTGCATCTAAATCTTTTAAGGGGGGGTTAGAAGGATTACTTTATCCTATCCCAGGTATTCCTTGAAGAGGTGGGGTTTCAGGTGTCTCCGGAAGGTGGTGATTGACTCCGCTGTCCTGGCGTCGTGAGGGAGCTTGTTCCACCATTGGGGTGCCAGAGCAGCGAACAGTTTTGACTGGGCTGAGCGGGAACTGTGCTTCCTCAGAGGTAGGGAGGCGAGCAGGCCAGAGGTGGATGAACGGAGTGCCCTTGTTTGGGTATAGGGCCTGATCAGAGCCTGAAGGTACGGAGGTGCCGTTCCCCTCACAGCTCCGTAGGCAAGCACCATGGTCTTGTAGCGAATGCGAGCTTCGACTGGAAGCCAGTGGAGAGAGCGGAGGAGCGGGGTGACGTGAGAGAACTTGGGAAGGTTGAACACCAGACGGGCTGCGGCGTTCTGGATGAGTTGTAGGGGTTTAATGGCACAGGCAGGGAGCCCAGCCAACAGCGAGTTGCAATAATCCAGACGGGAGATGACAAGTGCCTGGATTAGGACCTGCGCCGCTTCCTGTGTGAGGCAGGGTCGTACTCTGCGAATGTTGTAGAGCATGAACCTACAGGATCGGGTCACCGCCTTGATGTTGGTGGAGAACGACAGGGTGTTGTCCAGGGTCATGCCAAGGCTCTTAGCACTCTGGGAGGAGGACACAAGGGAGTTGTCAACCGTGATGGCGAGATCATGGAACGGGCAGTCCTTCCCCGGGAGGAAGAGCAGCTCCGTCTTGCCGAGGTTCAGCTTGAGGTGGTGATCCGTCATCCACAATGATATGTCTGCCAGACATGCAGAGATGCGATTCGCCACCTGGTTGTCAGAAGGGGGAAAGGAGAAGATTAATTGTGTGTCATCTGCATAGCAATGATATGAGAGACCATGTGAGGATATGACAGAGCCAAGTGACTTGGTGTATAGCGAGAATAGGAGTGGGCCAAGAACAGAGCCCTGGGGGACACCAGTGGTGAGAGCACGTGGTGCGGAGACAGATTCTCGCCACGCCACCTGGTAGGAGCGACCTGTCAGGTAGGACGCAATCCAAGCGTGGGCGGCGCCGGAGATGCCCAGCTCGGAGAGGGTGGAGAGGAGGATCTGATGGTTCACGGTATCAAAGGCAGCAGATAGGTCTAGAAGGATGAGAGCAGAGGAGAGAGAGTTAGCTTTAGCAGTGCGGAGAGCCTCCGTGACACAGAGAAGAGCAGTCTCAGTTGAATGCCCAGTCTTGAAACCTGACTGATTAGGATCAAGAAGGTCATTCTGAGAGAGATAGCAAGAGAGCTGGCCAAGGACGGCACGTTCAAGAGTTTTGGAGAGAAAGGAAAGAAGGGATACTGGTCTGTAGTTGTTGACATCGGAGGGATCGAGTGTAGGTTTTTTCAGAAGGGGGTGCAACTCTCGCTCTCGTGAAGACGGAAGGGACGTAGCCAGCGGTCAAGGATGAGTTGATGAGCGAGGTGAGGTAGGGGAGAAGGTCTCCGGAAATGGTCTGGAGAAGAGAGGAGGGGATAGGGTCAAGTGGGCAGGTTGTTGGGCGGCCGGCCGTCACAAGACGCGAGATTTCATCTGGAGAGAGAGGGGAGAAAGAGGTCAAAGTACAGGGTAGGGCAGTGTGAGCAGGACCAGCAGTGTCGTTTGACTTAGCAAACGAGGATCGGATGTCGTCAACCTTCTTTTCAAAATGGTTGACGAAGTCATCCGCAGAGAGGGAGGAGGGGGGGGAGGGGGAGGAGGATTCAGGAGGGAGGAGAAGGTAGCAAAGAGCTTCCTAGGGTTAGAGGCAGATGCTTGGAGTTTAGCGTGGTAGAAAGTGGCTTTAGCAGCAGAGACAGAAGAGGAAAATGTAGAGAGGAGGGAGTGAAAGGATGCCAGGTCTGCAGGGAGGCGAGTTTTCCTCCATTTCCGCTCGGCTGCCCGGAGCCCTGTTCTGTGAGCTCGCAGTGAGTCGTCGAGCCACGGAGCAGGAGGGGAGGACCGAGCCGGCCTGGAGGATAGGGGACAGAGGAAATCAAAGGATGCAGAGAGGGAGGAGAGGAGGGTTGAGGAGGCTGAATCAGGAGATAGGTTGGAGAAGGTTTGAGCAGAGGGAAGAGATGATAGGATGGAAGAGGAGAGAGTAGCGGGAGAGCGAAGGTTGGGACGGCGCAATACCATCCGAGTAGGGGCAGAGGGAGAAGTGTTGAATGAGAGCGAGAGGGAAAAGGATACAAGGTAGTGGTCGGAGACTTGGAGGGGAGTTGCAATGAGATTAGTGGAAGAACAGCATCTAGTAAAGATGAGGTCAAGCGTATTGCCTGCCTTGGGAGTAGGGGGGGAGGTGAGAGGGTGAGGTCGAAAGAGGAGAGGAGTGGAAAGAAGGAGGCAGAGAGGAATGAGTCGAAGGTAGACGTGGGGAGGTTAAAGTCACCCAGAACTGTGAGAGGTGAGCCATCCTCAGGAAAGGAACTTATCAAGGCGTCAAGCTCATTGATGAACTCTCCAAGGGAACCTGGAGGGCGATAAATGATAAGGATGTTAAGCTTGAAAGGGCTGGTAACTGTGACAGCATGGAATTCAAATGAGGAGATAGACAGATGGGTCAGGGGAGAAAGAGAGAATGTCCACTTGGGAGAGATGAGGATTCCAGTGCCACCACCCCGCTGGCTCGATGCTCTAGGGGTATGCGAGAACACGTAGTCAGACGAGGAGAGAGCACTAGGAGTAGCAGTGTTATCTGTGGTAATCCATGTTTCCGTCAGCGCCAGGAAGTCTAGGGACTGGAGGGTAGCATAGGCTGAGATGAACTCAGCCTTGTTGGCCGCAGACCGGCAGTTCCAGAGGCTGCCGGAGACCTGGAACTCCACGTGGGTCGTGCGCGCTGGGACCACCAGGTTAGAGTGGCAGCGGCCACGCGGTGTGGAGCGTTTGTATGGCCTGTGCAGAGGAGAGAGAACAGGGATATGGAGGCAAGCGTGATTATTCATCAGCCAGGGAACAAGCTGCCCTCAGTCATAGCCCATTAACACAGAGAAAAGAGACATATGTTTAATATGACAGGCTCAAGGCCTATTGAGTGACACCATGGATGTTCTGATGTGGTATGGTGGTGGCGAGTGGCGAGTGGAACGGACTCCTGATAGGACTGGTGCAGGGACAGAGCGAGGTGCCACAGGAATTCTAATTAGGTCTGTGTGACCTTTGGCTCTTCCTGCATACGCTTCGCACCCCCTCCTCTCTTCATCTCCTGCTCTCTACATCCTCTCGTCCATCCATCCTTAACTCTCTCACTCCTACAGAGATGGAGCTGTAAGAGAGGGAATGTGGGGTCTGGGCTGTAAATCATGACAAGAGGCTGACGAGCCACCTGATAAAAGCGGGACAGGGTGTTGCAGGGTGTTGGTGCTCCTTTCCTCTCTTTAACCCCCATCCCCGCCACATTCATTCCTGTAGGACTGCTCTGGTCCAGTAGAGTGGGTGTTTTTGGCTTGGCCTGGTGCTCAGTCCGTCCAGCATCACTCAACAGTGTTGGGGAGTCTGGGGCATCACTTTTATAAATACACGTACCCTTGGTGCAGGGGCGCGAGAGGACGAGATTGGAGCAAGCAGCAGAGACTGAACTTGCGACAGCTATTCCTGGCTGAGGCTGTGTGGTGTTTTATTTGTCTTTTGTCATTTCATTAGACTAATAGTCTCCAGTGTGGGCAGGACGTCTAGCTGAGGCAGTGTCTATTGCTCTGGAGAAGGTGATCCGTGAGAGATGTACTGTATACGCTCAAGGCCGGCTATCAGCCATGGGGAGGGGAAAAAGCAGTCTGGGCCTGGAGCCAAGCTGGCTGGCATCCGCAGGCTTTGGAGACGTTTTTAGTCATTTGCCCTGACCGACCTCAAAGTGTCATAGAGATAGGGACGAAGCGCTGCATTGTGGGCCACTTGTCTTAGCCTGAGACGAACGCACGCATGAGAACCTGGTAACCATGACGCTGCTGAGAGAAAGTTCCGGTACGCTCCCAATGCTGGGCTACAGAGATGAAAGAGGCATTGGAGCAAATTATTCCACTAGAGGAGATATCTATCTTTTGCACTGATTGTGCAGATCCTCCCAGTGCAGATACTGTTTAAGACTCAGCTCTCCCTCTCTCCTCTGCCAGATCTGTGCTCTGTTTTGATGACTCCTCAGAATTGCCTTTCAGTGGAAAACGGAAAGATTCTGTATGACCTCGGAATATATAGATGATTGCCCCCTAATAGCAGAATTTGTATTGTAAACCAAAGGTTTACTGCGGAATTAGCAGTTTCTCACTGCTCTCATCATTCTCTGAGGAATGGACAGTACTGTGGTATACTGTAGCTTGTTCACAGATCTATCTTGAAACAATTTGCAAAACATGCACATCTCTCAGATATTTTTAGGCAGAAAATGTGTTTGGCTCACAGACTCCCTAAACTTGCTCTTTTAGAGCTTTGACTACCTTCAAATGATGAGAAAATGTAAGCTAATCAAGAAAATAAAGATCCAAAGCCAGTTATGTTGTTGATGAAGGTCTTTGTCTTCTCAGGCAGAGTAATGATTAGGGGGTAATCTAAGGCCTCTGTACTACGGTCCTCCAGAGGCCGGTTTAACTCTGCTGGGCGACGGCCGTGTTATTGGAGCAGTAATTAGTATTGATACAAGCCCCATCCTGGCCTGGCCACCTGGCTCCTCACGGCTAGCCCTCACCTTTCCAAACTGCACTGAGGGCTGACATCGACTACATTTTAGAAGTGCCTTTAATTAAGATAATTAAACCTTACAATAGCTGCTTGTGTAACTCAAACAAAGACTTGGACTGTCCTCAAAAAACATAATGTGAAAGTATACAGGTGGAAACACTACAGAAGCCTGACACAGCTGCTGTAGTGAGAGACAGAGAAAGATAGAGAGAGATAGAGAGAGAGAGAGAGAGAGAGAGAGAGAGAGAGAGGGGGAAAGCAGGTTTACTTCTCTGCCACTGTCACCCTGCCTCTAAACACGACAGATGAGCGCTCACGCTATCAGAGCCTAAACACAATTTACCCAAAGCATCCTGTCGCTCTTCAAGTAACAAGATAAATGCTTGTTACCCTCTTAAAGATAAAACACTGAGCTGGAATCTGTGTTCGCACAACCGCTGGTGAATCTGCAGCGAGAGCAAAGCAGCAATCAAACGCAGGCAGAGTATGCACACAGGTCCTGGGTTCACCAGTCACTGGGGAGATGTTTAATGCATGAAAGCCTAAACTGACTTGGAAAGCAGGACCTGGTGACACTATAATGCATTCACCCAGGGTTCTTCTGGGGCTTTGTGTGTCTTGTATTCCTCTGTCTGTCTGTCTTTCTACATCTCAGATGCCTGTCACGTCGCTCTGCCCTTTGCTTTAAACCCGTCAATGTCAACATTGTATTCCTGCGTGGATCTCCTGTGTGACGTGAGCCCTCCTTCCTCCACCCTGCTTTGCAATTTCTCTCCATGATGCCTTGCCTTCCATCTCACTGATCAAAACAGAGCAATGTCAGAGCAGGATGACAGAGACAAGTCAGATGGTGTTGTAGAAGCAATCTGGTGATTGTTCTCTGATTGGCAGAGGTGGGATCAAGTCACTATTATTTTAGTCACAAGCAAGTCTCAAGTCACAAGGTCCGAGTCTCAAGTTGAGTCCCAACTAGAATGGGGCGGCAGGTAGCCTAGTGGTTAGAGCGTTGTAACCGAAAGGTAGCAATATCAAAAAAGGTTGCAAGATCCCCGAGCTGGTAAAAATCTATCGTTCTGCCGCTGAACAAAGCAGTTAACCCACTGTTCCTCGGCCGTCATTGAAAATAAGAATTTGTTCTTAACTGACTTGCCTGGTAAAATAAAATAATAATGGGTTGAGTCTCGAGTCAAGTCCAAGTCATACATTCTAAGAGCAAATCGTTTTGTTAAGTAAAAAAAAAGCTATACATGCAATGACTTGTTCAACTACACATCTTTGTCTATTTATTGAGACTACCAGATAGCTCTTTTCATTATTTTGTCTAAAACATATTTTGATTATGTAAAAATTCATTTTAACAACAAATTCCAAATGCAAGCTTCATAAATAAATTATCAATTTCAAGAAATGTTTGACACAGCAAAAGACCAGTAGGCCTATGCTAGTATTTGTTGCTTGATGCCCCATTGCTGGTGAGCTTGCAAAGTAAACAGTGAATATCACCAAGCAATTTTTGGAGCTGCATATTTATTTATGGCAATCCTCTCCATACAATGTGATGTTTGCGCTGCACACGATCCTATAGCTGTATAGCAAATCAGCAATCTGTTCGCTAGCTCAATGGCTCTCAACATTTTTGACCCTTGACCCCCAAAAAGCAGTGGTTAAAAGCTTGTGACCCCCCCGTGCACGCACGTACATGCACGCACAATAGCTGCGCAAACGTAGCCTGCCACTACATCCATAAACGGCACTGCATTTTCAAAATGTAAGACACAGAAATAAACTATGTTTTACCCCTGCATTTTGAGCTGAAAGTCATTCATGTTAGCAGCCAATATCAAGAAGGCATATCATGTTACTTCTCTGGAGGCCAGAGCAAGCAGAATCATACGGCCTACCTACCTGTATGCAGTGGAGGGTGCAGGATCGGATGGAAAGCATGGTCTGTCTACACCAAACACTATCACTTTCAAGGTCTGCCCGTCTCCAGAATACTCGTTGCCAATTAGGTAGCCCTTTTCTTCCTCACAAATACTGTATTTCATTCAACAGAATATGTTCAATATTCATTCCATAATATTGAAGGCAGTGATATGTTACAGCTATCCTTAGACAAGTAGCCACCCAAACTAGGCCTATCTGAAATATGAAAATGATCAATCAAATCTCCAGGTAGCCTATTGTTCCGGCATAGATGATTCAGTAGAAGATTTCTAAATTATATTTTACAGATGGATTAGCTGACAATGTCACGAAAACAATGTGCACACTTCAATGGGGCAGAAGTCCGTGAGTTTTGATTCTGGGATTGGCAGATAACTACCAACAATGACAAGAAACTGCCATGTGGGGAATCGTAAGTGACTCGTTTCAGCTAGTTTCAGCTTGTTCTTGATGCCATCTCTTGTTTTGGGGTGTTTTGACTGATTTCATGTCAATGCTAAAATGGCAAAAAAGGGTCTACATACCTTTGTATATATATATGAAATGGGTTTCATGGTCGAGTAGCCGCACACAAGCTCAAGATCACCATGCACAATGCCAAGTGTCAGCTGGAGTGGTGTAATTCTCTCCACCATTGGACTCTAGAGCAGTGGAAACGCGTTCTCTGGAATGATGCATCACGCTTCACCATCTGGCAGTCCGACGGACGAATCTGGGTTTAGCGGATGCTAGGAGAACACTACCTGCCTCAATGCATAGTGCCAACTGTAAAGTTTGGTGGAGGAGGAATAATGGTCTGGGGCTGTTTTGCATGGTTTGGGCTAGGCCCCTTAGTTCTAGCGAAGGGAAATCTTAACTCTACAGCATACAATGACATTCTAGACGATTCTGTGCTTCCAACCTTTTACCAATAGTTTGGGGAAGGCCCTTTCCTGTTTCAGCATGACAATGCCCCCGTGCACAAAGCAAGGTTCATACAGAAATGGTTTGTCGAGATCAGTGTGGAAGAACTTGACTGTCCTGCACAGATCCCTGACCTGAACTCCACCGAACACCTTTGGGAGGAATTGGAACGCCGACTGCGAACCAGGCCTAATCGCCCAACATCAGTGCCCGACCTCAGTAATGCTCTTGTGGCTGAATGAAAGCAAGTCACCGCAGCAATGTTCCAACATCTAGTGGAAAGCCTTCCCAGAAGAGTGGAGGCTTTTATAGCAGCAAAGGGGGGACCAACTACATATTAATGATCATGATTTTGGAATGAGATGTTCAAGGAGCAGGTGTCCACATACTTCTGGTCATGTAGTGTATATAAATACAAATGGTAGGCTATGTGTAACCTATTAAAATATGTATTTTCCCATTCAGTTTCACACTCGCAGCCCCCCAAAACCTTCTCCCCACTTTGAAAACCATTGCGCTAGCTCACCCGACCTGTGTTGATTGATAGTTTTCTGGTCCAATCAGAGGGCCGAGCATGCATTTCACTAGCCAATCTGTTGCAGGTTTTTTTTTTTTGCAACTGCATGCTGCGGCTACGGTCTCTGACTGTGTGGAGAGTAATCCATGGAGACTCTGTGCCACAAAATGAGTGACAAAACGTGGCCAGATAATTTCAAGTCCACAGTCTCAAGTCAAAGTCGGGTCCCGAGTCTTGAGGCTCCAAGTCCATGTCAAATCTCAAGTATTTTTTTCTTCTATCAAATCGATTCTCAAGTCATCGAATATATGACTCGAGACAGACTTGAGTCCAAGTCATGCGACTCGAGTCCACACCTCTTCTGATTAGTGATTATGGAACACACAGTTCATACTCTCTGTCACTCTATTGGTTTATTTTCATACACCAGTGACCCTATCAGTTATTATGCTTTTATATAACTGAAAAGGTGTTGTTATGAAATTGCTGCTAAAATTAGTCCCTATCGATGTGCCCTCTCCGCCTCTCATATCTGTAGTGCTGACTTCCTGTATGTGTTATTTCATCCTATTGCCAAAATATAATTTTTTCTTTTTTTCCCTCTGTCAGTTTGAGTCATTGTAATTGATGTTTAAAAATAAAATTTCCAGCACTTTAAAATCAGATCACAGATACTGCAGTCTGTCACTAGATCACTGTATTACACCAACATACCTAAAATAGCAACAAAGAAACCACATTTAGTGTTCGAAAGAAGTCTTCGAAACTACATCAAATCACCTTTCATAGTGTTACTTTATTTTAAAAAGCCAAAGAGCTATTATTGTAGTCACATGGGAAGTTTAAACAAAGAAATGAAGACTTTAAAATGTGCTGTGGACAGAATGTGAAAGGTCCAGGCTGGTGATCGTTGTGATTCAAGTAATGGTCAGCGTGTCCATGCAGCATCAGGGCTTTTAACAGTTGGGTTGGTGTTCAGCCCAGGCAGCGTACTGGCACTGATGTGTTCTCCTCCACTCCTCCTCGGGGGGATAACAAAGGTTGAACACGGTAGCTACAGACAGCTGAGACTGCTTCATTCAGAGATTACAAATTAGCTAACAGAGTGATGCACATTTTGAACAGAGTCCCATTTCCCATGTGAGTTCAGAGATAATCCACACATTAGCATTCTGTGTTGGTGAGAAAGGTCTGTCTCATTATGATGAACTGAGGCTCTGTTCTAATTCCTCACTACTGACTTCACTGTCCTCACATACCACCTACTGTAGCATGGAGTAATGAATGAATTAATGTACTGGCTATGCATTCTTATTGGCATGCTAGTATGGTTGTTGGAACATAGTGTTTTAGCCTAGATTTAACATGAAAATGGAGACCTGAGCATGCATTGTTAAGATTCAGGCTCGCTGTTAGTAGTGGCTCCTATTCAAACAGATGACTGGCATAGTAGTATTGATTTCATTAAAGTGATTGACATGATTGACATGATATGTGTAGAAACCTATTTATTGAGGGGTTATCAATCAATGTAGTATTGACTACGCAGAATTTTCCTGAGTGATCTAATGGGATGTTTTGTGAAAAATCATCCATTGTTGAGAGTTGATTGATGCATAATTCTGAACATTAATGAAAGTGAAAATGCTGACTATAGTGGAGATTCACAGTTTGTTGAACCTCCACCTCCCTCTCTCCCCACAGGTGTTGAGCTCCACCTGAGGATGGCAGGAGATTCTCAAGTCCACATGGACCACGACATGGAGATAGGAGTCACACCCACAGCGGTAAGAACATGTTTTCCATACGCACATACAGTCCTCTCCCTCCCCCAATTGTCCTGTGTAACACTGCTGGGAGGTAGAGAGAGAGAGAGGGGGCAGAGTAAGGAAGAGGGAAAGAAAGAGGGGGTGGTGAAAGATGGAAGTGTCTGGTGTAAGGGAAAAATATAAGGGGACGAGAGGGAACCATTGTGGATCATGAGTTTCCTATAAGAAGGGTGATCATGTGTGTGTGCCTGTCTGTCTCTGCAGAAGAGGATGGATGGATGGTTCAGCCCACTACCATGGAGAGGATTGTGAGAAAACGACTCACACGTCCTGATAATGGATGGTGAAATAGTCCAGGTTATTTGTCTTCATTCCAGAGACGATTGAATTTATTCTTCCTAACCGAGTGTGGTGAGGCAAACCAATTGTGGAAAAACACTAGCACACAGCAATTGCTAATGAATTTGTTTATGGAGTGTCAGCACTGCGGACATCATTGACTCTGGGATGGCCAAAAGTGGGCTCGCTGAACTACTGTAGCACTGTCTGTGATGGCTTCATCAATCACTCAATTAGGAATTTCTTCAACACTCTCACATAGAAACAAAAAGGTCCATTGTCAGGAGAACTTGCAATGCAGGACATTTAAAACCTGTAGTGTGTTGAAGGTTTAAAAATGTCCATTCTAATCCACATAATAATTCACATTTCCTGTTGCTGCAGGATTATTTTCCTGCTGTAGCAAACTGTTTCAAATTAAGATCCCACATCTGTACAATTAAAGGCCTTGAGGAAACAAACTGATCTTGTTGTAGGAAGGGGTCTAAAAGCTACCTTCTCCCAAGGAAATACATATTGAAGTGACCCATGCGTTCTCCAAAACACAGGTCAAAGATCCCAATGTCATTGAGTGACTAATTGCTGTAATTGTCAATGGGTGTTGTCTTTCACATCACTGTCAAACCTCTCATTACCGTATAATCTAGAGAAAGATCAATATGTACATAAATAAAGCAACATCTGATACATGGAATACTCTCCTAATGTGTGTGTACAGAGAACTACAATGAAGAGACCCTAGCTAGAATTTCAAACAGTAGCTATGCTTCCATTAACTTGCCCAGTGATTTTTTTTGTCGACATTTAGAAAATTTTCATAGAAAACAGATTCAACAATTGCCTGCTATCTTATGTCGATAAAAACAGCTGGCCGAAATGATGTCACACCTAAGAAAAAAACAACTGTGTTGAATACAAATGAAGTGGTTGATGTGTTTACATTATCCATTTAGGCAAATTGCGGATGAATAAATTGGTGACAGGCTGTATGCCCTCCCACCTATCTGTTTCATGTCTCAGGTAGGCGGCAAAAGCCTGCATGGATAGAATGCAAGAATTTACAAATATTTGCCATATTGTAATAATTTTCGTGTCAATGTATTGTCACAGTCCATGCCATGGTGAAACTTACACTCCTGTAGATCTGACATAATTGGATGGGGAAACTTGCGTCCAGCAAATCAGAAAGCAAGTTGAAGCAAATCCGCCATTCTTGAAAGTCAGGACAAGGATCCTGCAAACAAACATTATTTTTATAGCTGAAAAAGATTTAGCAGGCAGTAGGCATTTAGAATTAAATGTGGAGTGGAGCTTCATAGTCATGTGTTGATATCACGTGCCCTGCGTATTCTTCAATCATAATTATTATTTTTTTAAACACTGTTTCCATCATAATTTGTCTCGATAAATAAACTTTGACAAAAGAAAAATCCACCCGTTGAATGGATAAATTAATTTATAATTTTTTGTACAAAATTTCCCCAATATCTACTGTTTCCATTACACGTTGCAAAGATATATTTTGAGCATTGCTTTTGTCGAATAAACCTGGGTCAAAAAGGAAACCTGCCTAGAGTATTCAGATCTTTATTTAAATCATTTGCAGGACTAAAGCATGTATTTAGAAGGTTGTGTCTTTAATTTGAATTCCTTCAATCGGGAGCCATTATTTCAGTTTTGGAGCTGGAGCTGAAAAATACTCAATACAGGCTGTAAAAAAAAAAAGAGTAGTGTGGCAGTTTCGGATGTCACGCCACTCTGGGGAGAGGGTGAGCAGTGATCACAGGTGTCTGATTAACACCCTGATTTTCAGAGGGCACAGGAGGGGCAACACCACTACGGCAACACCACATTTCAATTAACAACTAAGCTCGTCGTCTCCAACAATCAGGATACAGAGTGCCAATGTACCCTTGGCCTGTGTGTGCTGGGGGATAGAGTAGGAGCTGAGAGGGATGGGACAGTGGGGTATTCCTATGTTCCAATCCAGACCTGCCAGTGTCCCATAGGGGGTGAGGTACAGCACTAGGGACAGGGGAGGCACAGCTGTGGAGCCAGATCGCCTGGCTGGAGCTGGGCCAGCAGTGAGGAAGGAAGGACCTGTACCCTTATGTTCGCTATCTCCCTTTTTTCCCTTTTTTCCCTTTCTTCTTCCTCCCACATTCATGGCGCACCATGTGCTTGGAGAGACACTCTCTCACACAATATTATGGGAGTAGTGCAGCTACAGAATCAGGGCCCTTCATTTCATTTAACCAGAGCATCGCATGCAGTCCTCGCCCACCACTGTTGTAGCAGAGATACAGTTGTTTAAATACACTTAGGTTGGAGTCATTAAAACATGTTTTTCAATTACTCCACAAATTTATTGTTAAGAAACTATCGTTTTGGCAAGTTAGGACATCTACTTTGTGCATGACACAAGTCATTATTTTTTATTGTTTACAGACAGATTATTTCACTGTATCACAATTCCAGTGGGTCAGAAGATAACATACACCAAGTTGACTGTGCCTTTAAACAGCTTGGAAAATTCCAGAAAATGATGTCATGGCTTTAGAAGCTTCTGATAAGCTAATTGACATCATTTGAGTCAATTGGAGTTGTACCTGTGGATGTATTTCAAGGCCTACCTTCAAACTCTGTGCCTCTTTACTTGACATCATGGTAAAATCAAAATAAAATCAGCCAAGACCTCAGAAAAAAATTGTAGACCTCCACAAGTCTGGTTCATTCTTGGGAGCAATTTCCAAATGCCTGAAGGTACCACGTTCACCTGTACAAACAATAGTACGCAAGTATAAACACCATGGGACCACGCAGCCGTCATACCGCTCAGGAAGGAGACGCGTTCTGTCTCCTAGAGATGAACGTACTTTGGTGTGAAAAGTTCAAATCAATCCCAGAACAACAGCAAAGGACCTTGTGAAGATGCTGGAGGAAACAGGTACAAAAGTATCTATATCCACAGTAAAATCCTATGTCGATATAACCTGAAAGGCCGCTCAGGCAGGAAGAAGCCACTGCTCCAAAACCGCCATAAAAAAGCCAGACTATGGTTTGCAACTGCACATGGGGACAAAGATCGTACTTTTTGGAGAAATGTCCTCTGGTCTGATGATACAAAAATAGAACTGTTTGGCCATAATGACCATTGTTATGTTTGGAGGAAAAAGGGGGAGGCTTGCAAGCCAAAGAACACCATCTCAATCGTGAAGGACGGGGGTGGCAGCATCATGTTGTGGGGGTGCTTTGCTGCAGGAGGGACTGGTGCACTTCACAAAATAGATGGCATCAGGAGGGAGGAAAATTATGTGGATATATTGAAGCAACATCTCAAGACATCAGTCAGTAAGTTAAAGCTTGGTTGTAAAATGGGTCTTCCAAATAGACAATGACCCCAAGCATACTTCCAAAGTTGTGGCAAAATGGCTTAAGGACAACAAAGTCAAGGTATTGGAGTGGCCCTTACAAAGCCCTGACCACAATCCTATAGAAAATTTGTGGGCCGAATAAAACATTGTGTGCGAGCAAGGAGGCCTACAAACCTGACTCAGTTACACCAGCTCTGTCAGGAGGAATGGGCCAAAATTCACCCAACGTATTGTGGGAAGCTTGTGGAAGGCTACCTGAAAAGTTTGCCCAAGTTAAACAATTTAAAGGCAATACTACCAAATACTAATTGAGTGTATGTAAACTTTTGACCCACTGGGAATGTGATGAAAGAAATAAAAGCT